>NC_058110.1:7923723-8596723 GCF_914725855.1 Thunnus albacares | reverse complement strand
GTAATACAAGGACAACGAGGACTTTAAGAGACTGCATGCTCTGCCCTTGTTCAAGATGATTTATGGAGTCATTATAGTGTTGTTTTAGCTCCCCATTTAACAGCTTTCCACTGAAAAGAAAATGAAATCTTCAACGGCAAAATGGCAATTTCACCCTCAATAGCTACCATACATGCACATAATGGAACTTTATTCCGAGTTGGTCAAACCATACAGCTGCTCATTACCAGCAGTCTGATTTGAATGGGCCGAGTCAGTTTTTGTTGATGGAGTTTCTTACTTGTGACTAGACACTCATCCTCCAGTTGCCTGAAGAACACTGTGACTTTGTCCAAGTCCAACAGGGCCGCCTTGGTGTCTTCCAGCATGGTCCGCTCCTCTTTCTGCCAGGGGAGAGAAAGGAAGCTTAGAAGTTGCACCAGGAAGACAGTTTTGATAGTTGTGAAGACAGCTGCATGGCTAGAAAGCCATATAGACTCAGACGATTTGATTTAGCGTCACACACACAGAACATCCTCTGCATTTTTGATGTTTGCTTAAAACCCCATCACATAAGATTTTTATTTTTTTTAAAAATACATCCAAATGATGAAGCTATATCATAGAGTGTGTGTGCCCTACTTGTCAAATAAAAGCAGAAAATTTGTCCTCACCTGATGTGGTGCTAGCGCGGACTGGAAGTGCAGCAGCACACCGATAGCAGATATCTGCTCCAGCCACTTGCGGCTGGTCTCCTTGCCGTCCTCCTGGTACTCGCCGGCGTTGTTATATCGCGACCGCAACGCCGCCAGCAGCTGCTCAGCCAGCGTGCACAGAGCGCCCGTCGCCGCCTGGCAGAAGATCACATCTCGCCGCAGTTGCAAAGATGTGTCTGGTGTGTTAGAGAGAAATTTTTATGTCAGAGAGTGATGGAGGCAGTTCAGAGGGTACAAAGGAAATAGGTGTAGGAGAAAAAGGTGAGAAGGTCAGTGGGCAGAAAGGGTGAGGCATCCCAACCTGCTACTCTCACCTTCCTCATTACATATGTCCTGGAGTTGCTCCAGTACATATACTGTACCCCATTAGCCAGGATCCCCTATGAGGATAACTCACATTAACTAGCACCATATGCCACTGTGCACAGTTCAAAGCTACTGGAGCATCATATGCTTCAACACCAACCTTCACTGCTGTACAAATATACAGCAATTGACTTCAACCTGGAAAACATTGCTGAAAGAGTTTTTAGGATTATTTAATTTTACTGGAAAGAAATTAAAACTTGCTTGGTTTATTAGCTATTATATCAGGCTGTTCACCATTAAAGCAAAAGTGGGCATAAATTGTTTCAAAGCCATGTGACAAACTGAGGGAAATAAAGATAATAAAACCTCATTAAATGTTGAAAAATTCCAAAGAAATTGTATTCTTGACATTTTAGATAAATCTTTTTTTTCCTAATTGAATCATTTTAATAGATGTTTTAAGGACCTGCAGATGTCCTAATGTAGAACTGGCTGTATTTTCATATGATGGATGATCTCATTTGCACAGAGCCCAAAACTGGTGGAATCATTTAAAATACTGCAGTTATGAGACCTATCCTGCTGCTTGAGACTCAGTTCTGCTGAGTGACTGCACAGCCGGTTTTAACATCTCTTCTGGAAATTTTATGGAAAATTACAACTGGGCTCTATCTGGTTTGATTATGCGTCACAACTTTGTTCTGAATATGAGCTGGTTTCTGTTTAACAAACACTGACACGTTACCCTACCTGTGCACTTGAGCAGAGCCAGGAGAAGCAGGTTCTTTCCATCTGTAGAGGTGGAAGGAAAACAAAATGTAGTGACTGATTGTAACTTTATACGATCACATGTCCGTGTGTGTGTGTGTGTGTGTGTGTGTGTGTGTGTGTGTGTGTGTTCCACTAACCATCCGCAAATCTCTGCAGGCTCTCCACCAGGGTTTTGATAGAGGTAGGCAGGTTCCAAGGGTCCTCCTGGATGTTCTTGTGGATCATGCAACGACAACGAACTGTCCAGTCTTCTGTTTGGCGAAACTCTGTTTGCAAAAAAACAAACAAACAAAAAAAAACAGGAATGTGTGAGTGTGTGTGCATCTGCTGTGTAACAGCTGGTTTAACAGAAGCAAGATGACACTCTCTCACCTTTAAAGCAGCAAACACACACACATACGTGTACACGCAAGAGACAAATATGTACCTAGTTGGCTGTGGTCAGAGTAAAAATACTTGGTCTCCTCACAAGCCTTGGTCATGACAGGTCCTTTGAGTAGAACGTTGATGGAGTCAACCTGTGTGCACAAATACAAAAACACACACACACACACACACAGAAAGATTGTCAGGTAATCAATCAGACTTTCTCTGTATGCAAGCCATCATTCTACAAACCTTTCTTCCCTTCTTCTTCCAGCTACCTTTCCTCCCTTCCCTTTCTTTCCGTGTCATTCTAACAAACACACATGCCCACTCACACACAACTCTGTGATTGCCTCTGGCTTGGGTCTTTCAGCATTAACAACAACAAAGCTTGTGTTTGCAGGCCCCCTGAGCTGCTGTTTACATGTGGAAAGAACTACGGCAGCCAAAGTGGGTGCACCCCATGGAGAGTCAAAGGACATCAGATGCTGGTAAGAGGAGAGGAAAAGACGGATGGATGGCTTTCACTGAGTCCACGTATGTGTGTGTGTAGGAGAGACAAAGAAAGGGAAAGAAGAAGGAAAGGAGGTCAAGTGAAAGATGACAGAGAAAACTAGAATCCTGACCAGAGGACAGAGAGCTCCACGAGGTAACTCAACCCAGATGTTGATTACTATCACAATCATCTGTTCCAAATGGTTTCATGGTGGTGGGTTCTAACACTAACATGTGGGTGCATTCTTGTTTCACTATCTTTCAGTTTTGAACATTTTGGCTGAGTTTAAAGTTGGCTAATCTTAATTGGTCCACACGTCTCTGTGTATTTTAGGATTAAGGTTTTGGTGTATAATTGAATTTAAAACTATAAGACTAGACTTACAAGTTCAGACGAAGCACAAAGTATGAAAGGATAAGGTTTGGGGAAACTGTTAGAGGCACACAAACCCCTTCTTCAAACATAAATCCAGCATTTTACTCTAAACTGAACCCCAGAACGTACCTGGTTGAAAAGGTGTTCAAGGCAGCCGTGCAGCTTGTCCTGTTTGTCTGAAGGAATCCTCATGTCACATGGCAACTCATCCCCTAGCAGGAAAAAATGTTAGATTGGTCAACATATTTTAAGGTTATTAACTGAGTTTTTATGTAACTTCTGCTGAATCAAATTATAGAGGACAGAGGGAATCAAATTCATCAGATTGTATCTTTGCAAAGCTGTGTGAAACTTCACACTGATAATAAAAAAAAAACTATGTGATGAACAGCAGTGGACACATACTTGGCTCAATGTTCAAAAATGTGGCTGTGGGTGTTATGAAATGTTGTGTCTAAAATATGTGACCACAGTCACCTCCAAGAAATTTGTGCATTTTTTCTTTGTTTTGGAGCCCTGAAAGCATGACATATGATCAACATTATCACAAATTAAAGCAGTTGGCAAGCACTGATCAATTTTTATGCAAACACCCATTATTTCTTGTCTTTGTTTGACATTCAGGAAGCATGCATGTGCTTCAGCCTAGTTTACGTTGTTTGTGTTGAATTCACTTAGTTTTGGTGCCGTCTGTTTGGACAGTGACACTTTTTTTTTCTCTTGTTGGCTCTGAAATGATCATTGTTTCACTTGAAATCCATTGTGCTAGAGAACAGAGCCAAAGCAATAGAAAGTGTGTCACTGCAAATGAAAGGAAGATATTGCAATGAGAGGTCTTCTGGAGAAGCATCAAACGCATGAAGAGACAAATAGATATCATGCAGAGAGAAACTGCAATAAAACAAAAACTACATTTCCTTTCATTTCTTTACCTGATCCCATCTCATCACTCCCCAGGTAAGAGCTGTTACTTCGCACACTGGTGTAGGACAGGACTGAATCTCTGTTGCTGTTGCATTCACTGGAATAATGTACATACAGAAAAAAAAACACACACACACACAGTTAAAATGTAACATAAAGCAAAGGGTTCATTCCGTTCTTAAACCACAGTGAGGATTTGGAAAGCTGCGTCTTGTAATTATGCTGCCAAATAATCCTTCTGATTGTAAATGCCTTTTCTGATTTACAGTATGTGAGGCCAAGGGTAATTAAATAGTTTCTCACAGCAACAACCACCACTGGTTTACACAGAGAAGCATTCAGTAAACTGTAACTGCATTAGAGTACACAACATTTGAATGATAAGAAATGTCAGTATTAGACTTAAAGACTGAAATGGAGCTCATGTATTGAAACAGATACTTTTATACATGTTCCTTTACAAGCTGCCAGTGTGTTGTAGCTCGGTTATGAGTGTATTAATTCATATTGATGTGTGCAGAGAACTTCTGTCTTTCTGAGACAGTTTTGTAAAATGACTTGGTCTGGTATTTATAGTTATGTGTCTACGTAATTCAACATGATTACCGGGAGCATGTGGAAGATTTATGGGGCTCAAATTATACATCGCTTGAAGTGAGCACACTCCCGATCCCCTCAGAGGAGCTCTGAATGATTCACATGCTGAATTAACATGACAAACGGCCTACGAGGGACTACGAGCTACCAAACGACAACACTGCCTTTGTCCTCCTTTGCTATTACCCAGCTTTGCTGGATGACAAAGCGGTGGAGTTGGGGGTGGATATCACCTGCCGGGTTATTCTGTGGTCCTTAACTTGTGTGTGTATATGTGTGTGTGTGCTGGTAGGGGGGAGAGACTGGCAATTACAATTATGGGGAGAGAATTAATGTAACAATCAGTTAGTAGTTTTGCTTGGATTATCCACTGGGTTTTATTCATTCACACACACACAATACACTCATAGTAATCTGTGTGTGTGGAGTTGTAAATCTACACAAGTTTTTCACTTTGTGCTCCCGCCCTCCTTCCATTTTCTCTTATCATACTTCAGTCCTCCCGTTATTTTTCCTTTTATTTCTTGCCTAATAAACACACAATTTCTACCCACATATTTGTTCTGTATTATTCCCCTTGAGTTCTCGTGCTGAATTGGGAGACTAACACACTCTTTGCCACACACACACACACACAGAGGAGATGATTTCCAAATTTAGCCTCACATACCTCCTGCCAAAAGTGTGAGCACCACTGTGACAATTATCCTGCTTCTAGTAGCGGATCTGGCCTAAACCACACACACATACACACAAACACACACACACACAGGTCTCAACTCATTTACACCTTCCTCTGAGGTTGCCTCTTGTAGTAGCTTTGTAGCTGTGTCCAATTAGCATACTGTCCAGTGTTATATGAAGTATTCACAATGGAAAACTGCAAAATATGAAAAAGACTAGAATCACTTGAATTCTGAGTGTGGTGTTAATGGATATCATTTTCCCACAAGGCATTGCACAGTAAAAATCTGAGGACCTACTCAGCTAATTAAAATTAAAAAAGAATCATGGTGCATAGGATTTTTTTTTGTGTGTAAGCGTTAAAACCCATTATGTCTATAAATCAGCGCATATACTGTAAGTAAGTGTAATATCTTTAATATCTTCAGCAATTTCATTTGTCTAAGGAAGCCAAGAAAAGACGTCAGTGTATATTGTTTTGATTTTAAATGGCCTCTTGTTTAAGGAAACAGAGGATATGCTTAGGACTGTTTGGCATGTTAACCAAGAAAAGAAGATCAATCACAGGTTGTCACTTTAGATGCATTCTGATGTCTGGAGTGAGCTGTAATCCATCGCAGCTGGATCTGGACACACTCTAGATGTGTCTACATACAAGACAAAAAGTCTCGACTGGGCAATACACACACACGATACACACTTGAGAGCCAGAGATTTATGACAGACACGATGTACTAGAGTTTGGAACAGAAACTACTTGACTACAATTTCTTTACACACTATTCTCTCCTTAATTCTTTCTGTATTTTCTGTCTTTGTCCCCGTCTCTCCGTGTGCGTAGAAGCCAGTCTCTACTGTGCTTTTTCTCACATTATGTTCCTCACAGGCTGTACTCGGCCAGTGACCTCCAACTGTTGAGCTCTGTTGTGGTCTGTCACCACCTCGGGCTTTCATGTCTGAGTCTCTCAGCAGTACTCAAAAAAAAAAAAAAAGATACACCCACCCCTCAAACACAGTAGCACTTCTCATCACATCCAAAATTTCACAAGTGGAGTGATTCATGCACATTCACTGTGCAGCCTTTTACAGCTACCTTGAACAGAATTTTTTTTTTTTCCACTGGGCTCCAAAATCACAAGTAAACACCTCACTCTGTGTGTGTGTGTGTGTGTGTGTGTGTGTGTGTACACATACATACAACAGCGTACATTTTCCTTTACATTTTATTGCGATGAGGTAGTCGCGTTTCACATGGCGTGGCCGGGGCCTTAATGACAGAGTGGGTGAGGAGGCCGCACCCCAAACATTTGGCTCTATTATACACCAGCCCACCACACCAACAACCAATAACTACATCTTAGTGGGTGGTGGAGGGTGGGGCTCAGTGGAGCACTGCCCAGTGGACCGTGCATACACACACACTCTCTCACACACACAGTAACATCTGAATGAACTCACAACAAGCAAATGACATAACCAGAGCTGACCAAAACATTTTGAAGTCATTTTTAGCCCTCGATCTCGGTTAAAACGCCAACATCTGGAATGAATTGTAGCCTCCGAAAGGGGGAAATGAGCAGCATTATGGGTTAGTGAAGAAAGGAGGGAGTTTGAATGTTGTTCGTGTTTTATAGAATCCGCAGTTAGAAATCCAGGTGTGAGAGCAGGGTGTCCCATGCCTCCCTTTTTGTTTTTTTATAAAAATGCTGCTGTTATTCCAGGAAAATATAGAAGTTTGTCCTCCAATCTAAACAACTAATTGTGCTTTCTAACAGGCAGCTTATTGAGAAAAGAAGCATGACAATCTGATTGTAAATAATGAATTTAAATGGATTCAAATGTCAAAGTTTTAAGCAACTCTGGTCTCTCATGACCAGGTTACAGTTTGATTTCAACTTGAGCTACTTCAGAAACTGTGTGATTTATTAGTGACACACTCTTTAAGTAATTACCTGTAGGAGTCTCTGTAGCTCATGGTGTCATGACCTGAGTCCTCCTGGTCCTCCTCGTTCACCTTGAAGCAAACCCTTTTACCACCTTGCTCCACTTTGTCCTGGTCGCAGCCATCCTCGCAGGGGGCCAGAGAGGGTGGCTGACTTGGCTCATAGACCGGAGGCTCCCCACCCTCCCCTTGTGGCTCTGTGGGCTCGGTGATAGACGACAACAGGCTGAAGGAAAAAAGGAGTTTCATTTCAAAAATGTGATCTGAAAACAATAATGCCATTTCTAACTAAATCTGAGTAATACTGTTTAAGTCAGGAGTCACCGTGTTTAGTGTTACTTACAGCAAATTTTTTGCATATAGTTATTTTGAAATATTTTAAAATGTATATATAGCTTTAGAGATATAGAGCATATTATAATGAATTCCTTCAAATAATGTCAAGACAATTTTATACTTATATATACTCTATATTTATATTATAATACACCCCGCATAGACGCCTTCACAATCAAACATACACATCTATTCATTCATTGTCACACCCCTTCCTCGGCACACACACACACACACAATATGTGTCTCTTTCTCTTGATGTTATTCTGGCCTCACTCCCTGTTCCTGAACTGGGCCCGGCCCATAAATATTTTGGGCCTGAAGAATGTTCCTTTTGTAAATCCCCAGCTTTAAACAAGGCAAAGGGCAGACAGACAAAGAGAGGCTGACAAACAGCCTCAGGAGGCTGGTGTGGGGATAACAGCTCCTAGCTTTTTATGCAAAGATCTCTAAATGTCACCATGAAGGCTACGAAAATAGTCCACTCACATATAAACACCAGTGGAATGCCAATATTTGATCATAGCAGCAGCTGTAGGAGCTGAAAATATTATCTGAATGGTTATGAGTAAACACTTTTTATTTGATAGATGACACTTGGCATGGGGGTAGAGATAAGAGATAGATGTGGAGTAGGGACAAAGAAATGCCATTCAAAGGTGGAACAATAACATCCATATTTACATTCAAATGAGGTTCAAAGCTATTCAGTTAGACGGGATTATTATGAACTGTTACACTTACACATCTATCTGAGCGACATACTGCTTCATCTCTCTAACAGTGACATCCAGGCGGCTGTACAAGTGAATGTAGGAGTCCTGGGTCTCTGTGTCTTCCTGTTTGAGCAGGAAGCTCAACCCGCCTTCTCCATGGCCACTCCGTCGACCGTCCGTCAACCCCTCGCTTCCATCCACGGTCACCTCCCCACTGCCATCCGGCTCTTCCCCCTCCAGGCCAGAACAGTTCCAGGAAGGAGATCCCATGCTGGTCACACAATGCTGGGTGTGGGACATGGGGTTCAGTAGTGCTAGAGGAGAGGAGAGGAGAGGAGAGGAGAGAGGAGGAGAGGAGAGGAGAGGAGAGGAGAGGAGAGGAGAGAAGAGGAGAGGAGAGGAGAGAGGAAACAACAAGTTAGCGGAGGGTAATGAAATAGACTTCACTCTCTGACAATTATATCTATCCCAGATGTTCAAAACTATGAAGTAACACTCTTGTCTGTTCTCTATTTGGACTTGATGAAAAACAACTTCTTAAAGGGCACTTATGCAACTGATATGCACAGCAAGAGCAGGATGCAAAACTGTTTACTTGGGTTAAAAGCCAAACTAAGCTGCAATAAGCTGAGACGTCCCAAAACTGCAGACAGATTAAAATCTTGCAAACACTAACATTAAATAGAGAAGGCTTTATGCTTTTTATGTACATTCCACACATTCCTTTTAAAACCTTGGTTATCTATTGAAAAAGGACACTTTTTATCCACCTAATGTAATATCCCTTAAGATCTTCATACTGTTTGTGTTGCAACACTAAAACTAAGGACTTCCACTGGAGAAAACATCATCTCGATTGGTTGTTGGTTTGTTGAACCAGCAGAGCGCGTGCTGAAAAGCACCAGAGGAGAACATGCCGTCAGTACAACTGCTAGGCAGATGTCTGACTGGCAGCTGGTATCCTGGAACAATGCAAGCGATGCTAACTGTCTGCTGTCTAGACAGCTGTATTGCATTTTCATCTTTGGTGAGAGAAGGGAGTTCATCAGAAAGGCCCAAAGACTCTTCATTAATATGAATGAATGTTATAAAGTAGACAGAAGGCAACACACTTCTCTCTGTATCTACGGATAATGGATTTCTTAATGTTTCACCCTCTTCTTGAAATGATTCCTCGGCGACTCCGCATTCCACTTCCACTCAATTTGCTCTCCCTTTCCCTCCCCTTTGACCTCTGCAGTAGCAGAATCGCTTGAACGGCACACATTCCTGCGCTGCCTCGAGGCGCCATCTTTGCTGACATCATTCATTCACTTCTCATGTCAATAACGTGAGCATGGCCTGGGGCTAATGGAGTCTTAATGGCAAACCACTCATCTAATTTACTATGGGAATCCTTGTTGAGACCTTATGGCTACTGTAAGAGGCTGGGCTTGGCTTTTCCTTCTCTGTGCTGTGGGATTTAAATGGTCATAGAGGGTAATTAGTCAAAATGATCACTGAGCTGGTGTTAAGTAGGTTAAGCTGTATTATCATGAAGGGGATGGATCTCAGTGAAGCTTAAGCTTAAGCAGTGGATATGTGACAAAGACTGTACTATTGTTCACGTCTTCTCAGATAAAGGTGTGTGTGTGTGTGTGTGTGTGTGTGTGTGTGTTTGTATGTGTCCCCTCTACCTTGGTCAGGATCCAGACCAAACAGGGAGTTCTTGCGCCCAAAGCGGATGCTGAAAGTCCTGCCAGCAGAGGTAGTGCTTTTGGGGTAGGAGACCTGCATCAAGTTGACATGGCAGTTGGTGGGAACAAAGTCCATGCTGCCCAGTGAGTGAGGGCGAACACCGGCCTGCCTAAAGGAGGGCCAAGCCTTGTTCCTCAGTTCCAGGGCAAACTGGGAGCAAAGGGAGAGAAAAGATGCGGAACAGGACACAGACATCATTTACTGAAAGCACAAGCTGCATGACTGACAACTCTAATCATTTTCACTCAACACAGTCACTGTAGCAGAAAATATGATTTAGAGATAATGATAATAGACAGATAATTGTTATTAATAGTCTAACATCAACTTTAATAGAGTTCTTGTTGTGTTGAGTGACGGAAAAATACAAATTTAATGTTGTAGACAAGAACTTGTGTCTAACTGCTCATATTATTAAATCTCTTATTAAATGCCAAGCTTTACACGATACAGATGTGCTGTATTCACCATGAGGTGGTTGGTTTAATAACACTTGAATGTGCTTAATAAACACTGACATATGGCTTAAAGGGCAAATGTGAATGTATTAAAATAGCCTGCATCTTGACTTCAATAACACCAGAAAGGCAGTATAAGGGCGAGTAAGAATTAGCCAGAAGAAGAGAGATGGTACATCTTTTTGGTAAGAATATGACTAATGATGAATGATGATTTTAAGTTTCCTTATTTGTGTTTCAGTGAACTGTTATTCAGTCACAAGTGAATGAAGACTTTTTTCCATTTCACCTGTGTGTTCAAGAGAGTGTAGAAGTGTGTCTCAGTACCTGCTTATAGCTGCTGATACGCCGTCGGATACTCTCCAGCTTGGTGTCACAGATTTGTCTGAACTCGTACTGAGGCATGGTAACTACTCGGTCGTTCTGGGAGATGAGCTGGCTGCAGTTATGAACAAAGAGGCTGTCATCGCCAGAAAATGCCTCAAGGATCTGTACAGACAAGAAACATTGGTGAGGATGGATCACTCCCACAATAAAAGTTTAGAAACCTGATTTAGTTGATTGCAATCGGAGTAAAAATAGAATTTGTAGCAGCAGCAACCTAGGTCAACTGGGTTTTTAACTAAACAGTCAGCTTTCCAATACTAACAAGTGAAGCCATCAGCGGGGCTAAAAAGCTGTTTTCAGATCCTGTCATAATAGTACAAGTTGTACAAATATCAGTGATCCAAATGCTGGTGAGCGGCCAAGTTGGGATGTTCTGTGATACGTGAGATGTTATATTTCAGAGGCTGAGAACATGTAAGCCATGTCAACAACTACTATACAAATACAAAGTGACATAATCCAACATTTAGCTGATAAATGAAGGAAAATATGACGTATACCCTCAAGGTACGTTCTCTCCTCAGCATCGTATTTTCAATTTAGTCATGAGCTTAAAATGATCAAAGTTCACCTCATCTTCCCATAACTACCTTAGCAGTGAGGCTGAAGCAGCCTTTGGGCTCCACCATCTTCTCCAGGACGTGGCACTTGATGCCGGCGGTGCTGACGTATTCATAGACCACACCGTGCTCCAGGTGGACGTTATCTACCGTCAGACTGACCAGAGGCAGATCATTGGAGAGGGAAAGTTTTCCCAGTCTGATGTCTGTGGAGCATAATTTTCTTACATCAGTGCATACACTTTGCATGCATTCATTCATAATTCTGTTTTAGTTTAGCATCAAGAAAGGAGAGAAAAAACAAGTTATGATAGATACAAAAAACTAAATCTGAAATAATTTTGTCCAGAGCTCAAGAGATGTTCTTAAATGTTATTAGGACATCTAAAATTTACTTGTATAACAAAACATCCAAAACTTGGGACAGACATAAAAACATTATAAATCCCTTTAGTAACACACTTGTAAAAGTACACAGTGTACTGCACAACTGTCAAATGTACCAGTACTGTATAAAAAGGTACACTGAATGTTACTCAATGACACCCTACGCCTGTAACTACTGCCTGTATATAGCATGTGTATGTGTAATTTTCAAACGGAGAATTTTCCATATCCAGAGAAAATTACCTACTGCTGAACCCACTTTTTACTGACACAGTGACAAGGACCCATTCAGAGGTCATCTGAAAATAGCAATCTATGTGGAACATAATGTTCTGATGTAATGTTTTGGCAGCAAAAGATTTTCTTATAACATCAAGCCTGCAATCAATCTACAATCACACAAAGAAGCTACAGTTTATATGACAGGATACTCCCAAGAAAAACTAATCCTGTTCCAATAAGTTTCGCTCTAATGACACTGGCATTACATCTGGAACAAAATCATTGTGATTCTTAAAAATACAGCTTTACGCATAAATATTTGAATTGAAGAGAGTGCACGTTAAAAGACAGTAACTACAATAAACAATTTCAGAGGATGTAACATTATGTTTCACCTGCTCCATTGGTGCCGTTCTCCTCCTCGTGGTCAGAGCCGTTCTCGTGATAAGGCCTGAAAGACATCTCCTCCTTCTCTCCTGCACCTCTTCCTCTTTGTAGTTCCTCCACATCCTCAAATGCCCGATACACCCATTGACACTGAGGGAAACAGATTAGAGCGGAACAGTAACATTGAGTGACTGTAATGTGCAAAAACTCATAATTGGAATTCAAATGAGGAACTTAAACAGAGAATTTAAAGAGAGGAATCCAAAGTATCTATTGTGCCGTGCGGACATGGACACTTTTCACCTGACAGGGCAGTCAGGGCTGACTGCACCGCCCCGACCTCAGCAGTGCAGTCAGCCACATCAACAACATCCTGGTAATTTATATTGCTGTTAAATGAACCGACAAACATTTAGTGGAACATGTCCAACATAAGGCTGCTCAGCTGAGCCTGTTCACTACCTTTAAGCAAAGGGGATTTGCCAGAACAGTAGGCCAGACTAAATACACAACAAAGCACTGTGCTTTTAATACAGTTAGGAGGACATCCCATTCTGTCTGCAGCCCTGCAAAACGCCTGGAGCCATGAACTGCTGCTGTAGGAATGTCAAAACAACCAGAGTTTTAAATTTGACAGTGGCAATGTCGAGTGGAGAGTAAATACTAATATCCAGTCATGACTCTATGTGGAAAAACTCTTCTTGGCGACAGGAATGGATGAAAATTCTGTGGAAAGTTAAGAGTTATTTATTTGTTGCTTTGGGCTACTTTTTCGCTCAGGGCAGCATTGTATCTTGAGCTGAAAAATGTGCAACTCTCACTACAAGGCGCCTGCAGCGACAAAGTGACAGCCAGTAATTTATGTTGGAGATTGCTAGGCCACCCACTGGTGAAGCAACTGAACGCTGATGACACGAAGACACTCCTATTGTACCACTGTGGTATCATACTGAGATGAAAATTTAAAAAGGTCACTGAAATCATTGAAGTTTTTAATATGTTGTTTTCTTCAAACACTAAGTTGCTTTAGCTAATTCTAGCTCTAACTAATGCTGACACTGTTTTATGTACCGTGTCAGAGTAGGAATGTCTGGGTCACCGGGGCTCTCTTGACTGTTAGCTTGTCAAATGTGAATTCTGTAAGCCACATTGTTGAATGATCTGGTTGAATTGACTTCCTAAACTAATACCGATACTAATCATATGTAGCATAAACAGAGCGTTCAAGGAGTACCCTGGTACAGCGAGAGACATAACAACACACACAGTGACTGTAAGTCACTGAGCACCCTGTATAGAGTGGGATGATGTGGCTTGCTGGGTAATTATAATTTTTAATTAACAGATTGTATTTCTCTTAGTACATTCTCAATCAATGCCCAACTTATTCTATGAACCCTGGGCTTATGAAGAAAAAGATTGTGTTTATTTTCATGTGTCCCCTCACCTCTTTGAGAGGCTCCTGGTGTGTGTGCTGCGCAGTGAAGTGCTCCAGGACTTCTTGGTGGTCACTTCGGTTGACGTTGTTGCCGTTGACCTTCAGAATGACCTGGCCGGGCTGAAGACCCGCCCCTGCCGCCTCCCAGCCTGTAGTGTGTCAATAAAGGATCAGAGGTCAAAGGTGAGGAGTCACAGAGCAGCAGAAATACTGTACACAACACACTGAAAACATGAAGTGTAAGGTACAACCAAAAACATGTGCCACTCTTATACAGGGAAAATTCTCCAAAATACTTACATCAAAGTAAATGATTTCATTTTCTATGGATTTTTTTTTTCAATATCTCCTTTTAAACTCAGTTCCCTTATCTACACATAACATCGCCCCTTTTGTCCCTCCAGGAAAATAGAAAATTGCTCGGTTCAGTGCCGCAACACGCTGTCCCAAGCTACTAATGGCTTTACAGCCTGGAAGTCCAATCAACACCTCCATCATCTTCCTCTCTTATCTAAAAATACCAGCGCTGGCATCACTTCCACCCAGGGTGCCAACAATTACCTAAACTCCAAGTCTACTTGACCCACACATGGGTAGCACACGGGGGGGACTGATTTAAGAACAGAAAAAACACTATCGGAGACTCTGAATTTCAGCTGGAAAAAACAGTTCTCCATGCATGAGCTACGAGCCAAAAGTGATACAGAAGACTAGGAAGGAGAGAAAAGGAGGAGTGTGGAGAGGGAGGGTATTGAGAGGGAGAGAAAGCAGAGAAGTCCTCCTGCCACAATAAAGAAAAGTAAAACCATGGATCACATTCTTTGGTTGCACCAACCGATGGCTCCTCTCCTCTCTGTTTTCATGTGTGTCCTCTCCTACTACCGTCTGGTTTACACATTTGGATTCATCCTTTATTCAACTTGTCATAAATCTCTCATCTTTCTATTTCGAGTCTGTCTAGGCGGCACAAACATCTGGTTAGAAGGTTGCAAGGGGACAGGAGGAGGAATGAGAAGGTAGAAAAAAACTGTGGGTGTCTTTTTAGTTACTTATAACACTTTTAGCTGTGATTAAAATGTTTTGTGTGTGTGTGTGTGTGTGTGTGTGTGTGTGTGTGTGGTCTGTCATAGGCTACTTTTGAAGATAAATTTCAGACTTAGGACCAGTTAACTGGGGACAAAAACTATGTCCCCAATTTGGAAACAGCTGATTTTTGGGTCAGTGGTTAAGGTTAGGGTAAGTCTCCAGAAAATGACTGTAAGTCCATGTAATGTCCCCACAAGTGACGATGATCCGATATGTGTGTGTGTGTGTGTGTGTGCGTTTTAAAAGTAGAGTTAGGTCTATTAGGGGTATGAACCCTGACCGCAGGCTGTCTGGCTGACAGGTGGCCATAAAAACCTAATAGAGGCTCACTAAAAGCAGAATGTAACAGGTGGTTAGAGGCTAGAGTTACCTCATCTTTCCCTTGATTTCACCCAGAATTATTTGTCTTTCTGACACCGTAAACACCTTCAAAGCATTTACTGGCACTGATGCTGAAATAATACGGAAAAACTCTGCAGTGTTGGGGTCATAAGAAAAATATATGTCATTTGTAACTGAATGAAAGAAATGGTAAATTACATCTCCCTGGGAGCTGTAAATTGTTAAACCGCTCAACAGATTACTTTTCCATCACACATATGAAATGACAGCATCATTTTACCTTTGAAAACTATATTGTATAATATATCCTTTCTTGCCAATGATGAGATCTAATGGTCAACTCTTCTACAATTTCTCACCTCTCTTACTAGTAAAAGAGGATCACAACTGATTTTAAACAAATATTTATATCAATTCAACAAAAAGTTTAGTTTGAGGTTGTATTTGTTGCAGCTTTATTATTGCTGAAATTTGAGTAGTAAATTCTTATCCTGCTTGTTATTCCCCACATGTAATAATGAAATTCATTCACTAACCCTGGAAAAAAAAGTCAGTCAATTGATTCTGTCACTCACCTTTCCTCACAGCATGGACGTGAGGAGGGGCAGAGCCACAGAGTCTGAAGGAGAGGCTGTCTGGGTTGTCAGGGATCTTCACAATCCTGGATGAGAAAAGACCAGTCAGTCCAGTGTACCCTGTGTGTGTGTGTGTGTGTGTGTGTGGGTGCGTGTGATGGTGTGTGTTCCCTCACTCCTTGGCCTTTGTGGCGACCAGCAGCCGCAGGGAGCGCCGCATGCAGAAGGCCTGGCTGATCATGGTTTCCACCTCAGAGAAAGACCTGAGGAACAGCAGGTCCTCGTTGATGGTGTAGATCTTCCTGCCCACCTGCAGACCGGCCATCTGGATGGACAGACGGACAGACAGGAGATGAGATTCTGTTATTTTTAGGTTTCAGCTCCCTCTAAAGCCACCATTCGCACAGTAAGAGTTTCAGGTCGGGATGGCGTTCAATTCATGAATAGCTTCCTGACTTCTATGATTGGTGAACTGCATTATAAGGAGATAATGCTGAGATTAACCCATAACTGCATTAGTCTAGATATGTTTAACAGATAATCTTGTAGTCTGTGATGATTCACCTTTTGCCTCTTAAAAGGGGCACCAGTGTCACTGTGTGATTCAAGTGTGATTCAAGCTATTACCTCACTGACTAGTAAATCAAGTCACTGTTCAGTATGTGTGTTTCCATGGAGAAGATCAGAAACAAACCAAAACAAGAAAGAGAAAATCAGTGTGTACCATTCAATATTTTCACAGCCTGTTCAGTCTTGTCATGTATTTGCCAGCATATGAACAGACATTTTATGGAAGGAGGGCATATCGAGATTGGCTACTAGATGTGATTGAGCTGCATGATATTATATACACCTGAGTCTCCTGCATGCTGTCTGTTGGATCTGCATGCATTTCTAGGGTAGAGGGTTTTTTTTTTCTGTTTTCCAGTTATGCACATGTGAAAACACAGATGCACTTTATTTACATTTTTCTCATAATGTGGCAGCATATTTTTGAGTGTGACCAGTGGGGATTTGAGAAATACAATGGGATCCCTAAAAGCGCATGTTAACATACGGTAACGGCTGCACACACAAATACGCATGCTCATAAATGATCAAACATCGTGAGCTTTGACAGTCAAATATCAGCATCTAAAATGCTTTTACAATTGAGACACACAGCGCCACGGCCTGCTGCACGTCATTAGTACTGCAGTCATCTTGCACATCTTCAGTCACGTTGTGAGAATAATGCAGCCTCTGTGTGTTCCCTGTGTGAGTCCAGTGTCCTGGGTACAGATCCGGTGGGGTGGCCTTGGCTGAGCCGGGCCCCGACTCTGGATAACGGCCCAGGATAGATGTAGGAACGACTGGGAGGAGCCACAGCCGTCTGAATGTGCATGCAAGGATGTGTGTGTGTGTGTGTGATAATACTGCATGGGTGCCTGTATGCATGTGACCCTCTGTAATAGTATCATATAGTGAAAGAGCTCTGTGTGTGAGTGTGTGTCTCTCTGCCCTTTTCAGAGCCCCATGGGAATCAGCTGAGCTGTATTCACTGTGCTGGCACACAGGCTGTGTCACAACTAGCAATCCTGTTATTGTGGGGACATGGGGGATGAATAACAGAGTAAGAGGGGCAGAGAGGGAAATGGAGAAAGGAGCAGTGAGGGTTTACTGTGGTGGAAAGCAGGCAGAGGAGAAAAAGAAAGCTTATCCAGAGAATGACTGAGGAGAAGAGCAATGTGGGAAAGAACTGCAATGAGTGAAATAACAGAGAGCGATGAGGAAACTTGAACCACAGGGACACAAGAGAAATGAGGGCAAATTTAAATGGTAGGGAGCAAGACAGTTAAACCCAAAATGTTGAGAAGGTATTAGCCAAAACTATGTCACCTGTCTAACCAAAGCGGGCTTACGTAAGGTGAAATTACACTAAAGAAAGGAAAATAGTCGCACAGTCCATTTTGCGTCAGTGTCATTAAGGTGACAGTGAGTTTTTTGTCAGGGGACAAAAAACATCTGTGGCATGCATGATTTAGAGGCTATTCAAGATGCGTTATTGCAGAGAAACTCGTTAATGATACACATGTTAAATGTTTTATCAGTTATTGGCATTTTAAATGGCTCTGGATGAGAAAAATGGTGTGTGTGTGTGTATTTTTTGTGGAGGTGATTGGAGTAAGCATGTCTAATGGCTCAACAGCCAATCAGAGTGAAGTGAACAGAGGCAGACTGACAGCAGCCGTCCAAACAGTAGACAGCCATCACCTACTGGAACTAATGCCCTGAGGCGGGAAAGAGATACTGAGTGTGTGTGTGTGTGTGTGTGTGTGTGTGTGTGTGTGTGTGTGTGTGTGTGTGTGTGTGTGTGTGTGTTTGTTTTGACCGTTACCTCAGCATGTGAGCCTCTGGTGACAGATTTCACCACAATGGCCTTGTTTTTCTCCTCAATCTCAAAGCCATAGTCTTCCTCCACAGGGTGAATCTAGCACAGAAAAAAACAAACATCTTATCACTCACACATTTATCTTTCAGTGGTTTAATATCAAGAGTAAGCGAGTAAACAAACAACTTTCATGACACACATATTCATTTTATTTGCGTCACTATGCCCTGCTCCTATTTCACACACCCTGTGAATATCTTGTAATTTGTACATCTCATACGACTAATCAGAAGTAAACGCCATTCTCTTGCAGTAAAAAGTGATTTAGTTGTATTTGCTGCGATGACCGATTTTCTTCAGAGGAATAATTGGAGCTTAATGAAGGTGATATGTGGCTCCTTCTGGGTGGTCTCATATACAAACTATCCACACATTATTGTGGTCTCAATTCTGCAGGTTTGCAATTTGTGATTGTCATCGCGTGTCAGGTGTCTTGCTTCTGATGATGTTCTCTGCCTCTCATATTGTATTCCCCTGTGGCGGGGGGCTTAGTTAAATGCTGTCATCACAAACACATTAGCCGGCTTCCATTAGGTAAGCTGCCGGGGCCATCTTCCTGCTGCACGGCCCTGATAAGATGTGGATCTCTGCTATTACATCAGAGGAGATGGCCGTGGTAAATAAAGAGTTCCTGCACTTCACTTCAATAATAGCCATGAGGGAGGATTAGTTCTGCTAATCAACAAAAAAAAGCCTTTTCCACTTCTTGTGGAAAGCCAGATAGCGTGCATACTTCCCACTGATATTAAAAGGGATGATAGTGATGCCGCTAGGTTTTCCCAAAGATAATGGCCTTAACTAAACAGTTGACTTTCTGTTTCAGCCTCTGGAAACCACAGTCCCCTAGACCCAGAACAGTGTGCCCTGATCTTGTTTTATGTGCCACACCCGTATATACATGAATCAGTTTTACTATTTATGAACAGCCTATATGTTATATAACCCAACCTGAACCAGTTCACTGCATAGGGACAAAAGCACATTCAGTCTATGCTGTTTTTACTGACCAGTAAGGTCGAAACCAATTTTTAAACTTGGATGGGATGTGCACACAACGACATGCATCAGTGATTTGGTGGTGTTAGATGTGTCTCATAATTCTTGAAACTTTCTAAAAAATAAAAAAATCTTGACCTTTTCAAAACCTCAGGAATGTTCCCACAATTATGCAATTGTGCTTACAAAAAAGGTCTAATGACAGCAGATGTTTCAACCAATTTGATTGGAAATGTAGCATCTCGCTTCTCGTTATTCCTTTTAGGGAGTTTCTGCTCTTCACTCAGTTCTCCCAACATCTGTTGTGTCATGTCATGAATGAGGATTGTAGGGTGCCAATGTATCACAGAAGAGGGAATGTTAATATGCATGCAGTAAGAAGAGCATTTAGGAGGAGTTAAAAATTGAGATATTGTTACATTTCCATTTTAATAAGGCTCTGTGTTTTTAGATAAGGCACCTAGGCAGCATTTTAGTAGAAAACCCCCCCCACTAGAATCTAAGACTGGAATGAAGTCTTAATTGGTAAGCCATTTTAAACGTTTCATATTAAAGCAGAACAAGAAGCAGGGAATCAAAACTCATCTCACTACACTTTGTTTCATGTCTGTGCGCTAAAAGGAAATGTTTCAAACTATCATCAAACGAGGACAAGTGCATATCTGATAGCGACAATCTTCTGCTGTCACCTCTCATAGTTTTATCTGTTGTCTCAGCAGCAGCACAACAGGGACTTCATCTCAGGCATTATAGCTGATTATATTCCACAAGACAACACTCATTAGGATGCATACTGATCAGAGCAAATTCAAAAGGTGTTTATTGTCATCAAAGCATCCCCCACTCCCAGGAGGAGGAGGAGGGTGTTCTGTGTGTATAGTGATGTTAATTACATCGAGCCGTGGAGATCAGACAGAACACACACACAGGACCAAACAAACTGGAGTGAAAGATATAGTAGATGCCAGTATGTCAGTTCAATTAGCTCCCAAATGGTCCTTTAAATCATATGCAATACAATCATTACTGTGTACACACACATGCAGATGCACACATACATACAGCAGATTATTCTGCACACAAGTATGTATGCAGGTATTTGCATGAAAGAGTGACACATGAAAAAAGCAGCTTTTTTTGCTCCATTTGGCATCTGTCCAAATTAAGTCATTGTTTCCCAACTGAATAGTGATTTATTTGGAAACACTCTCCAGAGTGGATAGTGCTGGTTTCACAATGTAGTGGATTACAAGATCTTTGTGCCATATTTAGTGTGTTTACTTCAGTGAAACACATTCACGTCCTCTGTTATCATTATCATCCATTTTCTTTTATTTTCCAAGGGAAACAAAAAATATAGAGAGACAGCAACTGGCATTTTGGACAGAATCTGACAATAAGTATCTGTGTATCCAAGTATACTTGCGTGAATGAATGTGGAATTTAATGTGTTTATATGTGTTTTTGTGCGTGAGTGCATGTTCCAGCTTACCACCAGAGACTTGGCCAAGATGTTCTCGATGAGTTTGAAGTCGTTGCGCTGGATCTGCTTGCTCTTGGTGCTGGTTCCTTCTATCTCCTCGTCCGCATAGAAACGGAAGAACTGGGAGTCGTCTTTGAACTCGCTCTTCTCCAAGACTGAAGGGAAACAAAACCCACACACAACATGTGATGAGAAAGCAGCTTGATATCTATTCAAGAACATTTCAGCACATTTTGATGTACCAAATCAACAAGGCTGACAAGAAAATGCAATTTCTAGTTTAAACTTCATCAGTGTTGCAAAAATATGTGCATGTTTGCTTGGAGTGAAATACTATTTTGACAACGCAACAATGAGACAAACCGCCCTGGGTTCCATCTTGACTTGCTGAACAAAGAGGGGAAGTCACGCTACAGAAAGGCTTTTATCATTAGCGTTGACCATACATGGGCGCTTGTCAATTAACAATCCAAAATGTGTTTGTGCTCATACTGGCAAAATTGATGGTCTTGTTGGAAAATTGGACCTTGTAAGTGTGTTCCAAGATGACACAAACACTGTTCATCTACTTCAAAGACCTGAAGAGAGTGTTTACCCGACCAGAATCAAAAGAATCTGCCCCTTAATGTGCGGCCATCTTCACACAAACAAGCTAATGGTTAATTAGCTCATTAGCTAATGATGTCAGCAAGAACATCTGGAGCCAAACCACATCTGGGTCGTAGCCATCTCTGGCCGAGGCCAGGAAGACTCTCCAGAGGACACAAGAAACAGTCTGTTGTGTGTGTTTGGGAATCCCACTGTTGGGCTGAGCCTTGCTCCAACACATGGGGCACGTCAAACAGGTGAGGAGCTCATTATGGATGCTTCTCCAGTCATAGCATTTTTGAGCCCGCACCAAAACACACTACAGTAACTCTGCTGTAGATTTTTTAATGTGTCTCTGATAAGGAGCTAAGCCACTGAAATCAGGCCCTCATTTACAGCATGTGGGCAATCACCATGACAACTCTACTCACTTCAGACACCTTGGCTAAGCAACTGCTGTCTTGAATGAAAGATGCTTCCGTTGTCACCCTAATTTTGTCACTTTCTAATTAATTAAAGAAAGTGGTAAACATACTACTCTTTCACAATAATTTTACATTCTTGATGGCTGCCAGTTTTCTTTTGCATCCTCTTCATGCACACGGATTTTGGACATATCTGCAACAGGTGCAAATACCTCAGTATGCCTAAAATGACAGGAAATGATATGAACGTCGACATGCACCACTGTACTGAATATGGTTTAACAGCTGGCACTGGCCTCGAGTTTTTGATGGTCACTGTGGCTCAGAGCTCAAACACATTCACAGATGCAAAAAATCCAACCAAGAACTGTAAGAAGCCACTGTAAAACGGGACTTGTACGGGCAACACTGAGTGCCAAAGGTACCCAGCTGTTCAGAGATTCTGAGAGCATCTGGCATCCTCAGATGAACAAAAGCCTTCAGAAACTGATTACACACGCACACCACACCCACCGACACTGGCCTTACGCCAACTCAAACGAACGTGAGTTATTTCCTCTGAGTCACGGAGGCTGTGGCCATATAATACCTCACACCTCCTATTCAACTGGAGGGAGTGCTACTCCGGAAACTGTTTAACCCTAATAAAACATACAATAAAACAAACACGTAGTACAAGTACACGTCACTCGCACACTCCGATACACCTGCACGCTGACAGTATCAAAAGGTCAAGAAAACAGTGTCTATCTATCTATCTATCTATCTATTGGACACTTATTCACAGGATCAGTGCTGCACTTAACTGGAGTTTTAAGAAGTACTAGCTAAGTTGTATATTTTAAATTAGATTATAAATGTATAATTAAAATATGATGGACAGATGCAACAATATGGGTAAACATCAAACAAATACTTTACAATTAAAAAGCTACATTTCTGATTGATCTAAGTGCAGTTGGATCTTGCAGGGTTTAACCATTTTTTTTATATCAGTTACAAGCAAGTAGACACACACTAACAGCAACAGCAACATGTGTTCAGGACAGATGTGTAGATAAAAGATGTAAGCAGGTAAGGAGAGATGAAAGGCATATTAGCTTTACCGTGTTATCTGTTATCTACCTCATAACAAAAAAAAAAACAGAGAGGCAGACAAAAAGAGACAGAGTTGAGGAAGAGAGGACACAAACAAAAGACAAAAGCAGGAAGAGTTCAAGAGGAACCAGGTGAAGAGCAGCAGATGCGCTGACTACGGACTGGAGAGAGTGACTAGAGGAGGGGTGAGGAGGGCAGACAGGCTGAAGAGAAAGAGGTCATGACCCTGAAGCAGGGCTGAGAAGAGGGAGAGGTAAGAGAGAACAGGTGACTCCTCAAAACAGATGGTGGCGGGAGGTAGGTGTGTATGTGTGTGTGTGTGTCAATTAGGCAAGCTAAAAGTGAAGAAAAAGACACTAACTAGGTGCAGAGGCATGTGGTTAAATGAGAGCGAAACACAAACACTAGACATATTTACAGAAAATATTTGTGAGCTTTCAATCATGTGCACATTTAAAACTTGGAATACATTTTATCACTGATGGCGATAAAATGACTCAAGTCAAAAAGCACCTCTGTGCAAGTGTAACCTATCATACTGTCTTGCTCCCTACCATTCTAAGCCAACTGCACAGTAGTTATAGTGCTATTTATCAATTTAGAGAATCTGTAACAATGACTAGTCAGTCTTCTTACATACTTCACTATGTGCATCAGGAAGTGCTGTCATCATGTTACTTTTCAATACTTTTTTTTAAAGTAGCTCTCATATAATGTACGTGACTGATGAAGATGACCAATTCTCATTTAGGCCTTAACCAGCGGTCATGGTTCAGTGGACTGACCCAGACAGCCATGTAGTTATGCGAAACAGCTCCGGTTAGGGTACACTGCTAATGCTGTTTACGTTTAACACGCTGGGCTGGAACCAAAGCCGCTCCGTTACAGTGTGGTCAGTGAGGATACTGAGACTTGACTGGAATGGATATGCAAATATACGATTCCCCTTTTTCAACCTATGACAGAAGCGTGACAGGAGAGGCTAGTATTACATTTTTACGGTTAGAGAGAATGACTGTCTGAGGGGAAAAATGTACGATGAGGTAATCGAGCAGCACAGAGAAGAGCGTCCCAGGGTAATAGTGAGAGAATGAACGAGTCACACAATAACTGCATTAATTAAATTTACACCAGAGCTGTTGCAAAAGAGGACATTGTAAATAATTAGAGACAGATAAGAGACATCATAACATGCATGTCATGTCAGAGTGTGTCTGAGCTCCTTTTCTCCTGTGCTGAATAAGAGTGTAATCTAAACTGAACTGAAGTCATAAATCCTAGTCAGTTTGTGAATGTGTGTTTATCCGTGCTTCATGTGCGTAAGTGTGAGCAACAATTTAACTGACCGTGGTGCATGAAGCCATTGTTGCAGAGCCCCACACCCAGCATCACAGCGTCCTCTCGGGTCGAGCAGTCTCCCTGGGAAACCAAATCAATGACACACAGTCGGTCAGTTACAATGCCTGTTTACACCTTCACACACACAGCAGACTGCAGCACCGCCGGCCTTATCTGTCTGTTCACTGGATTGAAGATGGTGATATGTGAGCAGCACGTTTTAATAAATGTGTGAAAGAAAGGCAGTGACACACTAGGAGACTGATTCTGCATGTCCCAGTCTAATTGAGTAAAAGTTACATTCAAATGGGAGCTACTGAGTTACTTTAATAAACAGATGATGATTAATTGCTCCTTAAAAAAGGAAGAGAGTGCAGCTTTTAAATGGACTACAAATGACTATGATGAGTGAAAAAGTAAAATTTAAAAAGTGAAATATTTTCGTTTCTATAATTATTCATTATTTACTGAGATAGTGCACTGTCACCAATGTCTCGGTTAGCTAGAAAACAGCTGCTACCTCTTTCCAGTACTCTGAAAGTTGTGAAACAAAGGGTGTTGCACTTTGTTCTTGTTTTAAGGAAATTCAAAATTTGTAGCTGTAACAGTCCTTGACTGTGCTCTTAATGGTCAGTCATTGATGACAAATATCCAAATCATTTTAAGCCAAATTTGACTGAACCATTTTTTAAGACTGCAAAATATACAATTCATATAATTTCAGTCATAATGTTCAGCAAAAGTGAATTACAAAGAAAATACTCAAAACAGTTCAATTACACAACTACAGTAATGAGAGTACATGTCATCTGCTGAAGCCTTGGTGACATGATTTTACCTGTGAGAGGAGCCAGTCCACAAGTTTGCTAGCAGGCACCACAGATTTAAAGGTTTTCAGATGGTGGTCTCTGTCCCTAAAGGAGTAACAAGAGATTGCACAAAATTTATTTTTGCAGCACATCGCAGATGGAAAGGAAAAAGAGATTTCACTGTCAGTGGTTTCACATATAAGAGGTATGATAACAAAACCTCCTTGCGGTTTACTGCATCAATGCAAAGCAGCGTCCGCTTGTGTTATGCTGAATTTCTTAAGTGAACTCTCTGAATTCCAAAAAGTTCCTCATTAGTGATCATAAAACATATTTTTTTTTCTGATGTTGCCATGACAACATCCACGTCAATAAAATAATGTCTGTGCAGGTAATGCAGTCTGCAGTTTTGCTGTTTACATTCATTGCCCTTTAATTTCCTGACCACTTCGGTTTTTGTGAGATCGCACAAACAACCACAAGGGCCACTCTTCTCAACATGTAAACATGTCAAACAGGAAATGCTTGAGAGGACGTGTGGTTGGCCCTACAAGAAGTCTGGTATCTTGTATTTTCTTTAACGTCTCAATTTTGTGAGTAATTTATGGTCTTTATCAGGAGCTCCCTTACTGTAAACTGCCACATCAGAATGAAAAACAAGACAGTGTGCTTTGAGAGCACACATTGACTCAAAGTGCACTGACCTTTAGTGCAGACAATGCTTTGAGACACCATGAAAAGTGAACAGGCATCATTTGCTGATCAATCTATTTCTTTTCTCTATTTATATCTATATCTGTCTATTCTATCACCTCACATTATTATTCTTATTGATTAAGTTTTAATGATATGAAACCAACAGGCGCATTATCACTCAACAAAGTTTAATATAATAGAGGGACAGTTTATGATTATTTATGACTCATAAACTGCAATACATACATCACTCATACATGATAATTAATAGTTGCAGCTTACAATGCCAATTTAGTGACAGATTAAAAAAGCCAGGCCATATTACATAATATCTGGCTGGCAGGCAGAGGGATTGCCTTTGTATGTTAATAGGATTTGTCCCCAGACCAAAAGCTCTTTGTTTGCACCGATGGCAACCCCAGGCACTTCAATCAGCGGGTGAGTGATGGAGGGAGAGATAGAGAGATGAATGGGAAAGAGTATGAAAGGAAGGGCTGCGGCAGACAGAGAGTGTGTGCGTGTGTGTGTGTGTGTGTGTGTGTGTGTGTTTGAGAGGGAGGCAATGTGTGTTTCTTCTGCTTTTCTATAAATTTGTTTCTGACTCTTAGACCTTCAGATCAAAAACAATACTGTAATATAGAATACTTAAAGGTGAAACCAACCCCAATTTAACCTCTAGTTTTAGGTCTTGAGTCAAGAATTAAGATGTAAATTATATGCATATGTGAGGAAGAAAGTGTTAATATGTGTAAGACATTGTGAACGGATGAGAGAGCATAAAGGGGAAAGAGAAAGTTACTGATGCATATAAAAAGTCACTAAAATAAATTCAACTAACCCCCATCACTGTAAAGACTAAAAGACAAATGCTCACAATAAATGGCTCTCCTTAATCCTTTAAAAGCTGCCACATATAAACCTCCAGTTATGAAAAACCTGGCATCTTCAACCTGAACTGAATCTTCAGCACATGAACCTACAGCAGCTCAAGTCTGCCTCGGAGTCCAAGTTGGAGAGGAAGGAGGTTTGAGGGTTGTCATTCCTGGCAATGCTACTGTTTGTTCAGGCATTACTGAAAGGGTGACGTGGGCCGAATGTGAACCCTTCATGAATATGCATTCATGCACCTGGAGAAGGGGGGACATTAGCATAAGGGGGAGAAGGAGAGAGGAGGAAAAAGGGCAGGTACTTACTTGATGACAGGCGTGTGGAGGCTGTGAAGGCGGCAGTACAGCCTGACGCCCTGAAAGAGGGAAAAAAAAAAAAAAGAGGGAGCCGCTGAGTCATAGAGCATACACACCTTAGGTAAACAAATACGAGCATGGCTACGGGACAAGAGATTTAGATGTCGATTGTGAAAAGAGTTACCCCGAGGATATAATTTTAGGATAGAAATTTCAAACCCACAGTCTCTAACTCACAACAAACATAACTACATTAAACTGTTTTTAATGTTTTTGTTTGGTTTTGTTTTGTTTTTCAGATTTCGTTTCTGATTGAGTTTTCTATGGGAAGAGATTAGTGCCTCCAGGATTAGTGACCAGGCACTGGGGGTTTATGTAAATATTTTTGAATAAATGTATTTAAAATGCAATTTGAGAGTATTTTGATACAAATTGTTCAAACCACCAATTCGAGTAAATGTTTAATGTGTTGCTGATGTGAAAAGTGCAGAAATGAGACAACAATAAAGCTTTGAAAATTATATTTTCAGCAGAGTTAAGTTACCTTAGACATGATATCCTCCATCTCACTGCGGGCCTTGTAGGTGCCATCGTCATAGCGGAAGCGGTACAACACCTGCTCATTCTTGAACTGGTGCTTGTCTGACACTGAAATGTCACCAAAAGGAGGAAATGTCACCTCGGCTGGAGATCAGGCTGATCAAACTTTTGTTGAGCATGCAAATTATTGTTTTTTTTTGTATTCAACTGCAGGCTACTAAGTCAAATGTTCTTCACACAAGTAAAGTAAGGACATTTAAAAAAAAAAAAAGAGATGAGAAGCAAGAAACAAATGTTTGGAGAAAATGCTGCAGTTGTAAATTCATGTCTGCACTGAGTAAGCCGTGACATTCAAATATTTAACATTGCAGACAGCTGCCAATTTACAGAAAAATCTTCCAAACAGCATTAAAAACCGCGGAAACGTCCAAAATAAGTTTTTATTTATAATCAATCCAACACAGAAAATGGAAGATGACTAATATGTACACAAACAGATGCCTGTTGGAGAAGCTCACGGTGAAATCTGCCAAACAGAGGCACTTTGGTTCCACCACAACAAGTTGGCATGGGCTCAAACAAGCTGCTGGTTTTCTCAGTCTAGACTTAATATGCCCTCATAAAACCAAAGGAATGCACCGCAAAATCAGCCATTGTGAAGTGTCAAATGTGGGATTCAAAGTACATAAAATGATAGTTGAATTATTATGGGAGCAAAGATGTCATATTTGCTAACATTCAAGTATGAACTGGTGGTGTGTTTTAGTGGCTCAAACATGTACGGCTGGTTGCACTGGATAAAGTTTGTATTCTGTACTGTAAAACGTTGACTAAAAAGGATGACTATCTGTCTTTTTCCTCTCTGTCTCTTCACAACGACACACGGACAGCTCCAATCTGCCACTCTGTCACATTACCTCTCTGTGTCTGATTTCCTTTCACTACTAACTGGTGACACCTACACTGTGCCTGCAGGGCCCGCGTCTCTCCAGTTTGCCCACAAAGCCTGATTGCTATCCCACAGAGCCCTGCATGTCATCATTGTATCTCTCTGTGGTCGTAGGCAACTGTGAGGGAGGATTTCAGGGGATTTTCCACAGGTATTAAGGAATATGAGCGTTGGGTCTCAGCAAATTTCCCTGAGAGGGTGGTGTGCATAAATCGTGACATTGGTTTACAAGAGCCCCTTCAGCAAAACTCTGGACAACTGTGTTCATACATTATTTATAGCTGTTTGTGTGCGTCTTTTATTTCTTGCTGCATAGTTAAGGTTATTGGACTTGTGAATGTCACACTTAGGACTAAATCATGGAAGGGGAAATCATGCGAGATATATTACCAGAATTATTATTGATAATATCTTTGAATCATGGTGGTTTCTACCCTAAAATGTGTGGTCCAACAGTAAGTCACGGATACATTCATAACATGAATGAGTCAAACAATTATAGAAGAAAAATGTGAATCAGATGAAAAAAGAAGCAGGCTAACAAGCCAAGAAACAAGAGCATGAGATGACTAAACAACGTGAAAAACAGTATAAAAAACATGACAGGCTGCTGCAAAGTGCATCAAATATATGAGTAAAAATGATAAAGCAAGAGACGGTGGCAGGAGTTTAAGAAACAAAGAATAATTCAGATAAAGAATAATGTAAAGAGAGCAAGAGACAAAAATAAAGGATTTTGTTTCGTCTCACCATGGTGAATGATGCCATTTTCCAGTAAGGCTTGTCCCAAGTTGACGCCTTCGTCAGGTTTACTGATCTCTCCGCTCTCGATCAGCCATGACACAAACTCACTGAGGACAGAAGACAGAGAAGCATATGATGAGGCCTGGTTTCTTAAGGTGGTTATCTGTTCGCTGATTTGTTTTGTTTTTTTTCAAATTGAAATCTCCATCTTTCCTGTAGAGGTCCTTGCTGTGGTGGTTTAAGCACAGAATTTTCACAGAGTGCGGGTGCCACTATGCCATTATCTTTTTCCTTGGAGTTCTGTTGATAAAGCCGGTATTTCTAAATGCATGACTATTTTCTTTCATGTTCATTCATCTTCTCTCCTCCCATGCTAATGCTAAATACTCAGACCATATCACACTCATAAAAAACATGCAATACTTTCCTTGTTCTGAGAAATCCACTCTTGAAAGCAACATTTAGAACATCAGATAATAAAAAAGAATATATGACGAAATGTTTTTCTGATTTTCCACCTCATTTTAATGAACTAATCATAGCGGTGTCACATCTATAACCTGATGACACCGATGCATATGAGAGATAGGTTTTCCATTCGGCTGAAAACTGTTTCCATTATTCAAAATGACTTGGTTCAGAGGTCATTATGGCTT
The DNA here is from genome assembly GCF_914725855.1 of Thunnus albacares. Classification (NCBI taxonomy): domain Eukaryota; kingdom Metazoa; phylum Chordata; class Actinopteri; order Scombriformes; family Scombridae; genus Thunnus; species Thunnus albacares. The sequence goes on along the minus strand of NC_058110.1, from coordinate 8,566,996 downwards.
CACTTTTTGATAAGTTGTCAAAGTGTACAGGCATAGTCCAGAGTCCACCACTGTTTGCTTTAGCAACGTAGCATCACTAGCCAGGGTGGTAAAGACTCAACAGTATTAGTGCTGCAATTTCCCTCCAGCGCCAACAGAAACTAAGTCGATGCACAGAGCCTAACTGTTTTCTATTAGTTTTTGTTGGATTCTGTTGCCCAAGCCGAAGCAGAAAAAGAGATGGTGTGTGTGTGACAACAAGGGGATTGAAAAATTCTTACACCATTAACTGTAAGAAACAAATGATGTAAAGAAGAAGGGGCAGGTGATGGTTGAATGTTTAGCCCAATGCTTTGTTTTGTGTATATGATAAGCACTGCAATGCATTACCGGCTGTGGTATTGATTGTTAAATGGCACTAGTGTACTAATGGAAGCTAGTCAGAAGAGTTAATATGAGAAAGCCAGAATATTCCCAACTGCAACAGAAGTACATATCAGTTGTTTGTTTACTACTTTTTAACAGTCCATGCAATCTGTAGAGTGTTTACGTAGTATGTCTTGCAAGCAGATACTATTGCTTTCACTGGGCCCACGCAATACAGCCTGTGAAATATGTCCATTCTGAGGCTGAGCTGGCCTTGATGTTCACTTCTGAAAGCATTGTGCAACATGCTGACACTGTCACGAGACTCTTAGAGCAGAAAGCTATTTATTCTGTCACTATAAAAGACTATTTAGACCACACACACACACACACACACTGCATATATGTATTTGTAGAATTGTTTCTTTCAAGTTTATCCTTTTCTCTTATGCTACAAATATCCCCAAGACCTACTTTGATACTTTATATGCATTAACCATCCAAATTTTAGCACTTCGGCTCCGCTCCCTTCTTTTCACACCCAGTGTGAACTGAACAAATGTTTGAAGGAGAAAATTACATTCTTCTCCTTCTTCGTCTTTCATGCTGCTGAGCGAAATCGCTTCTCCAGATAATGATGAGCGGTGAATCGGAGGCAGCTAATGGGTGTGTGTCCATGCCAGCCTGTGAATCATTCTGAAGTATGTGTGTGTGAAAAAAATGCACTTAGGTGTGAATTTGCTTTCAGGCAGTCATATAACAGATGTATGTAGGGTATGAGTCTGATCGCTTTGCATGCACAAATGTCAAGCATGTGAGGGTGTGTGTGTACGTGTGTGTGTGTGTGTATGATTATGTAGAACTGCAGACACCTTGAGCCATCTGCCACTAGTCCTTTTTGTCTGCCTGCAGCACTAAAGGAATATTTTATCATAATTAATAAGAGTTTTTCTTGTGACCTGCCAGGTGCCTGCTATAACCTGTATGTGCTGTATGGGTGTGGGTGTGCGTGTGTGTGTGTGTGGGTGTGTGTGTGTGTGTGTGGGTGTGTGTGTGTGTGTGGAGGGAGGTCAGTCCCAACAGGCTTTTTCACTTTTTCTTAGTCTGGGAGAGAACATGTTTGCATGCCTGCATAATTAGTGTGTTCATTGTCTGTATGTGAATGGTCATGTCAAAGCTAGTGGCTGTTAATTGACATTGACAGAGGGCTTAAGTGAATGTGAGGGGATGATGTGTGTGTGTGTGTGTGTGGATGTTATGTAAGAGTCAGGTTAATTTTGGATACAGAGCTGTAACGGAAATTAATATGATGGGCAGGAATCGTGTGTGTGTGTGTGTGTGTGTGCAAGGAACAGAAAGAGAGAGAGACACACACAAACATAGAGAGAGTCTTCAGCCACACATTGAAAGGTGGAAGACAAGATTAATGTGAAAATATAGGCGAGCCTCTTCATATTTCTATATCTGAAACTTGTGTTTCCATATACAGTATAGTTAGTCCTAAATACATGCATGTACTCATCTTTATAGTACACTGTATTTGCAGTAGGTATACAAGAGATCAACATAATTTACTGTTTTATATTAACAGGAAATGATAAAATAACTGCAAATTAAACTAAACTGTAAATTTAGAATGACACTGCCAATGACAACGAGATAGCTAAATATTTTATCACATTGTTTTGTTTCTCAAGACCTATTTGGAGTCTCACCACCACTTACCATTTACCAGCTCCATTTCCTTTGTGCATTGCATCATGGGACAACACTGCAGCAACAACCCACAAGTATAAATAGTGACCTTTTTTTTAACTTAATTTTGCTTTGTTTCCAGTTTCAACACACTACATACTCAAACTCGTTTAAAACTAGCTTATAGTATCAAATTGGGACACAGCTCGTGTAATTTCCTCTGTGGGAATACCAACCAAAAGATAATTGAAATGAAACTAATCCAGAAATGGAGCAGGAAGATTTGTCTTGGAAAAATGAGAGTCAATAGTTGAGACCAAGTTCCATCTCTTCATGGTTTGAGCTCTCTCGCCACGAAAAGGTAAGAACAAAAAGATCCAATAAGAAAACGTAAAGTGTGTTAACACTGACCATCTTCCTTCCTAATTCCTTCATGGAATTATGCTATCAAAACAACAGGGTGCTATCAAACCGGCAGTCAGCATCTCAGTTTAATGCAATAAGCACTCAAACTGTGCCTGCTGCTAATTTCATCAAAAAGACAAATGCAGAGCTAATGCAGGTTACGCTCACTGACAGGAAATGACTGAGCGATAAAGTGAGGAAAGTGGGAGATAGTAGAGAGTGAAAACAGATTGAGGGAAAGGGTGAAGGGTGAGGCAAATGGGTGAGGCGAAGGAGGGAGTGAGGGACTGAAAAAGGATTGTCAGAGAAAAGAAATACTCATGTTGGCAAACATTGGAATTTGAACTGGTGAGTGAACTCTGACCTGCAAGTGGACAGGGTGCAGGATGAAACATTGCCTTATAATAACCTACTGTTCTTTATAGAGCAGCCTCTGACCCAGAAGATAAGTGCTAAATGCTGACACACAGTACAGCAGGATTTAGTTCCTCATACATACATATGTGAGAAAGTAATTCATTTCATTTCTTGGCAGTGGCTGATGTGATAGTAATCAATGCACTCTTATCATCAATGCACATCATTTACATAAGGGAGGTGAATTTAATGATTTGTAATGTACTAAGAAGCCATGTTGGCAGTGTTGCAGACACATAATAGTTGCTCCCTGGTTTCTTTTTATAAGACAAGTCATCAGTCACCATCATAGTCTTGCCTTGTTTTATTTTTTTCACAAATGCTAGTGTGAACTGTATGTGGAGCTACTGGGGAAAACTTAAGCAAGTTTCAATGTCTATTAATTGTACTGAAACATCCAGGGGACGGAGAAGGGAAAGGCTGTTGCAAAGCCTCAGTTAAAGGTCCTCTAATAATAAAAGTCTGGGTGTGTGTGTGTGTGTGTGTGTGTGTACTCGATGATATGAGAGTGTGGGGACTGGAGCGACTTGGCTCTTTCTGCAACCCGTGAGAGGAGACTATGAGGGGGGCTCATTACAGACAAGAGGATGTAGGGATAAAACAGTTTAGGCATTTTGCCAGGACTTGGGGAGACTGGATACCAGCTCTTTTGAAAGCCTGCTGACCTTACGTAACAACAATTTATAAGGATCCCCTTGTGAACAGCACAGCATTGCAGTCACATCTCTCTACTAAAGGAAGGAATCTCTGTCTATATGTTTGTCTGTCTGTATGTATGTACAGACGGGTGACAAATCAAAGGAAAAACCGGTACAGGTCTGAATGCTTGACCCTTACAGTGAGGGGATCCGGTGGCTCTATTATGCTTTGGGGGGCGTTCCGAACAGGCACGTTTTGAACGCGCACTGCACTAGTTTTTGGAAACTGAAGAAACCAGGCACTAAGGAAGCAAAGAAACTCACTTTCCCATGAAGCACTTGGGCACAATGCTGAGCTTCCTTCGTCTATCCTTAATCAGGTGCCGGCTCTTGGTCATCATCATGTGGTAGAGCTTCTCTCCCTTCTCTGCAATCATCACATAGGCATCCCGCTCCATTCCCAGTTTGAGACCTACAAACAACAGAGGAAAACAAGTCAGATCCAAGAGGATATGCCACATTTAACACCCTCAATGGAATGAGACCGGATGTAAATACAAACATTTACAGAAAAGAAAGTGACGATTATCTTTTTAAGTGAGTGTGGGGATGTGGGAAGGGAAATAAACAAACAAAATCTCAGATGGACATGGTGACTGTATCACAATACCAAAAAAAAAAAAAATACAGCAGGACCATTACAGTACACAATTTTCAACTTGCTTTCCACAGCTATCTACATGTACATCAAAGCCAAAAGGCAAAAGCTGTCATGGTGCTGTTAGGAGAGACAAACGAGCTTTTGCCTGGACGTGTTCTGGTATTGTGCAGATGGACTCTAGCCAGGAACGGAGCACGGTGGCTCGGGTTTGCCACAACCTTCTGAAACAAACCCAGATGTTAATCTCTGTTAGACAAGTTGTTTCTTCAGAGTAAGTAACAAAGTTCAGCAGGGCAGCGTGATCTTGATCTCGTTTCTGTGTTGGTTTGTTAACTATTATTCCTCTATTGTAAAGCAGAACATGTGAGGGCCCATTGTAACGCCCGCTACCCAAGTAAAATCTCTCCAGTGAGTACACTGTTTGAGCTGCTTAACCTCATCGTGGGGTTTGATGAACTTCTGAACTGCACTGTGAGACTTTCTGACTCGGGCAACTCAACTCTGCGGTACTCTTAGACTCCCTAAGCTGCTTAACTCTACTGAGAGGCACATCAAGCTGCTATACTTCACTAAAAAGTATTCCGATTTTAGAGTTGCAATACGCTTGATAAATTACATCTCATATTTGTGACATACTGACATCTGTCAAGCTCCTAGCTGTCTCTTGCACATGATGGCCCTGACACATGAAGTTGCCATATATTGCCATAGTGCCAGTGTGTGTTGCTGAGCTGACTCAGCCTAGCAAATTAGTGATTAGCCCCATTTAGTTCCGTTTCTCCTTCTCTTTTACGTCTGCCATTCTTTTCCTCTTCCACATACTCCATGGTCTGACACATCAATGCAAAGCAAAGCAAAGCAAAATTTCAAAATGTCAGTTGCAAGTTTTTTTGATATTCTCAGTTTGGCTGTAGTCTCTCAGTCGGATTTGTCACTAGTTGTTTGAGTTCTGCTTGCTGTGCCAGACTCCTTAATATTTTCTAGCTCTCCTTGGTGCCCAGTGCAAACTACGCAATACAGTTGAAAAAAAAGCTTTTAAGCTGCATTATGTAACTTATGCAAGTTGTACCATTTGAAGGCAGAAAGTTGAGTGACAAGTGTTGGGGTGGGTGCCTGACCAGCTGAAAGGGACAGGGGGTGGGACGAAGAATGTAAGAAGTTACACGTCTAACTTTTGAATCCAATTTTCCTATTGAGTCCTTGGGGGTTCTGTGCTTGCAGCCTGTGATGGAGGTGGGGTTATATTACATTTGACAGCAGCTGGAGTAGACTTAAACAATGAGTGTCATTGAACAACAGACGGGGCCTGTCCAGCGCAGAGGCCCCTCTGCTTCTGGTCCAGCTGTCAGAGTTTGTCTTGTGCTGCTCCTCGTCTTCCTGCGCTCACTGGCTAATATCCTATCGCATTATCCGACCGATGCATTTTCCCTTAACTTCCTTGACAATAACAATAAGATAAAGCGCAGCCACCTCCTGCTGGCAGCTGGTGATCGATGGAAGTCCCACATGTCCGGCACGGGGAGGGACCAAAGTAATAGGTAGAAAAGGTCAAATTAAATAAGGCGTATCAGGAACAGCAATAATGCATGAAAAGGGAAAAGTGAAAAAAAAAAAACGTTGCCAGGATTTATTGCAGTAAGACTTTATCTTGTAGCTGTCTAGACTGGAGTAAAGAGGTTGAGAGAAAGGTAAGAAGGCTGAGAGCAGAGTATACTGTAGATTGGGTAATAGAAAGGGAGTGTGTGGGGAAATTGGGCACTGTGACTGATCTGGCATCTGTTAGCCTCAGGATGGTTTCCGCCAGGTCGTAACTTAACACCACAAGCTGCAGCACACTCCTTCATACTTACTTTTACTCTGAAACCCTTTCATCAAGAGATCGGATTCTGATGATGTCAAACTCTGCAGTGGATGCTTGTTTAACGTAGGACCAAATTACAAAGGCTAATTTACAAAAATGAAAATATTTATAATGACAGTTGCACCAAGTGAAAGTACTTGTGCATTCTGGCATTTTCAACCAAAATCATGTTCAAATAGCTTTAGGGATCAGATTTTGACTTTTAGCCATCAATGCTATCAGGTGGCCTGTTGTGTACCGCCCATAATCTGGTTAAAGCCTCTCACACTGTCTAATGCACACAACATAACAAAGACAGATGGCCAGTGCTGAACAGGTGGGAACACATTTTAAGGCAAAATAGGGAAGTCACACCATGAAAGGAAAACATAAAGAGCAACAAGAATATCAGTTTACATTACTGAAATCAGAAGTGTTGCATCTCTCAGTGGATGTTTTTGAATGAGACTAACTATACTTTTGACTCTCTGCACACTCGTCCAAATCTTCTTCTACAAGCATTTCAACATGTCAATTTACTGTATGGCTGCAAAACCATCTGCTGAAATAGATACTGGAAACCTTATCTTAAAAATCTACTCACGACACAAACACTATTATTAAATTAAAAATAGATCCGGATTAATTTAAATTGCTGTGTGATTCACTTTCTTAGACAAGTAAACACATTGCTATTTTTAGCAACTGACTAAGATGCTGTTTTTAGCACATCTGTTATTTGTGAATGAGCCGTTTGATTCAACACTCATCACACCCAGGGCTTTGACAGGCAAATACTTGTGTTGCCTTGCAAGCAGGAATTGGTTTTTTTGAATGTGAAGACTAGATTGTTGTAGCAGCCTCTGCTTGGTGCACAGGTCAACCAGGCCAACTGTAAACATCATGTCACCTAAGCCTCTATTTAGGAAACAAAAGCAGGCAGCTTGTTCAAGGTGGGTCATATCTGTAGGACACAAACACTGTATCCAGGTCACAGGCACATCCACAGTCATTACTGTGTCACCTAAGGGAGCCTCGATGGTTTGCACCATGGTTTGTTGGTGTCACCAGCATGTCAGGGACAATGTGTGCAACAGCAGAAAAAGCTTCAACAGCTGCACGACAACAACTACAAATCAGGAATGCAAAGGTCAAAAGTGGGAAAGAGAAAAGGTGCCTCCAAGGACAGAGACATCACAGTATTTTCCACACTGTTTGAGTGAAAAGCACAGCACAAAAAAACGGAGACAAAATAAAAATGTGCGGACGGAGAGACGAATGAGGCACTTTTATATTCACACAATGATCTTGTGAAACACTAAGTACGAAAGAAATAACTGCTCACATGTGTCGGGCTCCTTGTAAAACATGTTTGGTGGCAGCATGTCTTTCTAAGCAAGATTACAAAAAACAACTGATTTTTCCATGAGAGGAAATCTAGTGTAATCTGGTGTTTATGGCTTTTCGATGTCAGTGCCATAAAATAGAAGTGCTATAAAAATGGGCTTTTAAAAACAATGTTACTCACTCTCTCTCTGCTCCCGTTCCCTCAAGATGGCATCCAGCCACTTCTGCTTGTCCTCTGCATTTTTGGCCATGCAGACAAACCACTTGTTTTTAGCCGTGTTGTGGATCTTCCAGCCGTTTGTCACTGTGTAATTGTTGCTGTGATAGTCCGCTGCAAGGCAAAAAACATAAATGAACTCATTTTAAAAGGGGGGAGAGGGGTCATCATGAAAAACATTCAAAGATGTAGAGCAGAGCAGGGGAAGGTTTTTAATATATCAGGCCTAAATATATATACTAAATAAATATATACTATAAATAAAATATACTACTGCAGTAAATTATCTGTATCATGTCTCCTCCTCTTCTTCTCATGTTCTCTTCAAGCTTTTTTGTTTAAAGAAAATAATAATACACACACACTACATAGACACTGACCTCAGCAGTAAAGGAGGCAATAATGAGTGTAATCAAATCACTCTAGTAAAGATAAGTTAACATTAAAGTTATCTGGAAAAAAGGATTTACTACTCGAGCAAAGATTTACAAGCCAATTAAAAAAGATAAATATGATACACCATGAGAGAAGTAAAACACCATCTTTCCACTGACTCAACAAAAAATCTCTCCTCGTACCTCTCACCCCTTTCTAATTTTATCATCCACTTAGCTGCAGGTGAGCAGCTACTGAATAATGGATGACCACTGGTAATGGGGTGCATTAGTCTCACGCTCAAAGGTCATATAAATAGATCTGATACTTCAGGCCCCACCGGGAGAAGCTCCTGCTGTTTTGAGAGAAGGGAACTGGGTTGGGACACACGTACTATTGTCTGGAGTCTTTTTTTTTAGCCTCTGCAGAAGATAGATTCTAGTAAAATCTTATGCAAGTACATGCCGAGATCTGGTGAGATGGCATTTATCAAGACTGAGAGGTGTGTGGGTCAGTGAAGGTAAGGACATTTTTACTTTTTTTTCCAAAGGTGAGCTGGTTGCTATTTAACTTAGCTTCTTGTATTGTATGACTCTAGGTTACGGCATATAGTGTAGAGTTCCTGAACTCTGGGTTATCTGTTATTATATGCAAAAGAAACTATATGTTCAGATTAAAGCTTTCAGCAGATAACCACAAATACACCCACATTTCATATCTTTTATACTCACTAATCAGATAATCTGTGTTCTGGTTGTTCACAAATGTACACATTTGTACACACATTTGTGAACAAGTGGAACCCCTGCTTCTGCGTATAAAGCATGTTTTTCTTTGTGGTTTCCCTTCAACAGCTTGAATATGACAGCCACAGCAGACATGCAGAACAAAAAAAAAAAGGTCATGTGAGCTTGCAAAATTCTGCGAGCACAGACGAGAAGAAAAGAGGAAACGTGAGGCAGAGGAAGACGAAGTTTCTACACCAGCGGACAACGCATATCAACCCCCAAAAAAATACCACAAAAGCAAAATGAGCTGGGTGCCGACTGTATCACGGCCAACACCACAGATGAGTCGCTTATCATAATATCTCAGCCAACGTGAGAGCACAGCAAGTTTACCACTTAACGCTGGGTTGCTTTTGCACTTCAGATTTGTATCAACATAACCCATTACTGAATAGCTGACATCAAAAGGTGGTGAGGTTGCAAGCTACATCCTGTTTGAAACTAGGTGCAAGTACTCCACCCAAACTGTCAACAAGTACCTAATTCATATCCAGCTACCAATCTAAATGGCAAAAGTTTCATGAGCAAAGATGTAAAATGAGAAATGAGCATTGTAGGTAAATTGAAATTAGTAATTATTGTTATTGCACAATCTAACTGTCTATATTATCTGCTATATCAAATCATAAATCAAGAGCTCAGGGATAAATCAGATATAACCACAGACTCAAGAGAAAGGGTTAAACAAATGTATGAATGGACATATAAACAGCCTCCAAACAGAACGCCGCTGGGCAAATACAAACCTGTTCCATCTTCCACATTTTCCACCTCCATCACCTCTGTGTTGATTCGGCCTCTGAACACATATTGAGGCCCGTTGATGGACTTGGTCCTCTTAGTGGACTTCTTCCCAGAAACCCTAGGAAATGAGACAACACTGTGGTTACAGTCGGCAGGGAAATCCGTTGATGCCAGTGCAATGGTAAAAAAAAGAACTTGTGTCTGTAACACATGCGCATTCATACAGACACAGGTATGGGAGCAGCAGACACATGTAGGTGTTTTGGCTTTGCTTGCATACTAATGACTTGTCTACACAAACAGGAATGTAGATATTTGCTCCAGTTTTCCATTTCTGGCTTCCTTCCAGTTCTCAGCCAATAAAAATGTTTTTGAATGCTTTCTTGTACCCACTCCTGACACGTTGCTGTGGTAGTGACTGTATAGGTTTCCTGATGTTGCATTTCTCACCTGGACTTCCTCTTACAGTAAACCAAAAGGTTGTCAAACAGGAAGAAGACACGTTCCTGAATATTGCCTGCTGAGATTTTAAGGAGATTTCCATGCAGCAGCAACTCTGTGCAGATATCTGTAAGGTTGGTTCCCTGAAGACAAAAAAAAAGAATTGAAAGAGAGATTAGCTACTGGTCATGTGTGCAGATATCTGTCAGGATGGTTCCCTGAAGGAAAAAAAAAAGACTGAAAGGGAGATAAAGCTCATCATGTACTGCAGCCACAGTTTATTTTATTTGAGCAGAGCATGAAATCTCTCCATCTACATTGGGGAGAAAACATTGTCGTCTGTATCAAAACTTGAAGAGTTCACAACCTCAGTGAAACAATATGAAATTCAACTTTGACATTGTGAATAATTTGTTTTCATTCCATCATCAATGATAGGAAAGAGTAAACACAGCCGTTCCCCACCCAACTTTAATTTACGCCCAATGCGAAACCGCCAAAATATCAACTGCATACTAGTCTCTGCCAGGACAGTTAGCCACTCGATAGTCAATCACTGAACTTGTAACAAGTAGCAACAATACTTAGCCTTCCTACGCTTCCTGAGTGTTGTCATCACATAGCTGGAGAGCTTCCCATTAGAACTGCATGGTTGTCTCAAATTGGAACTTTAGTTAATGGGAAGCATTCAGTGCTACAGCAGCAGGGCAGCCATGCAAAACTCTTACCTTGGCCTACACATAGTTTCCTGTGGAACCCCCCAGTAGGAACAAAACAAAGGCTTTTATTCTCCTCTCAGGATGTAAATACTTGTTACAAATACATCCCTGCTTCCATACACATAAAAGTACAGCTGTATATGCGTAGAGGAAGGAAATACATAACTCATGACATAGTACAGACTGTAAGTGGAAGTGCGCTGCCCACTGCAGTCAAATCTAATCAAATGCTTTGGACCCGTCTGTCATGCCAAGGGGAAATTTAAAAACTGCGATATAAAAGCCTTGTCAACTGCTCTGTACTTGTTCAGGAAACTGTATCATAAAATGTTGCTCTGTAGCTTACCACCTTCACAGGATGTGATCGGTTCTTACCCTCTTGCCAGCTTCTATCAAATACACCACAAACTGTTGAGACATCTAGAACCATTTCTCTTTGTGAAGCAGTGCAACGAAGTAAGAGGAGAAAGTAAGAGCTGAAACAAATCATTCATGCTGCATTTCAGTATTGAATTATATTAATCATCACAGTTCAAAAGGAGGCTTGGTAGTTTCTTCATCATCCTTAACCTATAACTGAAATGTAGAAAGTAGATATTTGGAAAGGTGATCCATGAACCTTTTAGCATCATGTTAATGAGGTCGTTTACGTCATTCTGGAACAGTAAAAAAGGAGTCTTGTTAATTGATCACATGGTGTCTAATTAACCTTTTTACAGAGCGGCAGAAGTTCAGGACCAATTACTAAATTATTTAGGCTTCATTATTTTTAGAAAATCTTTTTCGGTGTTTTCACGTTTCCACCAAGGGAACAGAAACTGCTTTCACACGTACATGCATGAGCAACCATGAGCTCACATGTCCCTGCCCAAGTTGTAAATGATGAGATGAGACTTTATTCTTGCATCAGAATTCAAACAATTAAGAAAATATTTAAGGTTTTAATTTAATGTGGATTTGTGAACTCTCCAGAGCCCGTGAGCAGAAGTGAGAATACAGGCTGTGCACAAAAGCCGTCTAAACTGAGCTACCAAAACATAAAATTAAATAATAAAGTTAAAAGACATCTCATTACTCATTGTTAAACGGATCATTCCACTCCAAATCATCTGGAACTAAATACACCCATGTGTGGACGTGAGACAACCTCCCCCATTGGCTTTTAGAGTATTCACCACCAACCCCCCCGCCACGTCCCCACATTCCCATATACATCAGATTTGGACTTCACTGTTGTCTTTGATGTTTCTTACATGGGTCCACCAGAGACCTGTGGAAACCCCCCTCCAGCCACACCCACTCTCAAGCGTCCATAATTGATTCCCATGAGTATATTTTTATGATGGATGTTCATCCCTCAAGAGTTCATAAAGAGAAAAATGATTCTCAGAGCTTTTCTTAAGGTGCCTGCCGACTGGCTTTGGGTAGGGGATTGTGTTTCAGACCATTGATTCAACCTCATGTTACTGCACTAAGTTGAGATGGGGGGTGGACATGCGTGTGTGTATGAGAATTCAGAGGGTATGTTTGTACCTATGTGCACACATGCAAGCATGTCTGAGTGTTTGTAACGTTCATCTGCAGGCATGTTTACGCTTTCCTGCATTTTTAATGTATGTGTAATCGTGCAAGTGTATGAATACATGATGGCGGTGTAAGTATGTGTGTGTGCGTTTGTGTGCGTGCACAGTGTATCCAAGCAGCAGTAATGCGTCTGGGTCTGATTCGGCACTATTCCGGCCTCTTCCATTAGGGCTGGAGGTGATTAGCCTGGAGAGTGGCTGGAGAGAGGAAAGAAGAGCGAGACTAATGCTGTTAGGTTGCAGGCTCTATGGGGGGGCAGGGTCGGGGTGAAGTGCCTTTCTGAGCTTCTACTGAGTTGTTAAGAGGAAGACAACAGAGAAATTGCCTTTCTTAGACAGAAAGGTTGAGGTTTTCTCCCAAACGAATCGGATATGCATCAGTTGTTGGACTAAAAAGTTGGATTGTGCATTTCTCCTAATGGCTATGATCTGTTTAATGGCTGATATAATTTAAGTTGTAATAAATCATTCATGCTCTCTCAATAATGAACTAGCAATTAACATGTCTTTAGATTTCTTGTTTTGTCTATATAACAATCAAAAACCCCAAAGAATTGTATGCAACTGAGAAAAGCAGCAAATCATGACATTTGAGAAGCTGTGAATGTGAGAAGTGAATGTTTGGTAGTTTTGCTTGGTAAATGACTACAATGATTAATTGATTATATTAATTGTTGAATGATTTCTCTCAATTGACTGAGCCATTTGTTGTTCTCAATTGTTTCAGCACTACTTGCTGTGGTCTTGAGACATAATAGGGGACATCATGTTGGCTAAAGCACAGACTATGGAACAGAATTAATGACTAATTATTTATTGCTTGTCACAAGAGTGAGGAAAAAATACTCTTTAGGGTTTTTTACTGTTGATATACCCCAGCTGACCATTTCTTGTTTTTCTGTTGTTTTGGTGAACTATTGTCAGGGTCAAATGGTGACATTTTTGTATGGGAAACGGAGAAAAGGGGTCTGTTCTGGCAAGTAGATAGTGGGATGTCCCAGTGAGGCCCACTCTCTGGTTCCATCCTTCAATTTTCTTCCTTTCCCCCCTCCAAAGGTCCCCTCATATAACTCTCCCAGTGCATGTGAGACTAGGGCTCTGCTTCCTAGGTCTCTTCTGATTGGGCAATATGCCCGCTGGCATCCCCCTTGGCACCCTGTGTGGGTGGATTGTCCCATTGGTGCCGGCTAAGACAAGGCCTCTGTTGTGGTGGGTGAGGGAGGCGTGAAAAATGCAGTGGACCCTTCGCTCGGCTCCCAAGCCCTGTCCGTGGCCCCTGCAGCAGTGATTTGGCTGCAATAACACTTAACTCTTAAGATAGATGGAGAAAGTGTTGGTTGAGGTCTTAGTGTGGTTGTCTGTTTTGTCACTGATTATGGTGGAGGTCTTTCTTTTCAAATTTTTACCCTCTAAATGTCACAGCAGTAACTCTAAGCATTACATCATTACCTTTCAGCTCTCAAGTTTTACGCTCTCAAGCAAGCAATAGCTATTTTCCTCTTTAATCATCCTTTATCTTGACACCTCTATGACACATCTCCTCCTGACTATCCCCCCTCTTCTCTCTGACCCTTTCTCATTCCCCTTCACTCTGCCCGTCTTGCTCTCACCTCCCATCCCTCAATGTGGGACTGCAGCTGTTCCAAAGCCTCCAGTTTCTCCATCTGCCTCTTGGTCTCATTGATGTTGGAGCAGACAGCCTTCATAGCCTGCAGAGCCTCTTCCACTGCTGGATAGTCAGCATGCTTTTTAGGGGTCCGCTTCAGCAGTTCCTATGTTGGGGAAAGAGGTGGGATGAGTTTTAAAACATAAACTGCAGAAATCCCAGAGAAAGGCACATTAAATTTTTTAATCAAATCTTAGAGTAGCATAAAGAGGTCTAAAGAGGCTTTTTTAACAACATCTCCTTCAATACAACTCCAAAACCCCTGAACCCCCAAAAATACTAGTAGGTGGGAGATTGGGTGCTTTGAAATGCCAGTGGGTATAAAGATTTTACTCAAAAATGTCTGGCCAAATAATAAATGAGTCACTGGTATTGATGAACAAAGCAATATTACTGTCTGCACAGTATGTGTGTGAAGAGGTTTCTAATATTGCACCATGACATTAGTGCAGCAGTTGTTCAGTACCTTCAGTAGCAGAGGATACTTGCAGATCCTCTGAATGGGAGTGAGAAGGTAGCCCTCCAAGGGAATATCTGTGCTTTTCTTCCCACCCAGTAGCATACAGTGCTGAAGAAGAAACCCAGACATACAAAATTACACACCACTGCACACGGAAAAACATTAAATATTAAAAGAACAGACAGAATGGCAAATATTCTGCCTGAAATGCGAGAAAGCAAGGGCCTGAATACCCAGAAAACTTCTAAATATTATATCAGTAAACACATATTTACTTAGGTCTTGTTCTTTCAAAGTGCATCTTGGTTCAGTTACAGAGTAAAGGAGTCAATTAAATTGTCCATATCTATAAAACTTTTAAAAGTTTAACTAAGACGGTGCCTGTCTGAAAAACTATTTTGGAGCATTTGCAGTTGTTTTCATTGCTGTTTCAGACGTCTTGTGTTCTTTCAGCAATAAATAGACTTTATTTGACTATTGTTGTCATTTTAATTCAGTCACAGTCTGTCACACTGGCAGCAGCAGGTCCAGGTGCAATAGAATAACCTGTTTGTTCTTCTTTCTTCTGGGAGCAAAGCCTTAGGTTTGATATATTTTCCATATGTCTCCCACTTTTATAAACAAGTTATTATATTTTTATGCAGACTGAGGCATGTCTCCATTAAAATGTACAAAGGGTAAGTTTTTTGCTGGCATTTGTGTATTTACTCTTAAATAGTCACATCAATATAGCATCATGAATTGCCTTTTGTTTCAGAAATGCATTATTATTTATTTGTTGGTCTGTTTCTAATTTTATTTTAAGCAATTTTAAATTACATTCATTTTATAGTTTATTCATTTATCTGTTCATTTAATTAAATTGTAACTTGACTTTTGTGACCTTGCTCACAACCTCAGTTTAGGTGAATCTGAACCACAACAGCTGTAGTTGCTGTAAAAGACCACATCCTGTCTCTTCAGTTTTATCTGTGCAAGTCTATTTCTTCTATTCTTCATTACTGGCAAATAGCACTTTCAGGTCTGGTTCAGCCACACTAACATTTAGGTCGATACAGATGAATTTTCACATGTACCATAATGTTTTTTCTCATGTGTCATGTTTTTTATTTTAGTATTTTAATTTATATGACTGCATGTGTGTGATTGTAGCATTTCTCTTCACCATAAAATCATTCTCTTTCTGATTCTCTCACAGGAAAGCAACAGCCAAGAGACTAAAACAAAAAAGGCTATATTTCATCGACTGTGTCACTGGAAAACCCTCAAAATATCCATGCTTTTTGACAAAAGGATTACTGTGAAACCTCTTAAATGTCTCCTCATTCCCTAGACGATTTGGGCTTTAATAAAGTGCCCTCCAGAACCAGTTAAAAAGAGGGGTTTTCTTCAGAAGTGGGGGGTTACAGTTACAGTCATGGTTTCTTTACGCCTTGTATTTTGTAGGAACGCAGCCTGTCAGTAGGCTATGAGCTCATGGGATGGGATGAAAGATCAAAAGCAGCCATGCAGATAAACCACTTGAGTGGTCTCCAGTGGGAAAGAAGGCAGGAGATCAGTTTAGAGCATTATAATCATATGGCAATTCCTTTCAACTCTACACAGAGCAGGAGAGGAAGGTGGGGGTTGTGCAGCAGTTTTTGATGGAAAAATGAGAAGCAAAAAATGCAGCTGATCATGACTGCAGAACTTTGGGATTCCACAGATTCCTGATGTATTAATCTCACATCTCTCTCTGTTTCTCGCTCACAACCTTATTTCTATCTAAACGTTTCCTGACTTCTTTTCTTTCTCATCTTCTGCTCATTTGTAATCTGCTGGCCTGAAGCCAGAGTTCTCTGTTATTCATTCTGACCTCCTTTTCTCTTTCTCTTCACTTCTCTCTTCCGAAGAAATTAACACTTCATTTCTACGTATGATTTCAGAAGTTCCCATCATTGTGTGATTCAATTAGCATGGGAATTGTGAAATTCCACTGGAATTAAACTATGACATTGATTCACAATGGTCATCGCTTTATATAATTAAAAGATTTTGTTTCATTCTGTGTCCTCTGCTATTTGAAGGAGAATCACAGATTTTCTTGATCAAGTGAAATTTTTAAGTGAATCAATTAGGTTTCCATTTTGATGGTTGCTATTCAAAACACAAAAGCTCATCCAATAACTGAGGTTATTCTGAGCAAGTGTGAAAACTGCTTTGATACATAACCAGATGTTGTATGGTGATCTTATTTTGGAAGCATCAATGTCACAGAAGATTTAACCAATTAACCATTGCATGGCCAGGCCAGGAGCAGCGAAAAGCCAAAGCACACAGCTACACTCAGATCCCACTGTTTCCAGTCCTGCGGATCAGAATAATGCCATGGAGGCAAACTATCAGGCAGCAAAAAAAAACGCCAGGCTTCAGATCTCTCGGCCAATCCCAAAAAAAGGGTGCCAACACTCCACAGCTGGCTGGCACAGATCCTGCAGATGATTTCATTGGTTAAGCCCCCAGTCACAGGCCCTGTTGCCATTGTAAGTTCATTGTCCAGAGCCCAGAGGTTTGGGTGTCAAAACACGGAAACAGCTGGCAGCGGAAACATAACAAGAGCGACACAAAAGTGACCTTGATAGAGGTTGCATCCTGTCCAGGCAGGAAGGACCCTCTGACCTTGTTATGGTTTCTGGCCTTTTAGTCAAGTGTTAACTTGGAAATGGAGGTGACATGATGGAAGGAAAAGAGGAGGAAGGTGATGGCATGGATAGTTGACAGAAGAAGAAATAAGCGAGAGGAGGCTCACAGGAGGAAAGAAATGTAGGGCAAAGGAAGACAGCAGTACAGCAGCTGGGAAGAAAATAAGGTCAAAGGGTATGTGGACAAACACTAGTCCAACCACAACTAGAGGAAATGATACATGTGATATGAAATAATGAAAACATGGACATTTTTATTTACATAATTGAGAGGAGAGAAGTCAAAGTGGGAAGAGAAAGGAACCTCATATAAATGCAGAAGAAAGACGGATTCGATGACTTGAGGAGAGGAGAAGCAGTGCTAAGAAAAGGGAAGATGAGCATTGCAGAGGAGCTGTGGTGTCTTACCAGTAGGAAGGTCCTGATGTCGGGGATCTTGTTTAGCTCCATGAGAAGTCTCAAAGCCTTCTCGTGGTTACTGCAGTACTCCCCATATACTGAGAAACTCTCCCTCTGCAAAACAGAAGAAAAACACAGGTCAGGACTGCAGACCAGGGACTTGATACTATATTTTATTGGCTTGTTGGCAGCCTTGAAGAATCCACTGAGATGACAGACAGGAGGAAGATTGACAGTGCAGAGCAGAAAATGGAGACAGGGGTCCAGTTATTGCAGTCTAATGGGATTCAGCTGTAGCAAGTAAAGTTGTGGATAACTGCACTGCTGTTGTTGCTTATTCTTAGTAGTAGTAGCAGGAGCAACGGCAGTATTTGCTATGCCATGCTACCATGAGATTGGGAGTGTAAATGCACTTACACTCTCAATCTCATGGTAGCATGGCATAGCAAATGCTGCTAGTGCTGCTACAACAACTACTACTACAGTACTACTAAATATATATTTAAATACACACATATATTTACACATTTACATACAAAATAAAACAACAAAATAAACATGCATCATTTGGACAATATTAAGCTAGTGAGCTGAGAAAAAACAGCTAAACATGGCTCAGTTCATATGCAGCAGACTGTCCCATTTACTGAGAATATCTGTTAATAAATGTTCAGTTTTACAAAGAGGGACAGAAATAAAACACAGACCTGCCTGCTGTGTTCAGTTCATAAGCTGCCAGGTATGATTACTGTCTATTTTCTCTGAACGCAACACAGCCAAGTTTCAGTTTAGGCTAGCTAACAGTTACATGTTAGAAATTAGATTTTGTATTCAAAATAAAAACGGTGATATAACAACAAAAATAATGACTGTGATTAGCGTTTTAGTGTTCAGAGCACAGTGTTGTCTCACCTTACAATATTTTATTCACAGTTTGTCAGATCATATCAATCAGATTTTGTAGTCTATGTGCACACACGTGCAACCATGTAACCACAGAGCCCCCGCACATAACAATTTAACCCTTGTCGTTATGTACTAGTATTCATTGACACCATTCGTCACACTTCTCTTTTTCAGAGTATTCTACATCATAGTCGAGAAAAAAAAAAGCATGCCCTACAATGCTTCCCCTTTCTCCTAGGTGATAGCATCACATTTTGCACAAGACAAAACAGCTAAACCAGTAATACAGCAGCTTTTGTGGAGCTGCCATTTATTTTTCTTAACAATACGTAATACAACACCTGGGCCTGTGAATATAGCTTGAAATACATTATTCATGCAGCATACTGTAGACAACAATGTATACACAGTATCACAGCTGCAGTTGAATATACACCCTGTAGCTTATTTAAGCCTATTGTGTGTTCTTAACTATGCTTCAGTAATTGGGATGTGAAACCATGTGCACAGTGGGACGTGAGCTTGAGGTCTAAAAACCGAAACTGTCATCTGAAACAACCTAGTAAGTGAAATCCAAACTGCAGGTGCGTGAACACCTTAACTGCCTGAAGGCTTTGCATTTAAAGCAAATGTTTCAAAGGAAGCATCTTTGAATAAGTTTCCATTTTTTGATCATTTACAGCAACACCTTTACAAATACGAATGGTAACCAAGCCAGCATCCTGCATAGGGACGGATGTGCAGAAGAGTTGTGGTTTTACACCCCCCCCCCCCCTCCCTCACACACACATACAAACATAACTCATGACTGCATCTGTTCATGTGTCTTGTTTTACATGGTAACCCAAAAGTTGTGACAGAAGAGGCCAAACAAAGCTAACAGCTCTTTTTATAGAATCCCAAGTCTCCGCTCCATCCCGTTCTCTTAACCAGAAGAAGCTGAAAATCTTTGTAGATGTGTAACACAAATGAGCAGTACAGTGTAAACGGTGGGCAGCTTTTACCACACAGGCAGGGAGGAATACTAACACACCCAAAGCCACGTTTGGCAGGGGATTCCAGTCTAAAATGACTACTGGGAGCAACAGCTGGGCCAGCATATGGCGTGAAACCCCACATATTGTCTAACTGAGTTAAGACACTGCACAGCTAGAGGAAATAAGTGCAGAATGTACATGTACCACTTCAGCCAATTTGCTCATATGTACAAGTACATTTAATGTTTAATTATTTGTATTTTGTATGGTCTGATAATGACAACAGATTCTGAATCCTTGCTCAGAATATGGATAAATGACTGTGCTGGTGTCAAAATCATGTATATTCAACATGATTCATTATTCCTATTTTACAGACTGCCATTGTGCCACTCTTGTCTATTTCTTTCGAAAGGTAGTATTTACAAAGTAAGGGGACTTTACCACTCACAGTGGTATTTTGTCATAAAACACAGGCTTCCTCATTCATCACAACAAGACCACTCTGTTAGTACAGCAGTAACCAAGTCCCCAAACGAGAGAGTAGCGTGACAATAAAAGTGGTAGCCCACAGCACAATGCAACATCAAACTGTGTTGACTGAACAAATATCAAATAAGTGCATGGGTGCAAACCGTGTAATGTGTATATGTGAATTTTAAAAGCTTCTCACAATGCTGTTTTGTAGGAAACATGATTTGAAAACATATTTAATATGCTTTATAAAGTAATTAAAACATGGCAAAACACCAGCACAGTCCATTTAAGTCGTATTCTGAACAGAATAAGCAACTTCACTTACTCAATGTCTTCTGCCTATATGTTCTCCCCAATCATTTAGCCAGTAAAGACAGCTTGCTATAGTGAACATGCTCAGACTGTGCAGGAAACAGGATGACATGTTTCCATGCATCAGTATGCCAGACAGTTCAGGTACAAGAAACCTTAACAAGTTATTTGGGATACTCTGAACTAAACTGTTTCAGGCTATTGTAAAAAGAGTATGGACCAACTCACAGACAGAATACTTCAGCAGGCTGACTATTACGGGAGTGTTTAGGGACATGTAAATGTAGCCGCTGTGTATCCATTTACGCTTACATGCTCCTGGATATGTTGGCAACTGCAGCAGCTGAACCTGAAATAACCATTTCATCTCTCAATCACCATCTGCAATTGAACCCTTCTGTGCACAAAAACAGCATGCCTCTTTGCAGCTATGTACAATCAAAGCCCACTCTGAGGTCTTTCCTTTCCTCAGGTGACAACAACTACACAGTCAATTCAAGGACACTTAAATTAGCTTGAATGTGTTACCAGGGTCAAAATGTGAACCTTTAATTTCCACAGTCAATTTCATTCATCAGGACTACTCTGAAAGACATCACTTGTACCCAGAATAGCTCAAAGACTCTGGTTGTCGCTTTGATAAACATAAGCCTTTATTTGAATTCTTCGTCATTGGAATGTTATTCCGGAGGCTAGATGAGAGGGTAGTATCACACATCGAGGAATCGAGTCAAAGCAGAATGGGTGTAGTTCAGAAAGTGCATAATGACATGACTGTTGCCTCTTGCACACTACTCATATACACTCCCAGAAATAGAGCAAACATTGACGTCTCTGATTTCCCCTCTAACATGTGATTACTTTTTCACCTTTGCAGAGTTTGAATAATCTTACAGATTGTGCACTTTCTGAACTTTTGCCCCAAATAAATGTTGGTTAAAGCTGCAAAATGTTCTATATTCATTATTACTGCTGAAGAAACAATGTTGTGACATCTACACACTGAAAAACATTTTAGAAGATGCAGCCCTGCTTAAGAAGACTTGTTTTTTTTCAAATTTAAAATCAAAGACTGGTGACATTTTACATTCACAGCCTCCTAAGCCATCTTGGCAACATCTGACTTTGAATAGCAATGAATCTTCCCATTTTTCTCCCCTAACTGTGAGTGGCAGACAGTCTTAAAGAACAATGCAGGAGGTTAATCAAATCCCAGTCATGGTGTTGACCTCTGGTCGAGGTCAAGGGCTATGGCTGGAGGGCGCCAGACAGGGCCAACCAATTGGCTGAGAGGTGTCAGTGTTGAAGGAGACAAAGGTCATACGCTGGAAAGGGAAGTGTAATGGATATGTAGCAACAAAGGTGGTGTGTGTGTGTGGGAAGCGCAATACCTCAACAGAAAGAAGCACAAACACAGTGGCGCACATTATCACACAGAACGATGGAAAGAAAACACAACCGTAAATAAACACAAGAAAGTAAAAAAAAAGTGTCTGCATTTATATAATGTATATACGTAATTAAGCATATTAGTGCTGAAAAGATGATTTGATTGACAGAAAATAAAATTGTTTAAAGGATAAGGCTAGCATTATTCTATATTTTTCTTTTTGTCAACAAAGACCAAAATCAACAATGTGTTCATCCGTCTCTCAATACTTTCTGATTTGCCTTCTCTGCTGATACCACACATTCATTCCTACTGAAACTCCTTCTAAAAAACCACTCAGTAGTTTTCTATAACAGCTGGTTACTGTTGTTTTGAGTAAACATTACTCAAAGGAGTAAATAGTGCATTCATTTGGAACAATTATCAGCTGTGGATTAATACACATTTGGTGCATTGGTGAGTATTTACGGCAGCAGGATGATGTATGTGTGATCGATGCAACTACAATCTAAAACATATGCAAACATTCATTATATTATAGTATTTACAAATTTACATGTATCTGCTGTTTTTATTTCTATTTTTTTACATGACATCATAGTCAAATCAATCGAACAGTGCTGAAATATTGCTTCAATTTATTATATAATTGCTACAGAGACATTTATTGAGTTTTGTTTTTTTATTATTATGAGTCATCATCATACCTGAAATTGAAATCCAATACAAGCTTGAGTCACAAAGGTTTCCTTCCTGTCATGAGACTGAGTCAGACTTGAGGTAAACTGAAATAATAGAGCCTAGACTCTCCCTTTTAAATGCATCAGTTCACTTAGAAATCCAAGTACCTGCAGCCTCCTTATTACCCATCCAGTCTGACCTCTATATCTCCCAGCCTGACCGCAGAGCAATGGAAAAAAATCGTGTTGACCTCCTTTAATCAATTCTCCGCCCTGACACTTTGCCCGACAGACTGAATGACCATAACGCCTCGCATATGTGTGAAGGTACGTTTTGATGAACTGATTCAACAGCTTTCCATAGGTGTGATTAAAGGTCATTCGTGCAACAAACTAGTGGTGGACAGATTATTATTTATTGTGTCATGTCACTGCAGAGGTTTGGTGTAGTTCAAAGAGTGGCATACACCTATATAAACATTTCTCAAAGGCAAAATCTGCTCTAGAGGTTGAAATTATGTTAGCGGTTGAGTTAAATCTCGGTAGGGCCAAAGATCGACAGATTTCTGCCCCAAATATTAGATTGAAGCCAGGTGAAGAAAGCGAGGAGCACAGACTTGTGGGGTTATTGCTTCTCTGACAATGAGATTTTTCTGCCTCTAAGAAACTGAAACTCAAATCTGCTTATGGTGTCCTCCTGCAACACTGTCCCATAAGCTGTTAGAGCAAACCGATGGTAGAATACCTAGCTGAGGTGTTTTGTGCCTTAGTGAAAGTAAATTGAAAGATAGTTTATCAAAGAGATACAAACAGAGAAAGAGAGAGAAAGGGTTTGAGATTGAGTGCTACCAGCAGAAGCATTGTCCCCTCGCAGAGTGACACGCCATCTCTTCCTCCCCGGACACAGACCCTTCTTTGTTTGTTCCCTGGGGCCAAACGAGTTCAAACAGAGGGGAGCGGAGGGGGTGGGGTGTGGAGAGGAATCTTTGGATGGGAGGATGGAGCGCCAAAGAGATGGCAGAGACGGCGACTTGCACAGACTGAAGAAGAGAGATGGAGGGAGAAGAGAGACTCTTTTGCCTGACAGGATGCAGGCCTGTTTGGAAAAGGAGGAAAGGCAGAGGGGTGGAGGTAGTTTGTGGGAGTGTGTGTGTGTGAGGGGTAGGGGGAGGGTGCTGGGGGGCAGTCCAGCAGATGGGAGGGGTGTGCATGTGAGAAAGAGAGAATTAAGGGGTATTTTCACAGTAGGCTTTGCACGCTTTCCCTGCATCTGTGGTTACGGGTAGCCCATGAAAAGAGTTTGTGTTTTTTGCGTGGAGGAGGAATTCATGCATGTGCTCCCGTACGTGGTGTTTCTGTGCGTGTCATGCACTTACAAACTGGAGGAACACGTGTCCCAGTGCATGCTGAGGATGGGGTTCAGGCTGCAGACTGGCCTCCACGGCAGACAACACCTCTTTGTGCAACTCCAGGATGTCCTCAATATTGGAAAACAGAATCTATAAACAGAGGGATGATGTAAAGGGAGGGGACACAGAGGAAGGAAGAGATAAAGAGGGATGGGTGAAAGGAAGAGAAGGAAAAGGGGGAGGAAGTGACCAACAAATGGATAAAGATGTGGGGAAGGAAGGCAAAAACTGAGAATAAATATTTTATCTGAGCATCTCAGTTTAGAAAATCAATTATTTTATCTTGATATCTTGACCTGTGGACTTTTGGCAGCTAGAAGAACTCAAAAGTCAGTCATACCTTGACATGTTCGGGTGAGAGACACTGTTGGTCACCTGTAGTTTGTCTGATTCTGTGCAAGAATGCCTGAGGAGAAAAAAAGAAAAAAAGAAATTGTAAAACATATGCATTTCATGTGCTTCTTTGTTGACAAGGCAGTGGGGGATGAAGCGTTAACATCTATAGACATAAAGGCGTAGAGAGTTTGAACATCCTGACACAGTCTATCTATCTAGCTATCAGTCTAACTATCAACAAGACAAGGTTTTGGCAATCGTGAACCATCTCATATGTAAACAAATATGGCCTGGAAGTGGAAAGCCAAGTTCCCTTTACTGATTATTTTAAAATGTGTATGCACGTGCTCACCACTTTGAGGAAACAGATACAGTTGGTTTGGTACACACAAAAGTACATCACATCACTTTGCATGAGCACTCAAGCCTTAGAGCAAGAGCAAGTCACATGTACAGCACGCTCACATACTTCACAGAAAATTGGCTTTCATGGTTGTAGACATAAATGTGTCACAGTTGTTTCACTGTCCCTTAGGTACCACAAAACTTTCCACTATATGACAAGGGATGTTTTTTTTTCCACTGTCTTGTGACACTTAAAGCTAACTGTATGGATCCTCTGTAGTGGAAGCTAATGCACCTGAGCATTCAGCTGTAAGACATCAGCCAAAATAACTGCTTTATCGTTACAGCGTCTACACACACACTTCACCATAATAGGCTCATGTCAAGTTGAGCTTTGGCTGTGTGTGCAGTTTTGTGTGTGTGTGTGCTTGCCAATCAGAATTCTGACTTAGGAAAAAAAAAAAAGAATGGTGAAGAGAGAGGAAGCGAATCTGCAAACAGTTTCCTTTATTCTCTCTTCCCTATTTCTCTGTCTATCACCCAGCGTCTGACAGACTTAACCTGTCTTGGTCTGACTGTCTGCCTCGTCTCTGTATGCCAATAGTGTCTTGAAAAGAATGGGATAAAGGAGAGGAGATATGTATCCCCCGAACTGCCAAATAAAACACTTCTCCTGTAGCCTCCTTCATGCTGGCAGGCTCCTGCTGATGTGTCTGTCTTGCATTTCGGTGCCTCATGTCTGAAAATTGATAGCTTGCCACATGGATGAAGGGTGTTACAAAGAAAACAAGTGTTGAGTTTAAGATTGCATGTACAATGATTCTGAAAATCTAAGTATTAATGAAGGTTACGATTGTTGTTCTAACCTCTAAGCAACTTCTCACCTGCCACTTCAAAACCAGGGTTAGGGTTACCAGAACAAATTTGAAAAAGCATCTACAAAATTGTTAATTAAGGGCATTTTCACACATGTAGCTTGTTTGCTTTTGCAGTCCAAAGTTGCAAACTAATGCCATGCGAAAGCAAACTGTTGTCTCATTGGTCACAAATCTTACCGAAAAAAAACATGGAGCATCAGCAGCGTGTGTGGCCAGACCTGTTGAAATAGTGTCTTTCAACAGGTCTGTGTTTGGCTAGTTTGTTTCATTGCGTTTCTTTGTTTAATATACCAGTGTTCGTTAAATGAACAAAATATCCAGTTCTATTGATAATCTGGACTGTAACTTGAAAACTATGTCCTGACACATCTAATTTAGAAGATGATGATATGCACTCATCAGAGTCATTCTCACATGACAGTTGTTCTTCAGACGGTGCATAAGGTAAGCTTAGAATAAATGTAGGCCTATGACTAGGCATATTTATCATAAGTTTTTTCATTAGGCATCCAATAAGCTGAGTTATGAGTCAGTTGTTCTGGTTGGTTGAGTTGATCGTTGATTGAGTTTGGGTGAACTAACCCTTTATAGGAAACTGTTGCATACTCTGTACAGTCACACCTATCATCAGCCTAGTACATGTATTACTTACAGTAAGTCACTGGCCTGTAATGAAAGACTTGACACTTGTAATCACACATTTGCTCTAAAGATAGAAACCAGCCAACCAGGCAGTCAAGCAGCAATCATATCATTTCCTAAGAGACCAAACACTTTGGGAGGATTGTCTCCAGTTTTTTTTTTTCACTCTTTACTAGCTTTTGCGTAGGTTGAACCAAAATAGAAAGCAAAGGTCCTTAATAGTGAGCTGCAATCTTGCTAATTAAGACTAGCATTAAAGGGAAGCAGTAGTTCTCGTGTTCTTGACTGGTTTTGGGAGGGAGCTGATTGTGCTCGAGGCGTATACTAATTAAATCTCCCATATGGCAACTTGTACCGTGTCCACACTGGAGGAGTCACTCATGTGAGAGATTGCTCCCTGGCAGAGGAGATGAGAAGAGGCAGGAAACAAGGCTTTTCCTCTGTCGCTTTCGGATGAAGGAAGCAAGGCAAGGCTGGGGTGGGTGCAGGAGAGAGAGAGAGAGAGAGCAAAGGATGCACAGAATGAAAACAAAAAAGGGGAAGGCACGATGTTGGAGCACAGGTTGAGCTAAAAACTAAAAAGTATCCAGACTTCAGAGTCCTTCTTTATTGACAGGATCATTCACTCTTAAACAAAATGTGCCACGCAGATGTGGTGACAGGGGGATCAGCAGGGAGGATGGTGGGAAGGAGCAACAAAGAGATCCTTTCAGTCCAGGTCTCGCCCCAACATGGCCATTCTCACACAGGGTTGTATTGGCTGTCTTCATTGTTCCATCACAAAGCACACAGGTTTATTTGGAGAGAAAATTGGAAGCTTTCTCCGTCCACCATCATGACTGAGACAGACGACAGAACAGAGCACAAACTGGGCATGCACACCAAGCACGTCTGAATTTATTCAATCTCAGGATTTTTATAGTCTGGACTGTAATGTTTTGAGAGCATGATCGGAATCGACAACAGGAAATAGGCCCAAAAGAGGGTATTATGGGTATAATTGGAAGGATGTTGACATCTGATGGACAGCGGTTCATTGTGCTTGGAAAGACGAGCATTATAATTAAGTAAACTGCAGTCTGGACTGATTTTCATATTCAGCTTCTTGAGAGCTTTACAGGAATGACCACGGACAAGTTTAACTTCCTGCCAAGAGAACTGACAAGTCTGTCATACTTAGCAATAGTTATATGGAGACTGGAATCTGATTCATCTTGACTTCCTCCATAGCCCAAATCTGTAACTTGGCAGGATGACAGGCTACCAATACTCGCAGAATAGCTACGTGTAAATCCATGTGACTTTTGTAAACAAGTTCTGATTGTCTTTGTAATTTGGCAGTGCAAGCGAAAAGTAAAAATACAACAGAGTCGATATTTCCCCACTCTGGTTTTGGATAACAGAAAAGAAGCAGATGTGATTGCACCCTCAGATAACTCTCAGCATATTACAAGTCATGCATCATTTGCATGGAGAGGACAATACCTCTGAGCATTGCGCACACACACACACTGACATTAAGATATGAGATGAATATTGAAAAAGTCATCTTTTCCACAGTACTTAGTTAAGCCAGTTGTTATTGGGGGGGAAAAAAATCAAACATGAAAAGCAAACACACAGTAGTCATGACAAACTGTAACTCTACCCACTGGACACAGTTGTTAAGCTCATTACTTCTTAATCAACATGCTGAGAGGCAGCAGGATGCGGCTGGCGGTCCTTGTTTACTTTGGTATCTCCATCTCGGGTGACCTTTCTGCCTCTTTTCTGACATCAGCACATCGTCATCGGTGAACCGATGGTGTGTAATTATGTTTGGAGGATGATCAGGCATTGAGGAATAATGTTTCCATGAATGATTAATAACAATATGTCAGATTTGTCTTTCAGTTATTGTCTGAAATCCTATTCAGCCACATTTCAAGCTCCTAACCCACAATGGCGATGAATTTTATGGAGATGAAACAGGAGATGATTATGTTTTGAAAGCCTTCTGCCAAAAGCTAATTGTGGTCTTTGAAAATACAAATCATATATCTCCTTTTCTGCATAGGTTGCCCTAGGCAGCTCTCATTAGATTGTGTGCAAATGATGCGTAGTTACTCTTCTAAAAATGGTGGTGACATCAATCAATGTGTTAATAATAGTTGGTCAGATGGGACACAAATTCATTTTTTGATACCCTTGGACTCATAGTTATGACTTATGAGTGGCTGCACGGAAGGGGCTCAGCTGCTGCACAGAGCACAACAGAGATCTTGCACATGATGGTCTCTTGCCACAAGGTGATGGGCTGTTAGGGGAAACTGCTCACGATGCAATCCCACAGGAGACAATTAACAAAACCATAAAGCTCTTTGATAGACCACAAAGTAGCTGCCAAGTACAACACTAATGCAGACTTATACCACTGACATATCAGTATGGTGGAGCCAGAAATGTCCAACAACCTCCACAAAGGAAGTTATCCAGGCCATGAAAAATACACAGAATTAAAGTCATATTAAAAAATGTTAAACATTCAACTTTTTACATATTTCAAAATGCAGACTGAACTTGCATCTATCAGATGAAGAGATATAACAGAATGTCCTAACAGCTATGAACAGTCAGGCCTTTAATAGTCCACACTCACATTCTCAGGATTATCCTCAAGTTCTTCCTACTGCTCAATAATTTTTCTAAATAATTTCCCTCCTTACTCATCCTCGAAAGTCTGAGCATTTTAAATCCATTCATAACAGAAGTACCTGCAGCAGCCTGGCAGCAATAAGCAGGTATTAGCAAAATGTCACCTGTTATTAAAAATTTCTTGGCTTCTCTTTCTTGTCGAGTGCAGGGACCTGACAGAGCCACTTAAGTGATGTATGACAGGCTGGGGAAAATTGTAAGTCCGTTTCATGATTTATATGGTCTAGACTAAAGCTAAAAATGTTTTAATAAGCTATTTACTGCTGAAGCCAAACAGATGAATGTCTTTGCCTTAAGAATGCATTTGGACTTTTATATTCCAGGAAAAAAGGGTGAGACATTCAACAGGCTGACTGAACTGTGAGAGCCAATTCTAAATCACCCCCGAGTTCTCAGAAACAAGCCTGTAAGCTTTGTATAGCATGTTAGCTATTTTCTTAGCATTTTCACAACCTCACACCCCTTCCTCTGCCCTCATTTACAAACTGTTCAAGGGTGTTTTCACACTTGATTTTTCAGCATTACCACTTCAAGGTGCTGCTTGCCGCATTATGGCATAAATGGTCCCGAAAACAATGAAAAAAAGCAATAACAATCAAAGTGTCTGTGGTATGTATTTTCTGTGCTTACAAAAGTATCACATTAGATGCAGATGTGACATGAGCAGCATACAAAGCAGTTATCATCCCCTTCCCAAACAGCTAAAGAAAGTCAGGGTTCAGCTTCCTTTACAGCACTTACACAAAAAAATAAACTTAAAGCTACAAAAAGCTGCCAAATGTTTGGGGCATCCCATAAAGCTGAGTCACTGTCCACTTTATTGCAATAATTTATGTGCAAGAAAAGACTGAAGACAAGTGAAAAAATCCCAAACTGCAACAGAAGAAGTGCAGACACATGCCGCTGTCGTTGTGTTTGTGTGTGGCATGCAAACAGGAAGTGAAAACAGAGCAATCAAACTGAACAAAAGCCAGCGTTTTTTTTTTAAAGAAACCGAGATCATTGACAAGATTTTTTTTCCCTTTCCTTTTCTTTTCAAGCAGTGGTTCAACTCAGCGGGGAAGGAAAATAAACAGTCGACAGAATGAAGCAGTGCCTCACGACACAAAAGAAGCAGATGTTGTGCCTGGACAGGAAGTGTGACTTTTTGTGAAAAGGAAGTGCCAGAAATGTATGACTGACCACTCAACTGTTGTAAAGTCTTGCACAGTTTTGTGGACATTGCAACAAACAAACAAATCATACAAATTTATACAGTTCAAGTTAGAGCTGAAATAATGAATCTATGGGTTGAGCAACAGAAAATCAATAAGCTATTAAAACTATTTTAATAATTAATTGTCTCAATAAAAACACTGTAAACTGAATAACTTCAGCTTTTGAACTGTTGGTCAGACAAGACAAGCAAACAATTTGAAGACATCTTGAGCTCTAAAAAAAACTGTGATGGACATTTTTTTCACAATTTTTTATTTTCATTTTGTATATGAAACAATTAATCAATTAATCAGAAAATAATCAGCAGATTAATCAATGATGAAAATACCTGCTAGCTGCAGCCCTGCTTTAAATTATTTAAATCGTGGACATTACTCTTAAAGCTGTAGCACAACAGTTGCACTGTCATGTTTTAAGGCACCAAAGATGACAGAATGATGAGTGGACGATCATGCTGTTTATTGCTATGGGCTGAAAGGAACGGATGGAAAAGCACAGCCACCATCTTCATTATTTACACATTCAGTTTCAACCTATGTCGGGCTTGGAACACATGCCATGTTCAAGCTAACATCCATCATCACCTGCCGCCCCAGACAGTGTGATCACTGTTTAACACCAATAACTGGTCTCATGTCATATGAGGAATCAGGCATCATCTCATATGACCAACAGCCAAAGGATCAGATGTAGACTGGGGGGTTTGCTAACTGTTGAGGTTTATCAGAGCGAAGAGGGGCCAGACAGTAAGGTGTGAAGACACAGACAGACCATATGCTGGTGTGGGCTCAGTGTTCGCTCCAGTGGACAGTGAGTAAGAGGCCTGCTGCCCTCGCGTCTGCCTCGTCTGCTTCTGCACAGAGCTTTCTACCTACAGCTGAGCCAGATTCATAACACGCTCTAACATCAGATTCACTTTCTTTGAGATAAGACCTTCACTTTCGTCTAGCGCTTTTTTAATCAGCTGGCATAGAGTTCACAAGCATACAAATACACATCAAGTTGACTGTAAAAACAAACATATAATGTTCCTCTATGATTTTTTTAAAAGGCTCAAATCTCAGTAATTAAGAATAATTTCTTAACACAGGAAAGTTTACACAGTCATTGTTACAAAAGTAAAAAGCAGCAGGAAAACAACTAGAGAGAAGTAAGGAAATGTCATGATTGTTAAACTCGGTCAAGTTGCAACATGGGAGTAAGTCAGATGTAGAGTCAGTCACACAGGGTCGGACCTTTCAGAGCTGCCGTCACACTGCTGGCAGAGAATGTTGCCACCAAGGGCACTCAGAATAAGGGCATTTTAATTTGTATGTTTACCTTCTGCAAAGGTTATCCATATTAAACAGGGATTAATGTCAAAATGAATGTGAGAACAAGGTCACACGGCACCTTGATTGTCATTTGGAAAGCTGCTGCGGTGTTCTACTGGATTGCATTATACTGAAAGGTGTTTTTAATATTTTGTAAAGTGAAACACAGAGGGAAGTCCCAAAAAATTGCATGTATAAAGTGAAAGTTGACATGGTTGTTGTGTTTGACCACAAACAAATATTTTTGTATAGCAGATTTCTATATATTGCTTATTGACCTACTGGACAAAGAGATCAATTTTACATATAATAGGATTCAGAAGAAACACTGACATATACGTCAAACTGACGTGTGTCACTGCCTTTCACTTCTTGTTAGTTCACTCATGTTCGTTAACCTCCATTGGGTAAACATACCTTTGTGTAAACTGGAGAATTACAGAGATGTGAAATTGACCTGATAGATTATGTACTTCCTGTTGGTCATAACAGCAAGTGCAACTTTACATGTAATATAGATCGATAGCAAAATGGTGTAAATAGTGACACATGTCAAATATGTCCATAGACCATTTCTTTGATGGAACAAGCCATTTTATAAAGTAGCCTTGATTAGTCTGTTTATTAGTGGGCCAATCAGGTAACGCCATCCAAGGCACGTCATCACTTTAATTTTTTAATATCCTACTTAATTATTCTCTTTGGGAGTAGATTTCTGTGTATGAGACTAAACATGGTGTAAATGGGGACAAGACTCAGCCATTTTTCTGTTTGCCCATCCCCACATCAGCATTCAGCAACAATGCTGGGTCATCTCACTCAGTTCAGATATCTCACAAGAGACCCCGTATATCAAGAACAGCTCTAACACTTGTCAAGGTTTTTCCAGGGAGCCCTGAGAACCCCTTTTCAATTTGCTTTGGTTCCCACACCTACTGAAACAACCCTTGAGCAGAATCACAGATCCACAGATTCAGGACTTTTCTATGCAAGTTCTCAGGTCCCCAGCCTCAAACTCTCTACCCCTCTTCATCCAAGAGAAAACAACAACAACAAGCTAAAAACAATGCGACCATTAAGGGTCTCTTTTTTGGGGGGAGAGGATTGGGGTGGCCAGCCACAAAGGGGGATAGGGCAGTTTTAGGGAGGGAATGAAGGCCATTTTGGGGTCGACATGGCATGAAATTGAAAAAATAAATGAAGAAATCCCCTCTTTGTGGCCTGTGTGCAGCAGAGCCAGAGAATGGCCTGTGGTGCTGCCACAATAAGGGACCCCAGCAAACCTTAGTGGACTCCTTTTCCTCTGAAGCTGTAATTCACATCTCTCCCCAACCCTCCAAATACTCCCTCACCTCGCCCTCCAACCAGTCCCTCGCTGTCTTCCAAGAGAAACCCTTTTTGGCAGAACCAATCGCCAAAACACAAAGTCTTCTTTGAGTTTTGTCCAGTTTTTTCTCTCTCTTGCTCTTACTCACTTCCGCTTTGAAGGACTTTAAACTTCAGTGCTCTTTCAGTGGCTCACATGGGCGGAAACTAAACGCTGCAGGGGGATGAGACAGTGGACAGAGGAAAGACAGACAGACAAATCAGAGACTTCCTGTTTAAGACTGCCTACTCATCAACTCTGTTGCATTAATGAGTGGATGAAGAACATGATAAATATGCGAAACACAAATTTTCAGTGACACTTGCTGTAAAAAATCTCTAAGCCTGGATCTGGCTCAGCAAGCTTCATCAGGCTATCAAAGTTCTGCTTTCAAAAGGTTTCACTGCCGCAATAATTTAAGCGTTATCATTGTCGTGCACGCCTTGTTTTTACTGACCAAGTTGACATGAAGCACGTCTAACTGAGGAGGGGCATTGTCACCTTCTCATTTTGCTAGATACTCCCACTTTCACAGTGGCTGTACGAGTTATAAATATTCTTTATGGTATCTCTACCCTTTCAGGTCGGTAGACAGCTTCTGCCACTCAATTACATACAGAAACTTCTGTCACTCATTACACATCTATAGGAACAAAATACAGAGAAGCACGCGATGCTCGTTCTCACATACTCCCCTTGTGATAATGGAAATAGCTTGTGATGATATTAGTGTGCCAGCAGACATGTCTTTTTATTTGTTTCCTCATTTGTGCATTGAATGTTAACAGCCAGCAATTCAGACTTGCAATCTGCTTTAACCTTTAAATCTGTTAAAATGTCCTAACATTACTCTATTTGACATTTTTATTTATATTCAAGTCTACAATGCTGAAATGACATATTTTCCACACAGGGAATGTTCAGCTTTCATCTGATCTAAATACTCATCTAATTTCATCTCTACCGGTGCTGACACTCAGCGCAGGTTTGTCTGCAAGTCCTTTTTTTCTAAGTGGTTCTCCTGTTAATGGGTGACATGTGGTGATCTGCAGATAACATCATGGACCAGATTGCAGAGGCCATCTGGACATTTGGACGTGTGTTTTTCGGTGCTGACAGACGTAGGGATCACAGACTGGATCAGAGTGTGGTGAGTGTGTTGTCGAGTGAGCCATCAGAGACCTGCGAAGCTTCCAACAGATCAAAGACCAGCTACGGAAAAAAAGATGCGGCACAGCTGAAGATTCAAGAAGCAAAATTCAGTTAGTAGCATTTCCTGCATTACAATAACTGATATAACCAAGCAAAAGGAAACTAAACGTGCCACATGTCATTCAGTTGGTCAGACATAAACACAGTCATGGGCACAGACGGAAAGAAAATGGTGGAAAAGACACTAATTTGTGTACAACTACACTGAGAAAAGATCATAACACCCACTGGTTCTGACTCAAATGTTATTTACCAACCTGATAGAGAACAGCATTTAATGAAGACTAGATAGAAGCTGGATAAAGCCCTTTCTGTCTCGAAAAGTCTCCAAAATTACTAATGCAGCTGACCTACATTCAATCTCAACTTCTCATTTTGAATGTTCACGTTCCTCCTCGCTGCTGAAAGAGAGGTTTCCAGTATCATTTTGATTCATAATATTCCATTTAAGCACAAGCAAAAGTGTAAACAGAAGTTACACCAAAAAAGTGTTAAAGTGAACACTTTAACACTGTTAAAGTGTTCTCTGTTACACTCTGTTAAAGTGTAACAGAGATATTAATCAGAGTTGACCTTACATTGTGAAAATCACATGTAATCATATAACAGTCATGGTAAAAAATCCCCATTAAAACAAGAGCTCTATTCACTCACATGTTTTTTTGGGGGGTTTTTTTTGCCACATATCTATCCTGATATGTGGCCTTTTCGTTTCCGAAAAGGTTTCCTGTCAGCATGTGGAAACAAAATCATCACGGTAACAGCTCAAGCATGTATGACTCAAGCCTTTAATAATGCCATATTAGTTGGCAAAAATGTCATCACATCGAACAAATGCCAAAATAAAAGCCCTTCAGCCACCAGGACCAAAAATTTGTCAGCAGCTGTCAGGAACAGTTATGACAACATATTCAGCAGCCTCTTTGACTTTGTAGGGTTAAATAACATAAATAGATCTCTAATTCACTAATTAGTAAAATGACATAGTTTACCTTAGAGCTAATGTTTAACAAAGTGACAATCATGGAAAAACATTATGCCGTACGATGGGTCACTACTATATGAGAAGTGTGGTGCATCTGTAACCTGAGATCAGTGTTTATTCCAGGACATGGATGTATGCAGTGAACTTGCATAACCACCTTGTTATTTTGTTTTTAAAGCCCTTTTTTTCCCCTGTACTTGACCTGATATATGCAAAGCTTTGTTTCTCTAACTTTTCCCTGAGCATGAAGTTAATAAAAACAAAAACAAGAAAGAAAAACATTATTGCATAAACCTTCCTTGTTTTTAGCTGTGTAAACTTTCCTTGTTCATAGGCCGGAAAAGTTCATCCAGCAATAAGGTTTTGGTTTTGTCTTCCTTGCATTACCTGACCACCCTCACACTGTTCCTCCACTCACTCAGGCTAAGTTAAGTCTAAAATAATAGACAAGAATGAACTGGGAAGGAAGCATGTTTCCTATCAACGTCACCCACCCACATATCTTACATGAGTAAGATTCTCAAGTCTTGCTCCATTCTGGACAAGTGCTCACCACATTTAATTGGACACATAGCCTACATTTCAAATGAGATCATTTGAATCGGTCTATGACTATGCATCTAAAATAGTGGACGTAAAATGTTTTTTAAATTAAAGTTTTACATTTGTGAGGCTGCTTCACTACCATAGAACAAGAAACAATAGAGGACCTACTTACTAATGTATTGGGCAGTGTGTGATGTGTGTGTGACACTCCTTCTTTGTTCCATTGTGTCATGTGAACGGCCTCCTGGCAGGACAGCGTACAGGCCAGGCATTTTACTTTGGCCTGCCCTGATTAGTCAAGACCTCAACAGTCCTGTAAATCAACCCAGGCTTTAAATCAAACATCTTTGCCATATTCTCTAAATATAAAATGCTTTGTGGAAAGTTGTTCTGTGATAGTTTGGTTGTCCAGAATTTTTCTATCAGGCAAATGACCTTTGACCCCGGAAAGAAGCCACACATCTGGTTGTACTCGAGAAAGCCAACAAACATTGTAAGCCTGCTGCCTCAGTTCCTAAGCCAAATGGAAGTTCCCGAGGGATGGCAAAGGTAATTCCTCAGAGTCTATGCCAAAATCAGCCTGCATGTATCCATCCATGCATCCCACCTTTAAAAAGTGTGCTCAAAACCATTCTGCACAGTTACTGCACCCCGTATCCACCATGAGAAAGTACTTGTCTCAACTTTGTCCAGGTCATGATCTCCAACGGGACATTAGAGATCTCATGTTGCCGTGCTTTTACAATTCAGACCAGGTCACCTACTGTATCGTATATCAGCCTGTTGAAAACTTCACAGAGATTTTCACATACACAGCAGTACTGTCTGTTATTTGTTATTTGCTCCAGTCATAAAAATGTCCCTGTTAACCAAACAGTGCATCTGAAAAGTATCTCTTGTCTGCAATCTTGCTTGGTCTGATATCTGACACAGGGAAATCTGTAACCTGATATAATGCTACTGACTTCTGGTTCATGACTTTCTTACCTCTACACATCTCAGATTCCACAGCACACACACTGCTTGAACAGCGTAACCACAAACAGCTCAGATAAACATCTAATCCATTTAATACTTTTTATAACCTAAAGGATGGCAATTTGATCATTCACATCCTTCCATACTGATGGTGTAAGATGATTTTTCTCCTACGCTGATTCACAGCTGTAAAAATCTGCAAATATCTCTTGTGGAAGGAGGGAGGGGGTGTTTTTTTGGCATCATACCTCCGGGTGTTACAGTGGTTTAGACTTGTTAACTTGAATTCCTAAAATTCCTGCTGCAGTCTTATGCTTCAAAGAAAATGGCTTATCAACACACATGACTAAAAGAAAAACACTAAGATTAAGTTGGAAACTGGTATTTACACCCCGTTTTATACAACACGCTGCACTATAATGGTTTAGTCTGGCACTGTAGCTGTGGCATAAGCTGCACTGCAAGGTACCAATTGTCCAGAGTGTGATGGAAGGGTGCACAGTGGCGACTTAAAAAAAGTAACGTTATGTCATGTGTCTGCACCAGAGGCAGCGGTTTATGCATCGATCTGCATAAACCACTGCGCTGTCGGTCATGCAAATAACTCTGACAAGTGATTAGCAAACAGAAGGCCTTCAAAACAGCCAGAGAGACAAGTTGCTTTGAACTCCAAAGCCCGTAGGATATGAAAAATAACATTTAGCATGACTGATTTCATGGGAGGGCACAATATTTTTAAACTAGAATGTTTCATTTCCCTCATTTGAACGCCAGCATCTGTCTCAAATGTATGCCACCTTCAGCATTTGAAGGTGCGATTAATCTGGGAGTTACGAGCTAGGCTATGTGATGAGACTCTCGTGTCCCGACTCTCAAGTCTTACGAAGCAACAGAGAGTTTAAAGCCCAGTAATAAAACCCTCACAAAACCCCAGCAGTCTGCCGTAGTAACACTTCTACCTGCTGTGAAGACTCCACAGGCTGTTTTTTCCCCTTCACTACTGCTATTACGTGATGTGTGCCTGTGCTTGGATGACTTCAACAGGGCTGAGCTTGCAGTGAGCTTGAAACCACCAGCGTTGTGGCCAAGATGAGAGTTCGAATCTGATTCTATTTATACCCCCCTCGCCCAGAGAAACTCGATGCTGGTCTTTCCCACCGAGTGGGGAGGGCCGGAGAGATGGAGCGGAGTACACAAAAAAAAAAAAAAAAAAAAAGAAAGAAAGAAAGGAAGGTAGACACGGAGACACAGGCTCAAGTTTGGAGAGGAAGCTCCAGGCTGGCTTCCTGTATGTCTGTCTTCCTGGGCATCAGTCGGATAATGTGTGTTTGTGTGCATGCACACGTGTCATCCTGTTTGCTCTGCTCTGTGAACCATGTCAACAGTTACTGCAGGTGAAAGTGTAGAAAAACATCAGAGAGAGAAGTGTGAAGAAACTGCAGCTATATAGCGTACGTGCAGCACCACACAACATAATTTATCCACACAAACACATATCAGCAGTGGACATGTGTGATCTCACTTGTGTGTGGCCCAAAGCAAGGGTCACAGAAGGCGGGATTTCCAGATGTTTCCTATTATCCCCCAGCACTGACGAGACCTTCCTGGTCACCCTGCTCTCCATCTCTCACTTCTCAGAATCAAGAAGGATGGTCAAAAGCTGACTAATTTATAGGCCACATTATTCCACTGTTGTCTTACTGGACACCAACACAGTGTGGTCCAAAAAAAAAATCCAGCAGTTTTCTAAAATGGTAAACCCTCATTTTTATGGTTTTGAAGGAAAATCCCCCACATCTACTGGATATGATGCCACTGACCATATTCCTGTCATTGATAGCCTACATTTTAGTGCATCATGGCAGGGAAAATCCAGTTGTCTGGATTAAATCAACAAAGTGCTGCCCTACAGAAAATCCCCACTAATCTTATGGCACTAAGAAATGATCAATTCAGACACAAACAGGGGAATTTGTTGCAACAAAAGCTTGAAAAGAGCAGTTATCACCATAAACTTGGAGTTGAATATGAACCATCTTGTTTAAATGAGACTGATTTCATTCTGCTCTAAGGAGGCAATGCAATGATAATAGTGAGCAAAATGAATCCTCTAATCCCTCTTTTCACACCCCCCAACCCCCCCCCCTCCCCCTTTTCACCTCTTCTCCTCCCACCATCCCTACATGCTTCCCTCCAGCATGTTGGATGAGCTGGTTGGCGCTGGTAATTGCCAGGGGATGAGTGACATGCAAAATGGCTGAGATGCCAAAGCCGGATAACCATCTCTTTTGTGTGTCATTGCAATCATTGCGATTGAGAAACGATGCTGCACGAGGGCCAGAGATCCGGGAGGTTTTGGAAGAGCACAAAGGGAGGTGGAAAATAAATCAGTGATAAGGCAATAGATGGTGATGTGGGCAGTCAACAGCGAGCTGCCATTCAATCTGCTACTGTTCAATTTCCATTATGGGCGTGATGGATATCTACGAGATCTCTGTGAGACTGAGGTTGCCTATACATAAGAGAGAAGCTGATTTTTTTTTTTTTAAAAATCAAGAACCGCAACATTGATGATATATTTGTTCACTAGAATAGCTCAACGAAGACATGACATCATGTCCTGACTTCTCCAGCATAGCTACTGACAGTGAGAATATTTCAGCAATCTAAACCTCAGAGTAAATGTCAGTTCCTCCGAATCAAAACTTTATAGAGCTTGTTCAACATATGAGACATGACAGTGGTATCAGGGGACTAGAAAGCATTGCAACCTCAAACCATGTTGTGTTTTCAGTCATAGGTGCAGTTCACTTTTCTTGACTGGGGGAAAACACCTCTCATTGTCTAGCTCCTACATTATCTCTATCCCCGTCCTCGTGCGCATGTACAACCCACTGCTCTTGCATTAACATACCACACATTCCCAGTGAGCTGTCAGAAGGCATTCTGGGAACTGCAGGAGATCTCAAACTGAACTACATGTGGCCGTTTCAGGGCAAACGTCACACTTATCATCGCAAAATAACTCAATCAAAAGCTCAGAAGACACTTTTCATTCGCCGTCACTGCTTTAGCCTCTTCACAATGAGGGACTCCCCCCCCGACCCACTTACCCCACTCACCCCCCCCCTCCCTCACGCTGAATCACTCTGTATCTTTACTGAAACCATATGTTGTGAGCT
Source organism: Thunnus albacares (assembly GCF_914725855.1). Classification (NCBI taxonomy): domain Eukaryota; kingdom Metazoa; phylum Chordata; class Actinopteri; order Scombriformes; family Scombridae; genus Thunnus; species Thunnus albacares. The sequence goes on along the minus strand of NC_058110.1, from coordinate 8,527,729 downwards.
CCCACAGCCAGACTTTCCTTATCAACACCACAGTGAGCTGCGTGGTGACAAAAAGCCTCGGCTCCCACTGAGGGAAGGGGAGCAGGCTCGGCTGGACCCCGGACGGAGAGCATGGGAGGGATTAGCAGAGGATTGGCACTGGTGGAGAGGACTGATGTTTCTTTTCTCCTTTTGTTGTTTTTCCGAGTGTCCATGTTCTCCATTATCAATCTAAGCTACTGAGCCCCGATGCCACAATGTCCCCCAAGATGGAGATTCAGTGGATTTGGGATGGTCTCGCATGTGAACACAACATATACAATGGGGTACAGAGCAGCGTGTTTTGGCATCAAGGCTTGTTTACTCAGTATGTGCCCATATGTGGTGACTAGTAATGAGGACAGTCAAATGCATCTATCCAAGCAGTGTTTATTAACAAACTGCAAATGCACAATTCGCAGTTTACCCTGAATCCAAATAAAAATCCCAAAGGCTTATCATGACGAGGGAAAATATGGACTAAATCTCGACACATTTGACTGCAGCCTCGGCTAAACAAAGATCGCTCTATTCAAAGACACAGGTGATAACAGAATTTCCCTCCCGCTTGACTGTATCACTCCACTCTGGCTACACACCGTATGGCTTAAATCAAAGAGATGGCAACTGATGTGATGATGGGGAGGAGCATAGTGGAGGGCACAGGCACTGACAGCTTTCAGATGTCCACAGGAAAGGGAACCCAGACTTCTCTGATAAATCTGCGGGTCTGTGTCTTTATCATTATGCCGGAACTGGGTTCGAGGGAGGTCAAAGCTGTCTCTCTGCTGTCTGGTCTGTATTGTAACAGAAGATAAGCAATGACTGACTCTAGTGTAACCGAGAAAGGAAGCAGTGCAGCAGAGATTGGCCCCTGAATGTTAAAAAGCTGCTTTTTCTTTTTTTTTTTTTTTTTAAACACGAGTGGAATTTAAATTCATTCAGTAAACTAATCCAGGGTTCGACGGAAGCTGAATTATGTGGGCATGCATCACTGACTCGAGGGCTGTAAGATCATTGGGTATCTTCGTGACACTGGAATACTCTGAACGGTCTGTACAGAATTACCTCGAGAACTTTGAGGAAGTTCCTAAACATGTGACAAAACAAGAGAAAGAGGGAACCATTGCCGTGTTTGACAAATGCTTGCCAGATGTTGAAATTGGAGAATTCACAGAATCATTAGCATGTTCATAAAACAGCCTTTTATCAGCAAGAAAAATGAAAAACAATCTGGGCGAGCCTTTTTTTTTTTTTTTTTTTTTTTTTTGAGTCAACAGGGTGGAAAAGTGAGTAAGAGGGTAGTCTGAATCCCTAACCAAAGGGTGATGCTTTGTAGCTGACACTGACCTTTGACCTTGTTGTGAAGCACACAACAGCAAGTGAAAAAAAAAAAAGCATAATAATGAAGTTACACTATTTCTGTCGCATTAAATGCTGCCAATTTGGAAATTTGGAGTCAACCACATAATGATTTCGTCTCAGCTGGAAGCAGAAACCACCTGCACAGTACATGTACCAGATATGACAAGTCAAGGATGAGGGGAGGGGAAGGACAACAGGAAAAATGACAAGGACACAAATTGAATAGTCTCCTGCAGGTGGGAGCCATCTATGCTGGCACTGTGTTGGTGGCTGAAAGGAGTGTGTAAAATTACCAGGATGTTCATTCATCAAAGGCAACGGATGTACAACGAGTGAATAAGTAACTGTGCTGAAATGTTTTTCTTATCTCAATCTGGAAAAAGAAGGTGTGGTGTTGCTGAATTCTCATGAATATCTATTTATTTGCAAAGCCGGTGTGAATTGAGCTCTTCTTTGATTGTTTTGAACCTGAGCTTTAACACACAATGAGGAGGTGTGAATGATGCCCCCCCCCCCCCTCCCCAGCCTTCATGCCCATGTGGAAAACCTCACGCATGAATCGTAACAAGTCTGCCTAGGAATAGACCATGAGTCTGCCTAGGAATATTTTTGACACTGTCTCAATTATTTCATTGTTGATATTTGGCTAATGTGCAGCAGGTTAGACTCAGGTAAATCCATGCTTCCATCATTACCAGCAGGCAGGCTGCCCTCTCAGAAGCAAAGCTGTCAGCAAGCCTGTGAAGAAAGCCACGTTGTGCAGCAGCAGCTGTAAACCAGAGCTGCGAGATGTGTCTAACTCCTGCAGCATGTTTAAATGTTTAAATATAACAACAACACAAGAGAGAACAATCAACTCCCAGAGAGGCTGAGCTCTTGAGGAGAGCGTCAACCCGAACACCATATGAATTTCTAGCGAGTTGTCTTCATAACCAGCCGGTAGACTTACGGCAGGTAAACATATTAAAGTGAAATCCTTCTTGCAACATGTGCCGGCTGATGTGCTGGATATGCGCCGAACTAAAGAGTGTAGAATATCTTTTCATAAAATGTCACCCTCTGCAACTTATGAGGCTTGTATTTTTGACAATAGGAAATCCTTCCTTAAATTGAAGGATTCCTGACTATAGTTTGGTGTGATGTTGTGCCCGAGTAGGAGATAGAGGAGCATAAACACAAGCCTCAGTGAAAGGTAATGTCAAACTTACCGACTGAAGGAAAAGCAACGTCCGAACATAATCCCTCTCGGTGTTTAATATTTCATTTAAAACACAGAGCCTGAGCCGCTGCTGTCGGTCCGAGTCCTTGGCGGCGTGGATACCGTTCTCCTGATGCCCGTCTTCCTCTTCCATGCTGGTAATTCAACCCTCACAAAAGGTTGCTCTCTACAGAAGTACTGTGCTTTCCCTAAGTATCCACACTTTGCTGAGTTGTTGCTTCAGTCCATTTTGGAGCATCAAGTTTTCCAAAAAAAAAACCTCCCGGGGATGTGATGCGCAATGCACCACGCACAGGAAATAAAGCTCACCAAAAGTGCCAAACAACAGGCGGAGAGCCCGGCTGTGTGGTCGCAACACAGCTGAGCGCAGGGAGATCGGCTAAGACCAGAGACACGACAGAGAGGAGGAGGGACCCAGAGCCAGACTTACTCAAGGGCCACAGTTCACCTCTGCTCTGACAGCTCACTATCCACACAGTGAAATGTGCAAATCAGCACAGAGGATTAAAATTACCACATATTGTAAATTAAGTGCTATTTTAACCAAACAGAAACAAGTACAAACATAAAATACTGAGACAAAAACAAATTGGCCCACAAGGTCATCATGAACTGTTGTGTTTCACTGTCACATATTGTCTCCCTCTCTAATAGATTTCAATTACATACATCTATTAATGATTATGAAATTAGCATATTTATAGCCCAATTAAGAATAAACCTATCTTAACAAAACTATATTTCCTTAACTCCACCACATGCTGCTAAATAAAAACAAAAACACACAAAGACGCATTCATCCTTCTTAAGTTAGATAAAAACAACAGGCCTCTGTATGCTGGCGATTAAATATATATATAAACAGAGTACACAGTAAGTTTTTAAATGACTGGTCACTGCCTACAATGCTATTAAAACATTTAAGACATTTATAAACGAACTTAAAATGTGTCAAGTAGCTAGCTAAATGTTTACCTGTTTTAACCACATCCATTTAACAGCTACCTGAGAGGAAAGCGCCCTCTGCTGGACTCACATGAAGGTGCAACTCTCAGCTGCAGAGTGCAGATGGAGGTCAGGTACTGTCAACGTCTACCAATTAACAAAACCATCTCCGGTACATGTAAGGTCTAAAGAGCACTTCACTTAAACATATTGTAGCACAGAGTCGTCTCGTGCCTATTTCGACTTCGGTTTGTCCGTATTTAACGCGGGCTAATTTGGGTCTCGTGCGAACTTGACGTCAATCGCAACATATGATGTAGCCCACCTGTCGGATCTTGACTCGAGCTCAGCTTTCAATCTCAGTTAATTGTACTATTTATAGAACACACAGCTGTGTTTTGCATACATTGGAAGTTGTGGTAGACAAACAAACTGTATTCTCAGTCAAAATACGTTAATGTTTCATCGGCCTCAATGTGGAAGTGAGTTACACCCAGTTTCACAGGTGTCGCCCGAGGCTGTGCGCCGTTTTATCATGTCCGGTCTGTCTCATTTAATCTGTCTGTGATGCAAATACTCATAACAGAATAACTGAACTGTCTGTGTTTTATTCTAATATTATTTTGGCTCTAACTAACAAGGGTTCATTAAAATCTAGAGCCTGAGTTGCTTCTGAAGAGAAAAAGTTATCAATTAAATATTAAAAAGTAAAAGTGGAAGTTCATTTTATTCTTCATAAACATCCTGTGAACAAAAAGTCAAATATTAGGAATGGGAGAAATTAAAATGTCAATAATAGTTTTAATTGATGCATGTTACATTCAATACCCATTGTGAGCCTCCCACACATAATTGCATACATACATAACTTTTCTCGCCATCTCAGATGAGGAATGCAACAGACAACTTGTAAATGCCTTACACTATCATATATTTACATATCATCCTCCGCTTCTGTACATGGCAAATCCTTAAATATGATCAAACATCAAAGGAGTAACATAGGATACACTGTATGACTGATTGTATGTTGTTTCTTTGAAGCATATTTAATGTACTTTTTCCTTCCAAAAAAAGGCATGTGCATAAAGCACCGTCATAAAAAGTGAGTCACACGATTAGACATGATAGGTTAAAAACTCCACAACGTCTCTTCTTCATTCATATTTCACAAGATAAAACTCTTCCTTCAGCAGGGTTTTCTTTCAAAATGCACAAAAGTACAAAAAGACATGTAAGGTAACCAAAGGGAATAGAAAATAAACATAAAATGTGCTCAGTGCATTAAGACTTTCCAATATAACAAAAGAAACTAGAGGTGTTTGCCCTGTTCCATCTCTGTGATAAATAAATTCACATTGTTACAGGCAGACAGTGAGAGGGCTTGAATCAGAAACCAATGTACAGTGAATAAACAAAAAGTGAAACAAATTGTGAAAGTTGCTAAAACTGTAGTGAAGGCAAAACTGCACATTTCTGTTATCCAAACTGAATATAACTGACAAGTTAAATATTCTCTTTCTGGGTTTAGAATAAAAAAAAAAAAATACACATTTACTCAGCCAAAATGCAAGTTAGCTACATTGAGTATTTTGGCCTTTGAAATCATCACCATAGATTTGTTTGGAGGAGCAAGACACTTAAACTGTGCTATGGTTCTGTTTGGTATTGGCAGACTCGAAACCTACAATGCCTTTGTGGTCATTTCATATTAGCCCTGCAAACCTCAAGTGCAAACTCCAGGAACTCTGTAAATGCTCTCATGATCAGTGAACGCCAATGTTACAAAGCCCTAAGAGTGAATGAGTTCTAGGGTTACGTCTTGACAGACAAAATAGAAAATTTCTAAATGGTTTTATCTCAAGATTCTTATTTGTTTAAAGTGACAGAATTCATCTTTAAATGCAACGTACACGGTTGTCAGGGGTCACTGTGACTCCTTGTAGAGTCAATAATTTGACTGGCTGAACGAGCATACATGTGGCCGCATACACACGCACGCGCACACATACACACACACACACACACACACACACACAGTGTAGTAGCTGTTTGTTGTGAGATGGGATGACAGCTCAGGTGTCAAAAATGACATCCACATATAGTAATACAACACAGGAGTCCTATAAATCATCTGAAAAATCAAAAAATATAAACAGCACTATCTGTGTGCTCAGTCAGCTGCTGCGATGGCCAAATGCGTGTGTGCACTAGGAAGACTTCAGCAGGTGTTTTAGGTGTAGATGACAATTTGTTGTAGAGTTAAGATTATGGGTTAATGCTGTCAATCATTTCTTTGTTCTCTTGGATGCCACCTGCCTTAAAGCAGCAGTGATGTATATTACAAAACATTTTTATGATGCTTACATGTTTTATCTCCTTGGCAAAAATCCAACCGTGAATCTGTTTGATTAAAACAAAAACAGATATGCAGATCTGGATTTTGGACACAACTTTGTATTACCAAACCATCATGAAATTCACTCATAATCACAGGGTTTAAAAGGACAAACTGTTTATAATTTCAAAAAGGCCAACAGTGTAACTATTGTATTGCAGTTAAAGACAAGCAGAAACTCTTTTGCCACAAAGCGTGAACCTACATGAGGAGATACAGTCACTGTTGAACTTCAGCCATTCAAATCTTCAGTGAGCGGCTGCGACATAGAAATTTAGCTTCTTCCACCTTGGCATGGTTTTTGACACTTTGCTCTCGGAGTCAAAGGCAGACAGTGTTGATATATGTATTCATATAAATAACAAAATAGTACAGTATAAATATAAAGATTCTGTGTGTGTGTGTGTGTGTGTGTGTGTGTTTGTGTGTGTGTGTATGCACGCACAGTTGTAAATGGTGTATGAGAGTATAGCATAAGAGTGTGTGTGTGTGTGTGTGTGTGTGTGTTGTTGTGTGCGCTTGTGAGCCAGTGTTAGGACAGAACCAGAGGGTTAGAGGTGAGGCTTTCCCTCCCCCACCTCGTGGAAGAGCGAGGTGTAAAACTCAGGCTCCAGTTGCTTGTTGCGGTAACGCTGGACAATCTCAGTTATTTTCTGCTTCCGCCTCACGTGAGGCGGGTTGTACGAGTCACTTTCCAGGCGCTTCCGTCGGCACACGTTGATGACTGTTTGACGCACGAGAAACCCTGCGAGGAGGATGCAAACACAGGAGCTCATCAGGCCACAGTAGTCAAAAGCGCCAGTTTTAAGACTTTTTGTAAAGGAGTTTCAAGAAATGGCTGAATCCTACTGCCACTGATAATACTGTATCAATAGATTTCAATATTGATACGATAATACTGTAGCAATAGGATTGAGAATTGCTGGTTCAATCCTCAGACCAGCAGGATAAATCTGGGTGGGGAAAGTGAAGAAGCAGTACCTGCCCCTCCCTCATTACCACCACTGAGGTGCCCTTGAGCAAGGCTCTTAACCCCAACTGTTACAGTGGAGCTGCTCAGTGGCCAACAGATCAGACTGGTTGTACTGGGCAGCTTCCAGGTATGAATGTGTAACTGTGTGAATGTGATCAGGGTGTTCTTGAAATGAAATGAAAATGAAAAACTCCTCTGAATGAGTAAAGGTTAAAAAAAGACATATAAATGTTTAGCACAGCACCCTCTAACAAGATAAAGGTAGTGAAAGTGAAAATTAGAGAAAGAAGGAGATTCAAACATTAACTACTTTGACAGATGAGAAGTTCGTTCTAGGAAACCATAGCAACCGTCTAACATAGCTTCCTATTATGCCATCTGCTGACTAAGAATTGCCATTGAAAAGCAGACTGATGATGTTTTTCAAGGTAAAGTTACATATGAGCATAAGATCAGCAAAAACCTAACTAGCTAAATTATCCAGTGAGATAAATTAATTATTTCTTTCATGTTTCTTGTGTGTTTTTAACTCAAATGCCAACCATAAAATATTTATACTTCAGCAAGCTCATCAATGACGCCAACAGATTTCCTGTGGAAACCCTGTGATACATTAAGGCTTATTGCCTCACTTCTTTCTGATGAAGCAAAAAGGAAATATGTGGTAAGGAGAGATAAACAAAGACATAGAGAGCCATATGAGCTATTACCAAGCGCTCTGCGGCTGACCACCATGCCGTCCACCAGGGGAATCACCATGCCAAATTTGCCCACAGCTCCGTGCAGCCGGATCCTGAAGAGACCCGTCTTCAGAGGGTGAATGAAGATCAGAGGAACGTCCTTCTCTAGTAACCCTGACCTGCAGCGGGAACAATAGAGACAGTGTAAATGTGCCATGGTATGTTTGTATGTAATACTAAAAAGACGTTCAAGTGTTTATATTTTTCTCAGAAAAAATGCAGCCAAAGGACTTAATACTAGGGGAAGTAGTTGTACATATTTCACCGTCATGATGCAAAACTTCACACTTTGGGTAAATTAAAAGGTAAATACAGAAAGCTGCATGTCACTGCTTGTTATTCTATATTTGAATTTCTGCATTGTTAGCAGCTGTTTATCACCACACAAGAGATGTCATTTTGCACTAAACCACAATAACATTTATTGATACTGACCTCATTTATAATTGACATTAAGATGTATCTTGACAGATCAGAGTGCAGTTACATAGCACTTGACCACATAAAATATAAAGGAGTAAATGCACAAGATGCAAGATGTGTTTTGGTTGGATCGGGGAGTTGGTCAGGCAGAGCTCTTCATAAGCTCCAGCTGCCGGATTAGAAATGTTCTGATCAGTCATGAATAAGACATTGTTTTAAACAGTAATAGCTATTCCCCTAGCTGGCTGGCATACTCCATATGCTTGTGGAAAGCCCCGGTCAGGGACGCCTTGTGATCCCATTAATGTTTAGTGTAAATACCAGTTGGTTTTCACTTCGCATGAAACAATTATATAGGCAGAGAAAATGTGTCTATGAATGCCGCTCTTCTCCTCTGCTACGTTTTCAGCATTTCAATTGTCTAAAATCGGCTCTTCCTTTGCTTTGAAAAGAAGTAGAACATTTAGCAATCTTCACACATGCAACCCACGCATTACCTTTCAAGCCACCTGGGCACTCAGAAAATGAACAGTTGCAGCTCATGAAATGAGCGGATGTCACACATTATAAATGGCTCTCGAAGGTTGTTGTTTAATTGTTATTTTGGTTTAACCCATTTAAAATAAGTCTGAGGGTTGTGGTCTATGGCCTCTATGTCAATCTGCACGATGAAGCTACTGGCTAAGATGTTACAACAATGACCAACATCCAGCGCCAGTCGAACGTTTGGACACACCTTCCCATTCACTTGAACGAGAAAGTTCTGTACAAGTACTGTAGAATTGAAGCACCTTTCACAAAAACTGAATGTTCCTATAAGCCATTTCAGCCCTTGCAGACCATTGTCACAACTTTGCCACAGTTCCTTTTCTCTGCCTGCTTTTGCACACGCTGCATGTTGTACTTCCTGTTTTGCACTGTGTGTTAAGTCTTGCACAGTTTGTTATCCTACATGCCAAAGCACGTGGTGTTTTTGAAGTTGTTTATTTGCACTACATGTTCTTTTGTTTTTCATTTCTGCATCTGACCAAAACCGACTTGTGAACCATATGTTCCATACCGGCAGCAAACTGTTTTGAGTGTCAACTTCTCTAGTACCTGCAGGAAGTGCTGTTGCTCATGCTCGCTTCCAAACCTGTGCTGGTTTCCGCCAAGAGGTCAGACAACGGGAAGTTCTCTAAAAAACACACACAATGACATTCTGGTCACTCATTTAATAAACCTTTTTACACCTACTTTTTAAGGCTACAGAGGTTGAGTATTTGATACTAAGATTTTGTGAGAAGTAATTTGTTGAATGAACAAGAGAAAATGCAAGAAAATTAAAATATAATCTATGTAGAGAGATAATATATTTTCCTCACTGCAAGTGGTCTTAAATAAGATAAGATAAGATACAGTACCGGAGAGGATATGAGGCAGTATAATGAGTATGCCTACCAATATCATCAAAGCGCTCCACCCAGACTACAAACACTTTGGTCTCAGGACCCAGTGCCGGGAAAGACTTTCCAGTCGATGACCTCTTGGTCTTCACCAAAGGACTCAGCTACAGAAATAGCACAATATACAGTGAGTTTAAGCAAACACTAAAAAAAAACAAAATTACAAATCATAATCATCCGCTGTCAGGAGTTCAGATAAACTCACATAAGCCAGACTTTACCTTTTTGGCAGACTCCAGGTTTTCTGAATGGTTGGGGAACAGCTCCAGTGTGAGATTGGGTTGTTTGAGTGAAGCAGGCACGGGGTCTATATTAGTGTCTGCTTCCACTGTGGAGTCACTGTGCACTGACGACTCCTCTGTGAAATAACAAAGACCATATGGCAACTTTATAAACACTGAATCCCTCCCTGCATTTTCATGATATACAATATTCATCAATTCGAGGGAGTGGATACTGACCAGAATTTTCTGTCAAAGACGGAACAACGAAGGCAATCTCTGTCAGAGCATCGGCATAGTACAAAACTTTCTTCTCCCCATTGAACACTGAACCTCCCGTGTCCTCAGGAGTAGTTGCTTCCTCTACAGAAACAAATAATCAAATATTCAATATAATTACCATGAATATTTAACATGTAAATAAACTAGAGTTGATGTGATGATGAGTATTCGTCTTCTTCAAATCTAATGCAGTAGATAGCTTCGTAGCTCACCAGTCTGTTGTATATCGTTGTCAGAGCAGGAGTTGAGGGACCAGCTGGTATCTAGGTGCCCCGTCCATCCTGGGTGACGTCCTACGTCCACAGGCCAGCCCAAGGACAGCAGGAACTCCAAAAAGTGGGGCTGGACGCTGGATGATGACTCCACATTCCTCAGGATCTGATTATACCACAAGCACAAGAACAGATCCGTTCATAATCAGAGATTCTTATACACATATTGTGACAGAAAAAAAAGAAAAGATCAACACATGTGCGTTTCCAAGATAAATGTAAGCCATTTTTCACTCCACTTATGCAAGCCCAAGTCATCAATCATCTTACTGTATACATAGAATCTTTGGTGTCTTGCTGCAATCAGTCAGCCTGAGTTTACTCACCTCATGGCTGCTTTTCTGTCCAGCCCTCACATAGAAAATAAAGACAGTGTCAAATGGTCGGCAGGGAAGCAGGTCCAGGTAGCTGATGTCATCAAAAAACCCTGGCAAGGACGACTCCAGGCCAATCAGATGAGGAGGTAGACGGCTGTTGTTGGGCTCCTATAAATAATAAATTAATATAAATACATTCTAATTAACTGTATTAATAATAACAGTAATATAAAAAGTTAGGTTAAATTTAAGCTATAATTTGATTTAGTATGTAATATTTGATATGCAGAAAATGTTTTTGGCAGCTTCAATCCACAAAATCTTCTACTGGCCATGAAAAACAAATTATGTCAGACAAATTATGTTTACCAACCTTGAGCGCCTCCAGAGACAGAAAACCAAAGTGGGAAAGGAAGAGGCGGGCTGTCTGGAACTCCTGGGAGGGTGGAGGGGGTTTACAGTCTGTCTGTGGGTCAGGGAAAGACTTGGACTTCCAGATTTCCTCGCTGTGCCGCTCCAAGGCGTTCTCATACTCTATCTGCTTCGTCATTAGTATACGAAGCTTGTCATGTTGAACTTCCAGCTGAAAAAAAAGGGAGAAATTACATTTTTAAGAAGATGATAGGACAAACTGTGGCTGATGAATGGCACTCGCAGCCCAACAGTCCCAGTATTGAGGTGTCACCTCCCAAAGTTGATGTATTAAGGGGATGTGAGGACTAGTTACCAATTTATTAGCTAAACCTGAACACTCTCAACCAATCCAATACAACAGCCCTTTAACAATCCAGTCTTTGTGAGGCTTTTAATGCTTACTTTGTTAATACTATGTCACAGATTCAATGCTGTTGCTATTTTTACCACAGTTATTGATGGTTTTGGGTTGCATTAAAAGCCGCAATTTATTTCAAAGGTATTGGATTGGATTGTGAAACCCCACAAAACTGTTATTGTATTTGTCACCAAACCAGAGGATTTGACCCTTTTCTCCAACAGACACCCAAGTGGCATTTCATCTCTGCAAAACTCACGTGTCGGAAATTACTCTGTGTATTTGTAGCTCTCGAATCATCCTGCCAGCCCATACAACACACCTGAGTTCGTGTAATAACAAATAATAAGAGTTATTCATTTACTGCGTGGCTCTATTTCAGCCACAACGACGTATAATCTTGTTTTAGCTTATGCCTGTGTTAGAATGATTTAGTCTGAATGTTATTAGCCATAATGTGGATACAAGATCAATAACAGGACTCACCTCTTTACTGACAATGTCGTCCAGGTCAGGAATACTGACATCAGCTTTGACAAGGGGGATCTTGTCCACTTCTTCAGGGAAGGGCCTCTGCTTGACGTTGTACTTGATCCCCACGTCGTTGTTGGGTGTTGGACGGCCCTCAGGAACAAATACCTGCTGTGGGAGGAGAGAAGCAGACAGATGTAGAGTTGTGTTATCAGTTAAGTTTTACAAAATCACAACTCAAGCGTGTGGCGTTAAAACATTTCTGAGGTGATTTTGGTTTAGTGCCTAACAAGATAATAATAATCTACAGTGTGATCTCACCCTCTGATTGGCCCGAGCTCCTCTGGGTTGGTGGAAGAGCTGCATGGTCCAGGCATGTCTTCCAGCCGTTCCTCTGATTAAAACTGTCACTGATGGACTGGGGTCTGTGAGGACAGAGATGGTCTCATTTATGGAGAAACTGAATGGCCTATTGGTTATTGATTTTAATTTACCAGTGCTTGGTTCTTAGCAGGTAATACAGTCTATAATTGTGCATCAAAAATGAACCGGGTAACACCTTAATTTCCCCCCTGATATCCCAATAAACCTGTATTATATCAAAAGGACAGATGATGAGCTACTCACTCTGCTCATTGCCAAGAGGTTGCTCCAGCATGGCGAGGATAACTGAGTTGTCCAGGACAAAGTAGCGGAAGTTGCTGGCTCCTGTGGCACTGAGTCTGGCATATCGAATCAGGGTGTCTTCATTCAGCAGGCTGCAAGTGGAGGCGGGTCCGCTGGGAGAAGGGAAGGCCCCCAACACCTGCATGATACTGGGGAACACCACGGCAGCACATGCCAGAACAAAAACATTAAGAAACTGGGTCAAAGAGTGCAGCACGTTTTACTCTCTAATAGTCGCCTGTGTGCTGTGTGGAGGTTCAGCAGGAGAACTGGGGAAACTAGGTCACTGTAGCAGAAAAACAGGATACATACATAATTTAGATTTAAAGTCTAACCAAAGTTACAAAACTACTTCCGTAGTTGAAAATAATGTAAAAAGTGATTTTAAAATGTATTGTTTGAACTACTTTATTGTTGAAAGGAAGAAAATAACATTTTTGGAGATGTACAGAAAAGGCCCTTTGGCCTGCACGCCTCTGGAGGGTGCTGCTCTCTAGTAACAGTCCCTAACAAGTCAACAGACAGACAGTTTAATGTTAGTGTGGTGATCTGACAGTACTGTTTTTCTTTTCAACTTTCAAAGTCTGGTGAGATGGCATTCAGTATTTATGCACCTAAAGAATAGAAGAGTTTCACTGATGAACTTTCTCCAACACTGCGTTCTTTTGAAACCAAACCAAACCTTTCTTTTCACTCAAGCACTTTCTTAAGTGAACACACTGTATCTCCACAGTATGTATGTTTATATGTGTGTACATAAACGTGTGTGTATGCATAGATGTTTCTGTTTATTTGCTTTTGTGTGAAATGGTGCGGTACAAATAAATTTGAACTGAATTTAATTCCAGTTAGGTTTTGCCCTGAGAAAAGCTGTTTGGTTTTGCTGCTGGATGTCACTCTGCCACCATGTAACAGATGGTGGAACGGTGATGGTTACTGTTTGTATTACAAACTTTTTTGATTGGCTATATGCAAAGGAGCTCCCCTTCTACATACACAGATACATACCCAACAGCATGCTTTGTATAAACAGAGACAGGAGTCTGTGTATATAAAATTTTCCTATTTGATACAGTTTTTTTTCCCTTAAAGGTGGCCCAAGACAAAGCAAAAGAGCACTTTGAATAATACAGTATATGCTTTGTCTGTCTGTGCCTGCAGTTTACTATGTTACATATTAACTACATCAACTGACTGCAATTCTGGATTATACTTCATAAACTTTAAAGCGTCTCACCAGGACAAAGTCGCCTCAGCAGCGTCCTTCACCCTCATTGAAGCTGGGTTGTGCTCCTTCTCCCCTTTATGTCGGACTTCCTGTTCCTGTCGGGACTTGCTGCCAGAGATTCCCAGCTCCACGATCTCCAACACCTCTACCAAACAATCCTGATACAAAAAAGAAAAGGGGACAGAATCTCAGAACAGTTGTAAGTTTAATTTTACCAAACGAAATACTAATCCCCTCTAACTTAACAGCATATCTGAGAAATTTAAATTTAGACTTTAAACCTACCTTCTCATCCAGCATGTCAGGGTGCTCTGTGAGCCACACACACAGAAACTGGAAGGCAGCTACAATCATGGAGTGAAGGTCTCTGGATTGAAGAGGAGCTGGACGGCTACACTGGTACACAATGTACCCACATATAGAGCTGACAGCACGTTTGCGATCTGCAGAGTCTACCCCCACCTTAACCTGGTTAAGATATATTCAAAAAATACAACATATAAGCGACACTATAAAATTCTTAATGTCATGCAGCTGAAATGTATATTTGAAGGCTTTGGTCCACAGGTGAACAGCTGTTTTACTTTTCCTTTTTTTCAATTATTTGTGGTTTTATGTAAAAGTTTTAAAAGTTCAATGACTGGCAGATGAGAGGACGAACAATACTCTCACCACGGCCAGGCCAGCTGGGAACGATTCCAGATTACACTGCATTTCAGTAGCGATTGAACATTGTAGCGTTACCTTGGCGAGCCCCGCCAGTAGCTCCAGGGCAGCCAGTGAGATGCTCATGTCTTGCCTCCACTGGGAGTTGAGCCTCTGAGTGACCAGGTGGATGCTGCGCACCAGCAAGCCTGCCGCCGTATCTGGAAGAGCTAGACCATATAACACCCCGAAATACCAAACACCGCAAAGAATAGAGCAAAGCAGAATAAAGGCATCAAATCTGCTGAAGATATTTCTTGGTACTAAAAACATGCAGTAGAATAGAGTTTGAAACCAGCACAGCACACAATATTGAGCAAAATTTGCATACATTGAAGAATAGATAAGGCTGAGCGACATCCTTTACCCATAATTTTGACTTGTACATATTATAATTGTCCAAAACTGACTAAATAGGTAATTCTGATGAAAACCTTAACAGTTTTAAAAAACAACTTCACACTTAACACACAGTAACATGAACTTTACTATTATTAATATCTCATGGCTTTTCCATAATATAACGATCAATTGCTATGAACTTATAACCCTGGAGGATTAAACATTTCTCAGAATATAAACCACAGCTTCATGTGGAGTGGACATTGATGGAACAATGCAGTCACAGTTTCTAAGTTTAACCTACAATTTAAAAGCTTGAGACTGTTTTTTTTTTTTGCCAAGTTTGTGTCAAAGAAAAATGCAAAGTCGCCTGTTTGGACAGTTCTGCTTTGTTCCAAAGGAAAAGTATTAACCAGTGGAAACAGCAGAGGCTGAGGTAAAGAATGGCTGGACTAGACCATGACATCAGTACTGTTTCTCTGTACTGTCCTGGTCTCGATTTATTTCTTCCCCTTCCAAGTCTGTCCCATAACTTTTATTTTTAATTTTGTCTCATCCTGAGTAATTACTTCTAATGCTGATTATCTATTTCATATTTTCTACCTTAAGAACTAGAGGAAGTCTCAACACACAAAGTAATGCTTTCAAATGTTGAAGTCATAATGTTGAGGCTTCTGCATTGAGCCTCTAAGATGCACATATGGCTCCGATTGGAGAAATCAGGCATATGATTTTCTGAATTAAAAAAAAAAATCCAAATCATGCTGAAATGGCTGCAGCATATTGAACAACAGTTTCCCGCCTGCTTTTCCTGTCCAGCTCAGAGTCTGACAACACAATGTAACAGAGCAACCATCTCGTCTCACAGGAACCATGCACCCCTCCCTCCCTCCCCCCATTTCCTGCTGAACAAAGTCGGCTATAAGCACCACAATGTTCAGTGAAGATTTAAACTTGTGGGCAAATGAGAGCAGTCATCCTCAATTTATTTAAGTTTTTTAGATCAAAAAATCCTTTTCACATTGCAAAACGTTATTTCAGTTAAACATCGCTCAGCCCTGACGAGGAAAAGAGAGACAGCACAGCATCACAGCAAATAACTCTGTCACCTACAAAGACATTTTACCCAACGCTTCTTAACTCTGCATACAACTTTAACCACGTTAGCTATAAAGAGCAAATGAGTTAATTTAATAAGTTACATGTTTTTACTTCCATCAGCAAGCAGGTACTGATCACATGAAGTTATCTTCCGGCAATTATATGGCCAAAGCCAGCAGTACTGTGTTGATTCATCAAGCACGAAGATATTAGTTTATGTCAAGCAGCTGGGTGTCTTACCGTAGTCTCGAAGCAGGGCTTGGGCAGGACGCTCAGAGTCCGGACTGGTGGCCTCCATGCTGCCCCCGCTGCTGAAACTAATGCCACTGTTTGTGCGGCTGTGACTCTGACTCCTCACTGTCATGTGACTCCCATCTATACTCCCCTATCACCACAAAACACAGCAATCTTGATATCCAGTCCATCATACTGCCTCTAGCATCATAAAATGTTTGTTTTTTTTTTAACAGTAGAAGAAAGCTGTGATCTGAGCCTTACTGTTTCGGTCTGTGCACCTATGGACTCCAACAGTGCAGAGTCTTGAACGATATTTAGCATTGCACCTGTGAGGGGGGGAAAGATCAACAAAGAAAAATTATATAAAGGACAATAAAAATACTTCAATACAACATACATTGTTCAAGTTCAAAAATACTGCACAAGTAATAGAAGGAGGCAAAATAAATGGATAAAGAGGATATGATGAAGACTGTAGATACCCAGGATGAGCTGTGTGTTGGTGGGGTCGGTCTCAGTCTGCAGGGCACCGATCAGGACGTTGACGAGACGTAGTCTCAGGGACAGGAACGACACGGGCTGGTCATGAGGCCACCCATCCTCCTCATTGAACTTCCCCTCCAACAGAACCTAAAGCACAACATCAACATGGTTATGAACTTATTTGTTTTTTAATGACAAGTGACTTTAATGTTATAACAGAGAGACCCAAACTCTAATTTCTTAAATGTCAAAAAGACGATTCAGATCACATCGAAAACCCAGAAACCTTCTAAATCCTGAATTTATGTGAATTTACATTAGGAATAAATAAAATGTACTAATACCAAAGCTGTTACCTCTGATTTAATGTTGCCAAAGTGATGCGGCAATGGCAGCATGGCGAGCAGGATGTTGATGGAGGCTCTTCTCAGGTCGGTGGGGTTTACATACATCTTGAATTTGGACAGCTCCCTGATGGAGTAAAGCAAATCTCATTGACTCCACGAAACTTAAGGCAATATCCTCAAAATTGACCTCTGAAGAGAAATAAAAGCTGTAAATTATATGAGAACTAATCCACAACTTGTGTAAGGTACTAGCAGTCTCACCTGTCTGGTACAATAGTCTCCAGGGCAGCTATGAAGTAGGGCACCACCACATTGATGCCCTTCAGGTCAGTACAGAAGAGAGAGGAAGAGTTGAGAATGATAGAAGCCAAGACTGGTCTACAGATGAAATCGGAGATCTGGAGACCCTGAATCAGGACCATGTAAAACCTGCAGACACAGAGAAATAGCTGTATATTAGCTATGCTCCTTATGGTTTTGTACAGTTTTGAAACTAAAAACTGACGAAACTAAAACTGCACATCCGCGATAAGGTGAATGTTACTGTTAACGTCAATTAGAACTTGGCATATAAAAAAACACTTGACAACATTACCTGGAAAGATAAACAGGCAGAATCTCTTCTCCAGTTTTCTTGCTACAGAAAATGCGGCAGAGAGTCCCGCAGGCCTCCGCTCGTCCTGCCTCGTAGCTCTCCGGGAACTCGTTGGCATCAAACATGGGGTTCGACACCATGGAGTCGGTGGACATTTGGGAGCCCTTCCTTCTCAGCTCCAAACCTACTTGAGTGGCTATGGCTGTAGAGAGTGGAAAGAGACAGAGAATGAAAGGACCCTGAATTGTAATGCGGTCATTAGTATTCATGCATGTATGAGAAACAGGCAAACATACGACATGTACCTACAATATGCGCACTACAACAAAAAGTAAACATAGTAAAAAATTTGAGAAAACAAAAGCACCATAAAGCAGACATTTAATTGCTGTCACAACAAGATAGAACAAAGACTTTAATGACTGCAAACACACACTCACATCATTTAAAAAGCATTCAATAAAAAGGAATTCTGACACAAAGAGTTTGCCATAGAAGTTCTACCTATCACTGGCAAAAAGCATGACCAAGTGTAGTGTGCTGGTAATAAAAAAATGGGTCATTTTCTGCTGCAAAGAACAAAAAGCAAAATCCCTGTGTCAGCTCCCTCACGGCTGCAATTATATGACTGTCACTCAAGGTACAGAACATTCACTTCATGCATTGAGGCACCAAACCAATAAAATCAAAACTCAAGTGAACTGACAATACAAAAGGAAATTACAAGAAACAAAACATTAATGCTGAACTTGAGGGGGTCTGGAACTAAATAATAAGGATTAGTGTAACCCAAAGGAAAAGAAAATGAGAACTTAAAGCGGGGTGGCGTTGTCACAAACTGGCAACATTATGGTCGAGACAAGTGGTCAGTTGGTGAAACCCATTCCATCACCTTTGGAGGACGCTGAGAGAACGCTGGTGAACTTTTGAATGACAAGGAGTGGGAACAGAAAACAATGGCAATAATGGCGATGACCATGAGGAACTCAACTAAAAAGCAGGAAGATTGGTCAAGAAACGCAAATCAAGTGAGGAAAAAAAGCTGCCGTTCCTACTTACAAGATTTATAAGAAAGGAGAATTTGGATAAAAGAGGCTGCAAGATAACAGAAATAGTGGAGAGACACAAAATCAAAGCAGATCCAATATTTTTGGATCAATTCATATCAGGCATGAATTGTGTTTTTTTTTTTTTGTTCTCATTAGATGACCTTTGACCCACTACAACGCTTTAACATTAATCAGACATGGTAGACACGTGCAGGACACTACACCAAAAAGAGAAAAATAAATGGAGAGCCAATGATGAGCCAAATTTCTTTTCAAATACTAAGTACTGTATGTGCTGTCTTGACTCATTTAGTGATGATTTTATACCAATAAAATGAGTGTATGAAGTCCTTAGCATATGGTTATAGTCTATATGCAGTTTCATCCAGGTTTAAATAGTTGTTGGTAGATGTAAATGGATTAGAATCAGATGAAAATCTCATACCAGGCCACTTCTAACCAAGCCCTCCACACACAGAAAGGCCAAAGAAGTTTCAGAGAAAATGGTGAAAAAAGGAAAGGATATCCCAACAACATACAGTCAAAAAATAACAGACACCAAAAACACAGATAACTCCACAAAAACGCATACTAATGAACAGCAACAAAACACCCACCTGCCCATGCATGCATAAATGGAAATGCTATTAGCCATCGTCTCGCTTCTTACCGGTCATGCTGGGGTCTCGGCTGAGGCCGCTGTGGAGCTTACAGTGGACCAGAGCAGCATCAAAAAGCCACTGGCCAAACAGGTTGAGTATACTGTTGACCTTTGGCCGTGCTGGGGCCGGCAGGGGCCGAGACTCCCAACTGCTCTGGTTGGGGCTAGACAACAGGGTCGGGGAGGAGGAAGTTTGCTGCTGCTGCTGTTGCTGCTGGGATGCTTTGGTTGGTTGACTACCGCTGCCCTGCGGGGTGGAGACAGATAGAGGCAGATGTCTGATTAACCAGCTGACAACATGACTAATCTGACTAAGAGATCGCACATGTTCAAAATACAGAGTGCTGAGAAATGATCATGATTGCTTCACATTTCTTCACAGACACAAAACAAATGGCAGGATATGTGATACACACACTGAGTTGGACAAGTGAATTGTATTTTTCCATTGAAAAAAAAAAGAGAAAAAAAGCCCAAATAATGTCATACAACAAGAAAAACATCTATCACGGACCTAGCTTCAAAATGTATCGTTTGTTATGGTTCTATGTAACACTTGGACTTACAGTTGAACTCTTGCTTGTGGTTTTGGTGACCACTGCATGCCGTTGCTTGCGGCTGTGAGGGGGCGTAGTGTTGGTGATGGAAGGGGGCGGGGACATGCTCATTCTGTTGACTGGGGTGGGCGGGGCACTGTCAGCTCTGGGACGTGATATGCCTGTTGGGAGAAAGATAAGATGAGCTAAGTACTACAGTCAGTGTTTTTCCCTGATAGAAGGGGGGGGGAGACAGACTTCTGATTGGCCTCAGCAAACAAGAAAAACAATCTGTATCGCCCCAGTGGACAGAAGTTGCTTTGGGTAAATACAATCATTCAAAGTCATTTCTAAATTTGTAATGTTATGAGAGAGAGAAGATGAAATGGCTTTAGAGTCTGATTATAGACAATATTCATTTGTAGACATGCAAGACAATGGTTAGAAGCAAATCACCAATGATTGACATCCATCCATCTTGATTGACTTTAAACGCCCGCAGGAGAACCATTGTTGATGATCTTATGGTTTAGTCTGAATGTAAGTCTGGGACATCTCATTGTGTTATTGCAAGACTAACCCCCCCAGTCATTAATATCATCACCACCAGTAAACAGACCACTTCATCATATGCCCATCTTATCATACAATGTGTCAGCTGACGTCTGTACCATGAGAGAGCAGCACTGGAGAAAATGTGAACACCCTCTCCCGTACATCTCTCTTTTCAACAGAGACACCTACAGTGTAAAGAGAAAAATACACACTGACATGTTTCTATTCAAATGTTGGAACAGGTATTACTGTCTGACATCCTACATTTTGATTTTACTCAAGAGAAGCACCTGAATAACAACTGGAAAAGAATAAAACCGTTAAAAAAAAGTGAATGTTTGGCATTGCTGTGAATCCTTCAAATGACTTCATCAGCATTCTTGTATATATCACCTTTTTCATCACTAATCAAATACTCTACATTTCTGCTGATCTCTTTTTCCTGCCCCAGCAGTCATTGGCATCCACTGATTTTAATACAGTACCAAAACTAACCTAAAATTTGCATGAGATCTAACACAATTAACATTTGCCTGCACTTATTTTTGTCAAATTTGCATAACTGTTACATGTAAAGTAGGGCAGGCTTTGCAACAATTGTGTAACTTTGCCATGAGTGAACACCAATGATTGCCTAGAAGATAGCAATAACAATTTGAAACATTTAGCAGTAATGTTGATATGATTTGTAGTACATTTTCTAAAATGTGCCGAAACCTATTCTGCTATTTTTTTACCATTTTATTCTGAAATGTATCACTTTGTTGGAACATTTACAAGAAGTCACTTCCTCTTAAATGTCCCATGACTGAGCTTTTCATGACAACTCAGCATCCTCTTACCCAAGAAGGCATCCACTAGGCAGCTGACGCCCCTCATGGCCCTGAAGAAGATCTGGGGCAGCTGTTTTAAACAAGGATGCAGCACCACTTCATGAGGGATACCGCTGGAGTTGAGAAACTGTTCCTGAAACTTTGGAGTGGTGCTCACAATCGCAGGGTTGCTCAGGTCTACTGGGTTGCTAGAAACAAACAAAATTGACAGCTTTAGAAAAAAAGCATACAGATGACGCTATAGCTTAACTGGATAAAGAGGAACGGTCATGATTCTGCCATGGCTTTGATAGAATGGAAACAGTTCTCTGATATTTAATATTACTGATAACAGATCTGTAATGTCTGATGGGTCTACAGGACCAGCCACCTTATTAGTTTTAGTAGGAAATATTCAGTGCAAAGCAAAAGGAAATATTTGATGGGAAGTGGGTGACATGAGGTACTTTTTTAGTTCCACTCCACTGTAACTTCTCTGTCCCTTATAACACATAAACAAAGGAACCATCTATTTCAGTTAGGGTTAGTTTAATGGGGAAAGAACATCTCTTTTTCAGTTTAGTGCAATAATATTGAGGGTTTATGCACCTGAGCATGTGGAGAAAGCGGTACCACGTCTGGGCCACACAGTCATTGTCCATCTCTAAAGGTATCAGGGTGGCATCCTCATCAGGAACTTTAAAAGGTGGGAAGGATGGTCCGTGGGTAAAGCGCAAAAGTCTGGATTGAATAAGACGGACAAGAATACAGAGATTATCACACACAGATGTGACTACATGCCCTCAAAGACCTTAACCAAAAGACAGAAAAATCACTTAATATTTGTCCTGTAGTCATTATTATAATATCTTTGCCACTTCAGAGGCTACTACTGTTTATTTCAAAAGTAGGTTTGCGTCAATCTTCTGTAGACAAACAAGTTAAACAAGTTAGACGAGCTAAGTGACCATCATTACTCTTATCAAACAAAATTCATTTCAGTCACAAACTATATGTACTTTTTTTAGCACTAAATCCAAAGCCACATGAAGTTGAGCTGATGCCTTTCTAACCTGGAGGTCAGGGCGCAGGCCACTCGGCTCCACTGCTCTACAACGGGAGGGTGATGTCTCCAGTTGGCCAGCATCTCTCTAGCCGTCTTCCAGTATGGTGGTGTAGGAAAGCAGCGGGCACATGCCAGCAGCCACACCTCAAACAGCACTGCCATCAGTTTCTCTGCCAGCTTCTCTGCCACCCCAACTAGAAAAAAGAAGGAATGTTAGGAGATTATTGCTGTTCGTAATTATTAATAATAACTAAGTAAATACATCATGAAGGGCAGGGATTACCTCCAACTGTGGGCGGGGCAAGTAATGTGTCATTGATGCGAAGCAGGAAGAGCAGCAGCACCTCCCAGGTTTCCCTCACCATGGAAACAGACTCTCGTGCCAGTTTCTGGACTGCAGTCAGAACTTGCTGGCAGAGCCTAATGTGGTTCAGACTGTGCTGGTCAGGCCTAGAGGGAGAGACGGGAGTGTTTGAAATGAGAAGATAGGGAATGATAGGGATGGGGAAGGAATGAGAAAGAAAGGCATTTTAAGTGACATCAATAGTCAGAGATCTAAGTAGCAGATACAATGTAAAAACAAACGTATATAATATGCACTGAGTGATACATCAATAATCCAAAAACCAAGGCTAATGAGAGATAAAGGCTTATCTGCGAACATTTCTGACATACCTTGGTACAAAGACATTGTAGAGATGTTTGAGGATGGTCTGGACGTACATATTGGGCTCCTTGACCACAGGCTGAGGCATCGAGTCCCTGGGCGACACCAGGGCCATCATCCAATCTGTGTAGACATCTACACACAGCTTGACAGTGTCCCCCTCTAAGGGGAGGGTAAGGCCATAACACAGCACCTCCATGGTCCACTTCACCTGGGGGGCCAAATCATTCTCAGTAAGTCATGTGAAATTTTTTTTAAGAGTTATTGATTTAGCTTGTAGCATTTAGCTATGAAGCATACTGCTGTCGAGGAGTCCTGCATCCCACATCACACAGTAAGAATAATAACTCTCAACACATATTTTAAACACTGTCATATTCAGCGAGTGCTGCCAATCTTTTGATGTATAACAGGGGGGGACAAAGGTTTGAAGGACCAGTCGAACTTAGTGGCATCTAGTGGAACGGACTTGGCAGAATTGAATATAATATTCATGAGTATGTTTTAATTAGTGTATAATCCCATGAAAATAAAAAATGCATTGTTGTTACCTTAGAACGAGCCCTTTATATCTATACAGAGAGCGGGTCCTCTTCCACAGAGCCCGCCATGTTACTACAGTAACCCAGAACGGACGAACCCAACACTGGCTCTAGAGAGGGACTTTCCCGAGTTTCATGGCCACCATAGGTTCTCCTACACACTTGCAAGGGGAGGGGGGAGGGAGGGCTATTCAGTTTGTTGTAATTTGCAACCTCACTGCTAGATGCCTCTAAATCCTACACACTGGTCCTTTAAGACAGTATACTCAAGGCAATAACTACAAAGCTCTGCACACCATAATTTACTTGTACTTTGTTACTTGCTACATCAAAAACAGATGATTATTCAAAAAACAAGTGATGAATGAGAACAGATCATCATTCAACAGCAGATAAGACTGGAGATGTCCCAGACACATTTTCTTGCCTGTAAATCAAGTCCTTAAATAGTGAGTATCTGCTGACCCAATACCAAGTCAAATCCGACATTTACTTTGTATTTCCGACATAAGACAGCTGCATAGTTTGCCAACAGTGAGACCACATTAAAATTAGTAGAGTAATTTAAATGCTTGACAGCTAAATAATAACCTGAGAATTAGTGTGGATCAGTAGTGACAGAGAGGTTTATCCGAGCTTTATCCTTATCATGAAGTGAAGTTCAAACCAGCAGCAGCATTTCAGATGCTCGGTGCACCTGATAAATATTGCTGAAATATTTTTATCCCCACACAGCTCCTCTCACATCACTTGCTGATGCATGCTGTCATCTCATTAATTGAAACTACTGGCTTGCTGTGAGCTCTGCGGTTCACTTGCTCACAACGGTGTGTGTTGACAGTATGTTTAGCAGATGTTCCAGTGTTTTATCAGAGTGCGAGGGAGACTTTTTTTCCAACAGCTAGTACAGAGCAAAGATTGAAGCAGACTCAGTCCTGATCCTATAAACAACTCAGGACATCCCTATTTAACACATTGAAATTGTTTATCAGTGAATATATAGCGTGCGCTGCAGAGGCTTAAAGGCATGAAATAGCCATCTAGAAAGTATTTTCCTTGTGGTTTGCTTAATCCACACACAACGTGTAGAGAAAATAATAACACACACAGACACCATGTTCATTTTTGTTAACATAGTTTCAGTGAAGGGAAGGGGGAGCTGTACAAAAAGTACTTATAATGTCTGTTGTGCTCCAGGTATTAGACTCCTGCAGATATGGGAGAGGCCAACTCTGTAGCACTCTATCAGTTAGGCCTTTATATGCGAGAGTGGCTACAACAAAAATACTCACATATTACAAGACATATTACAGAGACATATTACAGCCTGTATGGGTTTTGCCTATTAGCACTTAATTGGACTTTGAGAGCATGAGGAAAAAAAGGACTCTTATCTCATGACATAGAAGTTAAAACGTCTATGCCATAATTTTAAGGGCAGGACCAGGAAAACTGGACAGAATTACGGAAATTATGATCTAAGCCAAATACAAGGGGTCCTTGAAGAAATCCTGCTCCACAGTGCACGCAAACTCAGACTGGTCTGAAGATTCAGCATGATAATGACATAATGCTCAAAACTACCGTGGCTTTAAGACAGTTGTCCAGTGGCCTAGCTGAAATATGATTTACGGAAAAGCTTATGTGCCGATCTACAATGAAGAAGAGAAGAAACTGCTCATTTCTAGCTGCGAAGCCAGTAACGGCATACTGAAGAAGACTTATAGTAGCAGTGATAGTTGTGCTTCAATAAAGTACTAAAAGACATGATCTGAAAATGTTTTTTAATTTGATATTTTAAATTTTTTTTAACATTTGCGAATATTCCTTGAATATTTGTCTCAGTGTCACAGTAACAGATATCTGTATGCACAAAAGGCATTCCCTCCAAATTTAGTGGGCAGGGGCCATCAGCCACTGTTTCCTCATGTTGGTGCAGCTTATATATAACACCAGTGATGTAGGAGGCTGTTCATTTAAGTTGATTACTGCATCATATCATATCCAGGGATGCAAACTCATCAGGGGTGGAAAAGGTGACAGAGACGCGAACCTCACGGAGGTATGCCCCACCCCCTCCCCCCAGGAATAACATTTTTAAATATCAGTTTTAAAATGTAGATCTACAGTCGATTTTAGCGTGAGGATAAAGGGAAAAACCTGGGTCTATTAGCACTGGAACTTCATGCTACAGTCCAACACCAAAACAACAACTGCACACTAAAGGCCAAAGCTAAAATGCATTGACCTTAAATTGAAAAGAAATTTCACTGAGAATTGGAGAACTGAAATTTAAAACCAGAATAAGCTTCAATGTTATTAAACACTAAACAGAGAGATTGTACTAGCCAAATACCTGTCCACTCCTGAAACCAAACAAAGAAAAAGGTGCTTATTATTGGCAGCAAAATATGTAACAGCGTGCCACAGCCTCAGAGACAGGGGATAGACTAAAATATTGTACTATGGTACTTCAAGGACTTATAGATGTGGTGTTTCAAATGTAGTGATTTGATTTTATCTGCCTCTGATGATTAATATGATACTGTATTAGGCTTGGGCAACTGGATGAATATATATGAGCAATGGGTGATTGTCTGAGTCCATCGCCGGTTGTTTTTTTTTGGCCAATTTTTAGCGCGAAATAATTTACTATACTGTTGTACAAGTAGAATAGCTCCTTAAGAGATAGCTCAGTGCGTAGTGAGTGTGCTGAGAGAGTCAGAGAGAGAGAGAGAGAGAGAGAGAGAGAAAGAGCGTGAGTGTGATGGTGAACTGGTGACCGGAGCAGTTACAGCAGCGGTGTAGCTGTGAACGTAGCGGTGCAGTGTGTGTACAGTTTAGGCTATTTGTTAATGATTAATGCAACAACTCCTCAAGACCCAAGCCAAATTCCCGTGTCTGCTTGTCACATGCTGATTTAAGTGAAGGGGGTTAGTGACAATGGGTTAAGCTGAAATTATACCTTCTGCATTGTGACCGTGCAGACTTGTCTGCACCAGTCTGCGCAGTCACCACACCGTCTTCCTGTAGACGTCAATCGACTGCGCATGTGTGGAATGCATCCACTCAAGAAAGTAGTATAAACAGAGCTACTGCGCGTCCGTGGTGTCCGCAGCTGTCCGTGTACGCATCTGGCGGGGAGTATATCTGTGGCTTTAGCCTTAACCTGACCGGGCTCATTTAAGACCAGCTATTCTCATTTTAGTGACAATCTCAGCCGCTCCTAATCAGAGAGCAGAGAAATGTGTGGCTGTTCAGTCTCTCCCAAGTTTTGCTCAGCCCCCTCAAACCCCCCAATCTATACAAATCACAAAAATGAATTATTTTGGATTCAAAACTGTGATTTTTGCCGAAAGATGACAAGTTTGCATCCCTGCATATCATAGAGAAAAATAGTCTGAATTCCATCACCATGGTCAAACTAAGTGGCATGTCCACAATAAAGATTCTTGTCCCATTCAAAAACAGTATGTTAGTATCTTAACCTGATTTGAAATGATCATTTTTAGTAACCCTAACCCTGTTGTATATTTTAATTAACTAGCATGGCTAAATGCAAAAATATGTTGACATTGGTTGTTCTTATTCACATACTTTTTTTCAAATCAAATGGTTAGCAATTTGTCAAAAAATGTTAATACAGCATAGAGCGGTGCCACCGAACAGTGCACTATACACTGACGCTAAGTTCTTGTGACTGGTGTTGTCTCAAATATATTTTATAATGGATCAGTGGAGCCAACCACCTTCATATGTGAGCAGATTTTGAAGGTGAAAGCCTTGGTGATGGAGCTGGCACCTTGGCAGACTACCAAAGTATTAAGCATTGTGAGTGTAACACACTTCCTCACCTCCTTGTCTGTCTTGAGGATGTTCTCTGTGGCGACAGGGCTTACAGCTGTGCCCAGAGGCTTGACCACAGCATTTGCCACCTCTGTCCCAACGCTGGTGGGATAGGTGTGCAAAACACTGAGGTGGCCCTGGTCACTCTGCACCACCAACTGCAGTGAGCGCCACTCGGAGTACATGCTGCTGATGTCTACTGCACTCTACTCACACCTCCTGCCTCCACCTGCAGACACACACATCCACAAGTCAACTTAATATGACAAATAAGAAAAACAATCAAAATGCTACTAAGCTATAATATCAAACACCAACCCAGTTGTGTCCCCTTGTGAGGAGAACATTTCTGCCCAGTCTGGTAACAGAGCCACACCTCCTACAAAGACGACGTTCTTATGGGCTATGCTAAGTCAAACTTTAACTTATTTATGTGGTTTACTGTCATCTTACGCAGTGAATTTCAGGTGAAGGAGAAAGTAGGATTAAAACGCATCATTAGCAACACCGAAAGATTAAATTAACGCTAACATTATCTTAAACTACTGTCATTTGGTGCACTGAATGCATGGCGAAATAAAGAATATGTCATAAAAACTTCGGACGAGTGTGAAGTCATGTTAACTGATGTCTAGTTTGACAGTAAACAATGACCAGATTTGAATATGTTGTTACTAACATTGCGACCTCTCCTACCAGAGAACACAAAGTAACACGAGTAACGTCAGTAGACAATAAATACTAACTGGTTTATGTGCTCCTTAAGCTTAAACGAAGTCAGGAAATGAAGCACATCGACCATTTACACAATTTAACAAGCCGAAGAATCCCAACCAGGAAACGGTTCTGCAATGGTTAGCTTGCTAACGCTAGCTAGCACTGACATCAAAACATCTTCCTCATCTTGCTGATGACATTAGGTGAAGTTAGCTGCTGGCTGGCTTCTCTGCTGTCCAAATGTCTCTGGGTAAGACAAGAAGGTGTCCTCAAAGAAAAAACTATGGTTATGTGAGCTAACTTATCAGTTATCTCAAACTACGTTGCTAGCTAGCTTAGCTGCTGCTCGCTGCGCTAGCCCGTTCGTTGACATTAGCTAAGCTGGCTGTCATTTGTGTTAGCTACCTAACTTTGCAAAGACGCTAACGTTTGCTCGCTGGCTAAGTAACCAGAGAGGGTTTTCCATTTACCTGGACCAACTGGAAATGTTGTCATAACAGACCTCTGAAACTCGCAGTTTGTGCTTTCTGTGTATCCTGGGCTACACCATAACATCCTCCATCTTCGCAATGTCAAGGCTCGGATATTACAGCTTGACGAGCTAACGGGAACAGGGTCTGTAGATTGATGCCCCCAACTGTCTGCTACCGCAACTGCACCAACCCTGATACTGCCTTCAGGTGCTGCAGGTCAGATACAATTTACGGCATGATAGCTGTGTTTTGTTTAGCTGTACAAGTCTGCAAAATATGCTTTGATTTGTAACTTATGTTTCCATCTTTGGGAGATGTGATATATGTCCCTGTTTGTCTGATAAAGGTCCTAGAAGTAACCGATTTAAATAGGATGAAATAGTGTAATGTGGGAAACTCAAATGCTTTTTCTGCCAATGCTAATGATTAGGACTAATTTAAATCACTTGACTTCCAGGCAAAGGTCAGTGACAAAGGATTTAGAGTAATTTAATGTTTAAGTTTATGAATGAAGCCATGTTGCCAATTGTTATCAGATTGTGTTGATGATAAATTCATGCCCCAAAATATGCTATAATATGGAAATTAAAAAATGTGTTTCATAATTTTTTATTTCAGTCAATTATTTCATTGTCTCACTTCAGAAAATGTGGTTTGAAATGGACAGACGGTTTTTACTAATGTGGGACAGTCATATATGTTGTTAAATTGGTGAAATATGCATTTAAGCACATTAAATGTGCAATACCAATAGTTATTCAGGGATCTTGCAAATTATATTATTACAAATATTAATACATAATACATACATAATACATATACTATCTGTAACAGCAAAAACATTGTAATTACTGAAATGACCAAATCTGGACATGCACTCTGGCCTTGAGTGTTACTGACTGGAGAAGTTTTCATTGTATGAATTAAGGTGATTTAGAGCTTTCAGACCCCCAATGAGTGTCCCAGACTTCAGCCTGAACTGTCCCACATTAGGAAATGCACATAAGCTGGGACAATTTGGCAAAAGGAACACTTTTATATTTGCCATTTCTTCTCTGAGTATGATATCTGTATTCTCTTGTCTGATATGATTAGAAAACACCTTGGGGAATTCAGAATAGTATTGGCTGTAGATATAATGTTTTGGCTTCAGTATATTGTGCCAATTGCAGAAATTGTCCCACATTATTCTAATTCACCCTAAAATAAAACAAGAGATCAAATGGAGTTTAAATTGGGTTAGGTAAGACATATATTATGTAGAATAAATTAGCAAAAGATTTGACCCTAGGTCCTCTATGACATAATGTCTATTCAAACCTGCAACTTTGCCTGACTTCATTCTCATGCTGTAGTCTTGAAAGACTAAAACTGATGAAACAAAAACTAAACAAGATTAGGGTAACCTGATCCAGTTTGGATAAATTAGGAGCTAGAAGTAGCTCCCAAACTGGTATTATGTGTAAATGGTCTTCTGTAGGAATCAGAGCCAGAAGCCTTCAATCCAATATTGTATCATTTCTTTCAGACATATTTCTGTGGTCTCTTATCAGGAGGTTTAACATGATGATCACATTTAGGCCATCTGTTATTCCAAACTTTAATTCACTGGGCAGCTTTAAACTGGTGGAGATGTTGACACTGTTGTAAAATCTAAGCCAAATCCAAAAAGCTAAAACATCAGTAGTCTTAAAAGGAAGGCCATGACGAAAACAATTCAACTTTTGTAGGCCTGTTAATGGGCCTTTTTCACAAAAGACATATTGACACAGGGGCACCATATGAGGGGAAAAGTTAGGATGATTCTAAGGGCCTGTGACTGACAGGGGCCCTAAAAGTTATTAAAACATTGGTCAGTTTTTTTCAATATCAAAGTATTAACCTATCAACATTAAGAGAATATTTCATTTATAATGTACTAATAAAACTAATGGTTTGTTTTCCTTTTCTCACCCATTTTTTCATAAAGAAAGGTGGGTGTCGTCAATGAGTGGTGGAAATGAACCTGTTAGCTTATTCTTTAGTAAAATAGGCTACGTTTGCTCCCCAACATTAGTTAATTAATATCTTCACAGAGAATTCTGAGTGTTAACATTTTGCTCTGCTTTTAGCTGACATTGAATCAATGCAAGCAAACCTTTAGCAAGCTATTCATACTAAATCAGTTGTCCCTGCCCCTGCCTGGTGCCATGCAGCTTCAGGCTCAACAGCCCTGTCTCCCCATCGCCATACCCCCACCAATGAAACAGCCCTACTTCCAACTGAAGAAGGAGATCAGCAGCATTGTGTTAAATGACATGTCAGTTGGTATAATTGCAGAGGGTCTGTGGGAATTTCTTTTTTTATTATTATGAAAGAAAAGAAAAATGATTTTCAAACACTGTAATTGTTATTTTCACATAATGAAAATAAAGAAACACAGCCTATAGTCTGTATTGGGTGTTGGACAGTTTGAAGCATTGAGTGACTCAGTCTGTATTAAAGTGACTGCCAATGTTAAAATAATACCTTCAAGTCATATTGCCAAAGAACAGTATGTCTACATGGCTTTGATGCAGACTGAAATATGATTGCTTACTGACATCTAGTGGTGGTGACACCCAACTGCAGGTAATTTGGGTCAATATTCTGCAGGATTCAGCGCTGTTTAATGTTTTCTGTGCCGCATGCAGTTAATTTAAATCAACATAATGGTAGTGACTGAAATTTTGGTTATGGTGTTATTACAAATGGTATTATATTATAGGATATATTTAAGTTATATTTATTTTAAATTATTCATTAATGTTAAGAGAATTTTCCATTCAAGAATTTTACCATTGAGGTTACATTTAGACTGTAAAAGATGGCATTTAACACACTTATCAAATAATTAGTTCTACTGTATGCAGACTGTTGCATGCATGCATGCATGTCTAATTGTTCCTCACTTACTTTTGCCAATTTTAAGTGCTTAAGTGCTTAAACACAAAACATGTAGCCTATATTTTCTGGTATTTAGCATGACGTGAATCCACAAATCTTTTAACACCTAATCCTTAAAATTACATCATTAAACCAATCAGTCAATTTATACATTGGAGTTCCCCCCACTAGTGGTTCAACTATCAGCTCTGCCTCTATTGTATAGTAAAAGTTGTAAAAGCCTAATCAAATAGCATAAGAGCAGCGTAAACAACATTGCATAGCTATGCAGTGATAAGCTTTATAGTGATTAGTGAATAGTGATTATTTATTTTTTTACTGAACCTGAATAATGAAAATAATGTGAATTTAAACTGCTGATATTATGAGTAGAGCTGATGATTAGGCCTTAGGGAATATCTTTCAGGCTGTTTGTTAAGGATTGTTGTGGGATTGGGTGATATGACAATAAATACCATGAGACAATAAAGATTTGTCTACCTCCAGAGATTTCACTTTACTGTTTAGGTAACTATCCCATTAATATATCTGGTTGTATAAGGACATTCCAGTAAAATAAATGCAAATGAATGAATAGGACTGAATCACGGCAATGTTGGATTTACAAGGCTTGATCAGTGAGATGGTGTACCTTGACTTGTCAGGTATTTAGTTCCTTGGATTATCCACACACATACATACTCATCTGGGAAACTGGGTCAGACCTATGGGTTGAAATTACTGAAATAGAAATTCTGTATTAAATATCTTTAAGTCAACATTTAACCAGAAAAGACTAATTAATCGACTATGTCTATGAAAATGGTACCAATTCACCAGCTAACAGCTGAAAATGTGCTCATTTATCTACAGGGAGAAGCCTTGATACAGAGTTTCTGATTCAGTGTACTACACTTTCCTTAAGTTTGGTCAGGTAAGTGTGAAATCTGAAGTCTCTTTTTAATCCCCATTCACATTCTAATCTACAAATGTAAAAATAAAATCCACTGGTACGTGATGAATTGTAAAACCTTTGTAGAAAAGTTTTAATTAGTCCAGTACTTCCAGTACCTATCAGCCTCCATTGCACTGTTTATTTATGATTAGCAAATGTTGGCATGCTAACATGCTAAATTAAAATCATGAACATGGTAAACATTAGGCTATATCTACTAAACATCAGCATGCTAGCACTGTCGCTGTGAGAATGTTGGCATGCTGACATAGCTGAAAGCACCACTATTCCTAGGTACAGCCTGACAGAACTGTTAGCGCTGCCTACGCTCACCGGATGAAAGTAGAACCTTTTTAAGGTACAGTTAATTATCATAAAGTGATTTATAGGTATTCATAGTGCACTTCCATAAAGTTGATGATAGACAAGAAAAGACTTGTCAAAAGCAACGTTTAATCCCTGGTCTAGGCCAAGATCCAAAAATACTGGATCCTATACTTCCCATAATGCAACTTGATAACATCTTTCAGTAGACCCTCTCTGCCTGGTAAATGACCAATTCAAATTCAATGCCCCCAGCTTGTAACAAAGGCCTCCAGTAAAAAAAACTGTAGTTTTCAACCCCAAGCTGACCCAAGTGATGTCACTTGAGTATTTTTCTCACACTAGAAAAAGCTGATGCAGAGCCACAGAAGACTTAATGCAACTGCTTTCACTCCCGATGAGTGACATGTAAAATTAGTGGAGTACCCCCTTAAAAAAATCTATTCATCAGAATATTTAGCCCTAATCTTAGTTGTTGATGTTAGTTTGTCATATAGCAAAAAAAAAAAAAAAGTATTAACAAAATTATTAAAGAACTTTATTGCAAGCTCATGTTAAAATTCAATAGTGGTCACCAAACATGACATAATACATTTGCTCTGAGAGGATAACAGTAAAAGACCAGCTGTAAGCCTGTGAGGATCCTTTCAATAGAGGGCAGCAAAGACCAGCTTATAAAAAGGTAACAGTCTTAAAATGCAAACAGCATGTCTGTATACTGTACGCTATTAATTCTCATACTTACATGACTCTAGATTAATAAATATAAACAATGGATCTACCAATACAAGACCTCTTTCAGCTACACACAATGTAACATATGCAGCACCTCCGTTGGTCTGTTTGTAATTTCTTGAACGTTTAAAGCAATCCCTGAATCTCCTGTTATTAAAGGGCCACACGTTAACCTTCCCTCCTTGTGCACACAAGTATCCAATGTTATCAAATGTGCTGATAAGGAAGTAATGTAGGTGTAAGACATACGTATTCATTATAAATGTAAATCAGATGTTCTCTTTTCTTTAGCAGGATTTGAAAAAATGCTGGTTTGGGCATGAGGCCCACATATGGTGCAAAGCGGTCTGCAAAACAAGCCACATAAAACATCCAACAACCTCAACATGCCCTGCTCTGTATCAAAACAGACCTAAAAAATATCTTTACCTTACACTTGCATCTTTAAACTGAAGCATTATACATTTACTACATGTGTAAACCAGATGAGACAATAGAAATGGAAAAGCAAATAGTCCTCTGTGTTGCAGATTGGAGCAGTCAACATGTGGCCATATTGTCCCAGACCACTCTTAAGTCTCTATGGCTTCCACATGAGTGCTCAGTAAGCCAAACCACACATCTCTCCTGGATAATATCCACAGAGGGGAGAGGCACTCAAAAGAATTATGGATGAAAGTCAGCGTTCTTCTAGTCATCATCCCTCCATGTTTGGTAAGGTGCACTTGCAGTTCAGAGGCGCTATGATCGGTAGCCATATGCTCTTGCGTCTGAAGGGCAGAAGGAGAAAACAGCTGATATGACATCAATATTTATACAGTTTGAACACAAATGAGATTAATCTGGAGTCATAACTGTGTCCAACATAAACATGTTTCTGTTAACTCAAATTACAATAAAATAATAATTACAATAACATATTTCCTGACTTACTTCTAGTCTAGTCTTTTCCTTTAGCACCACCATGAGGTTGACATTTCTCATACTATTGCGTAGATTGCCATAAAATTTTGGTAAAAACACACTTTTCCTCTTGTGCCACCAATTTTTAATCCCAATGTCCAATATACTTTGAGTCATGACCAAATAGCTACAAAACTAATGACTAACATGCCACACAAAGTTAGCACATCATGTTTACATCTCGCTCAAAGCCGAGCTGTGTATAAGTACAGTCTCACAGAGCCGCAAGCATGGCTGTAGACTCTTAGTCTTGTTTAAACATAAGTTTCCCTTGCTTTGAGCACTACAAAAAAAATAAATTTATCTCATTTGTGTGGACATGGAGGCATGAGAATCACAGAGACGGATACCTAAAAACCTGGACAATAAAACCAAAACTATCTGCATGGCTAGATTCTGTCTATTAGTTTCAAATGAGATTTTTTAAAATAATTTTGGGAAATTGAGCCTTTAATGGAATTGTTAAACATTTATGGAAATACTCTTATTTGCTTTCCTTCTGGGAGTTAGATGAGAAGATCGAGGAAGCAATTAGCTTAAAGAGAGGAAACAGCTTTTAACTTTGGAAAGGGCCAGGCTAGCTGTTTTTCCTCCTGCCAGTTTTTATGCTGAGCTAGGCTGATTGCCTCCTGGCTCTAGCTGTGTGCTAAATGCACAAACTTGAGAGTGGTATATACATATGTTCAGAAAGAAAGCATACAGGGATTTCAGGCATACAGTATTTCCCAAACTGTTGAACTATTGCTTTAAACAGCAACTCCACTACAAATTTACTTCATGATCTGTCACCACTGACCTGAGTCAAACTGTGCTGTGCAACACAGTCCCTCTCCCCGAGCTGTCTTGTAAATGGGTGACACACACACCCTAGCCGATGGGGGGAGGTGTGTGAGGCGCGTTGACAGAGAGTCGGGTGGCAAATAGAGGGAGGAGCGCTGGGCAGGGTCAGAGCTTTGCTGTCCTTCCCAGGTGAGCCAGTAACCCCTCAAACCGGCCATACTGCCCTTCCAGTCGACCTGCACTGAGTCACTACCCACTGTGGTCAACTGAAGGTCTGCCAGGGCTGGAGTCACTGGAAAGAGAGACCACAGAGTATCATATTTAGTTGGAGTATTAGAAAGAAGAGGATATGAATGTAGTGGAAAAATAGAGACTAGAGGAACTGCTTCAATAGAACTTGTACAGTAATTGTTTTGTTTGGCTCTAGCTCAGCTAGCAGCTCCGAAGTGCACTTGGAGTAGTCAAACCTGAATCCTGAATGGGACTGATAGTAATTATCTGAAATTTAAGAGACAGAAAGGACTATGCTGTGTAGGATTAGGATTAGCGTGCAGCAAACTGATCATCTTCATCACTGAGTTTGACTGTTTTTTCCTCATATAGCTCACCTTCCTGAGTACACACTTTGACAGACATTGCCTTCTCCTTGCCCGAGGCGTGCCGGGCGCTAACAGTGACCAAGTAGGTGGTATCTGGTTGGAGGTTCTTGAGGAGTGTGGAGTTTTGTGTTCGGCCCACTGTGACAGCGTGGAGCTTGCCCTTGGGCAGGGCAGAGTATTCGATGTAGTAACTTGTGACCGTCTCTGGCTGAAGAGGACCCCAACTCACTCGAACACTGGTTTGCCCTGACTCAGAGACCGTTACCACAGCTGGACTCAGCAGCTCTGGTGGGAGAGTGCGGAGACAAGAAAAAACACTGAGCCAGTAAAAGACAATATGACAAAAATAACAAACTACAGCTGCAACCCATGATCATTTTCAACATTGATTAAAAATTTTTTTTATAAAATTTGAAATAATTGTTCCAAGACCCCAAGGAGAGATCTCCAAATTGATTCAAAACTCCAAAATATTCAATTTACAATTAAATACAACAGATTAAAGGAATTTGAGAAGCTGGAACAGTTAAATGTTTCTACTGTAGCAAAGGATGTCAGTAGCAAAGTAAGTGTAAAGTTATGGTTTATGACACATTGTGTATATGGGATATAACCCAACCTGGTTTTGTTGTGAAGGTGACAGAGAGAGTATTAAATGCTTGTTCATTGGACTCCGGAGTCAGTGTGACGTTATAGGTGGTGTCAGGCTTCAGGCCTGTTAGCTTGACAGTGCTGGAATCTGCAGATTGGGTGAGTCTCTGGTAATGACTCCCACTGGTGCTCGGACTGGTCCCAGTTCCACCTCCTGCACCACCTCCTGCTCCTCTTGATGGAAGCGGACCGAAGCGGATCTCATAGTAGCCCGTCAGACTGGACAGAACGGGTCGCCACTGGAGCGTGGCAGAGTTGGTGGAGACGTCTTTGACATTGATTCGCTCAGCTCGGATGATCTCTGTTGAAGGCGGGATGAAGAAGATTGAAGTAACTGTGCGGGTCTGTCAGAGTTAAGGAAGAAGTTATCATTTTGCAAAGAAAGAGACAGGATGGTGACAGGGAAGAGAACAAGACAGAGTGCTAAAAATGCCTTGGCTTCAGACAGCCACCCACATAGACAGACAGACTTGGGTTTCTGAAAACATTCATAACCCTTGCAATAAGACAACTGGAAATAGCCAGCCCAGTTAGGCCCTGCAGCAAAATAACAGACTTCACAGAGGCATTGATATCTGCAATAGGATCCATTTCTCCTTGTCTTACACAACCCTTATTTATACTATGCATTATGTCTTACAGCTGCAGTATATACTGTGTAATTGCTGAGGTGTCCCTTGTGAGTGTTATGGCAGTTACCTAATCTGGAGAAATGGGTAACCCCCCGAGTCTATATATATAAATATATATATGTATCATGTCTGGCATAGTGTTGGGGGATGCAGTAAGGGAAGTTGAATCATTAATCCATTAATAGACCACCCTATCTCGTTACAGAGACTCTTACACACACACACAGACATGCTCAGTGTCCATGATTCCTATTTAGCTTCACTGTCTACAGGAGTATATGTGGAATTAGGGAGAAGCACAGAGACATATAACACACCTGTGTATGAGTGGCAGGCAACTAGTGTGATTGTAGCTGTTTGAATGAGGGAGTTTCTCAAAGCTACTGAAAGACATGGGTAATGCAGATGTAATGTTACTGTTATCTATAGCTCCTTTTTGAGCCTTGATTTTTAAAAGGTCAGTTTGCCTAAATCATGAAAACTATTTTCTCAGTTACTTCTAGTGGTATCCACCCTTGCATATAGTTTTGGTTTTATGTGCTGAAGTTTTGTTGCTGCTCAAAACTTGAAAAAAAAAAAAAAAAAAGTGTGTCTATCCAAAGCAATGTCCTGGGACTATGTCTTGGATCAAAAGGTTTGTGGATTACCCAAAGTAACCATGTCATTACACATTGCTTTTAAGTTTTTTAAAGCTTTGAGTGACAGGAACAAAAATCAATTTAATTACTGCATTATAAAGAGGTGCCAGCAGAAAAACCCAGACAAAGAAACCCAAAGGTATATTGTAATGAAACTACCCAGAAATGTATGTGATAAATACTACTGATAAATTGTGAAAAATAATACTAATCCTAGAAATTACAGTTAGACCAGCATGGGGTGACGTGGAATTATGCTAAAGATAACATAATCAACTACTGGTATTTACACATCCAACATTAGCATTCATTTGGAGTCGTGTTTATGGCCACCTGGTACATATAAGTACTTGGCCTCCACCAACACCAAAGCAAATATCTCACTTGTTAGAGGCTTGATAGAAATGCTTGAATACGTTTACCAGCTATTTGCTAACATTGTCTGTGTGCTGATTAGCTCTGGGCACGTTGTGTATAGTGGTTTTATCCATTATTTTCACTAAAACACCAGGAAACAAGGTTGATAATAATGGTGAGATTAAACCAAAACAGTAAATTTGGTAAAATAATAATAAATTGATGAATTACATCAAATGATGCCATAAAAACACTAAGTATAAAAAATACTACTACTACTATTGACGTGGAGGAATCTGTACCAATAGCCACATCTATTTTAAAAGGATTAAAAAGTATTAGTTTTGGTATTCTGTTTTACTTATGTGTCTGACGATCACAATCCATCTCATAATTCATTTGTTTACTTCTTTAATGTAGTTTTTAATCGGAGATATCTTTAATTTTAAAGGTCCAATAAATTACATTGAGCCTCACTGGATGTCAACAAACAACTATTTGCTATGTATAGATAGTGGAGTAATGGCGACCTGAGCAGTGAATGAAGTCACACTCCCTCTGTGTGTGTTGTTATCCAACCTTCTCTGTTCTTTGTGTTGGTAGCTGCACCGGCCGCACGTGCATGTTAGTGCATGTGAGTCCCTCTGTGTCTTCCACATCCATTTCAAAGATGACGGCCATGTCACAAACTTTCTCAAATTACAGCTAAACAGTGCATTAAAATATGTTTCTGAAAACATTTGAGGCAAGACATAGGCAATGCAGTAAGAGAATCTTGATCCATATATGATCAGCACTTCCTAGTTTGAAAGTTTGATCTGAGTTTTGTGAGTTGTCGGCTTTCTTTTTTTTTTCCAACTTTGTTGAGTAAACAACACACGTTTGTTTTGGTCTGACATGTTGGTGCTATAGTGCGACATCTAGTGGCTGAGTGTCGTATACTGCAACTTAAAGACAGGTAAGCATAAAATTGAAGTCCAACCCACTGAGCAGTATCTTGACATACTAGTAAATTGAATAACAAAATTTTTAAAAAGTATTTTTAATCCATTTTAAAATGTTAGAAAAATATGAATTCATTTGATTATTAATGAACAAAAGGAACAAAAACAAAAAACAAAAAAACAGTAATTATTCTGGTAACACACTCCAGACCCCATATCTACTTTAAACCTCAAGAATCACCTATGCCATACTTACCAATGATGGCATTCCGCAGGTCCTCTGTGATGATACTCATATCATCGATGTCCACAAAGTACAGGTGGTTTTCAATCGGTGGAGTCACCACTTGCCTGAACACCTGATAGTTACCAGGCCCAGTGGAGGCCACCAGCACAGCCACGCCCTCTTCCCGCAGCTCGGCCATTGGTCCAATCACATCGCCTGGTTTCACCCCATCCGTCAACCACACCAGCACTCTCGGGAGCCCCGGCCGGGCCCCACCTGCTGCTCCGGGTCTCAGCACCCGGTCCCTTGCCATTCTCAGCGCATCTACTGTGTTGGTGTCCCCCCTGAGAGGTTTGATGCTCCTCAAAGCCCCCTGGAGACCACTTTGGGTGGTATAGGTGTCAAAGCCAAACTCAAGGCGTGGTTGGGTCCCCACCTGCAGAAGCCCTACCCTCACCTGATCCTCTCCCAGTGAGAAGGGGAGGAGGAGGTCAGACAGGAAGGAGAGCATGTGCGAGTGCTCGTAGGATGACACGCTGCCTGAGGAATCCACTAAGAAGAGGACGTCACCCTCGCAGCAGTTGAGCACTGTGGAGAAACAATAAAGATCAATACGGTTGTCCGTTTGTCTTGTGATGCTGATGCTCCCTCTATGATTCCTTTTTACTCCAACAACTTTTTCCACAAATCCCCTCTCATGCTTCACGACACAAACACTTGCACACACACACACTTGGAATCTTCCTCCCTTGCTCCATCCACTTCCTTGGAACAAGGAACAGTCATATAGTCATTACAACATTTATTTAGGGGATATGGTCAACATAAAAGCAAGTCCAAAGCAAGAAAGAAACAAATAATTACAGTGAAGATAAGAAGAAATCAAAAGAAACAGAGGAAATACAAAATGATGCTTACGGTAACTTCAGATGGATAAAAGGGGTTCTGAGCCAAACTGTTCTTTTCCTACCCAATTTTCCATATTTCATGACTGAAGTAAAGTTAAAAGTGAATGCCAAGACTGAAGGCTGGGGAGGGGTGTTGGGGGGGGGGGGGGGGGGGGGGGGGGGGGGCAGTAGCTGCTGGATATTAGTGGTAAAGGAGGAGGGAGTGGAGAAAGGAGGTGGGACAAGGGGAAATAAAAGGCGTTAAAAGGAAAGGAGTGGGGGGGTTGTACTGGCAGTTCCATGCGAGAGACGAGGAGGAATGTTGGATGGCCATATACAGAGCAGAGAGGGAAAGAAAGAGGCAGCAGCAATAGAGACAGAATCTAAAAGCAATATTTAGTTGCAGATCTTCAGATTGTGCACTCATCCAAGGAAAAACACTCACTGTTAAAATCACAAAACCAAGATTAAGGAGAGAAGAAAAATAAATGTGAGAGACACATATAGTGAGAGATAATTGCCTCTGGAACATTCTGGCTTATTAAGAATGCAATTACAGGCAAACACCTTGACACCTTTGGAAACGTTCTTTGGATGCTTCTTTTTAATAATTGAATGTGTAACACATGAGATGAGGTTTTGATAAGACTCAGAGGTGTCGAAAGCTGAGAGGGCAGCAAGGCATGTGTACACACACAACTCAAACATGAACACACACATGAAGACATGCACGCCAGCTGCCTTTTTCTCCATCAGCCTAAAGAATTCCTTACATATGCCTTGTTTGGACTTTGGGGAGAGGGGGCCTCTCTGTATCATGGCCCCCCTACCTCTACCTTTGTGCAGGTATGTCTTTATCTGAAACCCTATTTTGACGTCTGGAGATAACTGTTTCACTGTTTATCTAGAGAAAAGACAGGTTTAATGCAGTCTGCTGCTATCGTACATGCGGTAAATCTGATTTATTGGTGGACTATTAGTAGTTGAGCGATGTGATGGTGGAAAAATGAAGCGTGAAACCTCACGAGGCCCCAGTAAAACACTACGGGAGCAGAGTGGGTCTCGCAACCTGTTGAACACATGGGTACAAGATGAGTCCAACATAGGCCTGCACAATATAGGGTTTGCGTGCTGGATGCGCATTAGTGTAAAGCGCATTTGAGGACCAAACACAAGATAAGACAAACATAAACATGAGGTGTGCTGCTGAAGATTAGAGGAATTTCGATTTATAAGCACATCATGCCCAGAAGACTTCAACAACAGAAAAAGAGACACCAAAATAAATAGTCACAACCTTAGTTTCTCTTAAATACCCATTCTTGATCCTTAATTACTGACTTAATTACTCATAATTACCATTAAATTGGGAAAAACATGTCTTGTTTTTCTGTGTTTGTGACTTGTGGGGAGATCTTTATTGGACAAGGATGAAAGTATTAACAGCAAGTGCACCTATAAAAAGCCCCAATTACTGTAAGCTAAGTTGGTTCAGACCCATCAAGTCTCTATTAATGGAAATAGCAAAGTGACAGCATCTTACTCACTGTCTGACAGTCATAAAGAGGCCGACAGACTAACTGGTGTCACCACTAAGTTTGGCCTGTCAGACACTTAATGATCATGAGCTATACCACAGGTGTGGCGTAAGGCATCACTGAGATAACAGCTGATGGCATTTGTTTTTCTGTGTTAGTGACACAATATTAGAATCTGTAGTTATTTATCAAAACGGGTGAGAATTGGCATGTGAATTTGTGTAAACACAGCCGTGAGACCATTTTACAGCTTTGTAACAATGCCTCACTGTCTGTAAACTCTGTAAAAGTGTAAAATGAAGAAACTTCAAAAACAGCCTAAACAAACTTTTTATTAAATCTCTGTGACCCTCATATGAGATTTTCATCATTAGGTATGATTGAGTGCATCATTTACAGTGGTGTGTTGATGTGGAAAGTGCAGGTCAGAGCTGTCATTCTTGGTCTTATTACTTTAATTAATTAAATATCAATACATTTTGATCTGGAGAGGGCTTTGTCCTCTCCTAGGAAACCACAGCTGCAAGGCCAAGAAATGTCATCAACAGACAATAATATGGAAATTAAGCTCTTTCTTGTGCTATATGAGGAGCCCCTAAAGCCTTCTGTTGGATGCCTGGGTGGTCCCTGCATGGGATTTCATCAACTGACAATTCAATACCTGGAGTCATGCCATTTCACTGAGAACACTGGTGTAATATCAACCCCACCCTGGTATACCCTGAGCCCAGACAGCCCCTCCACCTCCGCCAGCAGCATCGGTTCCCAGTAGCTCATATTATTTGCCTTTAAAGCTTTTAAACTGACTTTATATTGATTAAATTCTTTGGGACAAAGTTGTCTAATAACTGACAAGATATTTAAGTCCCCACAATACAAAAAAGGAGAGTTTCATTCCATAATGTTTGATCATATTGTTTCAGCCATAGTTTAAAAATTGACTTCTGCCACATGTTTCTCTATCATAATGCTAAGAAAGGTAAATTTGGCTTCCACTGGATGAATCCATCTGAGGGGGCTTACCTGCTTCAGGTGGGGGGTTCTGTGTAGCCGACGGCCGCAGGAGCGAACACAACAGCATCCATGTCAACAGCACGAGGCTCTCCATCACTGTAAGCAATGTTTATACTCAGTTCCACTGACGCAAATTAAAACACAAATGTTACGGGGTCTTGAGTCGACCCTATATATCCACCACAGCCCGGAGGAGCGCGCTCCAAGTCAGTAAATCACAGTCAAAGCATAATTTATAGGAGTCACATCAAGCCCGGGTCTTTATTTTGCTTCTCGTCTTTCTTCTTTGCTGAGCATGATCTACCTCTCGGAAGCAGGAGACTCTGGAAGTTAAACTTCAACTAAACCAAACTGAAAACTTAAGCCCGTGTGCGCAAGGTCCGGACGCTCCCCGTCAATGCAAATGCGCCTCGCTCGCGCTCTGGGCACGTGTATCAAGCACGCGAGAATAAATGCAATCTTTTCAGACTTCCAAAATAAACTCTCATCGCTTAGACTATTTTCTTTTCTTCAACAAAGCTGTAAAATGGTCTCACGTTTTCTGCGAGGGACCAACTCGGATTGAATTGAATTTACAGTTCATAGAAATATGAGATACTTACTAATGTCAACCAGCCCATCATGTGTTTCATGTATTATACTGATAAAATGACTAATAATATAAATAAACCCAGCCTTTAGTCAGGTGGAAGAAATATTTAGAACTTTTACTAAGTAAAAACAGTAAATACCACAAAACGTGAGAAGTACTGTATTATCAACAAAATGTTGTTAAAGTATCAGTAGAAATTGTTGCTTCGTTATGTTTATTACTATTATGATTATGATTATGATTATTTATGCATTAACCTGTAAGCATGATTTTATTGTTGTCTGGGTAGATTGTGGAACTCATTTTCACTGCTTTACTCACTGTTGACTCACTGTTTAATCTGACCATGCATGATAAACTGATCACATGCTTTATTACTCTGACATTACTCTGCAAAGTAACTACAGCTGTCACATAAATGCTGTTACAGTATTTTCCTCTAAAATGTATTGCAGTAAAAGTGTAAAGTAGCATAAAATAGAAAATACTCAAGAAATACTCAAGTATAAGTATAATACATTATAATTTAAGTATTAGTACCTCAAATGTTACTCAAGCACAGTTTTTAGTTATCTGCCACCAACTGTGTTCGGTAGATGTAAACAAGTTTCAGTTGTAAATGAAATCAAATGCAGGGACTTTACCATAGCAGCACATACACCCCTGACACAGAGACTTGATCACAAACATTTAATGTCTGCTTATTGGAAGAACAAAGCAATCAGAGTAATAATAATAATAATGATAATAAAAGCCCCCACTAAAATGGCAAACACAAATGGGCCTTTAGTTTGAAAGTAAAGCTGCTTAAACTTCCCTTTGGCGACTTCTGTCAAGCTTGACACACCTCTCTGTCTTATGTACCTCACTCCTCCCTACTCCCTCCAGTCTCCCCAGTAACTCAGAATAGTAAATAGGGCTGTGTTCACCATCCAGGCGTCAACTACTTGGATCTGAGCCACATTTTGATTCAAGTCTTCAAGTTACCCTGTTGGCAGGGATATATATGAGGAACCCACTAAAAACTCACTTTGCATTTTTACAGAGAAATATTTGATAGGGGGTCATACACACCATGGGGAAGTACCAGCTGATGTGGGTTTACACTGACTGCAAGAAAAAAAGAAACATATATTTTTTGCTGAAATGCTCTACGTGGGAATCCTTGGACTTGATAGTCTTCAGACAGTGCAAGTAATATTTATACCTTTAGACTTTATAACTTATCTTGGTGAAGGCAAACATGAGTTTCAGCTCTCCAAGAGATTAAGAAATCTCTGGTTCACCCGAGACAGACCGCAAATACTTGCAGCATTTAAACCACTGGGAGTGCATCTTTGAAATTATACAGCACATAGTTCTAGGTCGACAGCTTTGCATGTAGGCTATTCTCTGAGGTCAACCACTCAGCCTTTTAAAATAAAGTAAG
This sequence comes from Thunnus albacares, assembly GCF_914725855.1. Lineage (NCBI taxonomy): Eukaryota > Metazoa > Chordata > Actinopteri > Scombriformes > Scombridae > Thunnus > Thunnus albacares. Next base: position 8,483,072 of record NC_058110.1, on the reverse strand, counting down.
ATTTACGTGTGGAAAGTGAAGTGAGTGGACAGTTTAGCACCAGGCTGCATGGATTTGTATTGCACCTACTTTATGATTCACTGTTATTGTGTGTGTTTGGGTGTGTGTGTGTGTGCGTGAGTGTATCAGACAGACAAAGAAGAAACAAATGAGTAGGAGGGAAATAAATGGATGGAAGAGGATGTAGGAATTCAAGTGGGACCAAACAAAGGTCTAGATTCCTCTGTGACACATCATGTCCAAATACTTCTATTGTTCCAATGCGACATTTACGATAAACACACCCTCCCAATACACACACCTAGTAACTAACCACTCCCAACGCAGTGCAGTCAGTGATTGGGAAGCATTATGATAGCGCTGTCTAACCTATAGTTCCTTGTAATCAACAATGTAGAAAACTATGAGAAATGAGATATGAGACAAGCACAAGCACTTAATTATGCTTTATGCATTTTACATGCATTTACAGTAACTACTTTGGCAGTCATGACAATTTAAGACTGTCAGATTACTGAAAATTTAAGTTTTATGCTCTGTTGCTAAAATTGAACTCTAAATGTCTGGGAAGCCTGCTGCATCATGATCCCTTTACACTGCTGCTACTGCACAACAGACATGCAACATTAATTTCTCTGCGGTTTTTGTGCGCCTCCCCTCCGGGGCTGAGCATGTTCTCACATGCACATTTGCGGCCCCCGCAGCCCATGGTCAACGACACTGTGCTGTTAAGATATTACTACAGATGGGAGTTCTCTTCTTGTGCTGTGTTTTATACTAGCTGTAAATCAGTTAGATATACACAGTTTACCCCCACCTGGAACAACTTGGCACTGGGTGTGCATGTGTGTGTGTGTGAGCAGTAAATAGCTGAACATGCATGTGCACAGAGCATGCTGTGAGTGTGTATTCTTAGCATGAGCCTGTGCTCATACGTGAACACGTCTGTACGTATTTCATCATGTCAAGCACTGCATGAGTTGTGCAATGACAGATTACATGCAGCTGACTGACCTGTGTCAAGTACATAAACCGCAGTCGCGTTTGTCATTGCGCTGAAATCCATAGACATTGCCAGCTGTTTCCACCCAACACAGCTTCATGTCAGCACACTGTCTCTTCTGTCTCAATCAGTATGTCTGATTATGCAACCTGAACAGTGATTTGTTTCTGCTCATTTTCACATACCATCAAAGTCCTGGTGGGATGACAACTGAAAGCATTTTAAGAGGGAAAAAGTGCAACAGCACGGTAAACTTGACCTTGTAACTCTTGGGGAAGACAGAGGAGGGACTGAAATGGGAGGAGAGGTGAAAACAGCGAGATGTCATCACAGCAAGGGAAGAGTTTACGAAATTTTGTTCATCACAATATTTAGGGTGTGATAACATGGAACTTGAGAAAAACAACCCATCCTGTGGGAGGGTTGAAGCCTGCAACACTCTTCAAGCAGCCTGAGTTGCTACGTCTTATATAGTCTCTTGTAACTTCGGCCCATAATAGCAGCCTAGTTGTAATTACCCATTAAAAGCTTGGCTGCAGAGGATTTGGCTACATATTGGAATGCTCCTGTCAGTGGTTGAGTGAATTCCACAGATCTATATTTGCTAGTGTTTTTCTCCTTTCTGCCAGTCTATGGTATTCGAGGTTTGGTTTATAGTGAACCGTGTTTTTTTGTGCAGGTTTGAGGAAGAAAGGCAGATACATTGTCACTCTCTGAGAAAGAGAAAACCAAACTACATCAAGATAAAGAAAAGATTGAGGAGGAGAGACTAGATAAAACACTGATTGAGGAGAAAGAGATTATAGGGAGAGAAACAAGGCTGGTACAAGTAGGAGAGGGATGGCAAAGTCAGATAAGTCCAAGGGATGTTAGATAGGAGTGAACACGGATTAAGTATTTTGCAGAATTTACTTTGGAGCTCAAACATACTGTAGAGCCAAGAACACATTGCCTCCCGTGTGGTGAATGTTGACAAGGCATATAAATAAAAGTCATTAAACCAAAAATAGAGACAGGGAAGTTTGAGGGACTTCCCTTCACTGGGATGTGCAAAGGACCAGAAATGCGGCAAGTGCCCACTGCCTTCCTGAGCTGCACTGATCCCTCCAGTCCTGCGTCACTGGTACCTTCCTGACTCCACTGATCAGCATCCTGTATATGTCCATGGTGAGTCTTGTCTTTTAAGCTGTGTGCATGAAGGCATTTCCTAGGCTTTTAACTTTTGAAACCTTTTGCCTTGGCAGAAAGTGGCAGAAAGCATTTCACACAGGATCTCCAACCTGCATGGAATTCACAATGAATGCTCTTCTTTTTCAGTAGGATGCTGCCTGTGTTCCAGGAATCTGAGACTTAACTGCATCCAGGAAAATGCTCAATCTTTGCTTTGCCTAAACAAATATGACAAGTTAGATTAAACAAAAGCAACCATCCAGTTAGACGCAGGGCCGCATTTTCAAAGAAGCACCCCTGTGTCTGCTCACTGTCTAGGAGAAAACTGGGTACGGCTAGACCCATCTTGCTACTTAGAACATCTGTTTTGCAAAAATCGACAGTGAGTCTTCTCACTGGTGAGGCCAACACCCACTGCAAGTTTCCACAGTAAAATGTCACAGCCTCTGGTTCTGCCAAGTTGGGTCAGTGGAGTTTCTCTCTATAGCTGGCTTGGCTCCTCTTGAGAGGTCTGCTTAGACAATGGTCTTACTGTGTTGAGGAGTGGCTGAGGAGATGTATTTATAGATAGCAGATAAGTGTACTCTTCATTTTGGCTCAGTGTCAACACAAACCCAATGGGGGAAATTGGATAAACTTTGAAATGATTTGATTGCATCTAATGCCTGAGGGAAAGAGGCCCATGATAAATGAGCAAGCCTACTGAATCAACATTTTATGGGCAATTTTAACAGCACAATAGGGTCAGACCCTAGCTGCATGCAAGAAACTTTACTCCTAATGAGTCTAAAGTTCTCAGGAAGGGCTCCACTGGTCATTTCCAAAACTTCTAAATAAAGCAGTGGATTCATCTGTGAGGATTCTGTTTTGTTGACTATAGGTCAGCAATACAAAAAGGAAATTCCATTCACAGCCTCATCGTGCCCTCAAGTGCTTTGTTGTACTTTATGAAATGAATCTGACTTCTAGTGCTCCCCAAAAACTGAGAAATACTAAAGTCAGTTATTCAGAGACCACATGAGAAAGGTCAGTGACTCATCGAAGTCAAAGTTCTCCAAGCACTGACTGTTTGTGGGAAGGAAGATGGTAGGCTACAGTTGGCTGGATGTAACAAGCGTTTCTCACACATATACACACACACAGCCACAGTCACTGTGCTGAAGTGTGTTTGTGTCTGTATTCACATTACAAGGACTTTAATAAATCTTCTCTTACCCACCCCATATTCTCTAGTCCTATCCTTTATTTGCTCTCCATCCTCTCCCTCTCTGCAACTGTTTTTATTGTAGTAGGCCTATCAGCGTCCTCTCTTATTTTCAACATCTTCCTTTCAGCTGCTTCTCTAAAGTGTTTTGGCCACAGTGGATAGCAGCTGGATTCTTCATTCTCTCCTCCCTTTGTGATTCCTCACCCTCTTACTGCGCTTCACCTCGCATACACTCCTTCCTCAGTGGTCCCAGCTGCCTTCCACCCTTAGTAACACTCCTGTACACTATCCAAACACACAAACACAAGCACACACACACAAGCCCTCACATGCGCTGACAGAGGTGCACACGTATATATGGAATAAATGCACACACGGGCCAATTGCACACACACACAAAAGGTAGCTGAAGTCACTTTTGTGGTATGTCTGAAAGTTTAAAGAAGCAGGGATGTGTTGTACTTACAAGTGCATCTGCAGTGGAATCTGTCAGGGCAGGTTGTGTTGGGGGGAGGACCTGGCAACCTATCAAAGCTATCAGTAGGGAACACCCTCTCTCTGCTCACTCTAAAAGAGTGCACAAATAAAAAGAGAATGCTTACAAAGGTTCATATCTTGTTCAAAAGCCACAATTTCTACACCTGGTCAAATCTTGCTTTTGCTGTTTGTGTTGCAGGCCAGGAATAACGAGAGGTTGAAACACTGTGGTGCAAACCTTTACTCAAACACCTCACCAGGTGTGATGCACATCCCTCTGGTCCTTTAATGACAGAAAGATGACAACCTTGCTGTGCTGTTTGGCCCATCCTGCCTGTTAACACAAGCACCTGTCATCCTCATCCGCTGCCTCCCCACTTAAGTCCTCGCCTTTCACTTCCAGGCCTGTTCTGCACACATTCGAAGTTTCAGCCTTTCTCTTGTTACCTGTTCCCTACTTCCTGCTCTTTCTTTATGTAGATGCACGCCCTCCAAAGTGTCCCAAAGGTCATACGGTCCACTCTGTCTTGGTTTCACTCAGCTCCCCTCCTGTTGAGTGTCAACGTGACAGAAAGGAGAAGAAGCCTGACATTGTCTGTTAGTGATATGGTATGGGGGAGATGAGGGGGGAGGTATTGTGTTTGAACTTGTCTGGCTTGAGCTCTGTCTGTCTGCCTGTCTGTTTTTCAATGAGTAATCCATTGTAAGACTGAGCACACACACACACACACACACACACACACACACACACACACACACATACACACACAAGGTCGGATTGTATGACATAGCTCAAGTACAAGAGAAAAGAGTTTTTTAGCCCAGGGGAAATTGAAAGGTGACGGGGGAGACGTGTAGGCTGACGGTCGGGTTAAAGAGTTTGGCTTCTCCTTATGGAGAAATTGCTGAAGCTTCTGTGGATGACACAGTACAATATTGGTTATGAGGCAGTAAAGTAAACCTAAAATTGTCAAAGATTAACACAAGTTGTTTAACAATCTCCACTCCCAAGTGTGTTTTATTAGTCATAGTATTCCAATTGCAGACGCAATTTCAAGTCTGTTGGTCGGTTCACCATTTTGGTTCAGACAGAAATATCTAAACAACTACTGGATGAATATCCGAGAAATAATATCCAGACATTCAAGGTCCCCAGGGGATGGATCTAACTGACTTTGGTAACCCCCTGACTTTTCCTCTAGCACTACTGTGAGGTTGACATTTTGGGGTTTTAGTAAGAACAACTATTCAGTGGATTGCTATGAAATTTGGTAAAGACATTCATGGTCCCCAGAGGATGATTCCTAATGACTTTAGTGATACCCTGACTTTCCTTCTAGTGCCACCAGCAGGTCTAAGTTTCATCTCAACATCTACAAGATGGATTGGCACATTCATGGTTTCAAGACAATATATCCTATCCTACTTAATGACCTTATGATCCCTTGTGTTTTCTACAGATGCCACCATGAGGCTGACATTTATGGTTCTGAGGGAAAGCTTCAACAACTGTTGAATGGATTGCCATAAAATTAGGTGCAGACAATCATGTCCCCTTCAGGATGAGTTATGATAAATGTAACTTTTCATCTAGTGCCATTACCAAGCCTAAACCTTAATATGACCTAATTCTTGTGAATAAACATCGGCTGTACTTGGTGTTTAGTGCTAATTGGTGTGGTGGCCAAACTCCTACTCCCTGCTAGAATCACCAAACCGGATAGATAATGCTCATCTGTTTCTCTTATTTACTAAAATGTTTGGACATGTAGGAGATGCATGTTTTTCATATTACATCAGCAGTGTGTATTTATACAATGAACTGAAAGAGTGAAATGTTAGAAATATTTTGTGGTGGTGCATTTGAAAACCACGACAAATCAAAATGTCACAGAGACGGAAGAAGTAAATCACGTGAGCAATTTAAGGATTTGAAAATGTTTTGTTTTTCAGATCCATCATCTATTTCTTATGGCTAGATGATGACAAGGGGGTTCCAAGTATGAACTGAAAAAATATGATCCACTATGTGTAGAATTGCACGTGATCAGACCAGCTTTGAAATTATCCTGATGGCATATCTATTAATTAGTTGAGATCTTTTTAAATTTCCTTTGGAGCCACCAAATGCAGAATTTTCTTACACACATCTCTTTACATGGTGGCTTTAAACTTAAAATTATATTTGCAGGACAAGGGATTTATTCATTTGAAAACATAAACATATTTAATATCAAAAGTTTGATATTTGTACATAGAATTCATTATACAATGTTGAAGCACAAGCAATACTGAGTTATGTAAAATACTGGGTAACAGTTTAAAACTAGTCTTATAATGTCACCAGAACTATAAAAACTAAAGCCAACACACTGGTAACAGAAGAAATGTGAGCACCGCGTGCCAGGGGCATTGAGTTCAGGCGTACAAATACATGTCCTGAATTTTATGCAAAGTACAGCAGGAGTTTACCCCTAATTATCTTTTCTGTCACTGCTTTCCAACATTCAAGGTCTTCAAAGTCAGACTTGGGGCTTTTATTTTTCCCTGATCACAAGTCAAGGCAAGATGAAAAGGTCAAGTCTGTCAAAGAAGAGCTCATACGGGTCCTGTTCAACATTTTTCTCTCACACTGCCTCTTATCTGTATATCATTAATTGTACTTGTTGTGTTTAATGTATAAATCATCATTTTTACCATACAAGAGGGAGATTCCACATCAAAACACACTATTGTTTATGATTTGTGATTTATCTGGCGCTTTGACTTGTTTACGACACACTAGAGATTGTTCAGTAAGCAATATAAACAGGATGCCTTTCAGAGACAGACAAATACAGCACACATAAGTTTGGTGATTCCCCCCACGACAAGGCCAGGATATTATTTTCCCAAATTACCCTCAACCTGGTGGAAGTTTAATCCACCTCACTCGCACACTTTTCCTGAGTTTGCCCTTTCCTCTTGTCATTGCACAGAATTCAGACTGGAAAACATGAAGGGGGATGAGAGCAGTGCCAAGTATATACAGTAACTGGGAGCTGATGAAGCAGATGGGAAGGGAGTGGGAGAGGAGCAGTCAAACAGATTGAAAACACCCAAGAGAAAGTCAAAGATCAACAGTACAGAGATCAGAGCGTGTTTATATGAGAAAGTGGTGTGTACTGTTTCAGAAAATAAAGCGATTTAGCAAAACAGAGATAAAATGATAGCCACATACTGACTGAAGCAAAGCAGCTCTTCCTTTAGGGCTGAAATGCATCAAATCAAACTATGTTAAAAATGAGCATAAGAAAGCTCCACTCTTGTATGATTATATTCTCATACTCAGCATTTATGTTACATTTATTTTAATTCTACCATATTTCATTTTACTGTACAATTTTACTATACCATGCATATTGTCCTACACTATACTATACTACACTATACATATACTATGCTATACTACGCCATGCTAACTTTGCTGTAATAACTACAATACCATACTACATATACTATATAATGCATACTATACTATACTATACTATACTGTGCTCAGTTGAGAACTGGTACTTTAACATTAGCAGGTATAAAGGTATTCCTGAAGAGCATCTTTTATGTGTTTTTTGTGATCTTGGTGTTGTCGAGGATGAATTTAATTTTGTATTTCATTGCCTTTGTACAATGACTTGAGTAATTATTTGTTTGAAAAGATCCAATTGAAAAATCCTGATTTGTTTTGGTTGTCTGAAGGTGATATGTTGAATTGACTTTTTAATGTGGAGATTTTTGTTTTGGCAAGATTTATAGGAGATGCTCAGCAGCTAAGACTGAGAACAGTGTATCCATCATAATAGGACGTTTCTCCCATGTAAACTGAATGCTTTGAAATGTTTCCTTTTTGAATCTGTTGTCATGTGGCCATCCTGGTTATTATTGTTTAGTGTCTTGTAAGCCTTGTAAGCTGGACATCAGAAAGGTGCAGGACACTTAAATCAATCAATCAATCATTCAATCAATCAAACTATACTATACTATACTCTACTCTACTCTGCTCCACTCTACTATACTATACTATACTGTATAGTATAGTATAGTATAGTATAGTATAGTAGTTATACTGTAATAACTATACTAAACTATACTACACATACTTTATTTTACCTTACTATACTATACTACATAGTAGGGTATGCTACTGTATATCTCATAGCTCATAACTCTTTGCACATAAACAAGATCAACACAGAATCCAATTAAATACCAGTGATTCCATATTCACTGGTCCTCTATTGTAAGCATCTCTTGCTCTTCTATCTTTAATCTTGTGACATTGACAACATTAACATCCATTTATTAACCACACACCGTAGACCAATGGCATTTTGTGTTGCATCCACTGGCAACATCTAATCAAATTGTTCCAATGTGCTTCCTCAGACTGTGTCCTTGAGTGAAGCTGTTTCCTTGAGTGGTTGGCAGGCAGCCGTCCTCATTCTGATGTATCTGAGCTTCTGAGAGAAAAGCAGTTTGCTGATGGCAGACAGACAGACAGTCACAGATGGACTCTGGAACAACTAGTCAGAACAAATTGAACTATGCGTGAACAGAAGGAAGAATACATTATTGTTTTACTACTTAATTAGTCAGGGAATTAAGCCACATAACCATGGAAGATTGTAAATCCCTAATGTCTATTGGCAGGTTGAAGCTGTTCTCTGCTAGACACCAGTGAAATGCAATACACCTCCTCTCTTTGTTTTCTGTGTTGTGATTTAATTTTAATATGGCACGGAAAATGAATGTCGCCATGAAAAACAATTAATTAAAGAATTGAAATGCAACACACATCCTCTCTTTGTTTTCTGTGTTGTGATTTAATGTTAATGTGGTGTGGAAAATTCATGTCACCATGAAAAACAATTCAGTAAACACAAAACATTGTCTTTTTAAACATATGTTTTTCTATTTAATTATGTCACTAAATGCACACATAAAAAATAAAAATAAAAACATCATTTTTTTATTTAGGCGTTTCACATCTTCCATACTTTTCATAATGAATTGGATTTCAAAAGGAGTAATCACGGCATCATCCAGCTAATTGAAGTGATCGTTATAATCAGGATTGTGGAGACAGACAACTGTGCAAAAAGGATAAAACTCAATGTTACACTCACACCTACTGGCCAGTAGTTGTACTAGCTCAGATTTAGGAAGTTGTGTCACTGAGGGGATTTCACTGGCTTTTTCCTCCCTTCATTTCATTGAAGAAGTGCCAATCAATGGTTCGTTAAACTTCCGTGACACATAATTGCTCATTCCTGGGTTAAATACGTAATTGTATTTCATTCATAAACATTTTCTCTAACAAAAACTCCATAACGTTACAGTCGTGATTAGAGCCCTGCTTTGTGCTACATACGTGGAAATTACGTCACTCAAAAGTTGCAAACAAATGATTAGTTCAAGTACAGTCGTAAATTTAACGTTAATATCTGAACAACCGCGTAAACGACTCAAATATATTTTTATCGCAACATGGAAAGTAGAATTTCAGACTTGTTTGGTGGTGGGAACTGCGATACATACGACAGGTTTCCAAAGTAATAATGATAAATCATCTCATCAAACGTGTTTTCATGTGTCTTTTCCTTTTTTGTTTTATGAATCCAGCACAACGCATCTCTGTGCCGGTTGACATCTAACATTAAAACATCCATAATACAAGCTTTGGTTGCATTAGTTTTTTGTGGAAATATTTACCATCAAAGGCGTTTGAATTTGTGAATGTCGTATAGGCAACATTTGTAATTATCAGATGTCAGAGCTCAGGAGGAACACTTGAAGGCAGCAAAAGTTTAGTGTACAGAGAGTTCAGTCCACATCTTTGGCCATGGAGAAAAAACACAGCAGTACGGACACCAACTTTGCCCCAGGTACCACATATAATATATTTATTAATTTCCCTATTACATAAGTAGAGTACGTTATTAAACGGACGACGTTATGAAAAGTTACGACTGCACCGTTAGCTAGTTAACGGCTGAGACAGCACGCCATTAAAACAACCAACAGCAGCTATCACTGTTGTATAAATTATACTTGTTTTTAGTTTGAATTATAGCTTAAAGGAACGTTAAACATCATTTGGGTCACATTTTATCAGCTGTAAGTTGAATTCAGGTCAGTTCATCAGAGAGAGGGTGAGAAACACAAAGTTAGTATCAGAGCAACCTAGTTCCTTGTAGCTGTTATCTTTGCAAGACCAGAATGAAACGCCAAACTACACTCAAAAAAACGGACAGTCTAATGTGTGTTTCCCAAAGGTAACATTAACATACTTTGTGGGACATGACACATGACAGCGCATCAATAATTGCGGTCTTCTGGTAAATTCGGCATGTAGGCAAATCCACCAAACAGCATTTAAAACAAAAACACAATGTTTTTACACATGATTAATGTGTCTTTACTAAGTTGCGTCTTTATGTGTCACGTGTATAGTTTCTTACATAAGGCACCTGAAACTGTTTTAGGTTAATAATTAACATTTGTCCATGTATAACCTTAGATCCAGGGGGGGCAGGAACAACACAAGATGTCCCATGTGACCAAAACCCAGAGGAAATTATCAGCAGACAGCTGAGCGAACAAGGCCGGTTTGCTTATGCTGCACTGTGTGGAGTCTCTCTGGGCCAGTTGTTTACTGGACCTGAAAACAGGTAACAGAGTCATGAGAGATAATGTCATTTTGACATTCTGTGTGTGTGTGTGTGTGTGTGTGTGTGTGTGTGTGTGTGTGTGTGCGTGTGTGTGTGTGTGTGTGTGTGTGTGTGTGTGTGTCCTTTTTAGAAATATCAATGTAATCATTGTGTTGAAGAGTGCCTGCTTCAATTGTTTTTCTGGTGAGCTAAAAACCTGCCATACACCCTCTGCTAATTCCACATAACATAATACCTGAGGGACTGGTGACGACTGGGAAGTTATGATTATGTCTTCGGTGTGAATTAATTATCACACCTACAATATTTCAATAGATACACAGTAAAAAGGGGATACTGGTTCTGTATGCAGCATTTTATTTTTGTTAACTGCTTATATTTTATACACCCAACAAGCACTTTATTAGGAACACCTGGGCAATGTAATACAATCCAATACAACAGCCATACCATAAATTCTACTTTTACAATGCTAATGTACCATATATTAACATATATGAGGGGGGCAAAAAATCATAAATATTCAATATAATGCACTCCAGTACACCACCACCACCCACTACGACCTTAATAATAAACATAAAGTAGAATTATCACCTCTATGACAATGTCAACAAAAAACGAAAATGTGTAGCCATTTTGAAAGAGGAAATGACACATTCTGCTCTTCCTCTTTCCATTTTAGAATAACCGTTTGGATTAATAACATTTTATTATCTAAACTGTAAATAGTGGTGTTTTAACGAAACTGTTATTCGACTTGAAGAGATGAGGTGTTGTGTGTTTCTCAGTATGTTCAGGGACCAGTACCTGCAGGGCTTGGTCCGCTGGCTGGACCTGGATGAGTCAGTGATGCCTGTCATGGGGGCTTTCCTGTCAGGCCTGGGCTTTGAGGGCTCCGACACGTTCCTCTCCATCCTACAGGCGGAACCACTGCTGGCTGAAGGGGCCACCCCCATCATGCAGGTGTTTGTCTCTAACAGACCATGAGATGAAGTTAAACTTCATCTTGTGGGAAGTTATAGAATAACAGTAATTAAATTATACGGCTCTTGTTTTGTGTCTGGATTTCTACAAACACACCCTTTCTAACCAGCTCATGCTTCGTATTACAGGATCTGGTGTCTTTTTCTGTCAAAGACGGTAAGAATCTTTTAGTGACTACAATGTTGAGAGTTTGTTTACATTGACATAAACCTGCTACTTTAAAACTGTCATGTTCTGTCATGTGTACTCAGGCCAATATGATGCCAGAGCGAGGGTTCTCATCCGTCATGTCAGCTGTCTGCTGCGAGTCTCTCAGCAGCAGCTAGAGGAGTTTGAAGAAACGCTGGGAGAGAGGCTGAGGGAAGGAGGAGAGGAGAGCGAGTAAGTTATGAACAGATGGTGGTATAGAAGGATAGATGTTTCATTTATATGGAGCCTTTTACACTATTAATAACTGGAAATTTAATTTGTTTTGCTTTGTTTTAAAATGCTAAATCATATGTTCTGTCTTTTTTGCTGAATCCTGTGTGTCAAACTATTTAAAAAAACACAAACCCTGTGCATGGCAGTCACACTTATATAAAAAATGAAAACATGACAGTTTTGTGGCATAAACAACCAGATTATTGTTTTCAAGATGTCACATTAGATGCACAACAAGAGTCATTTCACATTTTATTCTTGGAACCAATGAATATTTCAAATATTGCAGCTCAGTCTGTTGATCTGTCTGACTCTGCTTCCATTAGAGAGGAGTCCTCTCGGCGGCGGAGGAGAGAAAGGGGGCGAAAGTTACGCCGCTACCTCCTCATTGGACTAGCCACCGTGGGCGGAGGAACAGTGATTGGTGATTACTCCTGTCTCAAGTGCTTTTGAAAACTTTAAATGGACATTTGAACCATCTAGGAAGTTATGTGGACACATAGGCTTCAAATGATAAGCTAATCAACTAATAATTAAATCACCATAGAGTGTTAAGACTGGATAATGCTAAAGATTGCATCTTGCAACATTTAATCACACACTTTAAAGAGTTGTATTGTTCTTTGCGTATGTATAACTTTTCTCATCTTCGTGTCTTTGCCAGGTGTGACAGGTGGGCTCGCAGCCCCCTTGGTGGCAGCAGGGGCCGGTGCCGTGCTGGGGGCTGGAGGGGCTGCGGCTCTGGGATCAGCTACTGGCATTGCAATCATGGCCTCCCTGTTTGGAGCTGCAGGGGCTGGACTGACTGGTGAGAGTGATGGGTGACAGATCTGTGTGGAAAGAAATCAACATTTGTAGAATTTTGATTGAACTTGATAAACACACAATGTTTTTGTAATTTCCATATCCATTTAGTGGCTTTTCTCACTTTTTTAAAGATTATTTTACTCTTTTCTACCTTTCTTTCACTTTCATACTTTGTCTCTCCAGGTTATAAGATGAATAAGTGCGTCGGGGCGATAGAGGAATTTGAATTCCTACCACTGAACTCTGGGAAGCATCTTCATCTGACCATAGCAGTGACAGGTTGGCTCTGCAGTGGTAAATACAGTAAGTATTAATCTTAGTAATAGCAGTGATAATAATATAATAGTGTGAGGAAATCAGACAAAAGACGTGTATTTTTACCTTCTACAGCAGCTGCCCTTTCCATGACAGTTTAGCCTTCATTGTTCAGCTTTACTGAACACTGAATGAATCACAGTCCTGTTCAGTTTTTTTTCACCAGGTGGAGGAGGAGAGGAGGGTCAGTGCCAATGCTTCCCACCCCCACCAGCACATCATCTGATCACAACATTTTCTAGCTTTTTAAAAATTCCACTTTCTCAGTCTGAGTTTGTTTATGAGCAGTGTTTGCCACAGATTTGTCAAAGACAGTTGGACAGTTGTGCTTAAACTGATTTTCTAAATATTAATGAGACCACAACCCCTGAAATAGTGGTATGTATAAAGTCCGCTGTTAGAAAACAGAAACTGAGATGAGACAAGAATTAAGTCATAATAAAAAAAAAATCGCAATATTTAAAATATATAAGTTATAATAGGTTGAATAGGTTGCTCAGAGTGTAAAATCTCATACTACATATTTTTTCTAAGTCTATTAAGACTTTGTGCTAGTAACATTACAATTTTGTTCTCAAAATCTCAATTTTTTTTCCCCTTTATGTTGCCTTCATACTCAGTATTGGAAAAGAGCAACACTGTTGAAGGAAAAATGATCCAGGCAATGCTTTTTAAAAGACACTTCAGGTGGAAAAGAAATTTTGAGACATATTACAGGACAGTGCATCATAATGACAACATCACCTAAACAAAGGGAATAAAAATCCACCAAATATAACTAGTCCAACAAATATGTTTTGATCTTTTTTATTCAGTATCTTCACTCACCTAAGTCTAAGTGTTGTGATTGCTCATACGTGTGCAATAAATAAAAACAACATAAGTGTATTCTAACACCCAGCAAAGGTCTGGACATAATGTTCTAAAACTATACTGAGTCCACCGGAGATAATGCAAACACACCACTTAAGTTTTGCTTTTACATAAAACGCTCTCTTCCTCCACTACAACATACACTCAGTTAAGGCTTAGTACCCCCTTCAAATACAATGGCCAAAAAGCACTTAATTTACAAGTGCCGCTTAGTCGTTTCCTCAACTACCCTGGACTACCTTTCATAACAACACAACTGCTGTCCTCCAGGTTCGTTCCAGGCCCCGTGGTGCAGTCTGGGCGAGTGCGGGGAACAATACTGCCTGGTGTGGGAGTCACGTTTCCTCAGGGATCTGGGCTCAGCCATGGCCTCTCTGCTGGATGGTCTAGTCAGCATGGTTGCCCAGGAAGCCCTCAAGTACACAGTCCTCTCAGGTAGGAGGATGGTCAGGCAGGAAGCATTTAGTCTACTGAAAGGATCTGTTTTTGATACAAGCTTGTGTTTGTGCTTGTGGTAACATATTTTCTGTTCTGGACTTGTGTATTGTGAAAAGTCGGCGCTATTGTTGAGTAAAACCTCTGGAACTAAAACTCATGCTGATGATTGCCTGTGAAGACACTACATGTACTGTACATTACAGTACTATTTAACAAATACCTTATCCAGCCATTGTTCTTTTGTTTTATCGCCCCTTGCTTGATACTGCATTAATGTATTTCACACCATCACACTGTCCAGGCATCGTGACGGCTCTGACGTGGCCTGCCTCTTTGCTGGCAGCAGCCAGCGTCATTGACCATCCCTGGTGTGTTTGTCTAAACCGCTCAGCTGAGGTGGGAAAACACCTGGCACAGGTTTTGAGAAGCAGACAGCAGGTAGCGTGCTACTTCTTACCTCTGTTAATATACACTTTTATGTAATAATGTATTAATTTCTATGAGATAAAATGGGGGTTTTCTCAGTGAACACTGGGACAATGAACTGCTACTTCAAAGTGGTATTTTATTTTACTCTTTCTTTGTGTATTTGAAGGGGAAACGACCTGTCAGTCTCATAGGTTTCAGTCTTGGGGCCAGAGTGATCTACTTCTGTCTACAGGAGCTTGCCAATGACCAAGGTATGAACAATTTTATGTCATTTCTGTGGATTAAACATATTTTGATTCAGCAATCTTTCAAAATGCTCAGTATGCAGCATCCCTGGGTGGCTGTGGATGAAGGAATAATTATTATGTATAAATAATTATGACTTCTCTAATGGTCTGGAGTCATGACACTGTAATAATCATCACATTTTCTACAAATTCCTTGGTGAAGCAGAATAGAGTTTTTATGACAGTTGCTCTAAATAAGCATTTAAATGCGGTTATACCTTGTGTTATCAAATCTTAACATTATTCAGTTTGTAATTGTCTAGAAGTTTTTACATCTTACATATGAAAATTTGATTGAAAAAATAGTTTTATTTGTGTTGTTGTGATTCCTCAGGTGGTGAAGGAGTAGTGGAGGACGTGGTCCTCTTGGGGGCCCCTGTTGACGGCTCTGAGAAGGCCTGGGAGAGAATAACCAGGGTAGTGTCGGGAAAAATAGTAAATGGGTACTGCAGGTAATCTATGTTTACATTTTACAGTCATATGGTTTTGATTTACTTTTTGTTTAGTCACTGAATATTTGAGGTCTAGTGTTTTGGCTGTAGTGGATTTGGAAACTACTGTCTTGACAGCAGGATTTGTGATTAGTTTTGCATGAATAAATGACTTTCTGAACTATCCACTTATCAGAGGGGACTGGCTCCTGGGGTTCTTGTACCGAAGCTCAGCTGCACAACTGTCTGTTGCTGGGCTACAGCCAATCAACGACCAGGATGGGCGCATAATCAACGTGGATCTCTCGTCCGTGGTGAGTCAGAGCTTATGTTTAAATTAGGGCCACTAAAGTCAGTGTCAGTGGTTACCTACAGTACCAATCAAAAGTTTGGACTTTTTGGTCACTTGAGGGGAGCAGAATAGGCTGTAAACACATCGCTTATAAAGTTGTTATGGCAAACATGCTAGCAAACACAGGTGTATTTACACATCAAGCATACATAGAGCAGCATTAGCATTAATTTGGAGTCGTGTGTCGGGCCACCTGGATGAATGTAAGTCCACCAATCATTCTCTGTGTAGCTCTGTTTTGGACTCCACCAAATCCTGCGGGAAATACTGTATCTGACTTTTTAGCTGCTACAGAAATACTCTACTATAATATGTTTACTAGCTAATTGCTAACTGTCTGTCTGCTGTTTGGGCAAGTAGCATAAAGGTTTAGCAGTTTCTTTACTCTCAACAGCTGTCTGCTGCTTCTGAAAACAAGGTTAATGAGAGTGGTGATAGTGAACCAAAACTGTAAAGTCACGGGCTGTAAAAACCAAAACAATGAGCTGAAATACACTAAAACTCACTGCAGAGCTGAGAGGAACTGCAGAGTCAGGTGATAATTCTGTGTTTTTGTCACCATGAAGGACACTTTTCACATTACAAAGAGTCATTTTACCTGTTACTAAAATAAAAATATTGATCAGTGCAGCTTTAAACAAACAGCTTGCTGGGGATTTATTGGAAGAAATTGGTATTTTAGTAATTAATACAAATGAGTTAATTTGAATCGAAAATTAATACAAACGTTGATAATAACTGTGATAAAAAATGTTACAGTGAGATGTAATTTGTATGATGCAATATTATTAAATACAGAATCTTAGTACTTATGTTGAACCGGGTAAACAACCTACTGAACATTTAAAAAAAACGTCAAAAACTGTACTTGACATATTTGAAGCACCATACAGTACATACCTGGTTATGTTATGTGAGGAATAGGAAAACTCTTTGTACAAAAAAAATAGTAAAAGAACACATTTTTACAAAGTAATAAACCTTTCTTTTAAAAAATTGAGAATTATACACCGTAATTTACAAAGAGATATGTATCCTTTTTTAAGTTAAGGACATTAAAACCATGTTTCTGCTTCTCAGGTGAAAGGTCACTTGGACTACATGCGTCAGATGGACACCATTTTGGTTGCAGTAGGAGTCCCCACCAAAGAAGTCCCAGGAGCCTCCTTTGATCTTCCTCACTCTGTAACAGTTACAAAGGAGACAGTAGACGTCCCTGACCAAACCCCCAATGAGCAACAGGTGAACGAGACACAAAACCCAGCTGAGGAGGCGGACACTTGTACAGCAGAAGGTGGAGAAAAGAAAGAGGTGGCAGAGACAGCAGAGATGGGAGATGGTTGGGATATCCCTGATATTTCAGATCTGCTGGATTCGCTGAATGATCCAGAGTCAGAGAGTCAAATCGGAGCCAGGAACAATTTACCAGTTACTTCTGAGGAGAATGCCACTGATCATGAAACGCAACCTACTTTTATTGCCCAGTGTGACGGCGTAGAGGAGGCTGATCCAGATAATGAACACATATCATGGAGCTGGGAAGATACACACTGGACTGCAGAGCACACAGACCAACAAAAGAGGCCAAACTTGTAAAAAAGCATGTTACAGGACCAGCTGCTTCCCTGTAAACTCTTTGTCATCTCAAGTATTTTTTTCAGCATTCAAGTGAAAGTCCCTCAAGTGAATTGCTCTGTTTAACCACTAAACAGTGTTATTGTTAATTTCATAACAATTAAGTTTTGTGAATGAAGTTGATTTTTTTTTTACAAACTGTAAATAGTGTCATAATTTATTTTCTAAACTCGCTGTGACATCAAATAAGTGTAAATATTACTGGTGTTTTGCAGGTTTTAGAGGATGCTGTAAAATAGGTAATATATCTCTGTTCATTTCGTCCTTCTAATTTCCATCCATTTGCTTGGTTGCTATGGATATTATCACAGTAATTTGATTTCCATAAGGCTGGGGGCAATTCAGTGAAGGTGTCAGTCTTCTTCAAGGCCTTTCTTTTCTCTTTTCCATGCATACCAATGTGAAGCGCTGCCTTTTATAGAGTTTACATGTTAAGTTTACTTGAGCCATATAATGGCACTGATAACTGGAATTAGTCTGACTATTGGTAATGCGCCTATATCATTTTTACAACCACATTTCATAATCTGACACAAACACACACAATTCAACATAGAACATACTGAATTTGCATCTGAATGTGTCTTTTCAAAGACATTTTTCTGTTACCATAAACAATTGATTTTAATTTTTGAACACTGTTATTATTTGACTAGTTTTATTTCTCTTAGGGCTGCACCACCTTTGTTTTCAGTCAGAATCACTCTTCCACCTTAAACCCTGACATAATCACAACATACTAGCCGACCGCTCCATCCAGCAGATCAATCCAGGGTGTCCACCTGATTGGGCAGGAGCAGAGGCAACTCGATCCCAGCATGCTCTGCATCCAGCAGGTTGACAGCATCTGTGGCGGTGGCAGGGGGGTGGGTAGGGTCGGAGGCCAGGAGAGAGGGGGGGCTGCTGGCGATGTTCATCTCTCCTGAGTTGCGGAGAGAGAGGGAGAGCGCCGGTGAGGGTCGTCTGGGCGACCGTGAGGAGCAGCAGGGCAAGAGTTTTCCCAGAGCTTGCTTAAAATCTCTCATGAACAACGGGTAGATGATGGGGTTCATTGTGCTGTTGCAGTAGCCCAGCCAGGTGATGGCGTCGAAAAGAGCAGGGGGGACGCACTCACACACTGCCTGAATGAAGACGGTGGAAAAATATTACAAGCATTAAAACATCAGAAGTTCATTAAGGGTCAAATTTCAACAATGGAATATTAAGGTTTTACAAGTGGGTCCCTGTTATATAAACTATTCGTCCTTTTTGGGGAAATGTATATTTATTTGTTTTAAATTTATACTGCACATTCACCTATTTATTTATTTATCTACTTTCATCAAAAAACAGGTGTTAATTTACGGTACAACCCATAAATAAATAAATAAATATGTAATTAATGGATAAATAAATGAATACAAAAACATATTATCTTTATCTATTTATTACCCATTCATATATTCATCAACATTTCTATTTATTTTTCATAGTGCACATCTATTCATATATTTACTTCCTAGGTCCCTTTTCAGGACAGTTGGAAAATAAACAAACACAAAAAATAAATACAGGAATACAGGCAATATATATGCTTTTATCTATTGCCCGTTCATTAATTTATGTATTCCTCTCTTAATTACTTATTTACCTTCCCTGTGCCTTCAGGGCCCCTATAGATCTAAAGTACAGTAGCTGCTGAGCTGTGAAATAATAAAAGAGAAGACAGACTTACTTTCTCACTTATCACATAAGCTGTCAATCACTTGTTTCCTTTTAGAATATCTACTTTTCACTGAATAGGGAAGCGTGACTGGTAAAAACTGAGCTGGAACATAACCTCTAAGGCTAGTGAGGGACAGTGAAGGAGGAGACAGCTGTTAGAGGAGAGCTTCCAATACTATCAAGATGAGACAGGGAGGGGGTGGGAATAGGACAGAAAGGAGGGGTGCGTTTCACACACCACATTGAGTGTGAAAAGGAAAGCAAGCGTGGACACAGTCGAGTCTCTGTGCTGCTCTCTGCTATGTTATGCAGGGGAGAAGCGAGAGGGCACAGATGGGAAATCAAAATGACTGGATCAGTGAAAGCTTGAAAAACAGAACAAGTGTCATTACCAATTTAGATTAAGCTGTTTTTTGACATTCATTTACTTTGGCTGAGGTTTTTCATTGCTTCCACTGTTGGTTCGCTGAGTAATGAGTGTGTGTGCTCAGTCTAATTGAATCAAAAAGAAGAACTTAAAAAGAATATCAATTATAAATGGTACTTTGGTGTGTTCTTTTCTTGGTTTTGGAATGAGTCAGTTGTACCAAGCTGAAATGCCAGTCTATTTCCTCATTGGATAGCTTAGCAAGGCTTTGACGCCAAGACTGGCCAATACAAAAATAGATCGGTATCCAAGTGTTTTTTTTTTCTCTTTCTTTTGCATTTATTTCACACTGTTTCAGTGCCCACCACCCATATAAATTTGTGAGAAAATTGACAAAACAACCTCTGAATCACTGGGATAAATGAAATAGGAGAGCTGTTCCAAAAAAATAAGACACATAACAACATCAGAGTTTTTAAATGGTGTGGAAAATTGTTTCAAATGTTTATGGTGAAGAAAGCACACTGGGATGAGGGTTTACTGAAGGTGAAGGCAACCTGGATGAGGCTGTTCACCCCTTCCAGCTCATCTACCATGTATCTCAATTATAAACAAGCATAATTCCTCTTAACTACACCTCTGTGTTAAAAGTATATCTCTGGTAGTGTCTGGTACCTTTACTGACCTGAGCCATGTTGGTGATGAAAAAGGGTAGCCAAGCGCTGAAGAAGAGTCCCAGGAGGACTCCCAGTGTCAGACTGGCCTTCAGTGCCCTCCGACCCTGCCTGTGAGCCAGACGACGCTCACTGTTCACTGACGGCTGTGGACAACAGTAGAGTGAGAGAGAAAATCCCAGAATTATAGATAGAATATCAATCTCCCTCACCTGCATTTGCATTTTTGGAAAAGCTTCTCCGGGTACATCAATGTGGCCTCTTTGACAAGCTAGTTAATGGACAGGTTCAAAGTTTTTTCTAGTCGGTCTTAAAACAGATCAGGTGGCCATGTAAACACTGGAAGAGGTTTTCCTCGCTGTAATCATTCCTCCTGTTCATACTGGCTATTAAAAGACCCCCTTCAAATGTGCTTTCAATGTAAGTGATGGGGGCCAAAATCTACAGTGTGTCCACACAGTGATTTAGTGCAAAAAAGCATTTAAAAGTTGATCTGAATCTTATATGAGGCTTCAGCAGCCTGAGTTAGTCATATCAAGTGGATATCTGCCACATTTAGTCTTTTTAGCATCAAATTCCCTCTTTGTGTTTCCTCAGACAGTGTTTCCCTGTAGAGCTGTGGTGGAAGTCTATAAACAAAAAAAGGGACTTTGGCACTAAAAAGACTGTAATGTTGAAATATATCTACTTGATTTGACTCATTTGGACGGCTGAAGCTTCATATTAGCTTCAGATAAACTTTTAAATACATTATTCCACAGAAGGACTGTGGATTCCCCCCCATCACTTACATTGTAAGTGCATCATGAAGAGATCTTCTAATGGTCATTATGAACAGGAGGAATGATTACAGCAAGAAAAACATGTTTCACTGTTCATTTGGGCTCCTGACTGTTGTTTTAAGACAGACTTGAAGAATTGTGAACCCATCTTTTAATAGTCAATTTTGACTTCCTTTATGGATTTGCGTATAATTTCAAGCTAGTTTAAAAAAAAAAATCAAGTTAAAGTATGAGTTAGATGAGAAGATCAATACCACTGTCGCTAAATGTCAAATTGGGGCTAGCAGGTGATTAGCTTAGCTTAGCACAAAGTCTGGAAGCAGGGGGAAACTGCTAACTTGGCTGTGTCCAAAGGTTAAAAAATTCCACTTACAAGCACCTCTAATTATATCTGGTTTGTTTAATCCATATAACCAGTGTAAAAACAAAAAAGTTTGGTTGAAACAATTTCTTGGCTGTAAAACCAAACTCTTAGTTTTTACATTTCTTAAACAAATGAGATATAACATGTTAATTAGAGGTGCTAGTAGGCAGATTTTTCTTACCTTTGGACAGAGCCAGGCTAGCTGTTTCCTCTTGCTTCCAGTCTTAATGCTAAGCTAGGCTAATTGTTGCCAACTGGCTCCAGCTCCATATTTAGTGTACAAACATCAGAGCGCTATTATCTGATTTAGCCTAACTCTCAGCAAATGAGTGTATTCCCCCAAAATGTCAAACTATTCCTTTAAAAATTTTATCAAATACAAGTATTTTCATTCCTTTTCTTTTTCATTTCTCAAGAATATTTATAGTAAAAAAATATTAACCCCTATTACACTTGTTAGGCTAAATGTAGTTTCAGTGAAGAGTTGGAACAAGCTACTACATGTTACCTATGATACATGATGCTATGAGACAGAATAAGATGATTTTAAAGCTACTTAGGGGGGAAATTTTAAAAACTGTATGTTAATTCACCAAACATATGTGTGTGTGGGGGTTTTACTGCAGGAAAATGTGGCTATGAGGCTGTGATCCTTGCAGACAGGGGAAGCACATCTGACACTCTATACTTTTCTCACCATGATCTCTGGGCAGGTTTTACACCTCTTCCCTTTTACTGGGTCAAATGACAAACTGGGTTAAAATGACTAAAGAACAAAACATCTCCAGCTTTACATCATGTGCTGTGGTGTTATATCTACATGGAGATTGCATCTCTTCATGATTCCTCATGATTCTTTTTATAGCCTGATGATGATGATGAATACAGTTTTAAATTCATATGAGCACACATTTGTGCAGCATTCCCTCTATTGGTCCTTACCAATAGAGGGAATGCTTTACCTTTGTTCTGTAAATTTTCCTTTGCTCTCTATGGGTTCATGTTCAGTGACATCTGATGCATTATAATATCAGCCTTTAATATCATCACAAGCTCTTTGCCATATTAACATGTCAACGTGTCTTTATTAGTAAAAAGCCTCAGTGGAAAAGCTGTAAGCCTCCACTCTGGTCATGTTCATTGCTAAACTCAAAGGTGGGTCAAGAATCTGTATGTCTGTATGCAATTGTGCATCTTTCTAATTGCAGAAAACAGCTATCTGCTTTTCTTATAAGCTTGAGGGTAAAAAATATTATAATTTTACAGGAATTTACTCTTAAATGTAAATCTGGCTGCCTTAAATGCTTTCTAACAGCATATTTTAAGATGTTCATGTTTGAAGCATATGGTGGCCTTTAATACTAACCATAACCATCTCAATGTGCATAATCGCTGCACTTTGATGATGATGCTGATGAATTTAGGAGTACATTTCAACAGTATAAATGGAGTGGTATGAGATGTCGGTATGAGCAGTATTATGTCAAAATTTTAAAATGTCAAGAAAAAGTCAAGCATGACAATTCTTACAATAGATGAATAACTGTAATTTGGTTATTATCTTTGTGCTTCCTTTCCCACTCACATATCAATCTTTTTAACTCCTACTCTCGTGAATGGCTGCTCCACTTAAGGGGCAGTCCACTATTTTAGAATCACTGATGACTTTTATCAGGCATTTCATTTAGTAATTGTCCACTAGTTTATTCAATGTCTTGGGTAGGAAACCTGTATGACTGGCACTCATACACTTGCTTTACTGTCTGGTCTCTCTGTCTTACCGGTACATTTTGTGACACAGGAGGCTCCTGGTGACTGCAGTCATCTCCGTCCTGGTGAGCTTGCCCTGCTGCACCCCCAGGTGAAGGAGGCCGGGAAGGTTCTCCGAGAGAAGGATGAGGGTGTGGTGGGTGGCTCAGTGCTGCGACCCTCTTCGCCTGCCTACGTGCTGCCAGAAGAATCCGACAGTAGGTGAAGCAAATGGCGCTGGAGGGCAAAAAGAATGTGAGTACAGATGCCACAAGAGCAAAGGGCAGGGTGACCCGCAGACGGCACTGGAAGGAAAGGCCTCCAGATGGTGAATGCTGAAAGTAGGATGCTGGGTACAGTGTGTCAGAGTAGGAGCTGATGTTAGAACTGCTGACTCCAGGGACAGATGAGTGTCCACTACCATGACCTAAGCTGTGCCATTTCATCTCAATGGGCAGGAAGGAAGCCAGTGCTGCCAACCCCCAAGCAGCTCCTACCAGGAGCAACGCCCGAGGGAGGGTCATCCTCTGCTTGTAGCGTAGTGGTGAGATGATGAAGAGGTAACGGTCCAGGCTGATCACACATAGGTTGAGAATGGATGCGCTACAGCACATGACGTCAAAGCAAAGCCAGACCGGGCAAAAGGCTGGCCACAGCACCCAGGCACCACACAGCACATTGAGCATGGCTGGGGGCATGACCACCAGTGCCACCATTAGATCAGACAGGAACAGTGACACCAAGAAACAGTTTGAGGTGCAACGCAAAGAGCGATGGGCGAACACCAAAGCGATAAGCAACATGTTGCCACACACTGTCATGAGGATGATGACAGTCAGCATGAAGGACAGCAACCATGGGCCGCTGCCAGTAATGTTCCAAGCACTGGTGGTAGGAGAGCTGCTATTGTAGCTTCCTACGGAGCCAGACAAGTGAGCGTCAGCCATTGTGTTGGCTGGCAACAATCAATGTACCAGCCCCTGATGCTCCTCTTCAGGCACCACTCAATGATACAGACCTTAACCAGTTTGTCTGTGCAGCCAAAGTTCTCACTTCAGGGACACGCCACCGAGGTCTTGTGCTGACGAGCCATCCAACCCTCTCCCTGTCAAGGCTGAGTGGACTGTGCTCCACTGGTAAATATCTCCATCTCTCTTTGGCAGGAATTCGTCCTGGTGCTCTGTGCTTACTCCCACTGTCACCAGTACATTCATCAAAATTACCAACAGTTCCACTCATCTCTCCATCCTGGCTTGCATGTCCCTGCCTCATCCACAGCTAAGAGCCAGACTGAGCCATTCAATGCCTGCCAGAGGGTTTCGAAGCAGCATGTCACAATGATGACAGTCACTGGAGGAGGGCACACAGAGAGATAAGCTTCGACTAGGCATATGAGAGCAGTGTCGGTGACAGGAACTACTGAAGTTGAACACAACAAGGACCAATTCTCAGAATTATACGTCACCTCACAGAAGTGGAGAAGCGCAGCTTTCACAAGTCCTTTGCCGTGCTGGAGCTCTGCTGCTTTTTACAAGTCCTTTTATTCAGGGAAACAGCAAAGGAGAGCAGAAACCAACACAAAATCATGCAGCTGTCATTTGTAAGCAAGGCTCTGTTTATGAGTGGTATACAGGTATCATGGTCCTTGTAACGCTGCCTTTGTATCCCCCGCTCCTGTTAATCCCTGTGTCGGCCACTCCAGCGCGCCTCCCAGCCACAGCTTCTGAGAAGGAGCGTGTCAAAGCATTGAGCTGTTAATGCATAACCATGCACAATCACAGCCAAGAAATGCTAATTCTACATCATAGAACTGGTGTGGGTGGTCTTTTTCCATGTTTGGTCATGGAGTTTCTAAACTACTGAGATACAACTTTTATTACATTTTTAGAATAAATAATTCATGTAATTGCTTCATCCTCAAAGTTAGATCTATAGCACCAGTCAAAAATTTGGACAAAGCGTCCAAACTTTTGACTGGTGCTGTATTTGAAAAAGAGTTTTCTCTGAAATTGTACAGTTTACTTGAATTTATATAAATTTATATTTATATGTATAATTAAAGACCTAATATTTATTATAGGAGTCATATTTCATGTTTTTTTACAGCCAAGTCCAGTATCAATAAAATGGATACACCATCTTGGATTTTTTCGTGCTTTAATTATTTTCACGATTGAATCATACTAGAATTAATTAAACTTTAATTACATCAGATCCTTGGAAATATTATTTTATTCTTCCCGATTCAATAAACTTGCATTTTTTTATTTTTATTTCTGACATGTTGTTTTTGACAGATGTATTTATCCTCAAATCAGTTGTCACACCTGTGATTTCTGAAACAACTGGCTGCACCAGTTGATTTAGGTGTTGCGTTGTAAAGGGCGTATTAAAGGAGCACTTCACCAACTTTACACATGAAGTCCACTTTACTCGTCATGGGTAGAACTACATTTCTCAGCCTGTGAAACCAGTTGAGTAATATCATCTGTTGCTTTCTGTGACAATTTTCTAAAGATTAAAAAAACAAAAAACCCTGATGATGTCAGGTACTGTGGGAAATGTAGGATGTGTGTTTTGGGAGCTTGACCACATAGGGATTAAACATCGGGATGGCTCTACCTCTGCTGATTTGATTTAAACCATTCCTTTTTTAATCCCTTTTGAGTCCAACAACTTTATGGAAGTGCAATACCAAAATGCTGTAATACACCTTTTTGCAATCAATTATTTTGTATTTTGTAATTGTACTTAATTTACATCAATTGTGGACATTTGGAGATCAATCTTTTTTTTCTGTTATCAGTGTTAAAAAAAGTCATTGCATCCAATGTTTAAAACAATAAAACATAACAACTGGTTGAATAGTTTACTACTGGTACAATTTGAATGGACAGTGTAGGTGCCATAAATGGTTAATTAATAGTAGATCAAGGTTAACTTCATGAAATATTTTTCAGTGACTCATACATTTACCATTAGTGTTTAAAGTTACTCATTCTGCATTATTCTCAGTCCAAATAACAAGAAAGCATGATGATAATACTTCCCAACGGGAGCACTTGAATACTAAATGACAAAAACAAAAGCTTTTGTGGGTAAAATCCTGTACACTCCAGCATTTCAATAGCCTTGTCAAATACCAAACATAATATGCAAAGCTCTTACTTTTCATGCCCCCTCAGAACTGACTAATCTCATCCATCACTACTACGCCCGTCATCTGCCACATCAGATCGGCTGCTGCCAAACCTCTGACCCCCTTTCACCCACACTAAGCCCACCGCCTTATGGGACAGCGCTTGCGTTGCAGCCCCCACTTTCCTCCCCGACACGTTTCAGAAAAATCACTCCCACTCACATTCAGAAATAAACTGAAAACCCACCTTCTCAAAGCCGCATCAACACTTGACTCCTATTACCACCATTACATCTGGAGTGTTCATTGAGTGAAGTATAATCTGAGGTTGTTGTTTTTTTTACTACACAGTAAAAATTTTTTTACATGGTTTTCATCCCTTTAAGGGCATCTGAGGAAAAAAATAAACATTTGAAATCAGCATAATTTTTTTGTTGTTATGATGATTTTATTAAATAAACACAGACTGTCCTGATTAGGCACATACAAATCATACAGAGTCATACAAGGGAAGGATCGTCCAACAAAGAGACAAAAAAATCTAACTGCAGAGCAGTGCAAATAGTGACTCTCCTACAGACAAAACAAAACAAAAATATCCCAAAAATTAAAAAGACAGTCCCTCGATGACTTGTAGTTATTGTTCCTGTTGAAGAAAATGAAAATCAGTTACATAAATCTTGATTTACATGGACAGTGACACAGGATTGTTGCTGTGAGTTAGAAATAGGGAATGATTTCAGTTTGTTTTACAGACTAACCTTTACGCCTCTGTGCAGCATATAATGTGACCTCAGGTCATTCTGACAGTTGGCATAAGCCATGCCAAGTCCCGCTCCTGAGCCGAATGAAATCGGCCATGTGTGCCCTACAAACCAAACAGGTACATTATTTCTTCTCGTGCACGACATCACAATGTGGTTAACAACAAAACAGAGATGTTGCTGAAGTTCTCTACATACTCTAGTCTATTTTACATTTTTTACATGACTTGATTTTACTATTCACAAGCACCTTTGTGTGCATTTTGGTTGGATGAGTGTTGTTTGTGGTCTTCTCACAACAAAAGCAACAAACAGACCAGATTCAAATTTTGCATAGAATAATGTGTTGAGTTAGAAAATACAGCTGCTGTTGCATAAAAGAAAACACTTTTTAGCTGCTAGCAGTAGCTGACAACTACTTGTACATGCTGGGATGGAGCATCACTCTTAGCTCTGCTCCTCCTATCAAGGATCTGTTAAAGGTTCAAGATGCAGTACAGAATCAAATACATAGAAACTACTTACGTTTGAAGAACAGAACAGAAAACACGATTCCTAACCCGAGCCCAGTGCCTGAAAAAAAAAAGAGTAAACATTTAGAAATACATAGATGACAATGTATAGCTGTTGCTTTATTTCCATTTATTCAAAGTTTGCGTATCATGTTGGTAATTGTGTCATTCTTTCTCTGAATCATATAATATGCACTTATATTGTGTATTATATGTTTTTCATGTTATACATGACTGAGACATAACAAGAGAACAAGCTTTTTTTTGTTGCTTAGGAATGCAATACTTTCTAATACACACGACATTAAACTTTTACACTTGAACTTGTACTCTCATTCATACAATAGGATGGTGGGAGTGTCCCCAAACCCCACCCCAATATTTTTCTCTGAAACTGGTTAATAAGAAGATGTTATTTCCTTTAACTGTTCCAAAGATCATCTGTAGTCTTAATATTACACCGACTCCCTTAAATGAAAACGTGCCAGTCACCTCTCTCCAACAGCTGATACACTCAGTAACATCACACCAAACTCCATTCAAACATCTGGCAATTTTATGGTTGTTAGTTTAGCGGGAGTACATACATGATTATGGATTTTTTTGCGATATAACAGGATCCACAGTTCTTAATACCAGTGATTCATCAAGTAATATCGAATTTTAATAAATGAACTCAACTTTACGCAACTCCCTGCCTCCGTCATTTCTATCTAGTGTTATCAGCCGAGACAATTAAAGGCTTAACGTTACATGGCTTTAAAATTATGTTCATCGGTATTTTTAATGTATGCCGAATTCAAGGGTGGACATGCTGTCTCCAAAAGAGTCTTACTTAGTGTCCTAGTAAAGATGTATGTATCGATAAATAGAAAAAAAAATCTATATTAACATTTTCTGAGTGGTGTTTCCCTTCGCTTCTTTCCAACAGAGAAATCTAAGCTAAACGCGGCGTTAATTATGAGTATCATTCAGGCAAATGTATCAATGTTTGCCTTTATTAATGCAACTGTACAATGAACCCTAATTTTACTACATAAAAAGATCAAGTCATGGATATCTGACTGGTCACTGAGTTGTCCTTTACGACACCCTTTATGGCTAGCTAGTTAGCCTCTCGTCCAGTCAATGACAGCTGTGGACGACAGTAAAAACTCCTGCTTTTTGTTGCTATTGTTCTTGGACATTACAATGCCGTTACACAGAGAGGACTTTGGGATATTTACCGAATTTAATGGCACCGTCTGCCAGGCATCGATCCCACTTTTTCCCCAGCTCCTTCTCAGACATGCTGAACATTAGCTTGAGGCAAAGCTAGAAGTGTCAAATCCAGCCCTGCTGATGCCTTCACGGTCTGTCGGAAATGCTATGCAGTGTCGTCTTGAACGCAGAGGAAGAACAAAATGACAGAGAGCGGGAGGTTTGTTGAAGTCCAAGGTTTAAAAGTGGTACTTTGTAAAGGGAGGATATGGATAAAATAATTTATATCCGAAATAAGCGCTGAACTAAGTGAAAGGCCGTATGTGCCTCGTCACTTGAACGCCGCATTATGACTATCATTCTTGCAAACCTCGCGATGCGTTCAGTCCAACGCGGCTCAATGTCGCCATCGTGCGTTTAGGAATAGAAGAGCCCAATCTGTAATTCATCCTCCTACATTCAGTATGTTATCTCAGAAAAAAAACATTCCCAGACGCACAACTATTTATTGCAAATTTATTTTAAAGTTTCTGAATGAAATTTCGTTTGACACGAATCAGTACACTGTCATGAAGTCATTACAGCATGTTCACCCTAGTAACACTGATTTCCTGAGATGACAATGTACAATTTCAGTGCCCAAACATTTGATATCCGTTACACAAAAAGTTGGCATATTTTGAAATTGTTACCATAAAATAAAGATGTGCCATCAACTGGGACACGTGATTACTCTGCACACAAATCTGAAACTAGAAAACTGGTGTCGAACACACAGAATCAAAATACTAAACATGGAAATTGTGTCATATATGAATTCTATGAACAGACAAATGTATCAAATTCATATAATGATAGATAATCACATACAAATGATCCATCACCACTACTCAGCAGGCAAACTGTGTGAAACAGCCAAAAGTCATCTTGTTGGCGAAGGGATTATCAAACACAGCCTCTTAAAATGATGCGACCTACGAGCGAGCTGCTTAATAGACTTCAAGTGAACTCATAGCAGGGGTGGTTATGAGCATTTTAAATATATCGTGAGTGAGCGTGAACAGCAAAGGGGCACCAAAGAGGTAGAAACTGTGTCCTTGAAGACTAAATGTATCTTTGGCCAAAAACAAACAAACAAAAATAACAACCTTTTACTGCCTTTTACTCCAATACATGTGTTTTACATTTATCTGGAATTCACTCCAACACGACTGCAGTGACAACACACATACTGTACATATGAAAATATACAACAGCTACCATCCATATATACCTGCTGGTAAATGCTTCTTTCAGCCAGTTAGATTATTGAGTTTAAGTGGCCTTCACTACAAGAAAATATGTTGTGGTTTGACTGAATTCCAGCTTATGTAAAAAAAAAAAAAAAAAAAAAATAACGTAGTGAACCCAGGTGAAGACACCATCAACCCTGTCTACTGTTCTTTAAGGACTTTTTGTTACCCCAACCACAGTTTACACTGAGGCTGCTGATCACTTGTTAGACCCTGGCTGGGGGGTCTGTTCTTGTGCTGCTGCTGCTGCTGTTGCTGCTACTGCTGGCTGGTTGGTTTCCTCTCTCGCCGCCTTCACGGAGCTTTTGCTGATGCTCAGGAGGTCTCGCAGCTCCTTGTTCTCAATCTGAACAGGATACCAGATTGAATTTTTATATTATTTTATATTTTCTCACTTACTGTACCTTTAGTGGTATCTAGTCATGCACAGTTGTGATTTAAGTAGAAAA
Source organism: Thunnus albacares (assembly GCF_914725855.1). Classification (NCBI taxonomy): domain Eukaryota; kingdom Metazoa; phylum Chordata; class Actinopteri; order Scombriformes; family Scombridae; genus Thunnus; species Thunnus albacares. Next base: position 8,452,535 of record NC_058110.1, on the reverse strand, counting down.
ATTTAACCAAAGAAATAATTACTTTTTTGTGGGGGTTTTTTTCAATGCTGCAAGATCCACAAATGAAATTTATTTCATTGTGATTGTATTAGATGGCAACAGACCTGAGCAAATAAAACCAAAACTATCTGTATTCCTAGATGTTTGTTTTGCAACACACCTATTATTCAGTTACAGTACATCTCCTTCTCTACATACATTGCCACATATATAAACCATATCTACAAAGAGAGTATCAAAGAGCAAAGATGATTTTCAGTAATAGCTACCCAGAAATAACTAGAATTTGAACAGACAGTATGTTCTTGCTCACCTCCAGTTGAGCGAGCCTCTCTCGAACAGAACAGTAGTGCTGATCATCCACCTGCACTGCTCTTCTCATCACCTGGCCCATCTCGCATATCCGTTCTACCTGGCTCTGCACTTCCTAGATAAAAATAAGACCACAAAATTCCCCCCAAAATCCCAAAATGAATGGATTTTAAGCTCAACATCTGTCACTGTGAAATCCTATTGTACACATGACTGAGAACTTTAAAACATTAAGAAATAGCCATTGTACTTTTGCGTGGTCCTCATGGAGGCTGAGCACAGGTTTGGTGTCCAGCTCTTTCTTCGCCATCATCAGCTGGAGCATCTGCTTGCGGTACCGACCCATAATCAACTCTAGCGCATACTGGTGTTCTTCAAGAGACAACCATAGTTCTGTAAAGACAGTCATGAAGACACCACAGCGGATTAGCACACATATAAAACACTAGCAACATAAACAACAGAATAGTGTGAATAGAGGTTGTTGTTTTTTTTTTTAAACCTTTATTCTCCCGCTGTAGTTCCTTGATTTGAGTGTTTTCCTGAGTCAGAAGGACATGAGGCTTGTATTTGGTCAGCTCCTGAATCTCTGAAGTGTCTTCTGTGTGCTGAGAGAAGAGAGAAGTAAAAGGCAGCTGAAGTAAATGATAAAGAATAGAGTCTATGACAATATGCATTTAACACCCTACATCAAAGAATAATGAGGCTACAACAATGAGTGTGATGGTATAAAGCCATTGTTTAAGTTGATTTTTTTTTTTTTAATTTTAAGAGACAACATTATGTCATTATGAAAAGGTTAAGTACAAGAGCATTATTCGGCTTCAGAGGAATATTTCCATGACATGTTACTGAAAGAATGTCATGCCAAACTCCTTTCAAAAATAAGTAAATTTAACATTGTTGTTATTACCTCAAACGTACAAATTTTACTGATTTTTCATACATACACATTTTGAAAGTGTATCTTCAGGTAAACTGGAAACTGAACTGACCCAGCAGGTAGCACTTTTATTTCAATATCATCTCTGCTTTTGGTTCAAATGTGCTGTGCTTTGATGGGATGAGACGAGACATTATCACTGAGCTGGTTTGATGTGTTGTTGACATGTCTGTCCTTACCTTGTCTGGAAGGGCATTTCCCACCTCTTTCATGCCCTGCACCCTCTGGCTCAGGGCCCCGGACTGCTCTATCAGCCCCTCGGCGGCCGTGTCGTGCTCTTTCAGCCTCTCCAGAAGGGTCCGAGCATCGCCCAACACTTTTTCTAAAGTGCAGGCCATTTACTGGAAAACTGACAACTGTATGTAACGTCAACAAGCTACTTCACACCAAAATTACCTCGCAGGCTATGTAGGCTTAGTTAGCCGCAGCAGCTACAATGCATTTACAGCAACGAGTGCAAACTATTAAGGTTACGAGTATCTGGAAGTACTTGTCAGTAGACAGAGTGAGTGCAGTAAGTACAAATAAAAAATGAACTACTCTGTGTTGTTGTCAAGTCAGCCGTTTCCGTGTGAGGCACAACGACAACGTCACGTCCTCATTTCTTCTTCTTCTTTGGTTTTGCTGGCGGACTACACACCAACGTTAAAGATGAATGCCGCCACCTACTGTATCTGAATGTGTAACATCATGACTTATAATAAAAACTAACAAACAGACGAAAAAAGACTTTATCAAGAAGTTTATCCTTAATATTAAACCTGTTTCGTTTAAATATTTAAATAAAGCTCTTTGAACCTGTAAATGTTTCTCCCCTGTCTCTATGTTGCCCTTTGTTGTTAGTTATCAATAAGTGCGTTTACATGCACACTAATATCTTGGTTATGATCGGGTTTTTGGAGTACCCTGTTTATGTTTTGTGCATGTAAACAGCTTATCCCGGTTTCAGAAACATGGATAAGACCTTTTCCTGGTTTTGATAAACCTGGATGTACTTCCTGGAGTGCCCCCGATAGAAACCAGAATACTGTGGCACGTAAACGCCTCATCCAGGTTTCTGAACCATCTCATAGTGGCTGAGATGATGAAAACTCAAGACACACTTGCAGGCAGACCATCAGAAACCTGGATACTGTTATGATCATGTATACAGGGATATGAATAACCAGGTTCTTCATGTTCCATATCAGGAATATAATCAAAAACAGGATAAGACTCAAAACCAGGATACGAATGCACATGTAAACATACTCAGTCTGTAAAAACAAAATACGTATTTCCATGGCTGTTGTTGTGGATGAATTAGCAATCTACTTCTGTCCCAGTCCAAATTAACTTAAACTGCCATGTTTAACAAATCAAATTAAATTAGTCTGATAGATGTTTTTGTACTGATAGAACCTGGTAGAACCTAATTTTCGCTTTATGATTTTCATAGTATTTAAAGAAAACCATCTGGACGTTGTATAGCATAAGCAAAATTAGTGAATGTCCAGAAAGTACGAGTCCACAGTGAATATATGACATTGAGGCTGGCAGCTGGGACTAAAGTGTTAGTTATTTGGAGGGTAGGGTGGTCTCGACCAGCATGTTGGATTCTGATGTAGGCTGGTCATGTCAGAGTTATGGCTTCTGTGGGAGTCAGAGTTGAGGTTGTTGGTTACAAGGGTGTGTGCAATACTATATGGACCAGCTGCGAACAGTTGCAAGAAGTGAAATAAGTCTACATCTGGCTCTAGAAATGTACAACAATGTTTTGCATATAGTCTACAGTTGTGAACACGGGCTTTGGAATAAAACTTACATTGTACAATCAATATTTGTGGAGGAGCCAGTCCATCTATCTATCTGGGATGGTGTCTGCTGTTTTATCCTCTTTGCTTGACATGCTACTCTGACTGATTACACTGATTACTGACTACAGTTATATGATTAGGTGATTTAAGTGATTTACCTTTTCTACTGTTTGCTTAATTTCAATGTTCATTTATGTGTATGTTTTGTGTTTAGTTTTCTAAAGAAAGACAAAAAACAACACAGAAATGGATGTGACAGAACACCAGACAAGTGAGACAAGCATTCACACCAAGTTTTTTCGGGTAATTCACTTAATTTAATAATTTTCAAAAATCAGTTTATATGTTTTGTTCCACATAATCCATGTAAGAACAGACAGACAGAAACATGCTTTATTAACATGCTTTATTTCCATACAGGAGCCTTGTTTTTATCTGTTTTTATCAGTTGCTCAACATGCTGTTTAAAAGTCAGACTGCTATCAAGCCTAATTCCCAAGTATTTATAAGTTCAGACAAATTTAATTTCAATATTTTAATAATTTCATATGAGGAACTGATTTATTTTAATTTAGTTGTAGCCACTTTGACTGGACTGGACTTTGACAGCTCTGTTATGACCTGGTTTAAGTTGCCACAACAAAAGAGAGTGATGGATGTGTGTGTGTGTGTGTGTGTGTGTGTGTGTGTGTGGGGGGGGGGGGGGGGGGGGGGGGTGTTGTAAGGTGCAAAACCAGGCATAAGAATAAATTTAAAGCAACATAATAACATAATAATGAACAGTAGAACTGCTTGTTAGTTAAATTATATCTAAAATACATCACCATGGGCAACATAGTATCAAAGTGACTATTTGCATGAATGACTGTGCTGAGTGGGGTTAACAAGGTTTGGGGCTGGTAGGAGAATTGCATTCAACATTATTGTTCCCTCTGAGTTCAGTGTTTCTCATCTGTAGACATTTAAATGTCTTTATTCTTTCTGCTATTTTCTGCCAAATGCTATAATCTTTTATTGAGAATTCACTGTTAAAAATGTTGCTGTTTTGTTGCTCTTTGTCCCAACTGTGTTCTTGTGTAATCGTTCTAAACTGAGTCAGGCTCCACTGTTAAAATAAAATGAAATTATTGATATATTTTCTTTTCAAAATGATTGAATACTAAATGTGTCTAATTTTAGATTTCATCTTACTTTTTGTGTTGAATTATAATGAGTTCACCTGTATTGAACTCTTTGTAACAGAAGTACAGATCTTTAGGAGGGTCTAACCCTCCCAAACCCATTTGACAATGTTTCACCCAAATATATGTTTCCTGTTCTTCATATAGTGATGTTGTTTAACCGTCTATCAGAGGGCAATAGCTTCTACTGCTCATCAGTTAACATACTGAGATATGACCAAATTAAAAATAAGTTATCAATAATGATTGGAGGATTTTTCTCTGTTTTTACTAATGATCTATAAACAACAATAAAGAAAATTCAAATGGAACATTGTCTACAGACCCTCTTAAAGATCTTTCCTTCTCACACAAAATCAAACATACAAGGAATTTGAAGTTATTAACAAGTTACAAAATGATTTAATCAAATTAAATTACTTTTACACTTTAACAGCTACTACTAATCCATCTATGACCTGTTAGTAATTTTATCACTCCTGACCGATAGAATTGCTGCTACTGTTATTATCAATACTCTTAATACTTTCTACATGACGTTTTAATGTCTTTTTCAGATTCTTTTTTAGATTATTGATACATTTTAAAGTTTCCCTTTCAAAGGGTATTTCAGTACTGCTGTTGCTATTGCAGCTACCAAAGTTATAAAATCTGATACAAATATTACAATAATATTATTATATTAAACTACTGCTGCTCATTAATGAATTAAATGTTCCATTTAAACTTGTTGCGTTATAACAACTTAACCTGTGTTGAACCCTTTGTTACAGAAGGAAAGATCTTTAAGAGGGTCTAACCCTCCCTAACCCTAACCCTTTGACAATGTTCCATCCAAATATATGTTTCTTCTTGTTCATATTGCAATGTCATGACCTAACAAGACACTTGTTAAATAAGCTATCAAACACTGGCCTATTCTCTGGCAAAATTTTAAATTGCTCATCATTCAATATATGAGTCATAAACAAAAAAGTAGTTATTATTTAGAATTAGTATGAATGGACATTTTTCTGCTTCTTTTGCCATTAAATGCTGAGCTGTGCACAGTAAAAAGATTTGAATGGAACACCGTCTACAGACCCTCTTAAAGATCTTTCCTTCTTTTACAAAGTTATTATGACCAGTTCACCACAACAGAGAAAACAATATGGACAAAACTTAGTTATTACAAACACTTTAAGTGCTATTACTGCACTAGTCCATCTATTAGTTGTCAGTAATGTTATCACTCCTGATTCTGAGGAGCCAACAAGACGTCCATCGCAGCTACTAATACTGTTAACAGTCTCTTACTACTACAGAGAAAACAGCTGAAATGTCTCTAATACCACTGATACAGCTGCTGCTACTGATAACATCACCATTCTCATACTTTTCATGACTTTTTGAAATCATTTTTTCAAATTGTAGAAATGCTACTCATCAGTGAAATAAATGTTTATATTTTTAAACTGTATCAACCTAAATTAATTTGAGGAGTTCATCAGACTTTGCACAACTTCCTCTGGAACCACAAAAGGCTTTATACAACTTTTTTAAACATATGCAGTAGTACTCCCCAATACCTGTAAAGATACTCAATGTGTAAATTTCCATTTCCTCTTTCAACTGTAATTCTGGGTAAAATTATCCAGTATAATATATCTATATAATAATAGTAATAATAATTATTATATATTAATATAATAATATGTAATTATGTATATAATAAACAGCAACATTATCAGATAATGTTTTTCACTTCTAAAGTCATTAAATACTGACCTGTGCACAACAGCAACAAAAGACTTGAATGGAGCATTGTCTACAGATCCTCTTAAAGAGTTTTCCTTCTTTTCACCACAAGACAGAAAAAATATGGACAAAACTATAAAGCATGTTTGACTTATCATTACTTCTTTTGTTTTTCAAAGAATGTGTAGAAGCTATCAGAGACTTAAGACTTAATACTTATCTACATGCTAAAAATAAATGAAATAGTTAAAAAGAAAAATCTGTATGTATACTAAAAACAAATGGAATCATTAAAAAATCATCTATATACGACAAAGAAATGTATGTAAACTGTGTACATACTGAGGTTATTATTTATAAAATGTTTTTGTAGAATTTGTGGAGTTTTTTTTTTCTTTTTTTAAACTTTAGAGGTAAGTGAAAGTTTGAAGAAAAGAGGTCGAACATGTCTGTGTGTAAACCTAACATAACTTACTGTGTTAGATTTTTTAAAAAGAACTGTAGAAGGTATCAGTCAAAGAGTTAAACAGAGTTACAAAACTTATGTACATGCTGAAAAGGAATGAAAGAGTTAAAACTTATTTACATACTAAACATGTATAAAACAATTCAAATCTAAATACTAAAAAGGCATAAAAGAATTAAAACTTTTTTTTTGTTTTTTGTTTTTTTTGTTTTTAGGAATCGTAGAAGGAAGTGAAAGTAGAGAGTTGGTGTGTGTGTTTATACACTAAAAGAAATTTATCTACATACTAAAAAAAGGTATGTCAACAAATATACTGTCTACATACTAAGAGTGAATGAACTTGTATAGTGTATATAGTGAGGTTATTATTTTGTGTGTTTTTTTATTTTTTATTTTTAAAGGTTAGATTAACTAAAAGTTTGAAGGAAAGAGTTGGAACATGTCTGTGTGTAAAGACTTACCATCACATCACCATCACTAGATTTTTTTCAAACAAATTGTAGAACGTATCAGTCAAAGAGTTAAACAGACTAGCGAAACTTATCCACATGCTGAAAAGGAATGAAAGAGTTAAAACCTATCTACATACTAAACATGTATAAAAGAGTTAAAACTTATCTACATGCTGAAAAGGAATGAAAGAGTTAAAACTTATCTACATACTAAACATGTATGAAAGAGTTCAAATTTATCTACATATTAAAAAGGAATAAAAATTAAAACTTATCTACATACTAAAAGTGTATAAAAGAGTTAAAACTTATCTAAGGGTAATATTTTTTTGTAAGAATAGGTTTGCACAATGTGTGCAGTGTGTGTGTGTGTGTGTGTGTGTGTGTGTGTGTGTGTGTGTGTGTGTTACATCTCTGGGTCGTACGGAGAGGAAGTCATCCATGCCATGACCATCTCTGCCACTGCATTAAAAGCAGAGGGTGGGAGTCCACCGGGCTGGGGTCCGTAAGGGCCGGGCCAGAGGGGCGTGGCCGTGACATCATCATGCTGAATGTCATCTACGGGCTCCTGGAGGACTCTGGGCTGGATCTCCTGCTGCCTTCGTCCTGCCGTCCTTCCCTGAACCTTTTAAGCACCCAGAGAGGAGGAATCAGTTCAGACTAGTTCAGCTACACCCTTTAGACTGATGCAATTTTGCCGTTGAACCAGATGGATCATGGATCAGGATAGAATGGTTTGGACCACCGGGGGCACGTTTGGACTGCTCACCTCCAGCTGGACACCCTCCAGGCTAGCCTGTGGGGCAGAGGTGGAGGGCTGGGGGCTGGGGCTCCTCTCTGACAGGACAGCAGCATTCTCACGGAGTCTTCTCTGCGGAGGCTCCTCCAGGGCTCTGGAGGTGCTCCCCTGCTCCCTCCGTCTCTTCCTGCTTGCACCAGCCTGTTAGTTACACAGATAGACAGAGTTGACTCAAACTGGATGATTAGACTGTTAATAATTAAAGGAATACTAGAGGCCTATATATCATGGCAGAGACTTCATGTAACAAGTAGGCTTACTCAATACGTTACATGTAATTAAGTGATTACAAATCATTGTCATTCAAACGTACTGGATTCATATTTTCAAGTAAATATCTGAAATCAGCTACATTAAGTGAGACTAACTTTTGCTGAACAACGGCTACTGTGGCTACAAGTGGTAATTACAGGGTAATGGTGGATGATAAACATACAGTAGAATAAGTAGAGAATACTCATGAATGAGCAAACAGACTCAGTGGTCAGTTATGCAGCAACATTTATCTAAAGGTTGTCCAAGTGAAAAAATAATATATTTGAGTGTCTTTAAAATGTATTGAAATGTTGTATGTTTCAAGAACATTTACATAAATGAGTACTTATTGTAAATAGATTGTAAGTATATGAATATTATGCTAACATGAAATACTACAAAGTATATTTCTACCTCACTTAACTTAAATTGAAATATATTGTACTTGTAATAAATACACTTCTGTGAAAAATATTTTTAGTAAAATTTGAGTACAAAATTAGTTGTTCCATTTTAAATACACTATTTACTTGTCTGGACACAAGTACACTTTAGTGTGCCGTAGCATGCTAACATTTAGTTAACTTTAGTGTATGATTTTATCATTTGGGTGCTGACATTAGCTGGCAGTGGTGACAGGCACTACATTTTGTGTTGTAAAATGATAATAAATAAATCTTGAATCTTGATCTTTTCAAAGTAAATATCACCCAACAATGTTTTATATCCAGCTAAGAAATGTTTTTGATCCACTAGATGAAAATGGAAAATCCCCCAAAATAAAATATGAATTAACAACCACAGAGACACTTGAGGATGAGATACAATTTCTTGTCCTTTGTCTGTGCTTTGATTTAAAGTTGAGAGGGATAAACATTTGCTTACATTTGTTTTCTAGACTGTGCTTTAAACAAATTAACAATATAACAAGCAGCTTATATTTCATATTAAATATGATGAAGCATCAGCATCATGACTTCAGTCTGGTCTGACTCAGAATAACTGAGTATAGAAGAAATAAAAACTCATTAAGGCGATACTTCACAGGATTTGAAATTTGTCTCCTAGCAACACTAGGAGCTACTGCAGCACATCCCATAATAACCTAATTAACAGATTAGTGCCACCTGGTTGACATTTAAGAGCCTCAAGGTTTCCTTCTGTGTTTTATAGTAGATCTGAATCACAAGACTTCCTCTGCTAACATCATAAACATGAAAAAACACTTTCATGAGCTAAAACATGAACCACTGAGGAAAAATAGCAGAGCTGCTGTTTCACACAGCAAATGTCACATATTTCTTGAATGTGTCTGTTGTTAAAGGCACTTAGTACGAACTCAATTGTAACAGTTTTTAAAGAGGGTTCAGTTATGTAGTCATGAGTGATCTGGTGCTTGTTGTTTTATGAAAATTTTATGGTATCGTTGTTTGTGTTTTGTGCTGCTCTGTATGTATTTTCTTGTTGAGTTTTGTGCTTTAACATATGTATTTGTATTGTCGAGTCTTGCGCAGTTCCATATATATTTTAATGTTGAGTTTTATGTATTTTAAAGGCCCATCTAGGGATAGGCATTGCAAATTAGCTTAGGATATAAATGCTGTGGCATATGGCATTAGCTCATGCTATATACTTTTCCGTATATATACGTTAAATGAACAAAACTGATCTTGAGGCCAGATGTGTGAGGATCTTACCACCTCAACTAAACTATATCCTGCTGGACCTGCTAGAGCCCAATCTACAAGCCCTCACTGACTGCAGTCATAAAGGAAATCAGACTTGTAACACTCCAGCACATTCGGAGATATCAGACAACCACTCCCACTGGTCTCTGAAGCAGAAGCGACACATCAAACTTACTGATGACTTAAAGCACGGACCGAGGTGGAACCAAAACGCATCGTCAGCGGAACAATACGTCATCGTCCAGGCGGCGCATGAAGACCTGCAGGCGGACAAACAATCAGTGAGTCAGCTGCTTGTAGTACAAACAACCGCTGCTGCCAGGAGAAGGAGAGGGGACAATACGGTACCTCGAGCAGAACTGGGCTCTAGGTTGGTTGGTTGGTACATTTACTCAAGTACTGTACCTAAGTACAATTTTGAGGTACTTGTACTTTACTTGAGTATTTCCATTTGATGATACGTTATACTTCCACTCAACTACATTTCAGAGGGACATATTGTACTTTCTACTCCACTACATTTATTTGACAGCTTTAGTTACTTTTCAGATGAAGATTTGACACAATGGATAATATAACAAGCTTTTAAAATACAACATCACAAAGATGAAACCAGTGGTTTCCGTTTTTGGCTTTTGACATCTTACAAAAAGCAGAGTGTAGTCAGAGTCACATTTCAGATGTTTATGAGTTGTTAACAGCTCCACCAAATAGTGATTTTTCCCTCTAAACTTTTCACATGGTTTCATTTCAATAAATGTTTAAATGATCCAATATTTCACCAAAAATCAATGATTAGAGAAAAAGTCGGGAACCACTGGACTAAACTAGCTAACTGCATATAAAAAAAGTAGTTGAAACCAGCTCCACCTCCAGCAGCTACAACAGTAACATGCTGCTCTAACACTGATGCTTCAGTATTAATAATCTAATGATGTCATATATAATAATATATCAGTCAGAGGGACCAAACCACTACTTTTACTACAATACTTTAACTACATCAAGCTGATAATACGTATGTACTTTTACTTAAGTAGGATTTTTCATGCAGGACTTTTACTTGTAAAGGAGTATTTTTACATTGTTGTATTGGTACTGTTACTTAAGTAAAGGATCTGAATACTTCTTCCACCACTAGATGTCATCAAAAAGTTTCAGTGTCTACATGGTTTCATGCTTGTCTCAGTGTTATCAACATGACACCCCGTGTGACTGAATGTTGATTTTCCCTCAATCCTACATTACACAATATCTAGCCTGCATATATTCACTGATGTTATGGACAATTACACTTATAGTCACTGTTATATAGTGTTACACAAAAAACTAAAGACAACATTCAAAATTATATTTCAAATGAGCACAAGCTCCTGAAAAATCTAACAGGATACATACTTTTACAGTCTGTTTTACCTTGTTGGTGTTGGTGCTCGTCTGGCTCCTGCTGGGCTCTCTCCTCCAGTAGATGTGATCATGGAGGTGAGTTGGCACATCACACATCTGTAACCATTAATGTACGGTTTAGGATGGGACTCTACATAACACAACTGAACTGAACATTGAATAAATTAGTTCATCTCTTGAACCTGCTGAGCACACTCATGCTTCCCTTAAAGGATAGTGGTTTTACAGTTTTTCACTAGAAGAGGTTTTCCTCACTGTAATCATTCCTCCTGTTCATATTGGCTATTAAAAGATCCCCTTCAAATGTGCTTTCAGTGTAAGTGATGGGGGCCAAAATCCACAGTGTGTCCACACAGACATTTTGTGCAGAAATGCATTTAAAAGTTGATGTGAAGCTTATATGAGGCTTCAGTAGTCTGAGTTAGTCATATCAAGTGGATATCTGCCACATTTACAGTCTTTTTAGCATCAAATTCCCTCTTTGTGTTTCCTCGGACAGAGTTTCCCACTAAAAAGACTGTAATATTGAAAGATATCTACTTGATTTGACATTTGGACGGCTGAAGCTTCATACAAGCTTCAGGTAAACTTTTAAATACATTTTTGCACAGGAGGACTGTGGATTTTGTCCCCCATCACTTACATTGTAAGTGCATTATGAAGAAATCTTTTAACAGCCAATATGAACAGGAGGAATGATTATGGCAAGAGACACCTGTTTCAGTGTTTATTTGGGCACCTGATTGTTGTTTTAAGACAGATTTGAACATTTGCGAACTCGTCCTTGAAATAAACAAGCTATTTTCTACTCTGCATGCACATATGCATAACAGCTTTTCTGTTTTTGCTGCAATAGCACAGAAAGGTGACATTACCACAAAAAAATATCGATCACTTATGAATTGTTTAATTAAGTAATGAATGAGGGCTATATCTTGATAAAATATCAGGTTCAAAGTAGAAACTTTGGCATCTTTAAACCAACAATTTGCAAATTGCTGTTACACTGAGTTGTTCAGTGTTTCAGCAGTTTACTGAAGGTGGTTAAATGTATCACTGTGTAATAAGCAATATTTTATTTTTGTGAAGGAGTTTGAACTGCAAACTGTATCAGTTTGCTTGCAGCAGTCAGTTCAGGATTTTGCAGTTAACGTTACTTCTGCCTTCACATTTCAGCAATGTGTACACTGAAGACTTTACTTTAACATTGTTTTTATGTTTTACTGAACAAACTTCCCACTGCATGAAAGTCAGTTGCTTTTGTCGTAACTTATGTTCGACGCCTCAAGGCTTAAATACAGCAGAGGCGTCGTATAAGTCTTTGAATGATTTTAAACTCCCTAAATTCTCACATTTTCCATGATGAAACAGTAATAGGGTTGAGTTGAGGTCAGTGCGGGTCCGTATTTCGCTGGTCACTTGTACAATTTTTCAGAAATCGTCGAGTGAAGTTTCTCCTTCAGTGTCTGAAAGTGAAATGGTGGCTTTGGAACGAGTGTCTCGAATATAGACGCTCCATAGCAACCAGCGTCCTACGTCAGCATCAACATCAAACTGGTTTAAGTGGCAATTTACAGTATTGTCTTTTTTATTGACATTTTGAAATTATAGAAAATAAAATATTTTTAAATTAATTCCTTCAACACGGATTAAACAACGTTTTATAGAGGCGCAGTGCATACACTACTGTTTAGTCGGCATCCATTTCATCAGTTATACAGCAACATTTTAGCTGTTTTGGTTTATTTTATGTCAATTTAAGCTTCAGACGAATTAGAGCAGAGTCAATAAACGTGGTCAATATTGTTATTGAAGGCCCAGCAACAAATAAATAGTCTCTGTCACTAGTTGAAAGGCATGTGAAAATCCAAATAACTTATTAAAATGTAATTAGCCTAAAAATTAGCTGTAGCGGTTGTTAAATAGGACTTTGTTGTGTTTGTTAACCATATTTAAATATTTTCCTGTCAGTTACCAGGTGCACCTCACTGAGGAGTGATCAGATGTAGAGACCTAGACGGAGCAAGAGACGAGAGAGGAAAAAAGGACAAACAGCACAGATAACACATACAGTTGTAACACCATGGATAAAAATCTGTACGAACCTGAGTTGACCCAGTTTGACAATCTAATAATTTACACATATCATATTGTGAAACTATTGTTAAACTAGTGCATATGCATGATCAGTGAATGGAGAATACATAAGTGTGAATGTTTTACTGTTCAGCAATTTGGGCTTGCATTGGCGCATAAAATGTTTGCTCATAATAGCATAATAGCATTTCAAAATTATAAGGACTAAATAGACATAACATCTAAATATTTTATTTGTGGAGCAGCACTGAAAAAGTGCAAAATAACATTGTGCAATCACTGAAAAGTAATTTATAATCCAGTAGAATCTCCAATATGAATATGAATTAAAGGACCAGTGTGTAAGATTTAAGGAGATCAACTGGCAGAAATATTGGCAGAAAAGGAATATAATATTCATAAGTATGTTTTAATTAGTGTATAATCACCTGAAACTGTGAATTGTGTTTTTGTTACCTTAGACTGAGCCCTTTATATCTACTTTATATCCTGCCCTCCTGCCTCACAAACCCAGCCCCTAGTCCACTTTTTTAGCATTTTTCAAAATGATGCAGTGGCTGCAGTTAGGATCAGACCTGGGGATGAAGTTAATTAACAGGAAACTTGGTAGTAAAGAATAACACCCTGTGTGTGTGTGTGTGTGTGTGAGAGAGAGAGAGAGAGAGAGAGAGAGATCATGAAGTGAGACTTGCATCTTTTGATGTCATGGGCCATGTTTGTTTCAGTCTGTGTGACCACATGTGGTCAATTTTTGACATCTGAAATTGTGTCATTTCAACAATCATCATTACTATGTTGCCCTTTGTTGTTAGTTATTAATAAGTGTGTTTACATGCGTATTAATATCCTGGTTATGATCGGGTTTTTGGAGTATCGTGGTTATGTTTTGTGTATGTAAACAGCTTATCCTGGTTACAGAAACCTGAATAAGACCTTTTCTTGGTTTTGATAAACCTTGATATACTTCCTGGAGTACCCCGATAGAAACCAGAATACTGTGGCATGTAAACATCTCATCCAAGTTTCTGAACCATCTCATAGTGGCTGAGATGGTGAAAAATCACCACACCAATCAAAACACACCTGCAGGCAGACAATCAGAAACCTGTTATGATCATGTATACAGGGATATGAATAACCAGGTTTTTCATGTTCCATATTAGGAATATAATCAAAAACAGGATAAGACTCAAAACAAGGATACTAATGCACATGTAAACACACTCAGTGTGTAAAAACAAAATATGTATTTCCATGGCTGTTGTTGTGGATGAATTAGTAATCTACTTCTGTCCCAGTCCAAATTAACTTAAATTGCCTTGTTAAGCAAATCAAATTAAATTAGTCTGATAGATGTTTTTGTACTGATAGAACCTGGTGGAACCTAATTTTCACTTTATGATTTTCATAGTATTTAAAGAAAACCATCTGGATGTTGTATACCATAAGCAAAACAAGAGGAAGAGGAAGAAGAAGAAGAAGAAGAAGAAGAAGAGGAAGAAGAAGAAGAAGAAGCTATGCCCCTGAGAGCTTTGCAAGCTCTCAACGTCCCATCGAGCCCCCTGCGGGGCCCCAGCTGTGCCCCACTTTTGAAGACGTGGATGATGCCCTTAACGGGCCAGAACTCTTCAATGCTAAATTGGATTGCAACCAAATTTAGGAATGTTGTACATAAATTCACACTGCACAAGTGTGTAACATTTGATACAATTCTGCCCACAGTAAAGTAACATTATAACATATTTCTGCAATTCTAATGTCTTTAATAAAATGAAACTTGGTACACAAGTTCTCCATTAGAATCTGCATGACATACTGAATCATGGCACCAATAGCCCCACCCTGTGGTCATGAGTAAAATATCTCTTAAATGCCATATCTCTTAAATGTAAAATACCAGGGTAACCAAAATCTGCAAAGTTGTACAGACGGGGATGCTGAACAAGTGTGTTCTATTTTCAGCAATGCTTTGCAAGTTATTTCAGCTGTCAGCATTCACATGCATTTTCTGCAGGAAATGCATTTCTAGTATTGCTCAATGATGTTAAGCAAATATTTCAAATGCTGACAGAAAAGAGTGATAGGATGTAAGCAGTGGGGGCTATTGTGCTTGAGAATGTCCTACACAGATGACAATGATGATGGCATTATTAACAGTGGTGTAGTAATGTCAAGGAAAATCTACAAAAGTGCAATACATACCATGTCATGATAGCTGTAATATACTGGCAGCACATCAACAAATATGTTGGCAGCATCTTTGACATACATGTGATCAATTAAATTCCCCTTGTCAGTTGTATTTTGTACATACTGGGTGTAATTATGTTCAGCAAAAAAGCTGAGCAGTGTACCGTTCTCCAGTGTGTTTTCATTGAAGTCTCCAATGATGATTTTCTTGCCAGGACATTGGTCAATGACGTCAGTTGTTTTGACAGAAAATGGTAACAGGATAAATTGCGGGTCTCTAAAGAGCTGCAGCAGTCAAGTAAATACTGTTCACTTGAAATATCAAACATTCAATATTGTAGCACTTTTTAGGCCACATTAGAACATCTTTTGTTAGTGAATGGTATATTCCTATTCCACCATGAGAGTCTTGATTGAGGTGTTGTAACTGTGGATGTGTGTTGTCATAACTATGCCCACAAGAAAGATGTGTGAACTAGAAGCTTGTGAGACAAGATTACTTCAATGGATCATCAACCCCTAACCATGTTTCTATAAGGCAAATGCAATCAGCATCATTCATGTGAGCATTAGCTTGAACATCTGGAAAGTGACCCTGAGTGACACTTCAGAAGATGACAATGAAATACTGATTCTGATTTTTGAGGGTTAGAAATCTCATTGTGAATTTGGATAATTAGGTAAGAGGTGAGATACTTATACTTCCAGCTGAACATTATATGTACTTGAGTTTTTCATGTAATTTGCTGAACTTGTAGTAACCTAAATCAAAATTTCCAGACCCCTATGTATTTTGTGGGAAAGAATGGCAGCTTTTCTGTCATGTCAGTGCTGTCTTTTGTCTTTGCCTTGTTTAAAACACTGTTCTCCATTTTGCTTCATGAGTGGTTCTTTCTCTAAATTGTAGTTCCTTGGGTGAGTGAAGGTGGTCCGCCCTGATGGATTACAGATCCTGGATGAAGCAGCTCAAAGCCTCAAGGTCAGCAGTTACTGTAACAACCACATCCTATATTAGCTGCTGCAACCAAAGCTGTAGCAGATGTGTGCAAGCTAAGGTATACTGGCACAGTTGCAATGAAGTTTTCTTATTGTGTTTGTGCAGTTTTTCCTAGAATGAATGTGTTGTAAGCTAAAATTCCAAAATGTAGTTCAAGATGCTGGGATTCTTCTGCACATTTATTGCTGAGTAGGTTTGCCCATATAAGGAATTTGCTTTGATGTTGTGGTGCATTACAATCAAAACGTACAAGACAGAGTACCAATACAAAGTAAGAAAGAATACAAGTAATCATAAATAATATAAAACAGATTTATGATAAAAATATATAAACATATTCTAAATTGAGAAGAGCTATAAGAGTTTAACATGAAGACAATGGAATATATATATATATATATATATATATATATATATATATATATATATAGAGAGAGAGAGAGAGAGAGAGAGAGAGAGAGAGAGAGAGAGACCAGGAATGTGCAAAAATTCATTGTGTACAAATATATGCAATGTACAAATAATAATAAACACAGAATTGTGTTAATGTAAGGTGCCATGTTATATGTGGCTGGTATTATATTCTAGTGGGAAACCAAGTTATCCTCAGTTATTGTTGTACTCGTGCCCTCTCTCTATTATTTCCATCTGCACCATCCTGCCGTCTTCACCCAAAGTCTTTGGCTTTGTGGCCAAACACCCTGCAGCAGACACGTACCACTGTTTTCTGTTCCAGAGCAACAACTTTGAGAGTATTCCCAGTACGGCATTCACAAAAACATATTCACACAGTTGAATGGTGACAGTTCCTTAAAGGAACAATTTAGTGGTTTATTCAGGTTTCCAAAATCTCAGGAATCATTTACCAAAATATTTGTAGTCTCACGTGCTGGTCTCAGTTATTAGTGATGCCTTCTGAGCTTCAAAAAAGGAGGAGAGCACCAGAGGGGGACGGGGCCTGATCAAATCAAATGTTTGTAATGTCCAGTAGTGCATTTTCACTGTTTCTGTCTCCTCTTTCTTGTTCTTCTTTGGAATAAAATGCTGCAGAGGGAGAATACTGAACTGAAAAGGAGGCTTGCAGGACAATTTCACCAACAATAACTCTGTACATTGTTAATTAAACCCAGTCCCTTTGTTTTGTGGATTTTCAAATAAGTGTTCTCCCTCAGGAAAATCTTCAAGCAGATTGGTGGAACACAGAAAAAAAAGGACTGGAGGGATAAAATGAAGAGTGAAGTGACTGCTTAATGTTGAATCCATTGCAGGTGTGTTTCCTGCATCCACAACAGTAGAGGGCAGCAGCCGTTCACTCACTCAACAAGGCAGCTGCGTTAAAATGCTGCCTTCTCGTACTCGGGAAAATTGAGTATCATTTTTTCTTGCCGATATGAGGAACCAAAGAAAGTTTTAAATACACAAAGGAAGGTGGGATTTGATATGGCTGCTGAATTGCTGTGTTACTTGAGTAAATTGTAGGGACTGTCTCGTAAGAACTAATAATCCTTTCAAGGTCTAATACTGGTAGAAGAATTGCTTGTAATGGTACAACAGCTGGATAATAAATATAACTTGCCAAAGTTAGCCAAAGTTCCCGACATACTGCGCTTTGTTGTTTGACTCTAGAAATATGACGTAATGAAGCTACTAGATGCTATAAATATACCTGGATGCGCCAAGGAGTCGTTTTTGATTATTGGATATTGGATAGCGAAGGTACACAGGGCACGTGAACGCAACACAATGTGAACGGTAACTCTGGTGTGACAGAAGACTGAGTATCTCCGCTGGTGTAAACATGTTTTTGTGATGGCAGCTTTGACATTTTCAGTTTGAAAGGTAAGCAAAGTTGGCTTAACTAACATTAGAGACGGTTACAGTCTGGTAGTTAACGGCTAACTTTTAGAACAACTCTGTTAGCTCGTCAGCTAGCTCACGGACAGCTGATTTAACGTTATTACGTTAAGTTACTGGCTTTATTAGCAGCCACAAGGCCAGTCTCTGTAAATCAGAGCTGCCATTTTGCTCCTGAGTCAGTTTGCTCACATATCACATATTTTGTTCTTATCCCACTGCAGGCGGGCAGTAGTCGGTGGGGAACTCCGGCTTGACCGTCTACAGACGCCATGGGGAACCGGTGGTCTCGCAGCGGCAGTACCCTGTCGCTCCTGCCGGAGAGGCACAGCTCTGGGCGGCGGGGAGAGGATAAAGATTCCGATAATGACTCTTTGGATGGGCTCGGCAGACGGGAGGACATAGCCGAGTTCCCATACGTGGAGTTCACCGGCAGAGACAGCATAACATGCCCAACATGTCAAGGCACTGGACGCATACCCTCAGGTGAGAAGAAACCGCTCAAAAGTAATGAGGACGTCAAAGTTTAGCGCTAAAACTTAACCAACAGTAACGTTAAACGACACTTTTACCTGACTTACAGTCAGAGATATGCAATTCTGGATACGTTAATTACACTTAGAGCGCATGTAGACTTACAAATTTAAGGCCTAAAATTCACTTTCAGACCTGTTGAAAAAAGTGACGTGATGTGCAGCTTGTCTGCAGAGCTCCATGCACTCACATGTTGGTTAAGTGCAAGTAGCTAACAGAGTGAATAGCACACAGCTACATGCCGTTTGCATTTTATGTTTACTGTAATGATCTTTCATTCAAACTAATTCTGTCTCAAAACAACAGTCAGGAGCCCAAATAAACATTGAAATAAGTTTTCCTTGCTGTAGTCATTCCTTCTGTTCATACTGGCCATTAGAAGATCCCTTCATAATGCACTTACAATGTAAGTGATGGAGGCCAGTTTCCACAAGCCTCCTTCTGTGCAATAATGTATTTAAAAGTTTATCCAAAACTAATATGAAGCTTCAACCTTCCCAATGAGTCAAGTCAAGTAGATATCTTTCAACATTAGTCTTTTTAATGCCAAAATCCCTCTTTTTGTTACTATACTTCCACCTCAGCTCAACAGGGAAACACAAAGAGGGAATTTGATGCTAAAAAGACTAAATGTAGCAGATATCCACTTGATATGACTAACTCAGGCTGCTGAAGCCTCATATAAGCTTCAGATAAACTTTAAATGCATTTTTGCACAAAATGACTGTGTGGACACACTGTAGATTTTGGCTTCCATCACTTACATTGAAAGCACATTTGAAGGGGATCTTTTAGTATGAACAGGAGGAATGATTACAGTGAGGAAAACCTCTTTCAGTGTGCATATGGGCACCTGAGTGATGTCGTAAGACTGACTTGAAATGTAACATGATGAATAGATGCTATGATAAGTTGAACAAACCTTCTCTTACAGATATAGTATTCTATGTGTGTTACAGGCTTTGCCGTGTGTCCAAAAATCTATTTTAAGGGGAAACACTAATCAACATGTTACACAACCTGTTATCTCTTTCCTGACAGATCAAGTGAATGAACTGGTTGCATTGATCCCATACAGTGACCAAAGGCTGCAGCCCCAAAGAACGTAAGTAACCATTTACAACATATACTGTGATACGTATCAGGCTTCCTCTGTTTTCAAGCCATTTACAAACTTAATTCAAATTGATCTAAGGTTTTTTTTTGCAATCGTTGAACCTATATTTTCTTTATTCTAGGAAACTATATGTTGTCCTGTCAGTTGTGCTGTGCCTCCTGGCTTCTTCGCTCGTGGCCTTCTTCCTCTTCCCTCGCTCAGTGATCGTGGTGGATGATGGGATACGCTCGGTGACTGTGCGCTTTGACCACTCCAACATGAAGGTCCTAATGAACATGACGGTGGGTTTTCTTTCACACTCGGTGCAAACAACAAATCCCACTGACTTACACTTTGATATGTATGGTGTAATAAAATCTAATTTTAGCTGTTCTCTTTGTGTCATTTCCTAACACCAGAATGTCATTTTGAGCAAATAGGGCGGACGTACTGTCACAAGAACATGTTGCATAATATTTATTTTAATTTCATCATGCACCTTTCAGACTTATTTACTTTCTTTTTCTCAGAGCACACTCAACTTCAGCAATCCAAACTTCTTCTCCGTGCTGGTGCAGAGTGTCAGCTGCCAGGTTCTCTACATGAAGATGGTGATTGGGACTCAACAGCTGGACAATGCCACAACCATCCTACCACTCAGTGAGAGTCAGGTACAGTGATGGAAGAAGTATTCAGATCCTTTACTTCCGTAAAATTACCAATACAGCAATATAAAAATACTCCATTTCAAGTAAAAGTCCTGCATGAAAGTATAAGTACATAAGTATTATGAGTTTGATGTAGTTAAAGTATTGCAGTAAAAGTAGTGGTTTGGTCTCTCTGACTGATATATTATTATATATGACATCATTAGATTATTAATAGTGAAGCATCAGTGTTAGAGCAGCATGTTACTGTTGTAGCTGCTGGAGGTGGAGCTAGTTTTAACTACTTTATATACAGTTAACTAGTTTAGTCCAGTGGTTCCCAACCTAGGGGTCGGGCCCCTCCAAAGGGTCACCAGATAAATCTGAGGGGTTTTGAGGAAAGAAGACAAAACAAAGTTCTGATACACAAATCTGTTTGACTTTTTCCTTTAATCTTTGATCTTTGGTGAAAATATTTGATCATTTGAACATTTATTGAAATGAAACCATGTGAGAAGTTTAAGTATCATAAAATGGAAATACTCAAGTAAAGTACAAGTACATCAAAATTGTACTTAAGTACAGTACTTGAGTTAATGCACTTAGTTGCTTTCCACCACTGGTCAGGTACAGGAACACAGTGAATATTGTGTATTTGTGTACATAATGAACAGTATCACTGGGTTCTCCAGATACAGTCGAACTTCCTGGTACAGAGTGCAGTATGCAAACAAAGGTGTCAACACTGTAAAGCACACTGTCGGTGTGTCAGCTACAGGATGTGGTCTCTGTTATAACCGATTGAAGACACTGATGTAAAAACAGTAACAAACTGTCACTGACTAAAACTGGAACTGTACACATGACCTCATGGCCTTGTCTCACCGGTCATCTCTATGTTAGTCATATGGTAATTCCCTTTTCAGCTCAAGATAACACAGGAGAGCTCTGTTGTGTAAATTATCAATCTTCTGCAGGTAAACTACACCGTCAGCGTGGAGATCGGCAGCAACGCTCCCTACGTCTAGTAAGTGCCTCTGTTTTAACTGTAAACAGCTGATAATCAGTGTAATGTAGAAACACAGAATCTTCCAAATGTCTACAGAGTCTTTGCATGAAGAGAAAATGAGTCAAAAGTCAATATTCCAGTGTAACCATCTAAAAGTTTTCTGCTTTGTGTCTTTTTCAGTGCTTTCTGCACCATGCCCAGCATTAAGGTCCACAACATTGTGGTTTTTATGCAGTAAGTATCTCTTTACTTTTTTTTTTAAAATCATTTTGTTCTTTTTGTCTTGTTACTCCTGTTATTTTCTTTACTTTTATCATCATAATCTTTGTTAATCAGCCCACAGCCAGGAGGCAGATGTGTAGAATCACACATCTACCTCCTACATGTCATGTTGTTAACACCAAGAGACAATGTTATCACACAAACCACTTCCTTAAGGTTATTGCTCGTGTGAAATTATGATCACTTCTTGCTATTTTTTTTTTAAACAACCCTGTTGGTTGTTACTTAATATTACAGTAGAGAGGTTTGGGGGAAAGGCCCCCTTCAGATCATTTCTCATCATTTTTACCCGTGGTCTTCATCTCTGTATCGTCCTGTGTGTTTTCAGAACTGCGGTGAAAACCTCTTACATGGTGCGAACATCCCAGAACAGCCTGGAAGCCTATCGCTACATAGACTGCGGTTCCAACACCACATACCACCAGAAAACCCATTAGCACTGGCACCTCTCCCCAAGCCGCTCCCCAGCCACATCCTTCAGCCCCCCCCCCCCCCCTCTGCTGTGAGTGCACCAGTCCTGGAGGGGATGGATCTTTTTCTCTGGAGGAGGCGGGAGATGTCAGCACACACTCTCAAAGATGGATTTTGCTCTTCCTCGCAGACAAAACCACCAGCAGCAGCAGCAAAATACCAAATGGTGCTTTTTTTTTCTAAGCTTGCACAGAACAGTAACAGTATGTTGCTGTCATATTGTGCCATTGAATTAAGCTGTTACCTAAAAAAAAAAAAACACAAGTGTGTGTGAAGGGAAGGGAATTGGATATTTCTTGCCACGTGGAATGAGGGCAGCTTAGTAACATACTACTTTCCTACGATTGCTCGTCATGTCTAAAACAGAACTATTTCAATCTTGCTGACATCATGAGTCACATGCTCTCTTGGCAAATAGAATGAGTCATGGGAAAAGTGGGAGTCATTGGCAAAGGGCTCTCTAAGGCTTTGTTTCAGTAGCAGGGCAAATGTCAGAGAAAGCTCTTGTCTTAAAGGGATCACGGCTGGCGTTCCCAGCTGATTAATGAAGTTCCAGCGATGGCGAGCTTCAATTAACGCTACAGAGCTCTGTCTGTGTCTGCTGCATTCTTCAGCACAGCTGGAATGTCTTGAGACACTGTTACAATGTGTAGACTGGAAGCTGCTGACTTTTTGTTAACAATAAGGGAGAAGAGACGGAGCTGGCCTGCTGTTTCCAATTTGTGTTTAATGCAACCGCAGGAGGGATCATTTAGGGATTGTGTTGATGTATCTCAAAAATGGTACACATCGATGAATTTATTGCTTTTGCTGTGTTATTTAACTATTTCTGAAGTTGAGACTGGTTTAAACAATTTAACATATGGTGGATGTTTTTAAATGAGTGAAGAAGTTATTTTTGAGTACCTCTCAGCAAGTCTAAACACACTGATTTTTATATTCAGGATGTGGGTCCATATTTGTCCAGATTTGCTTTAAGGCATCAGCAAAGCTTGTGTGTTGATGTGAGAGTATTCTGGTTAGTATGTTTTTAATCATTTACACTCCTAGTTAAGTTACTGAAAAGGGCTTTAATATATTATCCCACATATGTACCTCATATAATATGTTCTGTTGAGCATCTGTGTTACAAAATCTTCTCCACCATGGCCTTAACAGTCCAGATGTGCTAACAGCATTTTTAACATCCCCTCTGATGGAAGAATCTAGACTGTAATCAGTCTGTCAGACTGGGTAGAACACAATAGATTTACACTGTTAATTCCTTTGCCTTATCCAAATTTGTGTATTTAACTCAACTCCTCAGTAGGTTATCAAACCTGAAACGCCTCTGCAGAGTATTTCAGACATCTGCTCCAGTATCTGCTCTGTATAGATTTATAAGGTTGACTTCCAACACAGAAACACAGTAACTGAAAGCAATAGTGATTTGACATTTTTTTAAAGGGATGGTTCTTTTGATGGTTTCTAAATTTTTGTTTCATAAAATGAACGATTTTACCAGATTTTTTTTTTTTTTTTTTAAAGTGTAGCATATATTTTTGTGCTTGATTCTAGTTCTCAAAAAGGCAATTTTGAATAAATAAAATGAATAATGAACACCAGTATTTGTTTCAGTTGTTTTGTTTTTTTTTTGTTTTTTCAACTCAAAATAACAAACCCAAAAGCATTTTAGGTACCACATCATTTCAGTTTAATTCTATTCTTCATTTTTGCATACAAAATAGCATAATATCCTTTTCAAAACAAATGTTTCCTTTTTATGTCTCATACGCGTTCCTATAGCTGCATGTGAAAATATATTACTACATAATATAGAGATCAACAAGAAAACAGACCACAATATATTATCGCTGTAATACAAGTAGTGTTTTTCTAGGTTTTACCAAACAAGGCAACACACTAAATAAATGCGTAGTAAAAATACAAGAAGCAATAAGTACAAAAATATAGCTGGATAAAAAGCTTATTAATACAAGAGTGCTTCGTCTTTGGTTAAGTACGTCTGTCTTCGAGCCACTGCTTTGCTTGTGTGTGTCTCTTGTTAACTTGATACATCGATACGTGACAGTTCTACACTGATGTGTGCATGTGAATAATAATGAATGTGGTCACAAAGTGTGACTCAGTGAACGAACACCAAACATTTCACGGCAATGGTGCGCTTTAACACTGTACGCCCTTCCTCGTCTAGCTTTTTCCCCGTTTCACTTACGTTTCTTTAAGAGCGGACGTAACGATACTCTACCTGACATATTTACCTGATTACCCTCAACACACCAAAACCCTCAAAACACACGCACACACACACGCCTCTCCCTCTCACACACACACAGCGGTTAAAGTTAAAAACCTCACATTCGTTTTTACTTTCATTAGAGAGTTATTTCTCTCGCTCGCTCTGATTATTAAAGTGTGAACGGAAAAAAAAACAACAACCCATGATTGTCAATTGTGATTAAATGTGTTGTATGTTACACTGGTAAAGGTGCTGCAGAGTGGCTGTAAATATGCTGTACATACATCTGAATACCTGAACACCTCTACATATAGAAACTAAATTACATCATCAGGGCTTTGGTCACTTTTTAACAAAGAAAAATAAGGCATTTTGTAACAACACAAAATATAAACACCTGCTGTTTTTTTTTTGTTTTTTTGTTTTTTTAAGGCAGTTATTATGTGTGAAATGTTGAACCTGTAGGGCTTTGCTGCCCTGAAACAGTGCAAGGAAAGATCCTCTTTGTAAGCGCTCCACACAGCCTGCTCTGTGTGTCCGTAAGGCTCCTTTCAGTATTTCTATCATTGTTCAACTGGACACCAACCTGACCAAGAGGATGAAAAGCTGCATTTAACCATCATTTAACCAGGAGCCTGTATCATGAAGCAAGCTTGGCTTAGTGTTGCTTTCTTTGAGCTACATGGCTTCAATGAGCCTCACGTCGGTGACCCTGGATTACTGATGTCACGACAACTCTGGATTTTCCTATCCACCTACCTGCAAGGAAAGTAGGTATTACCAGAAAAAATATTCAATGAGGTAAAAGATCAATTCTTATCATACGACCAGGAAAAAAAGAGAGGCTGTTGAAAGAAAAGTAACCAAATAGATAAATCCCTGATAACGTCTATCTGACTGAAACATTCCACTTATAATTTACTGTGCTAATTAACAGCATGAGATATTAATATGAAACTGAAGCTGTTAGTCTGTTAGTGTGTAGTTTTAAACTCGGAATGGACACTAAAATTTCTGATATAATTATTGTGGCGAGTGATTCTACTGATCTATAAAAATGTCTCTACTGCTCTTTCATACTTGTCATTTGCAAACTCGGTACTTTTTGTCCATGTCTGGATCTTATACAAATGTTTACTCAATTTTCCTAGTGGACGTACTGTTGATGGCTTTTGATTTGATCGTCTGAACTGAATCTGCTCCGAAGCACGTTAGCGTTACAGCATAGGTTACCATGGCAATCTACCTCGGTTTAAAGTGAACCAGCTTCATGATACAGGTCCATGGCAGATGTAGAAGATGGATTGTTGAATTTTCTCCTGAAGCCTCCTCATCCTTGGAGGAGTTGTAACATTTTATGTCATGGCTTTGTCTGTACACTGTGTTTTATTTAGTCTTTTTCATCCAACAATACTTAAATATAAAACTGTAATGTACTGTAATATCTTCAACCAAACATTTAGGAAAAGGGGGACTGCTGGAGCCATAATTCCTAACAAGTAAATTATAAAATTTGTGTTGTTGCCCAAAGTCAGAAAAACAAGCACCAGCACACACAGGTGCATTCATGTACAGTAAATGCCTTGTCACTATATGCTGCATGCCACTGCTTGTATGCTCTGAGTTTGGTTTCCTGTCTTTGTCCCCATCTATCGGCGTTGTGACAACATGACCTTGTTGATAAAGTTGACGATGGCAGAGGCAGGTTGTTCGGGGTCCAGCTCGGCAAACAGGTGGCAAACGTTTTCTGCCAAGCTGCCCGGCTTCTTGGCCACGAAACCAAACACCCTAAAGAGAGGCGAGAAAGCAGATGTGAGGAAAAAGGACGAAACAACAAGATGTAGGTTACTGAGATTACACCAATAGTGAATTTGTCTTGTCAGTAAGGCAATACCATACCGTCACTTTGTAACAGCCTTAAGTTAAAGTTTCACTATGATGAAGGAATTAGTATTATGTAACTTGGGGTCATGTAGGACTTGATTTTCATTATTAAATGTAAATAAAATGTTTGCTGGAAGGATTTTGCCAAGCCTCACACGCAAACTGACGCCATGCAGAGGCTCTAATTTTTCTAGCGCGCCTACACAGCCTCTTGGAAATACACACATACATACACACTCACTTTCTCTCAGTCACCAAACACAGAGCACTTACTTAACAGTGGTGTTGTCTGTGTTAGTCCACCTAAAGCAGAGAGAGAGAGAGAGAGAGAGAGAGACCAGACTCAGACATACACATGCAGGCAGAGCTGCCAAACAAGCTGATGCAGCTGCAGCCTCAGCCACAGCTGGCATGCTCACAAACATTCACACGCACTAACAAATGAGCGATACAGATCCATGCGAGGGCTCACAGCAACCAATGCATTAACTGATCATGGGTGCGATGAATGAATGGATGGTTGCAGTGGCGTGTCTATGATTTCTGCTGATTTTAGGTTAGTTGTACTGCTACACAGCTATAAAACCCAAACAGGACGCTTCTTTTCTCTTAATCGCCTACCTCCTGTCCTTAGGGTCGATGCTGCTGAAGGTTACGCTGTTCACTGGGTAATGTCTCCTGAAGAAAACCCTAGAAGAAGAAAGATACAGCACAGATAGAGCAAGATGTAAGAGGCCCGTTGTCTGTACGGCCTTTAGTTGCAGCAGCAGTGTTGTCCATCATCAATAATAAACTAGTGGGTGTTGAATGGTAAAACAATCAATGACTGAAAGAGAGGATTAGAATATTAATTGGTGGGATGTCTCTTACCTGCGCTGGCTGTCGGTCAGCGTGATGCCCTGCGATGTCACCTTGAACTGAACCACAGTGGCGGCGGGGCGCGGGTTACGACCCAGGGTAGCGTCTGTTGCCTTGGCGATGGCCTGGGGGCCGGTCAGAGACTCAGTTTCCACAGAGTTCAGGTAGAGGACATTACAGGCTGAAGGAAGGGAAGAGGGAAGAAAATGATTAATGAATTCTCAGAGAGCTGTCCTGGCTGGCATCTTCAATCCACTGTCAATCCCGGTATTTTATGTAAAAAGTCAAGTTTAGATGAAGTTTTGTCTATTACAGGTATTAATTGCAGTTTTCTTTCCATCTTTTCTTTTTCTGATATTGATATTTGTAGTAATATTGGTCGAGGTGATTGATACATTTACTGTATACTGTATGTGCAGTGTGTGCTTAATATCCTTTCATTTGATCTGTTTTGTAATTGTCAGATGTCCTTCAACTGATACTGCAACAGAGTCAGTAGAAGAAATTACAGCTATACCTGAGGCTGTAGAGAATAATAATAGGCCTAATAATAATTACCTCCAACTGTGTAAAGTATATACTGTACATAATAATGTGACATGAGTGGAGATAGAAGAAAGGATGGTGAACTCACCTGCTCCTTGTTTCAGCAGGTCAGCAGCCGTGCTGATGTTGCTCACTGGTTGAACTTCCTGCACCTCTCCTATCAGATCTGACAACATGGAGATCTGACTCAGTTATATCAGATAAAAGTACATCTCCTGCCACTTTGAGGTTTTCACTGTAAGGTTCGTGTTTAAAGAAACATTTCATGCCTTGTTTGAGATGTCGAAAATGCATTTAAGGATATTATAACATTAACTTATCTTAGCTGTCGTGCAAAAAACTACCAGTGTTTAGGAGTACCAACCTTTTTCTGTGATCTTCAGAGCGCAAGGCAAAGAGATGGGTGTGATGGAGTGTTGGTAGACTAATGCAGACAGACTCCCTGTGGATACAGATAAACATCGAGTGGCTGATTAAATCACAGTCAACTGCATTTCCTATAGGCAACATGATTTATGTAAAAAATATCCTCCCTCCTTAAGTGGTCCCATTAGTACTAATGGACCTGGAAAGTCAGGGAAGGGCAACTTACCAAAGTAAGGCTCATTCTGACATCCTTTAATCTTAACTCCGCGAGGGCCTGTTTCTATGAGGAAATGTCTGACCAGCTGTTCCAGAGGGTCGCTCACTGTAACAGCAGAGATTTACTGTTAAGTTTGATACATCATTGTCAACCAAGGACAAAGCAACTTCTGAGTAAGTCAAATGTCATAAAATAGCCTGAATGGCTAAATTATGCTGCTGAACATTAGGAACAAAATGTGAAAATGAGATATCTAAATAACGTAAACAATCATTTGTACCTTTGCTGCTGTGGTTGTTGACATTGGGAGGAGGTGTAGCCACCTTCAGTGCCAGACCGTAGGCCCCCTGGAAAGAGTTACTGTCCCTGATCAGGAAGGTTCCTGGCTCTCTTTCCTTCAGAGCTGCAATTGCTACAGTCAAACACAATCAATGTTAGGAATGCTTCATTTTATAAACTGTAATTCCAGGAAAAAACAAGATATTTCATTTAAGTTACTGAAAAGTACATCAAAGGAAATAAAGAGCTTTACCCTTTCAGACCTACCTTGCTCTCTGGAGATGCCAGGCTTGTACCAGAACTTTGAACTGTCCTGGACAAACTTCACACTGACCCTATTTTCAGCCTCCACCGATGACACTACATCATTTTGGCCTGCAGGGGGCGCAATTTCCCCCACTGTGGGAGAGAATGTGACATGGTGCTGATGCTGGGTGGTGCTGGTGGTGGAGGTAGGAGGCACATGGCCCACGGCTGGCCTCAGAGTCCCCACCCCATCGTTGGCTGAATCTTGCTGGGCGGGTGGGTGACGCTTCTCCGGCAAAGGCGGCTGTGGATGAGGAAGGGGTATGGAGATGGTGGAGTAGTTGGAAAAGGAGGACTGGTGGAGCTGCGGGGTGTGTGCCGTGTAGCAGTGCTTCTTGTTAGTGTCCAGAGCAGGAGCGTGTCCCTCCATGCCTGGGTAGTGGTGATGTGGGGGTCCGTGTTGCTGGATGTGGTTCGGATGGTGAGGATCTGACCCGCCCAACATCAACCTCCTGCCCAAGGTGGCAAAGCCGGGAACAGGGGCATCAGAGATGGGGGAGCCCTCCATGCTGCTGGATGTGGGCTGGGGGGATGACGATGAAGCTGTGGCAGGAGATGCAAGGGCAGCTGTGGAGTTGGGGGTGGGTTTTGGGACTTCTGGGTGAGGCTCCCTGGTTGGAGAAGATCCGTTGACCTGCGCTGCGGTCGGTCCTACAGAGCCGATGGCCTGGCTCTGGCTCTGAGGCTGGGACACTGCTTGTGTCACACTGGAAGGCAGAGCAGCAGCCTCTGAAGGATGGGGGGTCTGCATAGTGAGAGGGCAGGGTTGGGGGTGTGTATCTGGCACAGAAGAAGTATGGACGGGGGATGAAGGGGCCTGGCAGTGTCCCTGGTTTGATGTGGTTGGTGTCACAGAGTCAAAAGAAGAAGTGTTCTGCGTTGACAAAGGTGAGGGTGCATCTGAGCTACAGTGCTGCTGTTGGGGCGTGGCAGGGGACGGGTCTGTTGGTGCAGTGCAGTGGTTGTGGGGTTCTGTTTGAATAGGTGTGGTTGTGTGTGGCTGTGTGTTTTTGGCGGCCTGCGGCAGGGATGACGGGTCTGTGTTGCTTCTTTGGCTTTCCTGGACGATATTATCTGCACGGTAGTGTCCATCCTGGGGCTGGGACGCCTCATAGTCACTGCTGATGATGTCTGTGGTCCGGATCTCATACTCTCTCCCTCCTGGACTGGGACTTAAACAGACAGACATGAATATTACTGTCACAGGCCTGCTTGTGATCTAGTGAACTAATTACTTCCTGAATGTTTATAGTCATCAAGTGACAAACACCTAGTCTGTAGCATTGCCCCTGGCTTGGATGTTTTAAGCACAGACTAGCTCTTAAAAGACCATAATTTATTTAGAATTCAACTGAAACGTTCTTGCAGACACTACTCTCTCACCTAGTAAAAGAATAAAAGTGGAATACCTTTCCTGTGTGCGTAGAGGGCTGCTGGTGTGCACGGGAGTGGGTGGTCCAGACATGTCAGATGGCGTAGAGCATGCGCCATGGCCCTCTCTGTGGACCCTCTTAAAGGAACCATGGGTAATGTGATCCCTCCAGCCCATACTTTCACCAGAGCTACGAAGGCCATCTGAGAAAGGAAGGGAACAATGCACAACATTTACAAAAAGTAACCTCAGTTAATTTGATCTCATAGTTACTAAAAATTTAGATTCTTGATTCGAACATATTAAGCCTGTAAAACCCAAGAAAAGGTGATTGTGAGAAATGTGAGTAATGCGTAAGGCATCCGTCTATTTATGCACAAATGTTTGCTGCATGCTGTTGTTGATTACGGATAATTCAGCTCCTCCCAATTCTCGCTGCTGAAAGAAAACACATTTCTGAGTGTTTCTGTTTTAACATGACTCACCAGTGTGTGAGTCAGAGCTGTATGACTGCTGAGAGTCAGGGTGGTGATGGTGGTGGTTATGGTTATGCTCGGCTGGTCCATTGCTATGACTGCAGGGCCCCGTCATGGAGGAAGCAGGGGGCAGTGGGGATGTGGACTCAGACTGGTAGCCCGAGGCGTAGCCCCTGCTTTCAGACGGCGAGGGCTGGTAAGGTGAGCAGGGGCACACCTGGCGAGGCGTTTGGTAACCGCTGCTGCTGCTGCTGTATTTTAGGTCCAAGTGGGAATGAGCGTGGGACCTCGACGCCTCTGGATAAGCTGGATGACCTGATGGCAAGGGGTCGAAGGTGAAGGCTGGGAGATCATGACCGTGTGGGCCGTAGGAGGCTACAGTGGCCCTTCTGTGCCAATATTCAGCCTCTCTCTCCCTCTCCCACTGCAGCTCAGCCTCCCTGTCTCGCTCCCAGTGGAGGGACAATTCTCTGCCTCGCCTCAGTCCAGGATCCCTCTCCCAGTGAAGCTCTGACCCTCCTCTGGGTATCTCTGGCTCCCTGGCTCTCCTAAGCCCCAGCTCCCTCTGTTGAAGCTCTGCCTCTCTGTCCCAGTGGAAGCTGTCGCCTCGGTCCAGCCTCAGGCTGTGATAGGCTGCTGAGTCTTCCCTCCTGATGCTGCAGTCCCGACAAGGGCAGCCAGCGGGCGGCATACCATCCATTAGCATTATGTCATGGTATGTTGGGCTGGTGGACGGTTTGGGGTGGTGTGGGTGGGGATGATGGTGGCTGTGAGGTGGAGGAGGGTGGTGGTAGGGGCCGTAGTCGTCCTCTCGACAGCAGAGGCGACCTGATGCAGACAGAGAGTGGTGGTGGGGGTGGTTGTGAGAGTGAGGGGTAAGGTCTGGCGATGGGTAGGTGCAGAGATGGCGAGATGAGGGAGCGTCTGAGCAGGAGCGGTGCATGTGGTGTTGCGGGCCACTCTGGCGGTCCCACACCAGATCTGGTGGTGGAAGGGACTGGTGGGGGTTGTAGTGCTGGCACAGATCCATATGTGATGGAGGAGCAGCTGAGTTGGGGCTGGCAGAAGGGGTCGCCCCGTGGTGCCCATTGGTGCCGGGAGCCCGATCGAGGCAGTAACCATTAGGCATGAGGAGGGTGCGGTCACAGCCAGGCTCAGCACAGCGTTGGGACCGATAACCATCCCGGCAGGAACATGACCGACTGAGCCTCAGTGTCCCAGTTCGCTCTGAGGGCAAGGAATCGCCATCATCCAAGATGGCAGTCTCCCGCTCTCCATCCCGGTTTCCCTCTATGCCTCCGAGAAGGCGTTCAAGCTCCTCTCGTTCCTGTCTGGTTGGAGGTGGCGGACGAACGGGCTCCTCCTGGCGGTCAGAATGGTGTGATGATTGGTTTAAAAGGCTGGAATGGGCTGAGAGGGCGGAGTCAGAATGGTGAGAGATGACATGATCAGGCCTATCTTCTGCAAGGCCTGGCCCGGGGCTGCTGCCATTGGTTGAGGTGAGAGAACCTGAGCCAGGACCCCGGCGTTTCTTTATCTGAGCATAGAGACTGCCATCTAGAGGACCTCTGGTATGGGCAATATCTAAGACAAAAGAACAAAGATAATCCGTTTTCAAACTGACAGTACACATTAGCTATGTATAGTGGGAATTAAAAGCCTTTTTAATTTTATTTAACAGCTACTGTGCTTGGTTTTTGACTGCAGCTGGTTCAAAATGCTGCAGCGCCAACTCTTCACTGGTACCAAAAACCACATCACTCCTGTACTGGCCTCTCTTCTCTGGTTACCAGTCAAATGCAGAATTGATTTTAAGATTCTTTTATTTGTTTTTAAAGCACTGCATGGACGGACACCTGCTTATCTTTCTGACCTCCTCACCCCGTACTCTACCACCAGACACCTCAGATCTGCTGACCAAGCACTGCTTGTCATTCCACGCTCTCAGTTAAAATCCAGAGGTGATCAGGCATTTTCCATTGTTGGCCCTAAACTGTGGAACACTTTGTCTCTCATTATTAGATCCTCCCCCTCAATTGATATTTTTACAACCTGTCTTAAGACCCACCTCTTTTCTTCAGCCTTATAATAGTCATCATGAAGACATGAATGGTCACACACTAAATTACTTTATTTATTCTCTATCTATTCTCTATTAATTATTTGTTCTCTGTGCAATGCTATTGTATTTTTAGGATTTAAATCCAATTTTTATTTATTTTATTCTACACTTTTATTAATTTTCCCTTTGATCCTCATAGCTTTGTCTGTGTTTTCATTTGATTGTATTACTCAGTCTCTGTAAAGCACTTTAGTCAATTTTTGTTGCTCTATAAATAAATGGACTTGACTTGGTTTTCAGTTCCACAACAATTGCACTCAAAATTAAGCTAAGATGGGAAATAAAGAGAACAGCTGGTGTGTTACCCTCAAGGCTGTCTTGGTATCGCTGGTTAAAGTTCTCATAGGAATCCCAGCGAACCACTGGGTCAGCAGTGTTGTAGTCTACTGTGACAGCTGGGTCGTTCTTCTGGTACTCGCGGCCTGAGGAAAGAAAAACACATTTAATTTCCATTCATTTGCATTTGTTTCCTTCCTTAACCCAAAGCATTTTTGATTACAAGCTTTTAGATTCCAGTTCAGCATTTGCATCAATTTCTATTCTAACCCTTTGGCAAAGATAAACTGAAATTTCAAACTATAACAGATATGAAGAGGACTTCGAAGTAATGAACCGACCTTTGATCTTCTCAGGTCCGGAGGAAAAGACAAACTCTACTGTAGCGTCAGATGGAAAACGCTCATCTGGGGAGAAGAAAAGAAAAAAATGTTCAACAAAACATAGTGGGAATGTTACACATCAATATGTTTAAGTTCTCAAAGATCATGGTGAATCGCTGTCTCTTTCTCTTAAGCCGTGTTTTGACTACAGGAACTTTCCCCTAAGAACCTTTTGAGGAATTCAGTTCCTCCACCTGTGTTTCCACCAAAGGGACCAGGGTCTAAATTAAGTTCCAGGGAGTTTGTTTTATCCCCCCAAAAAGTCCCTGCTCAGGGGGTAGCACTTTCCAAAAGTACGGGAACTTTGGGGGTGGGGTTTGCAGGGATGACTGTTGCTGATTCATTCGTAAAAAGAAGAAGTACTATCGATTTAGGACCAGTATAGGACAAATTGGGGGTGGGGGGAGGGGTGCATTTCTCTTTGCTTGTTAACGTTAAAAGTGAAGTAAGGCGTTGTTGGCTTCCTGATTCATTCTAAAAAGAGCAAGAGAAAAAAAGAGAGATAACGCCAGTGAGCTGAGAGCATGAGTGAGCGTACGAGAGAGAGAGACAGCATGGCCGTGGTCGAGCAAGCTGGAGAGTGAATGAAGAGAGGGAGCAGCGGTGGCGAGAACAAAGCCATGAATGAGAGAAATAAAATATTATTTTCTGATTGTCAGCGGTTACATTTTAAAGCAAAAATAAAACCAACGCTCTTAGTTTCTGATTCATTTTCCTTCTCTGCATTTCTTCCTTTCATTCATTCATTACATCCATCTCATGCAGCACTTAATACGAAGAACAGTGCGAATCTGTGTTGTTGTTTCCTCATCATGTGTTAATACTGCTTGTCTAAATGCTGCCATCATTTTTAAACTCCTCATGGGTCTGATTTGCATGATCTACCCGGTTCCTCAGATGCGGTGGAAATGCGAACAGGACTGTACAACAGGGACTTTAAAGTTCCAAGTTTAGTCCCTGAGATTAGTTCCTCTAGGTCCAAAGCACCTGGAACTTTTGGTGGAAATGGGGCTTTATACATTACATCCTCCAAATGTAAATGTAATCTCCTCATGAGACCTAGATTTATGAAAATGTACAAGTGCTTCAGTGATGCGGGGGACACCCAGAAAGGAATCAAACAGTGTTTCAGCTCTAAACATACTAATATATTCCACAGATGTGTTTGAGTTACATGAACCCACAATGGTGTGCTTATGTACATTTATTATGCTTCATTTAGTGTAATGGATTGACCATCACGCTTTTACATGCATGCCTCTCAGCTACATGTAGTCTGTCATTTCAGAGAAAGTGAAACCAAGGAGGAAATGAAGTAATGATCATGTTCACTATGGACTCATGCAATAGACACCAGTGCTCACCTCCTTTACGCTCACAGGGATAGTTAGAGAAACCCTCTCCCTCCCTACAGTGCAACTCATTCTCACTCTACTCGCCTCCAGAGAGCTGTTATTATATCTAGGATGGGGATTAAGCTACTACTATTTAGGGATTTATTCAATCACGGTATTATGAGGCCAGACCACTGTGAATACATTTCCACAATGCAAGTCAATTACTTGAACGTGGTGATTATCCTAGCAGTATAAACAAATTGTGCCTAAATGACAATTTAAGACTCTCCAAGGAAGGAAAATCAGGCAAAATTCACACTGGTCTTTAGGAAGCTATATTATTTGTTCTTGTACATCTAAAGTGAAATTATGTAACTTCTGAAACAAGAAACAACACATTCTTAAAAGTTGAACTTCTAAAAATAAAAAGCTTCCTTTCTCACTTCTGCACACTGAGGGATTTTGCAGCTAAAGACTTACTTAGTCTGGTATGACCAGTTAGCCTATTGTGGCTAATCAGCTAACTTTGGATAGATGTTTCTGTGTAACTGACATTACTGGGTCAGTTTGGTGACTTCAAGACTCTTGTGCTACTGTTACTCTGTTTTAGGATTCATCATAATTGTTACTTCAGGTCACAGTGGTTCAACAAATGTTACATGGTCATACTTTAAATATGCACTGACTGGTTGTTTTGGAGCAGAAACTAGTTGTAAACACGATAATGACATTTTATGACCTTATAAACTTGTTAGCCAACAGTTGTCTATTTATTAAGACATCCAGCAGATAACCTTAGTATTCATTTGGAGTTGTTTCACCTGAAACAACCTAATGAATAAGCACAACATTCGCTCTTGTTTTAGCTCTGTTTTGGTCTCTACCAACTCCACTGTAACTTTGTCTTTCTAACATTTGGTGCTGTGCAAATAGTGTTCAGTGGGTTTATCAAAGATTTTCTCTGAAAATAGCTGCCTGCTGATGAGAGCGGTGAGAGTGAACCAAAACAGTAAAGTTGTGGGCCATAAAACCAAAACAATGAGTTTAAAGATGCTGTACCTTAAAGAGAAACTGTAAATTGGGGTGATAATTAAAAAGATGAATTACAGCTCATTTAAAAGGATGCAGATGCAATTGTAGTCATTGTCCGTGGCCCATGCCACACAGAATAACTGCTCTATTGCTGGACTTCCAGAGGATGTTTTTATCTAATATTGCAGTAACAATGCCAAATAGGTACAGAGTTAAAAGAGCTGTGACTTGCTTTGTCATGAGTAAAAGTTTCCTTCAGCCCTATAGTCAATCCCCTGTGATTTCTAATCTTTGACCAGTCGCTTCCTTTTCTACCACCTACATAAACGTACCAGTACAAGCTTCATCCAGCTCCCCTTTGCCAAACCAGAGCTGAGATCCGTGGATGGTGCAGGTGTGGAACTGCAGCCTGAACACCGTGTCTCTGTCAGCACTCTGGGCTTGCCTGTGGTAGCATTTTACCTGCAGAGGGCAGCAGAGGGGGGAGTAAAAGCATAGATCAAACTACATGCTGGATAATGTGGGTTTAGAACAGTAAATTTAAGGTTTTGTGTTCCAACACCCACACTGCACAAAACAGACAAATTATGATTCCCTGTGGTTGATAAAGATGTGTGGTAACAAAGTGACTTATTCAGATTTGATCATTTATATTTTAGAAATGAGTTATGAATTTCAGTTAATTATTATTAGGTTTTCATTAAGATCTTGAGAGCAATGATAAGGACTGCCAGCTTCTCATTATTGTTCTTTTTTTGGCCTCTGAAATGTTGAAACACTTACAAAAAACTGAAAAAAATCCAACTTAACTAAAGTATTTCTGCGTTTGAGTCACAATTACAACCCCACTCATATCTGGGGTCCTCTGCCATTTCCTTCCCATGTGAACTCACCATGATGTCACCCTTCAGCAGCAGTGCTGGTTCAATGGTCACACACAGTCGCCTTCCTCCAGTGCCTTGAAGGTCACTGTAGACAACACAGAGTACACAAACAAGCCTGTTAGATAACTAAAAGAAATCACAAGGGACACAAGCAGATAGACTTTGTGACCAAACAGGGACAAAGTGAAACAGATTGATTCACTTGTTTGTTTGCTGCCACAGACGACTGATCTTTTCATGATCACAACTTGTGACTGTATAATCATGATGATTTTGTTTAAATGATTGATTTAAGCGTTTGATTATGTTTAAATTTGAAAAAACCTAAATTCAAGGTGCTAGGTCACATATTTTGGTATTATTGAGGTGATGATGGCTATACTCCCATTTA
Source organism: Thunnus albacares (assembly GCF_914725855.1). NCBI lineage: Eukaryota > Metazoa > Chordata > Actinopteri > Scombriformes > Scombridae > Thunnus > Thunnus albacares. The sequence goes on along the minus strand of NC_058110.1, from coordinate 8,415,354 downwards.
TTAACATAGAAAGGCATAAACATGTTAAAACAATAAAGCTGCAAGATAAGAGTTAAAAGCTGGATTGAAAAACATGATTTCTTTTGGGTAATTCTCTTCACTCCTGTCTCTTTAATAACACTGTGATGATGTTGAAACCTCAGCTCATGAAAGAAAACACCCTTAAGCCAACAAATACGCTCTGGCTTATCTGTGCAATCATTTGGCCATATGACAGCAAGAGAGACTCACTATATGCCTGAAGTGTAGACCAACTGCATGGACTGGTAGATCTTCAGGAAAGGGTAGTAACCTGAGGAGAGAGAGAGACGAGGGAGAAATTTAGACATAGCGAGCATTATCAACATGAAGACAGAGGAATGTGCTGACTGCCACCCCTCCTTCTGGACTTGATCATTAGATTAAAAATAAACACATGAGTGTGTGTGTGGGTGGAGGGTGAATGTGACCGTCTATGAGTTGTGCAGTGGGTAAAACTGCTGTGATTCAGGAGGAAAGCATGTTAGAGCATCACATCAACACAAATATCACATCACACACAGTGTACAGACGCAGTCTTTGGCCCAGACCTCTGTACAAGTTTCCCTCCCACTAAAGACGCAAGGGAGGGACAACTTAAGGAATCATGTTTTTCATGAATGAAGATAGACTTTGTATTTGCACATTATGACATTTTGTGGTGTAATGCCCAATAATATTATAATATTGATAATAAAAGTACAGTTACTACAGCCACCACTGTTTTTTTTAAATTGATGCTTCCCCTTAAAATCAACTGTTTGACAGACATCCACATGTTATTTTTACTGTGTACACATCCGTCTGGCCGCAGTTTGTACGTGGACTTATAACTATTTATTTATAAATATTTAGTTTGTAAATTAATTATTTAATAATTCAGGTTATGATGAGAATGCCTCATGATTTGTAGAAACCATTTAGGATCCTAAATGTTTTAGATAAAGTGGACATTCTTTAAATATTTTTCAGCATCACATAAGATTGAAGGAAATTATGCTGACAGATGATTAAAATATATGAAGGACAACAGACTCTGCTGGATAAAAGAGGGAAATATTACTAATCCACTATTTTTCAATGAGATGTTGATGCAGAAACAAATGAAATCGAAAACTTGGGTATGATATCGAACCTATGTTGGTTCTGTTATTTCTCTCAGTATTAAACTGCAGTGTCCAATCACTAACAGATTTCCAGTAAAGGTGTCTGTCTGTCTGATAAAAGACTTCAGCAAAGGCTGGTCAGGAGTATCCTTGTAGGGTCCATGGGCCTCATGCAAGAACATTTTCATATTCTTATCCTAAAAATCCTAAAGACTTTTATCTGTGAGCTTTATTTCTGTACTGTGACAGAAATAAAGAGGGAATGCTTTGGCATGAAGTTAGATGCTAAAAACATAAATGTCTTTCTAAAACAAATTGGTCCGTGATGGCAGACAGTCATATGACAGTCACAGAGATATTAGAGGAGACAATATTACAGGTGATGTTACACTGTCAGCTGCAACAGAGGATGATACTGGACAGAGACATGCAGAGAGACACAAAGGCAGCTGTTGGAGTGAGTTTCATAACAACTACTGAAATGTAGAAGTTGCTGTGCCAAAATACGATCATAAAAATTATAAAATCTAAAAAATCTCACAGGAAATTGGCAGCCATGATAATGTAAAAATGTTTGTTTTAGTTATATATTTGATTTTTGTTAATTTCAGTATCATATTAAACTCCAAATTTATTCAAATGAGGCTGTTATAATCGTAAGTAAGAGAAGTGTTTCTCCCCTGTGAAGACATGCAGAGATGATCTATTCATGACTTGTACGATAGGTCTGGACCACTCGTAAATTTCATACGTACCCAAGAGAAAATTCTCAGTATCAGTATGAGAAAATTGATGAATGCCACAAATGTTCTTAAATCACTCATACATGCCTCTTAAGAACACATCTGTTCATACAACTGCTTCTTGCATGAGGCCCAGTGAGAGCATTGGAACATCCTTCATAATGGCGGATCAGATCAAGGATCAATCAGATAAGGGAATTGAGATGTACCCATGGAGACGCACACATTAGCAACAGGCCGATAAATGTGATGAGCCTAAAAACAAGTAACACACACACACACCTCCTTCACCCTGGAAGTTGGGGAGTGACGGGATGAGAACTTGGTGGAGGAAAAGTGGGCTGCTGTTCATCTTGATCGCCCCAGACAGAAGGCCCCCAAAGTAATAGATATACCTGAGAGAGAGAGAGAGAGAGAGAGAGAAGGGAGAACGAAAGTGGGAAAGATGCTTATGATATGAGTGTGATAAAAATGGCGAATAAGAATAACAGATGGAGACTGAGATCATGTACAAACATCTTTAAAAGAGAGAAGAAAAATGCAAACAGCCCTGGAACAGACGATGCTGTTGCCAGATAGCCAGCAACAATGGTTTCTTCAAAAAAGGACAGAGAGGGACGTTTGAAGAAAGCAAAAATTATCTTGTTTACCTAAAATATCTTCCTGTCAGGTGACGAAATATTTCATGTGTTTGTCACAGCTAAAGTTGATTTAGGACAATTCTCAAATCTTTTTCTTTACACTAGTTTTATGTCGTTAATCACAGTATAAGATTACTGTAAATAAGTGAGTCTGAAATAAAAGTATATTTCTGTTAAATAGAAGAGCAATCAAAAAAAATTGTTCGATATTTTGGGGAATGAGCAAACTTGCTTTCTTTCCAAGAGTTAGATGAGATGATTGCTTGTACACTAAATATGAAGCTTGGTCAAGCAGGCAATTAGCTTAGCTTAGCATGAAGACTGGAAGCAGGGGGAAGCAGCTAGCTCGGCTCTGTCCGGTTTAAAAAGTCTGCCTACTAGTACCTCTAAATTTTTACTAATTAACACACTATATCTCTTTGTTTAATCCACACACAAAGTGTGAAAAAGTCAAGTTGTGGTTTTACAGGGAGTTACATTATTGGCTGGGTCAGTGACTTCCTTCTGAGTCACTGTGAGGTTGGAGTGGAAATTCGTAACTGTTTGTGTACGGACATAACAAACTAGATATAAACGTGTTAATTAGTCAAATTTAAAAGTAATGATAGGTTTTTTTTAAAAATTGACAGAGCTGAGCTAACCGTTTCTCCTGCTTCTAGTCTTTATGCTAAGCTAAGATAATCATCTCCTGATGTAACTTGATTTTAGCATATGAGACTGGCATTTATGTTTTCGACTAATTCTCGGCAAATAAGTGTTTATCCTAAAATGTTAAATTATTCTTTAACTATTATCTTTGACATTTTAAACGTATTGTTGCGTAACGTTCTCTTTTCTACGTCAACTGGACATTTTTTGCGATGATTAAAAAGATGATGACATGCAGTTAAACTAGCCCACTGCATTTCAAATCTTTTAACATATTTTTTATCTTATGGCTTTTTCTTAACGAATGGAATTTGTTGTAATTGTTTTAAATTATTTTATTGCTTATGTTTGGGATTTTATTCACTGTTAATTCTTTGTTTTCTGTTATTTCACTTTATCATCATCATTTTATCATTACTTTAATTTTTTTGATTGTATTCAAGGACCAGCATCTTTGCATTTATTGAGACTGTTCCATAAGCCTTTTTTCAAAGCAGAGATCTTGACTAGCAGGAACTGCGGCTATATTATATTGGATATTCTATCCCCGTAAACCATGTTTACCATGTGACAGTGAGCCAGCATACACAATACCAAGACCTTGAAACTGAAGCAGCTAAATGGGATTCAGCAAATTTATTATTTACACCTGTGCTTTTCCTACTTTAACATGACAAAATTTCTTACCTGAGGTTAAACATTAATCAAATCCAGTTGTTTTACAAATGAAGCGCTTGAAGCTAAAAGCTGTTTTCTCTTTCTTCTCCCTTTAACAGGATGCAGGAAGGATGCATTTATGTGGGATACCCTCACCCAGCCCTTCATCCCTTTACCCCCCTCCCAGTTGCCCCTCAGATCATCCCGTGGCCTCTACCTGTTTTGGGACGGCTGGAGGGAAGAGGACACCTTATCTTCACAGAACTTCCTCATGGCGAGAGTACTGAGAGCCTGGTCCGCCCTGCACATAAATGCATGCAAACACACAGACACACACGTGCTTTCAGCCATCAATTCCCATCATGGGACTTGCACCAGACTCTCTAGATCCCAGAAAGTACATGGAGAGGATACAGCTGGCACTGGCCACAGGATAGACCAGTTTCCACTGTTCCTGTGCAAAATCCACAGGGCTTAATTTATCAAATGACTTATCAACAAAGTCTGAATGGAAATCATTGTGCAGCATATACTTGAACTAGCACACATCAGCCACTAGACATACTGCTGTAATATTTGGCATGCACATTTAAGTATTTGCAGTAAAATCCAATATGTTTCTGCACGTCCATTCATTAACCTTTAATGTCTTCCATGTGCAGATATTCTGATGAAAAGGAAAATGTCAAACTGTGGTGTGCTTTGGACGCTTCATACACACACACACATACATACACACACACACACACACACTCACCCTGCAGAGATCTTGCTGTAGTGCATGTAGGCTGCAATGATCACGCCTGTTTTACCTTTGTTGCCCTGTAGGAGGGAGACAGAACAACAGCAAAGTGGTGTAAGACCATGAAGTCGTAATGTGCTGATTTCATCCCCAGGCACTGTGGTTTGTATGGAGACAGCTGATTTTCACAGTTTTCAAGACCTGACAGTTTTGACTGCGGGGGGGGGATTTTTGATAGAGAGACAGGAAGATAGACAGAAAGCGAGAGAGCAAGAGAGATGGAGACTAAGCAGGGACATAGAGGGATGTGGACAGGCAGTGTGAGTTCAAATTAAAAAGCTCCCTGTGGTTTTTTTTTTTTTTCTCACACCGGGCGCTCCGCACTTCCTGACACATTCCAAAGACATTCCAGCTTCAAATTCCTAATGTGACCCCTCCAGATACCAGTAAACAGGCTGCAACTCCACACAGTGAGCACAAATTAAAGCTTGTTTAGCAGAGTGCGTCTCTAAATGGAAGATTCTTCATTGACATAAACTTGTTTATTCCCGTCTCTGGCGTGATCTGCAGCTGGGAAAGAGTTGCCTGTAGCTGGAATGTCCTGGAAAGTCAGCAGACCACAGAAGTAGTCTGGTTTTAGTATTTAAATTCTCCTGACCAAAACCAATAAATAAAACATCCAGACAAGCCGTGGGAGCTCGGTCGCCCTCAGTGTTAGCTGGTCACTGTTTGGCAGCTGGGAAAAGTTAATTTTGAGTTGACATAAATGATCACTAAATGATGCATTACAGTGTGGATGTTTATATTTATAAAACGTTTATTGAATTATGTGGTGAACTCTGAAACTTTATTAAAGTTGTGTTTTACCTGTAATAATTAGGTCAATTTATTGCATTTTAAATGGCGTTCAACGTGCCTTGAGCTCTCCATCAGCTTTGGCTGAGAAACTGGTCGCTGACACACTTCTCCTGCATTAATATTGTACAAGCAAGAGGAAGTTTTTATAAGCTGTGAATATAAGCTGTCAATGAAAAAAAATGTTGGGTAACCTGGTTGTGAAAAATCCCTTTGACCAGTGTTTATCATTTTTATTTATATAAAAATTAATAATATGGTGGGTTGGTAATCCAACCAACTGCATTCATAGTAATTCATTAATAAATGCTTATTAATGCTGCTTTACAGCAATAGGAATATCAGTGGTAATGTTATTGATTAACTGTCTGTTTCAAGACATGAATAATGTTTTTAAAATGCTAACAATATTCTCTAAAAACTTGCAATGCTACATCATTTTGCCGTTTTGCTACATCCTCCAAAATGTGCTCATTACTATATTCTGATACATCTGCTCGTTTTAGAGCCTGGGAAACAGACGGGCTTCCGTCTGAAAAACCCCGGCGGCCCCCTGAACTCTGACCTTGCAGTGCAGGACCACCACGTGCTGGGGGTCAGAGGTCAGCCATGTCTCCATGGCCTTACATATGGCACAGATCTTATCCAGCGGTGGGGCGTGGAGGTCGGGCCAGCCAAAGTCATGAACCTGTTGGTGGACAGAGACAGAGGAAAGGATCATGTGATTTCAGGAGATTTAATTAAAGGCTGCAAACTGAATTCTCAACACCAAGTTACGAGAATTACGAGAAGAAGTTATACCTTTGGATTTAATCGAGTGATATCGTGGCGCCTTTCGGAGAGATTCAGGAGCTGGAACAGAAAAGATGTTTAATATCACTGCATCACATCCACCCATACAGTGTATCCAGCCGGTTATCATTTCAGATATTTTGTCGTGGGTGTGACAAAAAACAAAACAAATAGACCGCTAATATTCAGGTTTCTAATTGTATTTCGTGGCTTCAAATTTTCTGTGACTATATTGTTGTCTATTGTGCAAGAAGCATCTGGAGCTGAAGTCAACCAAATACTCTGAGGAGGGAGGCAAGATCACAGCTGCACGAAATACCACAAACAAACTATGTGACTTCTTGTGAGAGCCACTGTAATTATTGTACTGTACTGTACTACTGTATATTTGTTCCCTCACCAGGAATTTGTCTTGATGTTTGGACTTGAGCATGGCTGCCACCTCCTTCAGGTTGACCCGGTATCGCTGCTCTTCCAGCTTTGGGGGGAAGAAGACAGAGATGATCCTCTCTGTGATGTAAGTCAGGTCAAAGTCGTAATGGCGCTCCATCACTCGCTCCATCACACGGTCCACACTGAAGCTCCTGGAGGAACAGGAACAGGGGTCGGGTGGTCATGCAGAGGAGACGCAGAGAGAGAGAGAGGTGGACATGGGTCAAGATGTGAGCGTTACTACAGGTTGTTTGTGGCAGCTCGACATGAATGTGCTCCTTCAAACAGTTCAATGAAACCCCTGGCTGGACGGACAAAGAGAAAGAGAGGAAGGAAAAAAGGAAAAGAGAGAAACTGGATACTGAGTGTGACATGTGGGTCAGATCAAAAGCCAACTTGCTCCATCACATGGTTGACAGTAAACCTTGCGGAAAGAATGAAGGAGAGATGGTGATTAGTCTGAGGAACAAGTGAAAGAAGGCAGAGACAAAGAGGACACTGATTAGAGTGTAGAGCAGTGCTGACGTGGAAACCCACAGACATTATTTGTATTGAATGAGTCCTACAGAAAATTACTCTTTGGAAGAAAGCAGCTTCAATAACATCTTTTGTTGTACACAAAATGAATGGGATGACTTTTACCTTGGCAGGGTGTTTCTCTGTTTGGTATAGGTCAGAGACTTGGTGGACCCCTGTGGAAAAAACAAAATGCAGTTAATAATAATTAATAATTAATAATCAGTCAGCTGGCCGGTCAGGCTATCCATCGGTCCAAAGCAGCTTTCCTCCGACACCGCCGTCAGGTCACAGTGAAATGGAAGTCAGAGCATCTGACAAGGCCTCCACCCACACCTGCCTCACCTGCTTTGATCAGGAAGAGGAGGATGAGGATGAAACATACTCTTTTGAAAATGTAAACAAAGTCTCTGACCCATGATATCTCTCTGCTAGCTACTGCTGCTCACTAGCTAACAGTAGAGTGTTGGTTTACATGTTGGGCAGGATTAACTAGGTGTCTTGAGTTCAAGATGAGTCGTCAGAATATTTTACATATAAATATTTTACAGGATAAGAGAGGGGGCCCCAAAATGATTTTTGACATACAGTATTTTTGTCCGACTAGGGGATCCCAAGCTCTTTCTTTTAAACCCCGTCCTGTCAATGTTTCCTTTCATGCGTGTTTCTAGTTAGTTTCTGTTGTGCAAATGAAAACTGCGAGTTAAAACTGCAAAAGAGGCAAGTTGAGCTTGTCCTTAACATGACATTTTGGTCTCTGAATAAATTCTGCATTAGTATTAGAGCGATCTTGTTAGTTATGCAAGTGGTGTTTGTATTTAGTGCTAATTAGCAAATGTTAGCTGAGATGGCAACCACGGATGTATCATGAAAACTGGATACCAGACACTCGTGCCCCCAAGCACCTTCACGTGAACCCTTTCCATTTGTGACGCTGCGATATTTTCGTGCCGTCGTCAAGCTAAAATAACAACATAGATATCTCATGATTTAGTAGGCAGTCATTAAATCTGCAGCATGCATTCAAGCTCCGGAGGGGACAAATCCTTGACAAACTTGTCTTAAGGGATTGTTCCTTATTTTCACAGTGACTCATAACGTATCTGGCATTGTTCTCACTTTGGTTTGTTTAGTATGCGCTAAATCAAATTCAATGAAGCCGCAAATAGTTCAACCCTGACAGTTTGGGAAATTTCCAAGACAGATAACATGACACTATGCGGGGAAATACAGAGGAAAAGGGAAGCTGCAGGGACAAAGTATAAGGGTGAGCATGAGGAAGCCCGGGAGAGAAGACGGAGGTTAAAGTGTGCTCACCAGGTGTTGGATGTGTCGAGAAGGAGCGGTCCCTCTACGCTGCTGGATGCAAAGAAAGAGGGGTGAAAACATAAAGGAAAAAGGGAAGACGGAAGATAGGAGAAGGGGATTTTAAAGAAAGAAGGCAGGCGGGGGAGGGGGGAAAGAAGGATGAGGAACAAAAAGAATGATTGATAAGAGGAAGTAGGGTAAAGGGAAGAGGTTGAAAAGAGGTGAGAGAGAGGAAGAAGGATAAAGGAGAAAAGGAGGAGAGAAGAGGAGGAGGATACAGAGGAAGGAAAGGAGAGTTAATTAAACAAACAGACTCTCTAATGGATAAACATCACTACTTCCTACAGCAACATCAACATTTTTTTTTCTTCAGGACTGGAATCCTGCAGTGCTCCAGGAATGAACCGAGCTCAAACTGGGCTGAGGGCTCGACTTCCCAAAAGGAATTCAGCAGGAGGAAACCATACGGTGGTTTTGGAAAGCCATACCTTGTAACTAAGGATAGACAAAGAGGGAGAAACTAGTCTTTTGAGGAAAAGATATGAGTAAACGAAGGAGACTTACCAGATCATTGGAGGGAGCTGGGATGCACGCCGAGGTCACCTGGAACACACAAAGACAACCACATCTGAATACAGGACCGAATCACACTTGCACAAACATATTTAAAAAAAAAAAAAAAAAAGAAACATCCTTTTTGCTTCAGGACAAAGGGCAGGGTCACCGCTCGGAGATGATTAAGAGCAAATGCTTCCTCAGACAGTAAGATAAAGACCAAAAAATCCACAAATAAAAAAACTATTTGTGAGCTTTAGAGGTGTTCATTGGTCGGCTCTTTTTTTTTATCTATGAATAGAGACAGGCTAGCTATATCCCCCTACTTCCAGTCTTTATACTAAGCAAAGCTAACAGTCTCCTGGCTGTCACTTCATATCTAATAAACACGTATGAGTGTATCTATGATGTCATTTAATGCTTGGCAAGAAAGCAAGTCAGCGAATTTCCCAAAATGCACTCATACTACAAGGCCGAAATATCCACAAAATCTGACAAATAGAGTACTGTAGCTGATCATTTTTATCCTTTAAACAATTAGAGGACAATGAAACAGGTTTTTCTCTTCATAATGCACTAAAAATGTGAGTGACGGGAAACAAAATCCTCCTTCTGTGCAAACAGGTATTTAAAGTTTACGTGCATAGAGAGAACGACATTTTTTAAGAGCTCCATTAATGACGGATTGAACACAAACAGTGTCCGCCAAACTACTTCGATGCACTCAAGTGCCAAATAAATACTACAGCTGACGTTTGAGAGCATGTTAACAAAATGTAAAGTATGCGCAGATGTGAAGCCAAACACACAGCTGGAGGAGCGCTGAGACAGAAACATATACATACTGAGAATGACACATCCGATTCCCATGTCTGTTATGGGCCTACAGGTCATTGAACTGTGACCAAAGGAAGCAGGAGCTGAACAGCAGCCCTAATGAAGGAGGCTAAGGACCACAGTCATGCTTACGTAACTCACGCAACACTCGGACACACGCACACACACACACACACACACACACAAATACAAAGCAGTGTTCCCGCAACATAGCCCTTTTTGGGACTGTTTATTTGGATACAGGAAAAGGGCAAGGGCTTGTGTATATCTCATTGTGCACAAAAAGGAAGTTACACAGGCCCTGAACCTGGGGGTGTGTCACCGCAGTGTGTGCGTGTGTGTGTTGTTGTAGAGGTTGCGTTGATCTTTCTTTCCTTCTTTCTTGAGCATCAAGCTTAGTCACTTATTGTTGCTCATACGTAACTAAAGACATCAACAGGAAGACGGAGGAACAGATAACGAGCTAAATCGAGACAGGTCTTGTGTGGCTGGAGTCAAAGGTTGAGAATCGGTTATCAGATGACTAACTGGACACTATTCCTGTATGACTCAGACTGAGAATTCATGTTTTTTTTCCATCTCTGCAGGAAAATTAATCTCAAATCTGTGTTGTGGTTTTTTTTTTATCCACAACCTAATTCATGACCAGATAGGTTTGGGCTGGGTCAGGCTCTAATTTCTATTAATTCTCTCTGACTGGATCAGAGTAAGTCTAAAAGTCCCTGTTTAAAAAGACAGTGAGTTTGACTGCAGCGATATAAGAAACTCATCTTCCGTGATAAAAACATGTCTTTCAGTTGGGTTCATGCTCCTTAAATGTTGCATGACCTGATTACGAGGCCCTCGCAGAACTTTACATCCTGTATCCTACTTCTGTCATTCTGCTTAACGACTCGGTTTTGAACAACCATGGCATGAATTACCTCCTTCCTGTTCATCAAAAACCTCTTTCCCTCTCTTTAATCTTTGACTCCTCATTCCGAGGAAAGATATGTCTTTTTCTTTTCTACTGTCGTCTGTGTCATTCTGGGAAGAGCCAGCGTAACTGCCAGCCTTTCCATCTTTCAGGCATTTAGGCTAAATCTTTGTGCAGAGCAGCTTGTAACAGTGAGCAGATGGGTGTTGAGTGTCTTCTTGAAGGACACTGTTGTTTTTGGAGAAACTGAATATGCAGCACATCTATAGTTGGGTGTAGGGTTGAACACCAGGACTTCAGAGCAAGTATGTGCTTGTTTATTTGTGCGTGCATGCATTCACATACTGTAGATTATCATATGTACTGACACATAGACGCCTTCTCCAAACCTCATTAACTTTTTATGCAACTGTCATAGAAAATGACTTCAAATTCACAATATTTCAGTAATAAAACTGGATTTTCCATCTTTGGCTTTCAGTTCAGCTGTGACAAAATATTTTTTTATAAGTGAGGGAAGCTGAGTGCAGGTTTTTATCAGACATGCACCTCTATCCCAAATCAGGGCAGTACGGCTCATTGCAGAGCAGCATTCAACACGTGGAGCATCAAGCCCAGAAGACGCCTGAACTTTACTAAACGCCCAAGAACAATGCTCTCATTCCTCAAACCACAAACCTAACATGTTGAAATTACTGCATGCAAAGCATATTTGTTCCCTGCCACTGAAAACAGCAACAACATCAGGTCAGCTCTCATACAACCATTCTGATGTGAAACTGGTGAGAGGATATGCTGAAAAACAGAGGATCATACAATTCTGTATGGTTCACGTCATGTTTTACCACAAGTACAGATATTGTACTTTTAAAAGGTTCTACCAATATGAAAGAATAACATCAGATATTTACAATGAACATTGTTTTATGAATCACGGAAAAACCTTCAGCTCTAGTCGGGTGACAATCTAAAGGAAAAATCAACAACAAAACAACTTACTGTCTTGGTGAGGTTTTGTTGAGATCTGGTGAAGGCTAGACCATATGATTCACATCATCTTCATAGTCAAGCCCTCAGAATCACCTTAACCTCTTGCCATCTTAAGTCAAAATCAAAGTCAACTGAGCCTGCTCAGCATTTTTCCAGTGTTTTCCTTCAGTGTCTTACTTTCCCTCCACCCCATGCTCTTTATCTTTGGCTTCCCTCTAATTAAACACCTTAAATACACTCAAGCCAGGAGAAGATTCACCTACCGTATCAGTCTAGTGATGTTGCATAACCACAAAAATGCAGCGCCGTAACTTCACCTTCATCATTCATCAAAGTATTTTGTTCACAGAACTTTACTATTACTTTTTATCCTTTCATTTGAACATCAAGTTCAACCCATATCGGCCAACTTTTTTCTCAGTCTGTAAGATCTACATCACTTAATCAGGATATTTAAAACTGTATATATACTTTAGGGCTCATGATGATAAAAGAAGTATATTTTTCAGTGAGTGTGCTGCGTACAAGTGGAATTACTGAAGAATTGATGACCATGGAGATCACCAAGTGAGGACAATGTAAATCGGGAGAGTCCTGGGAAAAGTGGGAGGTTTGGTAAGTACTATTTGTTACCGGGTCTGCAAACGCCTCATTCTTGCTTCGTGGGGCTTGATGTTCAATGAAAGCCATGCCACAGAACTCATGATGAAATTTGGTGGTATTGTTGGAAAATGCAGCAATCCATCTAGCTTCTAAAAAGAAAAATCAAAACCTTCTGGAGTCACCCACTGGTTCCAGTTTCTCTTCGCTCAGCCAATACTGGAAAGAGCCAAGTATAGTCCACATTGTTTCGAATTTCAAGTTGTTATGACTACAGTTACCCAGTTTTGACCGTGTACCCTGCAGCATGGATCAGGCTTTACCCGGGTCCTGGTTCACCAGTTTCACCCTTTATTCACCTTTTATCCTGCATGTATCAAATATAAGAAATGATTTCTCTCATTTCTAATCTTTCCCTCTCCTCTGTTAATTCCTCTTCTCTCTCTCCCGGTGCCCAGTGAAGGGGCCTGCAGAGGGCGGCTGCTAAGCCAGAACAAACACACCACACCAGATTCCATCTCCCCAGGCCAACATTTACGCACAAACTTCCTGCTAATAGACCTCCACCCATTTCTCTCTTTCCCTCTCTTTCTATCCCTCTTGCCTCCTTTCCCCCTCATCTTGTCTATTCTCTAGTTGTTACTTAATTTCTCCCCCATTTCTTCCATCTGTCCCTCCATTTTGCATCCCTCTTCACTTCTCTCTTTGCATTTGCTTTCTCTCGTGGGCTTTTTCTTACTCTGCTGTTATGTGGTTCTACTTTTTTCTTTCAAATTTTGTACTTTCTACTTCCTCCTTCTTCTTTTTGTCCTTATCTCTCTTGTCTCTCTTCCTCTGTACTTTCCCTACCTTTCTTACCTCTTCCCTTCTCCCTCCACTTTTAACCTCTTCCTTCTTGTTGTGTCCATCACTCTAATTTCTCCTAATCACCCCTTCTTTTCCTTTGTTTATCCTCTCCTTCTCTATTTTCACTCTTCCACTCTTCTTCTCATTTTCTTCCTGATACTTCCTTCCTCTTTCTCCCCTTCCTTTTCTTCTCTAATCTGTTTCTAACAAAAACCCTTCCTGTTTGCCTTCCTCTCACCTTTCCCACTTCCAACCTTGTTTTCAGCCTTTCTTTTGAACCTCCACTGTTGCTCTTACGTCTTCATGGTGCTGGTCTTGAAGTGTCTTAAAACTAGAAGGTCACAGGTTTGATCTCCCCCTGTCCATCAGTAACCAAATATCCCTGAAATAGACAAAGACCCACCACAGCTAGCTTGTTTTAACTTGCTGTGGATACAAGTGTTGGTTACATGCCTGAAATGATCTTCAAAAATGGCAAAGTAAACACTAAACTAGCTTGAGAGAAGTAATAGTATACTTCAGCATAACAAATATGATAAAAAATGACTCATATCAATATGCATCTTTCCTCTGTTTTGGTATTCTTCTTCTTCTCTGCACATTCTATCCTGCACATGTTTCCTTTAGCCTCTCCTTCTCTCTCAATAAAACACTGCCCCTCCCTTCCCCTTCGCTGCCTCCTCTCAGGTGGGTCCAGCTGGCGACACTCAGAGCCCTGACCCCCATAACACCCCACCCCTCCCACCTTTCTGTATTCCCCCCTCATCTCTTTCCTCTGCCAGCCCTCTGTCCTCTTCCTCTCTGTTCATTTTGTTTTGCTGCAACGGCCCTTGCTCCTCCAGCTCTTTACATGCTCTTTGATCCATCAAAGCCAGAAGGAGCATAGCTAATGGATAATGCACAGCTCTCTCCTAAATGCATGGCTTAAGAGCTGTGGGCTCAGGGAGGGATAACTAGGGGGTGAGGTAGCAGCCTTGGTATGTTATTAGTATGGAAACGGGTATGCGAGTACAATGTTTGTGGGGGCCTGCGACAGTGTGTTTGAGCGTGATCCAGTGTATGTGTGAGAATACGGATTATGATAAATAAAAAGAGGAGCTGTCTGAAACGTAATTTGTGGAAGGATGTTGGATTGGACAGCATAAATGGAAATATTGAGTATAAAGGTAAGGCTGTTGCTGACTTTTAAAAACGCAACTGACTCACAGTAATGTTAGCTTGTTAACTAAGTGCTTAGCTGGCCTGGCAAAGGAAAAGTTCCAGCACTCCCTGTAAAAACCACAACTTCTCATTGTTCCGTTTTATGTTTTTGTACGGATGACACACATATAACATCTTGGTTAGTAACATCTGTTGGTAGGTGCATATTAAGCTTTGCACTGAGACAGGCTTGCTGTATTCTTGCTTCTGGCCAATGCTAATCTAAGCTAACCGCCTGCTGACTCTAGCTTCATATTGCGTCCTACATCCTTGCAGCAAGAATTCATAGCTGCACTGAGAGCAGGTACTAAGATATGATAGTCACTACATCTGTGAACATATAGGTAGCAGTGCTAACCCTGGTTGAACCATATCTGCTCCTTGGTTACATATAAACACAGTACTCATGCAGCACTTCCTTTGATGGCTAGCCTTAGTCCTAATAGCCTCTCCATTCCTTAAACTCCCTTGGGGGAGCCAGTCAGAGCCCACTGATGAAAACTGTAACCAATCGGCAATGAGAGCCGATGCTGGCCGTGACCTCGTGTGCTTTCATCGTCGACATCATCAGAGAGACTGCGGTGAAAAAGGCGCAGTGATGTCTTATGTCCAATTCTTTCTCTGATTGAGAGAACAAAGGTGATGCAACAGGTACGTCAGCATCAATGAAGCACCAACAGACAACAGACACCACTAAATAGTACAGATTACAAAAATAAAGGACAAAGCAAGCTCACCAGCTACTGCCGTGCTCATTTGACCGGTCAGACTGCTTGAATGTTAAGACATGTTATAATAACAGCTGCCTCCTCTCAAACATGGGTTCTGGTTAATGTACCAAAGATACTAACTACGCCTTCAGAGAACCCTATACTACACTTAAGGCAACATGACTCATGCTTGTAAAGAGTGTAAGCAATCTGGTAGATATCTTTATTTCTTACACCTGTTTCCTGTCATGCCTCAAATTCCAAATAGATGAACGGTGAAAGGAATGTATGTTAAAAGCTGTCTGAGCCAATTGAAATCATTTTAAAAGGGAGCTAAAGAAGCAGCAGGAAGGTTTTTTTCATACCAATTTGTTCAAATTGAAGTGCTCGGCAATCACATGCTCTGTTTAATTTCACATACCTGTTGACTAAATCCCTATGATTGTAAGTGGGTGGAAAATACTACCTTTGCTCTTGCCCACCATGTGTAGCATTCTGTTTTTCAAAGTAAGAGGACTTACAGACAGTGCAACAATGACGATCATGTGTATGTTTACTGCTTGTCATACTGTGCGAGATGGGTGGAATTAAATCTTGGTGGCAAACCGTGTCAGACTGTACGATATCAATTTAAGGCTGTGAAATTGTGTGACAAATGCGTGGTGAATCGAAACATTGCGATGTAAACGGACAAGTGTATATGAGGGCAGAGGCACGCCGGCAGTTCATCATCCATCTGTGTCGCTCTTATGTTTTGAAAAGGCAGCAAAATGAGGACAGCTTTCTCCTCTGCCAGAGTCCCCCAAAATTCTTTTTTGTTCTGCCACAATTGTTTTGGTTTGCGGGTACGTGTTTGTATTTTTTTCCCCTAAACTTTATTAAAAAATTGCACATATGAAATGTCGCGCCAGCCAGTGTATTCTACATCAGAGGCTGGCCTCCCCAGGGGGGGGGTCCAAACAGTTTCATGGGAGGCTCAGTGGATGGAAGTGAAAATATATGACATTAGTTATTAGATCATGTAGAGTAGCCTAAATCTGTGTGATCTGGTTAAAGAGATATAATAGTTATAGGGAATTTTACTGTTTTTCACAGTTTTCCAAAGTCAGAAACTAATAAATGCCTCAGGACAGACTGGTTATGTCAAACAGCAATATTAGGCTATCTTGGCTCAACTCTTGAGTGTCTGTGGGATCAAATAACTTAATCATGATCCCACAGGCATCCAGGAATTGAGCAAGACTAAGCTAAAGAAGGGTGAGGGGGCCCACGGTCTCAGACTTTGAAAAAACCCCCTGTTCTACATCATTTCATGTCCTATTTTGAGGGTTTGTAGACATGGGTTGTAGCAGCAGACACATTGTGAGAATTTGGTCTTTAATTCGTGACATATTTGGTTCTCTGTCAGAAGGAAGTTGATGAATATGTCTCACAGTGTGATCTTGGACCATTTCGGATTGACGGCCAAAGATTCCACCACGTTTCTCTCACGATTGTCTGCTTTTGTCTCAGACAGCCAAAAATCCCACAGTGTAAAGAGGCCTTTAGGGGAACAATTTGGATCTCACAAGATGATAGAAATCCCACTTTCTTACATGCTCGCTGACTGCAGCTGTACTGGAATGTCACTCAAAGAGCCTTCGTTTGGGAAGTTGTTCTCATGTGGGTTATAAGCACAGTCAGGGAGGATTTTTGTATTAGTTAGCACTGCACTGTTTATCACGCTCTTGCAATTAACTATCTATGTTTTGAGCCCCGGCTTCACAAGTCTAGCAAGGCATCAGAAGTTTCATCCATATATTATCTTTTGTGAACCCCACGCATCCATGGAAATGGCTGAAGTTTGCTTGGCAATGTGAAGGTTGACAGCAATGTCTTAATGTTAAGACTAACTTAAAAAAAAAATCTTTTTTTATGTATGTCTGCAAGTCAAAAATGCAGATGGTCTCTCTTTTGCACAAACCTGCAGGAATCATTTTATGGCAGTTTTGAGAGTTACCTGGCTTAGCCATATAACTATCCTTCAAATGCACCCCACATGTCTAATGCCTCTTAATCATCACAAGGTGGACTTCATGAGAAAACCAGAAAGCACCCAGCCTAAAACAAGGGGACTTCAAGGCCACGACTAAGCAAAACCAACACCTATGGGTGAAACACTTCTATCCTCTGGACTTATAATCACACTTTTAGTGCTTTTCTGTATGTGAGGCCAGCTACCAAAGCGTTTATCTGTGTTTTCTTTCTTTTTCAAATTTTTTTTCTCACTGTTCAGCATGTTTCCCCCTCTCATTCTTTTGTTTCTTGTTCCCACACTTTCTTTTGACCCCAAAAGGAAAGAAAGGGGTCTCTGTCTGTCTGCATTTCGTTCTCGCTCCAAGCAGCTGAGAGGGAGGTCGAAGATATCGCAGGTCACATGGGTCCCTGCGGTCAAGCTTTAATGACCGAGTGGGATGCAATTCCCTGTTATGGAGCTGGGGGTCAACAGTTATGACTACACTGACAACACACACATACTCAGATATATCCATAAAGCTGCGCAGATGGAAGACACAAACAAGAATGCACACATGTTGCTGCTTGCACAGAGGTGCATGTATACGTGGAGGGCCGAAGCACATACATACATACAAAACACACACAGAAAACTGCAGCCACCCATCTTTATCCTCCTCCGAAGCAAAACAAGGGCTGAAAGCTGGAGAGCTGGACAAAAATAAACCTGAGTAAATAAACAAAGCAGGAAGACATGAGCTGAGATGAGATTTGGAGAGATCAACAATGGAAAAATCTCCTGTGAACTAACCAACACAGAGCTTTATTACAGATCTTCAATCCTTCCCTCCGTTTCTGCCCTCTCTGTGGTTGAGCTTCCCTCAAACGCAGCTCTGTCATTCATCCTGCTGATAAAAAGGCGCAGACACAATTCCCAAAGGCACCATGTCCCTTGCTCTTTCTATATCTGCAGCACTCCTCAGCCTAAACAGAGTTTACCATATGCACAAAAATGCATTCACATTCTTCAGACGAGCATTATACATTGTCAACAGCTGCTTCTGGGCTCATCTCCCTCTGCAGCACACCACAGCACACACAGAAGAAGGCCTTGTGGTGAAAGTTTTTACTGTCTTCCTGTGATTTTTTTATTTTTATTTTTTTGTTTATCATCTCATTGAGGCCTGAGGGGGAATTTCACATTCGGGTTGCTAAACAGGAAGACACAAAGGCAGGAATACCCCATCAGTCAGAAGCACACATCTGGTAGAACTCTACCGGAATGTTATTTGTACTTTTGCTATTTTTAGTCAGATCAATATCACAGACTTTGGACTTCATTAAGTTTTAACTTAATAGTTATTTTTGTGGATTTGTCATAATGTGAATTTGGCTATAATTTAAAGCCAGTACAAATAGTTACAGTGGATATCATTCAAATCTGTGACTCACGTCCTGCATCAGCGTGGGTGTCAATATTTAAGATCCCTGGAAGCAGAGATACCCAAACTGTCTCTTCCGGTGTTATATGGAAGACAGACCAAACCCACTGGCCAATTAGTCTGGCTTTTGCCCCTGCTGGTGCACACATATACATACACACACACACACACACACACACACACAGTGGTCTGGCAGAGTACCAACTTGGCTAAGTTAGCTGTCATGCTTATGGTTTTAACTCTCATCAACAGCGCTCACTCACTCACTTGTTCGTTCCCTGGCTCAGCCCGCACACTGCACTGACACACACATCGCACACAAGCGCGCACGCAGCGTGAACTCAAAACACGCCGGCCTATCTCGGCAATTACCAGAGCTGTCTGTGATAAAGTGGCGACTCCTTTAGCCAGCAGAGACAGACTTAGTCCCGGTCATGTTAAAACGATACAGTTGGATCCTGTTATCCTGAATGACTCACGCTGACTGCATGAATATTTGGTGAAGTGCAGGGCCTGCGGGGGGGGGGAGAAACCAGAGGACTGAGCTCAAGGCCACAAAGTGTTAACAAGAGATTACTCAATCAGAGACCCCAAACAACATTTCCATGATGCCTTCCACCAATTACTGAAATGAGTCAGAGTCTTGCTTACAGTAAACTGTTCGAATGAGTAAACTGTTTATTATCAGTGTTTTTAATATAAATACAATAATTTTATCCATGCTTTCGCTTTGCTGTTTTTACAAGGATAAGGCTGGTGATATTCTAGTTTTCTTATGACTCACAAATCAAAACCAAAACCAACGATGTATTAGTCATCAACAGGCATTATCTGTGTAACAAAAGCCTGAATACTACTCAAACTATTAAAACCACATTGATGAACTACACAACTGCACTGGGTGACATGTCCCTTCATTACAATGAACATGGGCACTGTAGTTTATTTTAAGTCAATCCCAAATACAGCATCCTTCTGCCTTAAATACTGAGTAGAGCGTCAAATCTGCGGCTGAAAAAAGTCCCCAACAAATGCACTTTTTACTCCTGTTTGAGTAACGTTTGCTAAAAATGACTGTACAATGCCAAGCAACTTACAAAAGTGTGATGTGGTAACCCGAAGCCTCAAGTGCACAAACACTGAGAACGGACTTTCCAGTGAAGTAGGAGACACCCTGTGTTCAGAAGTTAAACTTCAAGCTTAATACATGTCTGTAGGTCATCTTTAACTGTTTTTTTTAAATTAAATTACATATTCGTGAACAGTTTTTTTGCTTTTGAAGGTTTACATCTTCAGTGGGAACCAATGAGCTTCGACACAGGCAAGGTATTGAATATCGCTAGATTTAACCTTTAAAACTAAACTGTGGTTGACATGTTTTAACAGCAACAAGGACAAAGCGTGAAATATTCCCACAGTAACAATGACATCACTGCAACAATCAGGGAGAGATTTGACCAGGAGGTTTTCCCGTACAGGAAGTCTGAATGGTAAGGGGGATGTTGGGTCAGCTGTAATGTTGAGCTGCATGTTGGGAAAACATGGACTACGGTTACTCCATCATTCCATATCCTCATCATTTCCTACGTTATGTTTCTGCTTCACGGTTTTGTTCGGGTCAGTTTAGTTAATGTGAAGTTAAAAAGGAAAACACGATGCTGAATGGAGTGAAGTGAAGAAGTGAAGTTACTGCCTGTTAGCTGTGCAAAAAATAAATATATACCCCATGGCTTTAAGGAAAATGGCTCCACTCAAGAAAGAATCAGGTTTAAACAATATATGAAAAAGTGTTTCCCTATCCGTCTCTTTCATCTAGTATGCATTTTCTTTACTAAAACTGAAAAGAGGGCTGGGGAGGAGGACTCTAACCACAACTGTCCTGATGAAAGGGGTTTTATGTTAGAAAAACATCAGGCGGGGTTTGTTGTTCTTCCTCTCATCCCTGCATCCTCCCCCACTTCCGCTCTATCTATCTGTACTTGATTGTACATCCTCTTCTTGTAGAGAGGAGCAGGCAGTCTGAGCAGAACACGACTTTGTCTCATGTAAGATGTATTTTGACATGTTCAGTGGATAAGACGACTGACAAGGAGGAAACCTGATACACACAGAGGAAGCAGGGATTGTAATTACTGTGATACACAGCCCTGCCCTGCCAACATACAGCATCTGTAGGATGGCTTATCAGTCCACCATTTTTCCAGTCAGTACTATGAACTGGACAGTCTTAAGACTTTAAGTTTGTTGGTCTACTCATTAGGGCTGGATGATTAATAATGTTTATATCAAAATTGCAATTTGAAAGAGTACAATTTTCAGAGTCTTAACAAGCTGGAGGTGAAAGTTTAAACCAGCGACTGTTGATTTCGGCAGTTGTAATGTCGACTGTTGCGGACAAATTTCCTCAGCTGTAGCGAGTTAAGGTTTCTTCTGTAAATTGTTGAGTGTAACAGTTTAAAAGAGTTCTCCGGAGTCTGTCGTTTATGCTCCTGTTAAACATTCAAGCACATCATGTCATTATTTTAAGCTTAAAAGTTTCTTAAGCTAACGTTAGCTAAAGCAGCTAAAGTGTAGAGCTGTCAACGGTATCGCACGTTAGTCAGTCCCATGTCAAACACTGTCACATGCGACCAGCAAAATGTCTTTATTACCATAAGTGAACATTTATCCAGCAGTATTCATTCACATCTTTGAATGTCCAGATTATATTAACTAGCTACTGATGTCAATTATACAGCTAACGTAAACGTGAGCTAAACTTGTTCTTGGTCAAGCTGAGTTGTCTCGACTGATAGATGAACCCCAAGTGCACCTCAACAACTAGAAACAGCATTATTTTATATAAGTCTATTCATTTAGAAGCAATATAAGTTTGTGATACAGCCTGCTATAATCATATCTCGTTTACAGCTGCAGTTTTATTTAAAGAAAATAATCACAGGTTACATTGCATTAGCAGTATCGGTCAGATTGGTCAAATGATTCAGCCCCAGTAGACACCATAAACAATGTTGAGCAACTAATAATAGGCTTAAGAGGTAATCATTTGGTGTTTTACTGGGTGTGTTTTCTCTGCAAAACACACGCAATGACACACCAACATGTGCTTTTAATCGCACAGACAACTCTGCAAAGCTGTTACCTTTAGTCCATACTTACGGTAACAAACACTCAGCTAATCACCACATCAATCAGTCTAGATGTCTACCACTCTCTGTCTATGATTCTCTGCCAATCAGCTATACCGTCAGTCAGTCAGTCAGTCAGTCAGTAAGTCAGTGAAGCTGTGATTTCCTGTGTGACTCAGTCTATGAGCAAAGCAGATAGCCAGTAAGTCACTGATGGAGTTTTTTCTCTAACCAGCGGAAATGCCTCTTCTTGCCTAATTAGACAGACAGACCAGTCGACTCGTCACGGGCTGCATTTCACAAATTTTAATCCTTCCTTCTCCAACTGTCCAACCTCCCCTTTCTCATTGTCTTACCCCAACCTTCTCTCCATCTCTTTGCCCCTGGGCCCCATGCACCCTCTCCCACCAACCCCACAATTCCCTGTGGACTAAATTTTCCACTTGGGATCAAGATAAGGAGGAACTGTTCTCTGAGAGAAGAACATACTGAAATAAAACTGTTTATGGCCTTCTGTTTGTGTGTCAGAGAGAGTCTCTGTTTTTAATAGAATAGAGATGGGCCAGCTGGAGGCTGTTGACCTTGTGGGCAAAGATTACGGAACAGAGTGAGAGAGGACGACCAAAGAAAACTCATGAATTGTATAGTCTGTCAAACTATTACTACCAATCACTCTCTCTGGGACGAAAGTTTAAAAAATGGGTATGTTTTTTTCCAGATAACTGGAGCTGACACACTTACAGGATACTGGATGGTGTTGTAATCAGAGGATTTGTCACCAAGCTTACGGCAACACCATTTGGGTGTGGGTGTAAATAGAACCCTGGTGAGAACAGGATGGCTTACAGATGACAGACGGTAGACCTCCAGATGTGTGTTAACACACACACACAAACACGGTAAATAATTTCATGCAGCAGGGTAGAGGTGGCTGATTCAACACAAGGTTATGGATAATAACTGCCAAATGTGAATGAGGTGCAAGTGAGGAAACACCTTGAAATTAAAACACCTGTAACAAAGGTAACGACAGCCGTTTAGCACAGTCCAGGTCTCTCTTTACAGAAGACAGACTAAAGCTAATCAGCAAGGCAGACAGCTGAAATCCATCATTTAGATTTATAACAGTACCAAATCTCTCAGTCATTAAGAGACATGGCGTATGCATTTCAGAATTTGTAGTATTAGATAACATGGACACAGCAGCCAGACCCCCACGCCCTGCCTTATCCGACCTCTCCCTTCCTGTGCAGCAGCGATGGATATCACTGTCTAACAACCACACATAAGATGGTTACAGTAATGCTATCAAACAACATCCTGCTGCTTTCTGGAATCAATCTCAACAAGGAATTAAGTTTGTCCAGCATTTCTCTGGAACTGTCATAAATCATGTTTTTTCATAAAATCCATGGAATATTTCAAGGATGTCTCTCCAAAAGGAGATAAACATTAGAAAAATTAGATGCTCTGGTAGGATGACTGCTGCCTTTTAGTGACTCAACTTATCTACTGAACCTCTTGCACCATTTAAAATATCTACAGCAAATAAGGGAATGCAAATACCCACAGTAGCCTGGCTCTGTGCAAAGTTAATAAGATCGGCCTACCAGCAGCTCTATATTTCACCAATTAACATCTTATCTCTTCTGTTTAATCCATGCAAGGTGTAAAAACATGTGAAAGTCACAGTTTTAACCAGTTGTAGCTTCATATTAAACGTACAGATGTGAGAGTAGTATTGATCTTCTCATCTAACTCTCTGCAATACGTGTGTTTTCCAAAATGTTAACTATTCCCTTTAATTACTCAATTAATCATAATGAAACATACTGCTAGAAGACAGTATGTTCTCCTTCACTGGAAGCCTTTCAAGACAAAAAACAAAACAAAACAAAAACTACTAATATCTATCTTCCTTCATATCAAACATACTGTACAAAGAATAATACAGTATGTCCAGAAGCAAACCAACATGTAAACCCCAAGCAAGGATAAAATCACAAGGTGCACTGTAAAGCCTGATAACCTATTTAACTTTTTTTTATTGCGTTTTCTTTTTCAAAGCCACCCTTTCATTCCTGAACTCATCCTGAGGGCTCTCCTCTCTTCAGATAAAAGACAAGAGAACGGAGGGATGCTGGTGGAATGAGCCTCGTCTTTGCCACATGCCTTCGCCCTTGGCTTTCTCTCCTTCGCCCGCTGCCTGCCAAGGCTCCCTGCCTCACCCTCTACCCCCTCTTCACCACTCTGGCCATGGCTGGCATTCTCCCCCTCTGCATCCCTCTGTCTATTCATTACACCATCCCTCCATCAATGACCCTTTCACTCAGGCAGCAGGGTGGGGTTTGAGCGAGGAATGCAACGGAGCTGCCTTCATATTAGCAGAGATCTCGAGACTTCTGCCCTCATGGTGTCACCGTCATGGGTCTTTTCACACCTCGCTGTGTGAATAGCTATGTACTTAATCACACAACTGAGAAAAGAACTTCTATATTATTCCTACTGTCCAGTACAGTCACATCGATATTTATGAGCACGGATCTCCCAGGAGCTGTTTCATTAAGCAAGATTAGTGGGTCAGTATTTGGACTTAACCCTGAATTAGAGGGGTCATGGTGGTGGCTGGAGATGACTGCACATTTAACCTGCTCCACAGCACGTAATGTTCACATTGTTGACTTCAAATATTTTAAATTAATACAGTAATTGATAGTGATTGATTTATTTTATATTATGTTGTGATAATGTTATGACATTTATATTTTATGCAATACGTTGCCCTATATTTCTATCACCACAACCTTAGAAAAGATGACAATAGAAATACTTCAGCCTCTTGGTGACAAGATAATATTATTTAAATGACAACTATGTTCATATATTATCTATGTATTTATGGCTAACAAGTAGCATTACCTTTCACTATTATGTCTTACATTCCTCATATTTATCCAGTTGTTCTTTGTGAGATAAAATCATAAATGTTTCCTTCCCATAGTTACCACTTCTGCAGTCAAGTTAAAACATTTTGGCAGCATTATGTTTACATAACCTCAAAGTGTTCCCAGTTTCCTTTATCATTTATTATTCGAGTGTTTTGACCTTTGCTTCATAAGATCAGATCACTGATCTGACTTAATGGGTCCATGTGAATGCATTTCATTCCTAGTTTGTACCACAGTTTCACACAAAACAATAGACCTATAGATGAGATAGTACTTTCAATACTTCCCATGATCATATCACAATTGATTTTCTTCTTCTAGTTTTTTTTTTTTTGAGTGTTCTCAGAAGGGGCAGGGCTGAGGTTGATCCTTACCTTGGCCTCGCATTTCCTGTGGGTGGCCGTCTTGCATACTAAGAGGAATGTGAAGAGGGAAGGAAGGAGGACAGAAAAAAAGAAAAACAAAAATTCAGTACTGTCACAGCTGCATTGTCCTGTTACTTATATTGGCGTTAAAACTAAATCTGAAGTAATGAGATCAACCTGCCAACTATAATCTCTATTTTCACTGAACGCCAGGTTAGACATCACGATCCAAGGAAAATATTGGTATCATTCCGTTGTATTACTATATGAGTCTCTCCCCATCCCACATGTTTGTCTGATATTCTAAAGGGAAACACACGACTGGTGCAGGTGTATGTCAGCACTCCAGAGAAACAGCTATTTTGTCTATTTTGACTACTTCTTTTGTTGGAATAACACATCCAGTGGGGTCAATTGGATGATTCCTCCATCCTTTGTCACATCATCCTACATGCTGCTGGCTGCCTTTTCTAAGTGAACATATGCTGGACATACTGGTCTACCAGAGTCTC
Source organism: Thunnus albacares (assembly GCF_914725855.1). Taxonomy (NCBI): domain Eukaryota; kingdom Metazoa; phylum Chordata; class Actinopteri; order Scombriformes; family Scombridae; genus Thunnus; species Thunnus albacares. The sequence continues at coordinate 8,389,852 of NC_058110.1, read as the reverse complement.
TCCGCTGTGAGTGACCGAACTCTAACACATGATCATACAACATTTACCTCTGCAGAAGGAGCCTACGTTGTCGACGTTCTGGCGACACACGCTGCACTGCCGCTTCTTCTTGAAGGTCTTTTCCTTAAAGATATGGGGCTCTCCCTTCCCCGCCTGCTCACACACACACACACACACACACACAAAGAAAAATGAGATTTACACTCAGTTAGAAATTGGATACGGGACTAGACGTGGTTAATTCAGTATGCGGAGCTGCATGCTCTCAGGAACACTGAGAGAATCCTTGTTTGACCTTGTTTGATCATCCAAGAGGTTGACTTGGCAAACGTTACATTTCATTTGTTAACCGGCCACGCTTCAATCTGACAGGATGAAAACAAGACACACAAAGTGGTTCGACTGCTCCGACTCCTTCCAAGAAAAGACAGAAAGTAAGAAAGTAGATAATGCTTGAGTTGGCGAACTGTAATAATGACAGGAGCTTAGACCTGTCAGCTCTAACCGGTATGTATGACAGACCAGGGTGCATAGTAATGTGTGTGTGTGTGTGTGTGTGTGTGTGTGTGCATGCATGCTACATTCATTCTCTACTGATGTTGCCTGTTTAACTTTTGTTCTGGTTGTGTAACTCTCTTCCAGTAATAATCCTTGTGGTTCCCTCCCATACCCCACTATAATCCTTAGTATGTGTGTGTGTGTGTGTGTGTGTGTGTGTGTGTGTGTGTGTGAAGGTTTGGGAAAGAGAAAAAAGGTGCACATGCATTAGTCTAATTCTTAAAAGTCAGCAAGAGAAGTTGAAGGCAAAAGAAGTCTCACCACTTTTTTTCTTTCTTATATCCATGTGTGTCACTATGTGTGTTTTAGTGTGTACATCAGTGTCCATGTGTGTTACTTCATATGGTAGCCATTCCCGCCCAGTGCCTCTTTGTTTCCCAACATGGGATCAGATCCGCAGATGACTGGGCCTGACGTGACTCCGCTGAGGCTTTGAACATGAGAACGCTAACGACCACTGGCTAAGTACGGGGGTTGCTTAGCATGTTTTCATGCATGGATACGTAGCGGGAGAGGGAGGAGGGGGAAAACAGGCAATGTCATGCTGAGAGGCGGCACACGTATTCTGGAAACAGGCTGCAGACAAAAAGGGTTTCTCTCAGTACATTTGGCTGCATGTGTTCATCTAAATGCAAATATGACCATAAACACACACGTCAACGTCATCACCCACAAAGAAACAGCAGCTATATGTGAGAAAGGGATCGTGCTGCTGAGGCTAGTCTGTCCGACTGCGTTTCCATAGTTTTGGATAATTAAACTGATACATACACATAAAGGGGTTTTTGTTTCCTCTGTGTGTGCTTTTCCTCCTTGGTAACAAAGAAATGGGGCTGTTTGCACACTTTTTCCATTATCCTGCTGCTCTGACTGTGTGCTAGGGACTGGACAGTGTTTGGACAGCTGCCTGCCTGGCATTACCCTCTGCCAGCCATGTTCAGTGGCTCCAGTACAAGTGTACTGTGACCGCAGCAGCCTGGACGGTGGAGGTGGACCAGGTGGGTGGTGCTGGGGCTGGTGTCTGTGATGTAATATGGTGTGGTTGGGAGATTGACGTCCCTCTTTAAGAGTGTGTAGTCATTGCTTTTGGAATTTTTTTTTTATGTTGGGGTTTTCATTTGACTCAATATGACTTGCATTATTCTCATTTACGCAACTTTTCTGCAGTAACAAACCAAAATCTCTGTAGGCTTCATTAAAGTTTTATGTTATGTTATCTTGATCCTGTTTTGATGAATCCTTCATTTGGCAGTTCTCCTCTCTTACTCCAAGTCCGCCCTCTCCTGAACCCCAAACACAACAAATGCTCCTCATGACTAGTTTAGCTACCTCATGTATTCTTTGCTCATTAGCTCTGCCTTGACATTCATTGTCTGGTGACCAAGCATGTTAAAGAGCTCGACACAAACAGTCACAAAAGAAAACCAAGCTTCATCTTACAAACTTCTTCATGTACTTGTGGATATAGTCTGTAGTGTGTCCTCATTCTCATCTATGAACTTGTGCAATAATCTCTGTGTGTGCAAGCACTGGGCCCACGGTGAGTTTAAAAAAGTAACCAGTTACTGTCAGCTAAACCGCGTTGGTGATGTGGGCTGAGAGATAAACACATACAGAAGAGGAGAAGCTGGCAGCTTTCTTCCTGTTTCAGACACAATCAAAACCGCTATATAGTCCAACCACACGCAATCATGGTGAGACAGTCCTACACGACTCCGCTACGGAGAGCTGTAAGGTCCCGTATGGATTGACACCAATACAAGCTGCTGCTCCCTGGTTCATGTGAGGGAACAGGAAGGTAAATCTCCACTGACGTAGATAAAACCACTTTATATTTCATGCAACTGACATCATCTGGTGGCGTAGGGGTGAAGGCGCCAACCATGAGCCGCAGTGTCCCCATTTGGCGTCCAGCAGGGGATCTTTGCATGTCATCCCTCGTCTCTCTTTCCCCTCATTTCCTGTCACTACTTGGCTGTCCAATAAAGTACTCAAAAAATAAAATACTCAAAAGATAGTTGCTAAGAGAAGTGGCAAGTTACTTTTCTGTATAAAACGCAACAACCATGGAAACCACTTATTACTCAGGGTGACATATTAGCCAAGTGCTTAGAGTGATTACTGAGTTTTCCAAAAGTTTCAGGTTTGATCTCTCAAAAAACCATATCCAGAAATATTCCTGGAAACAAATACAGTATCAAAAATGTAAAATGTAAATGCTATAACTGGAATAAATAGATAGAAGTCTAACACTTTAAAAAGTATTCACTGTTTCAGCAAACATGCCTTGTAATGATCTCCTTGAGGTTCAAACTTCATTCTTGACCTTGGAAACAGCAGCTGAGAAAACAATCTCACTTCAAGGTCCATTTAGTAGAACAAACTCATCTTTTATAGCAACATGGACAAGAAGTCCTTCTAGTTCTCTGAAAAATGGAAATTTGAACATCTACAATTTCATGACGACTGAGCAAGCTCCATCTGCTGATGAAGATCATGTGATATCATCAAAAGCTCCAGAACAGCTTCTTAACGGAGGTTGAGGTGAGATATGTAATAGTCTCTGTGAAAAGGGACCATTATCTCAACTGTAAGGTTGAGTGTTGTTAAGATTCGCACATTTACTGCTATCATTGCTTGGAAGCATATTCTATTCAAACCAGAGCTGTCACAGCTTTTCTGCCATTTTTGTAGTTTCTCGCATTAAGACCTACAGCAGGTAATGGATACATTTTTCAACTTTTGGAATGCTTTATGCAAACTAACACAGGCTACAACACAATCTTCTGTACGCCGTGGAAAATGAGTTAAAGGATTCAAAGACTACACTCTCCACTGGACAAGTTCAATAACAGCCAATAATAAAACCTGTAACTAGCTGTTCAAATGCATAAATAAGTGTGTTAGCCATATGTGCATGGAAATACCGTTCTTTGGAAAATGCTACGTTAGCAAGCTAAGCTAGCCACTTGGCCTTACAAAAAATGATGTAATATGAAATAACTAAACAAAAGCCTTTGACTGGCCAAGCTACTCCGCTCATTGTGCAGGGTGGTACGGTTGCAGTTTCCAATGAGATGCTCAGTGCTCTGCCATCTTTGTTTGAGTAATTTCAACATAATTTCAATTAGTTTGCTGCCATAAAGGGCAACAAAATATGTAACTGACTGAAATATGAATTTCAGTTTTAACAGTGACCTTTTTTTTAATCCATTTAAAAGACTGCAACTGCCACTACACTGGTAGAAAAAGAGGTGCATTTTAATATTCACATTTTTAACTATTTATACAGTATTTAACATTAATATACGTAATTACGCTAAGTAAGAAAAACAAAGGTCCCTTTCAGAGCAATTGTTAGTTTTGCAGTTTGGAACCTTCCAGGTATTGATCCTGTATTATTGGGAGACTTCCAGGACAAGTGCACACTATGCAAACTGAGTCCAGTGCCAAATCTATCGGCACACTCCAGTCAGCTCAACCTGGGAGTCCAGCAGAGGAAACCACAGTGAAGCAGGTTTACAACTTCAAGGATTAGGAACAGAGGAAGAAGAAAACAGCTGGTAGAGTGAGAGTATGAGCACTGCAAACAACCTGTGATGCTGGGCCTGGTCCCCAGGATAGTAATTACTGTCACCACTGTAATGGATAAAAAACATCTTCCTCTGGTAAAACATGTGTTATTCAGTACTGTCTATGAGCAAATAAAGAAGCTGTTACTGGTTAGATCATTTCTGCTGCCGGAGAGAAATGAGCTGAAGATCAGATGAGAATTTAAAATTTTAAAAAAACATTTGTCTTGTTTAGCAGGAAAATGGAAAAATCAATTTATTCACTCACACTATAGATGGACGTTTCCACAATCACACAGGTTAATCAAACTGAATCCATCTCTCATCACTCATAGTTAGTGATGGACAAACCTGCACAAGCAAACAGTACATGTGACCATTTAAACTACACAACCTCCGCCAGCTGGGACCTGCCTAAATTTCCACAGTAGTGACACTAGATGTAAACAGCTACCTGAAACCTGAGAAAGAAAACTCTCCACACACACAGACACACACACACACACACACACTCACGTGCTGATGCGTATCCCTGCAGACAGTCAGTGGAAACCGACAGCCTTCCCTTCCCTTTCCTCTTCCCGTCCCCGTGTCCTCCCGTGTACCAGGACAGACCCCACCTCTTCTACATCTGCTACGCACAAGAAGGTCCTTTTTCTAATATTTTTAGCCTTCTGGCAGAAAAAGGAACCAGAAGTTTCTGGAGTCAAAGAGATGCTTTCTAACCAGAAATCCCCCCCCCCCACCCCCCTTCCTCACTGCACGTCTGCCAGCCGTCACAGAACAGTAGCTGGATTGAATGAGGGAGGGGTTGGATACATGTACAAGAGATGCACACAGAAGCAGAGGTTTATGCATACAAATGTAAAAACAAATACACAGAAAGCCATTCGTGCACACACACACACACACACACACACACACACACATTCAAATCCCTGGAAACTCTCTTGCTCCTTCCTTCTTGTTTCTTTCTAAAAATAGTCTTGATATTTAGACAATGATGGGCATTGTGTGGGAGTGGTATATTACAGACTACAGGACTGGACACTGTGACCTCAGCTTCAGCTGCAGATGGTCAGTGAGGGCACACATTGAAAGTACCCTTAAGGGAAAGACTTTTTACTGATTTTACCATTACAAGAACTCTGTGCTGGTCAGTTATAACGGGACTTTGTCTTTAGATCTTTTGATTGTTATTTGCAGTGCAAGCAGAGCCATTTTGCTGTGTGACGCGTTTGCAATGGCAGGTGTTTCACGGTCTGCTCTGCTGTGAAGTACTGGAAGAAATGCTTGGTTTTTGAACATTATTTGATCACGCCTAACCTATTTTGTACGTCAAATTAATCTACTTTCATTTAAATTTGATTCGCTTTTGCACCATAACAACACTTTTTTTTCTTATTCCATCACTGGCACGGTTGGCCCTTTCACTGACAAAGAACTAGGGCTGCAACTAAGAAATATTTTCTTTATAGATTACTCTATAAATCTAACAATTGTTCGGTCTTTAAAATGTCAGAAAATAGGCCGGTGAAAAGTGCCCCAATATCCAAGGTGACAAGACAAAGAAAAGCAGCAAATGCTCACAACAGAGAAGCTGGAACCGAGGAATGTTTGGCATTTTTGCTTGAAAAATGACTTGAAGAATTCTTTGATCATCAAAATAGTTGCTGAATAATTTTCTTTAAACTGACTAACCGAATAACTGTTTCAGCTCGATAATGAATAGATGGGAACCATTTGTCGGGTCAAATCCCATCTGGTGTGCAAATGGTGTGAGTGCAAAGCAGGTTTTCCCATTGACATTCACCGACTGAGTCGACTGCAATAAGGGGAAAATTCTTATGCTCTTGAAGGAATTTACACACTTGACCCTCAGTTTCAATGGAAATGCCCCCGAGGCTCTATTTCTGTGAGGGGAAATTTAATGTCTATCAGCACTGGACTTTATCTTCAAAAGACAACAACCTCAAATTGTTAATTTTGTGTTGGTTGCTAATTATAGTAGTTGTATGTTGGTTTTACACACGTACACATTCATGGGTGTGTTTGGGACTTCTTGTGTATGTGTACTTAAATCCCACCCTCCATTGAGAGTATCTCACATGGGCCGGTATCTGGGTTCCTGCATCATTTGTTGGTATCAAGGCCAGCATGTGTGTTAATACATGTAAGTGTGTGTGTGTGTATGTGTGCGTGTGTGTCCAAAGGGTGGGACAGGCAGTGGAGGGAACAGAGACTGCCTGTTCCCGAGGTGAGGTCAGTGCGCCGCCATGATACACTTCCGTTCCCTCGGACTTCTGCTGCAAACACACACACACACACACACACAAACACACACACAAACATTTACACACAAACACACACACACACACACACACAGAAAGGTCTTATTGCTCCAGCGTCACCACCAAAACCCCCTCCTGCAGTTGTTCATATTTACTGGCAAACCATCTGTTTCGCCTCAAAATGTACTGGGAAGTGGCCCCAGTAAGAGGATGACATCATCCGGGGGTCATGATTAAGTGATGGTTAAACACGTGAGTTAAGACCAGATCTCATCAGACCTACTCATGCCTCTGCTGGAATAGGTGTGAATCAATTGCGTCCGTCGCGTTTTAATGCTGCAGGATTTTCCAGGTGAGGGTGAATAGCTGCTACTGTAGATGTGAACTCAGTGTAACTGCATCTGGCACATGGGAATGTGAACCAGCCTCTGTTTAAGCCTCTTGGCTTGGCAGTGAAGAGGGGGTCTCCCATGCAAGCGAACACAGCCCTCCTGTGCCATTTATGGGCCGTCAAACTTCTCAGTTACACCCAATAAATGCAAATATAGATACTGTACACTGAACACAACAACAGTATTGTACTGTTAGTCACTGAGCATCTCCAAAGGAGGAGCGGGTATACAGGAAGTGCCTTGCTCAAAGGCAACAGAAGTTTTTCTTGGAGGATCATTACTCATTTTTATTTCCTTCCTAGGTTTTCCCAGAGAGTCTGTTTTTTTTTTCACCACAAGTTCCCAATCTGATGAAAACACAGGCTGACCATATGCATTAAATATGGTTTACATAGGATGAACTTTGCTAATGACCACGCTGTTATCAGTAAAGGAAAGGTTGGAGAGGTTGGACAATGTTATCTTGTTGTTAATCCATAACTGTTTTCCTCATGTTGCAAAGCAGGATAGGAGCTCTGACAAGGGATCATGATATGGAGCCAACACTAATTGGCCAGTGTATGAACCACGCAACAGTCATTAGTCAGTGTTGGCATGCAAAAAAACACACAAACAGTATGACGTGTGCACTACCACATTAAGCACCCACTTATGACTTTTGTTCACAGCATCCTTTTAGTCAACTTGTAATTTTAATGTGCCTTTAGGAAAATTTCACAACACACACACTCCCCCTCCTCTCTCTCTCTCTCTCTCTCTCTCACACACACACACACACACTCAACCCCAGCTTGTCATCACAATCTGTCAAGGCTGGACGTAACAAATTGCAATCTCTTGTGTAATGTAAACCAACTTTTCTAAAGTCACTCCTTTTTAACCAAATTAAACTTTAAATAAACTATTTGAGCACATTTTATATTGCAAAACGTAAACTTCAGCTCCCCATTACAGTAAAGACTGGTCGACATAAGTGATGAGATAAGTCAATGGCAGCTGAGTCTCCAGCTCTTCTCCTTGACCTTGACCAATTTAGATATACAGCTGGGTATAAACTGACTGAAAGTTCGTGAAAAAAAAATAGAAAAATCATCTCCATCTCATGCTAAAAACTACATTCATTCCGAATACTTGTAACCTATAAATAAGTTAGGCCATGCACCTTATATGCAATTACACATTAATTAAAGCACCACTTGTAGCGTCAAAACCGTGCACGCACTCTGACACCATTAGTGACGCGTTTTTTTTTTCTTCCTTCGACATGACTTTGCGACATTAACAATAACTGACTGGCGCTGACGCAGTAACAGCAGGGATGGAGGGGGCCGCTTAATGCATCATATGACCCCATTCAGAACATTTTATGTCAGTTTAATGAAGTGCGACGCATCAAGCCACTTCTCAGAGCACAGCAACAAGTCCCTGAAAGTTTCTAATGAAACCACTATACTTAAAGCACAGAGGATAAAATGTAAATGTGTGCTCTTCATGGAGGATAGTGTAAGTAAACATACGGCCAGGTGCGGCACAGGTCATGTAAAATCTCTTATTGAACAGCACAGATACAGCAGCCTGTCTTCGTGCTAGGGAGCCGCCTCCAAAAATCTGGTACTGTGTAAGTTTTTAATACCAGCCTGAGGTGGTCAAACATTAAAAGATTTGACAGAGTGGAGAGCGTTCACGGCCGAAACTTAACGTCATGTTAAAGTTCACACAGAAAACAGTCACATTCACAAAGTGCGCAACTGCACAGCCACCACATGCGCATAAAAACACCAACATACATCCAAAAATCCTTCATACAGACTCTAAATACTGACTAAATTAATCTAAGACAAACAATATCAAACCCTAACTCTCTCTCTAGACTAACGATACTTTATGATCTTACCTTGTTCATTTTCCCGCTACTCATATTCCCTGGATTAAAAGTTGCCTCTCATTCTGAGGAAAGCCATCAATAACATGGCCTGCGACTATGAGATAACTTGTTTTCTTTACTCCGGTCCACCCTCCGTGCTGGAGCTGCGGGGCGGAGCCACACGCAGCTAGAAGCATGTGGGGAGTACTATTACTAGATATTCGACCACTGATTGGTCGACTTCTGGAGGGGAGCGTGAGGATACCCGATCCGGATTGGCTGAATTAATGACTATAATTCCTAAAGGACCCACCAGTATAATTGAGGTGATCGATCACGAATGCTCGTCACCCTTCATGGTATTTATTCCATCACATATGCTGCCTGTACAGTAGGCTATTTATACATTGATTTCTGATATGTCAGTGGTTCCCTCCAGACATGTTTTAAGACATATTCAAACAAGAAAATAAACTTAGTTCCCATATCAAAGTTTATATTCTTAAAGGTATATCTACTCTGTTTATACCGTTAAACAAATCTGTATTTTTCATTTGAAATGTTTAAAAGCTTGATACAAAATGTCTCCTACTCCATTGTCAGTGTATGTGCACTGGAGGCACATACATCATATGTAAAGACATTTTTTAGTAGAGGGGGACTTTAAAAAAGTAAATAGAAAAAACATTTTAATAATTGTAATTTAATAGCCACGTTATAGAATCACTTGAATCACTTTACACGAAGCAGTTCACATTTAAAAAGTCCATTCCATATTGTATGGTAGGTGGACCTAAGGTATAGTAGGTGGGTCATAAGGGGGTTGCTTATAGCATTTGGAATCTGAACATGTAAATAAATGTGTAAAAATGTAGCACACACATGCATGTATTGAGGCATCTTAATTATGAGCCCCATATGCTTGAGGTGATGTGGGCCCCCTCTTCTCTTCATTTCATCCTCCAACAAACCTTTATTAAATGTGACAGACATGTCACATTTTAGTCAGGACACCAGAGTTCCTACCTGAGTGTATGGCTCTGTGTGGTCAATGCCCAGATTCTCTCACTGTATATCTCCAACACACACAAACACAGATGTGCCTTGATTAACATCTGCATTGACACTTCTGCTGACTGACTAGTGTGTTAGTAGCAGCACCTAGTGGTGAAATAAGGGAAAAGCTCTAGGTGAGGCAGAGTTGTGCTGTGTTGTCAAGCATCTCTTGATATCAGTCATTGTGTTTATTGGACACAGCTGCTCTGCATCCTCGGATTCTCAGAGAAATTGTGATATCTTTCCTCAGCATCAGACAGTCATAAATACAGACAGACACTAACCAGCTTTTTGAAACTGTGAATGGACAGGTGATGCTTGAAATCAGTCTGAAAACATACATAAAGCAGTTTTGCATTTCTTATTTTTTTAAATGTTTAACTAGACAGCTCTCTGAGTGGATTCACTGTAATTGAAACAAGCCAAAACCTTTCTTACGACAAACACAGTAATATAAATCTTTGATTCCTTGCCAAGCTGCCTATATGTGCTTATGGTTGTGATTATACTCTACATATCCATGTATGCAGATAGCTGCACCCCTTATTGTTCATATTGTTACCCATAATATTCCCCAGCCTCAGACTCCTAATGCATAGAGCATTATTTCTGTCTGCCGCCTCAATCTCTTAGTCGCTTCCATATGTGTTAGACTGACGTGCAGGTATGAAGGCTGCACAGTATATCCCTACCAATCAGTGCAGAACGTGACTGTGAGTCATGACATGTACAGTAATGCAGTCCATTCCTAAATTATAAGCCAGGAATTTCCGGCTTTTGATAGGAAAAAAAGGAGGATTGATGGATTGGAGTCTTGGGGAGTTTAATTGTTTGTGGAATTTTCGGCTCCCTCTCTTTTGGATGGTGGAAGAGTGAGGAGAGAAGAGGAGGGAGTTGAAGAGAGATGGATTTAGTAGCGGTGGACAAAGTAGTAAGGTGAAAAAAGGTAATGGGAGGGGCAGAGAGGCCACATGCGAGACTAACAAAACACTGGGGGACCACGAGAGAGAGAGAGACAGGAAGCTGGCGCTTGGGATTGGAATGAGGGGTTGAGTCGGTGAGTAAAGTGGGGGAGGGTCGTGTTGGAAGAAAGATGGAGATGGGGAAACGGGGGAAGTTGTTGTGGGTGCAGTAGCAGAGATGGCAAGAGAGGGAATTGGGAACTGACACTTTTGCAGTGTGGCAGACAAATGAAATGACTCCTGATTCAAGCTTTCAATACACTTAGGCAGACCAACATTAAATGACCTCAGTCAAATGCAAGGTGCTTGATGAAAGTAAACACTGCATGAAATATTGCAGGGAAGCCAGGTGTGTTTTTGTCTAGTCTGTCTAGAACACTGAATTTAGAGTCACGAGGAAGCGGAGGGACTTGGATCAAGCTTGGAGGTAAATGAGAAAGAGGTGGACAGAGTGGGGACTGGGGCCAAGAGGAAATGAGGGGAGGAGGCTAGAAAAGGGGGCTGTGTAGCTTGAGGACGGATTGTGTAAGACAGCACTAAGCCAAAGGCTGATAAGGTGCAGCTGTTGAAGGAGCGAAAGAGTGAGAAAGTAGTGGGAAGAGCGAGTGAGACAGAGAGAGATACTGATGACACAAATGTAGCACATGTTCACATTTATTATGTCGATGAGTTCAATAAAATCCCCTCTGTGAGCCAACGCTGCTCAGTCCTAAAGACATTTTCTCAGCATACTTTTCAAAAGTTGGACGAACGTCCAGCTCGACATTTTTGCGTGTAAGAAAAGAAAATATTTCATGCATAGTTTGCTGTGAGGTGTTTCTTTTGAGGGTGGTTCTGGGATATGTTGGGGGGTTTACCAGGGGAGGAAATGGTTTATGTCTTTCCTTTTTCCCTATATCAGTTTTTATCTGCGTGCCCACTACATACAACAACAAGCATTCCTCAAATCCTGCTCAGAGTTTGGGACAGATCATTGTTTTCAAGCCACAGGAATCTAGTCTGTGACAACCACCCCCTGAGTCTGGACTTTACATAGGAATTCACCTTTTTGCTAACATGCAGGAGTGCATGAACTGCTTCTATTCTATTCTATTCTATTCTACTCTATTCTATTCTATTCTATTCTACTCTATTCTATTCTACTCTATTCTATTCTATTCTACTCTATTCTCTTCTGTCCTGGATATTGCGGGGGTCTATATTTACCGCTGGTCGGTCAGTGTTCCTTCCTGTGTTGGGTGTGTGATTGTAGTGAATGCCTGTGGCTCAAGGCCTCAGTATTGGTCATGGCCAATCTAAACTTTGTTGCTCATGAGAAATTACAGGGAAGCTGGACAAATACATATAACTCTACAACCACTGTCACAATGCCAGGTCTCAGTGTTTTTTCTACAGCCAGCTGTACGAAAAGGGAGAGATATTGTGATTATATTTACTTTTTTATCCTCAACGGCAACAAAAAGTGTGTTGACTAGAATAACACAAAGCAGCTGTACTTAACTGCTGAGGGACAGCGGTGATTCGCGCTGAATGTCAGCACAACAATATGCTCACAGTGACAATGTTGACACAGTGATATTTATTAAGTAATGTTTACCATGCCTCACTGTCTTAGTTAAGCAAGTTAGCATGCTAACACAAATCACAGCTGAGGCTGATGCTTTGTCTTTAGCTTTGCAGGTATTTGGTCATAAACCAAAGTATTGGACGAATTTAAATTTTGACTTGATGGTGGCGCTAGATGAAAAGTCAAGGGGTCAAAGTTATAACAATTCATCCTGTGGGGAACATGAATGTCTGCACCAAAATTTCATGACAATCCATCCAAAAGTTACTGACATATTTCAGTCTGAACCGTGTTGGAATGACCAGCAGACTGACATTGCTGCTAGCGTGGCCTCAAAATTCCTGCAATTCTCTGGAAGCCGTGCGATAATACATTTCATATTCAAATTTAACTGCCAAGTGATTCCATTAATAATTCTCAGGCTTGAACCCTTGGCTCTGCATCTAGGTGAATTAAATACATGTTTATTATGATGCCTGCCAAGATGTTAAAGACATTTAACTTTCAATGCCAATGGTCTGTTTGTGATCATATAATACACAATAGGGCAGACTGGAAAAATAATTTCATGACAAGGATATAACCCCGAGGTGGCAGCTTCATTACTTCTGTCCAAGGCTCATCTATTTTGATTTGTCTCACATGAATCCTGTATCATTTACCAGAGCCGTAGGCTTTTTTTTTTTTTTTTTTTAAAAGAACCATATGAACTTTTATGAAAGACAGCTACAGACCTTTTAACTCCCACTGTCAGGAATTGTTTATTTCAAGAATCCATTTATAGAGGGTTGTTTATTGATGCACAGCTACTCTACATCAACAACTTTCCAAGAGGCAAATTGAGTATGTTTTGAGCACGGAGAGCACATTTGGGTAACATAAGGTGATAGAAAATGTCAATTCATGTTAAGCCAATGGAGTAATCCAATAACAGGAACAAGTGAATAATGAAAAAAATCCACCATTTGTAAAATACTGTAACGCCAATACCCACAAAATCATTAATGACATAAAATCAAGACAGCATTCAGTACTTTCTGAAAGATGTTTTTCAACAACACTCAGCAAACTGAAAATATGAATCTCACTGAATCAGTACAATAAATGGATCAAAGGTTTACTGTGTGATATTGTGTCAAAAACACCTTGAAATTATCAATTTTGTTCTCATGACTAAATGAAAAATCTGTGCCACGAAAATGTAAAAGATAAAAAGAACTGTAATAAAACATCCCTTTCCCGTGTTATTGACATAGCATCAGCAAATTATATAATCACACTGAGAACTGCGTGTGGAACATTTCTCGTTGCCAAGTGTTTCCAGTAAATACTTGGCACGAGGCAGGCCGGGCATATATGTGCATGATGTTTAACAGGGTATTAAGACTTTCAACTCTTAATCATATTCTTGTCGCATCCTCACTGATGCTGATACTGATGCTCATGAACTACAGTACTTCACACACCTATGATTGTTTGCAGGTCCATCAAAAAGAAGTGAAAAAAGAAGGATGAAACAAGATAAACAAGAAATGAAAAACAAATACATAAAAAAAGACCATAAATAGAGACAACATCTTCTCCTCTAGTGGGATCTAACTGGTTCCCACACCCATGTGGTGGGGTCAGTCACAGCTGGATGACGTAGTCCAGAGGGCTCCATATTCCCACGCTGCTCTGCATGTGATATGGAGCCACTGGGACTGTGGTGCAACCAAGCATGCCCACACACACACCCACACACACACACACACACAAACATGGATAACAAGCATGGATGCCAGAAGACATGCATGCACATTTACAAAAATGCATACAAACATACTCAGACACTTTCCACATCTGGATAAAAAGCCACCAGTACTCATGACAGTATTGTATGTAATCACATGTGATGTAAACTGATGGACAGAAGTCAAGGTTCTCAATGTTCTCTTGATGGCTCATAACACTTTAAGATCCCTCCAGGCAGCCAGCTAGTTAGTCTGCCTCTGTTGACATTATGGTAATTCTCCAGCTGTGCTGAGGCCATCACAACACTGCTATTGTATCTGCAAAGATATGGCCCCAGCTTGGAGATGCCATCGTCATCCACATCATCTTTTAAATCAAAGCCAAACAAACACGCACACGCACTGCGCGTAAGAATCCAATATAGACAACAACTTCTTCTAACTTCAAATCTCCTGTGCTTGTTTATAAGAGTGACATAACACTACATATATTTTCTCAAATTAAAGAAGAATGAGAGGTGTATTGGCATTTTTTCAGTGACACATGGACCTGATATTTGCCAGCTCATGCTGACCTTTGACCTTTCTGTAGAACAAGGCAGGAGGTTCTCATCAGGTATTCATGGCAGAATATTAAATTAACTGATTTTTGTAAGAGCTCAGGCCATTGCAATTGGATGTTAAGAAATGTTGATTAGAAGATTAGCATAATATCCTAAATATACTGTGTGTATTTCCATTAAAATTCACCCTTCATCCATAAATAACAACTAATTTCTAACAAACAATTCTTACACATTTTTCTCAAAGATTGCAGTTGTCCTACAACCACAGACGTTCTGGATGGATGCCCAAGGTGGTGCATATAAACAAATGCATGCCCAGTTGCAGTGAACATATTTACCTTTAATTTCATCACACATACACACACACACGTGAACACTGCTTGCACACTGACCTTTGTCAGCCTCATCCTGCCACTGTCACTCCTCTCCACACTCCTTCTCTTCACAGATGTTTTTCTGACCACCGGCACTGGTTGCACCTCTTGCTCCCCGCACCAGTCCGAACTCAGGACACAACCCATATAGGTGGACGGGTCCTGGACTTGGGGACTTTTTCCTCCTCCTCTCGCTCTCTCTCTCTCTCTCTCTTCTCTCCTTCTGTCCTCCCTCCTCTCTGTCCCTCTGTCCTCTTCCCCTCGTCCTCTAAACAGGCTCCAGCCCGGGCTCCTGGGCAGCTGTTTTTGTCAGCTGGAAAGGAGGAGAGGGAGGCCCTTCCCCTTTTCCTGGCTCTCGTTCAGCCTCGCTGTTACGGGGACAGAGGGGAGGATATACTCTCTCACTGCCTCCCCCCCTCCTCTCCTCTCTACGCACACTTTAAAAACACCTCTCTTTCCAACTCGGCTCCGCAGCAGTCACACATGTGGACTCCCCATTTTTCTGCCTCCCCCGCCCCCTCTCACTGCTCCTCTTTGTTTCACACCCCAACTTTCTTAAACTCACTTGTTTCCCAACTTTACTTATTCCTTCACGTGACCCTTGGCTCAAATGCCGATGCTCAAGGATTCATCTTCCAGTCCAGTAAAGCTGTAGCCTGTCTTCACCCTTTTCTCTCCTTTTCGTCTTCTTTTGCAATCCTCCCATCCCAGGAACACGCCTCTGCCTTCCTTCTCCCTTTCCTCTTGCTTCTACCCGTCTACTAGGTTGCCTCACTCTTACATATACAATTACCTCTCTGTTCTCACCCCCACCCATCTCTCCTCCTCAGCTCCCCTCTGTTTCCTGCTTCCAGATACAGGCAGTCTCTCCTCGGCTCAGGCAACTCATTGTTGGTATTGTCTAGAAAACAACCAAGAAACCACAACAGTGACGGCAGCTGTTGGGATCCTTGGTAAGCCAGTGATTCAGCCTGGACTGAGCCTCCCCTTGTTTACAATGCAACGGCCTGTAAACAAGGTCTCTTTCACCTAACATGTGACAAAGGATGCGAGGGGCTGTAAGCAGGAATGTCAGATGCATCCTCGTCATTGTTTAGATGATTTATGTCTTAATAGTGAAAGAAAAATGTCAAAATTTCAACACAAAGAGTCTCCCTGCATTTTTAATATTGCTACAGGGTGTGAAAAATATTAGCATTACTCATGTTTCTTTCCCTCTTGGTCTCTTTGCTGTTGTTTATTTCTTCTCCCTTGAGTGTTTTGGCTGCTGCGCAAGAGCTCACAAGGCTTGGAAGAGTGAGACTGTACCCCTTAAAAGGCAAATTCTTGATGCTCCTCCAAAAGCCCCCCCCCCTTTTGTATTTACTCTCTACATTCCCCCTTTCCTCTCATTTGTTTTCTTCTTTCTCTCGTTCTCTCTGTGTTTCCCTCTTCTTTCTTTTCTCTCTTCAGACGCAGAGCAGTGGTGAGGCAGTCTTGTTGTTGCAGGCATTTTGCCCCAGACAAGCCTTCCAGGTGTCCTTCCTTTCCTCCAGCCTCAGCCCCCCCTTCCTATACCCTACCATCCATCCATCCATCCATCCATCCATCCATCCATCCATCCATCCATCCTCCAACCTTCCCTCTACCCCAATTCCTTGTTTTTTTTTTTTTTTTAAAAAAGTCCACCTTCTAGTCAACGCCAACCCCTCCTTTTGTTTTCTCATGATTCCTCCCCTATATGTATGTCTCTGCTTTCAGGCAAGGTTTCAGACATGAGCTCAGGCTGCAGGCAGCGTTTACAACAAACCCCCCTCATGGTTTTACATGCCGTGAAATTAACTCCTTCTAATCAACTCAGGTCCCATCAGAATCCTAGTTTCGCATCTGGAAAATATGGAGACAGACAGGAGTTTAGTTTGCAAAGACGGAGCAGTTAACTACTGCAAATTTCAAAGCCAGAAAGAAAGATCCAAATTTCATCTGATCAGAAAGTAGATTGTACTAATACTAAAACCATCTAATACTTGATCTTTTTTGGCATCTTCCATTGCAACATACTTGGCACTTGTTAGTAGACTTGGCAGAAATCACTTTTAGTCTGGATCTGGGAAGATTAATGACGGATCTCTGGAAGATGGGGTTTATTGATAAGGAGGAAAGGAGAAAGGGATAAAGGGAGAGAAAGGACACCGAGAAGAATTGAGAAAGACAAGATAAATCAAGGCCAAATATGGAGAAACAGAGAAAAAAGGAGGGGATTGTATTCTGAAGAAACAAATGCTGAAGCAACAAAGGAGTACAGAAATAGACACAGTTGTGATGATGTCAGGAATGACGCTACTCAAATCTTCTATAGGCCTTGTTCCATATCACAGCTTCTTTTCTCTGAGAATGAAAGCTCATATCTCAAGTTGATGACTTCCATCTACTCCAGTGGTTGTAAACATATGTTACACTTTCCCAAAGTTGTAAAACAGACTTCCACATTTCTTTGTGCTAAATAAACCTTTCTCACCCTCTCTTTGGCCCCTCCGCTGTGTCCAAGCATCTGTATTCATGGTTCAGTCTTGAACTACTCATAACCTCACTGTATGTTTGTGTGTGTTAGTTAAATGGGCATGGCAAAAACATGCAGTAGTTCTTGAGCTGCAGACAAAGGACAGCCATGCCAAGGGTGTATGCACTGGTTAAACTTACATCTCATCAAGCACAAGACCCACAGGACAGAAAGGACAGGAGGATTATTGCAGGGCAACATACAGACAACCTGATATACTGTACTAATGGTGTATCGGAGCGGTGTTTTTCTGGGTTTGTTTTGGAGACTGTCTGACCCCCAGTGGGCAAAAATACCTCAATGCTACTTTAACGTTTTAAGGAAAAGTCTGCTGTTTTTCTATATCTTTCTCGTTGTCAGCAAATCCAATTAGAAGACCAACACCAACAAAGAACTGCTCCTACTAACAAGTCTTGTCAGTGTAGAAAACCTGATATATCCTTATTCCTCTGTGCCATAGAGCTTCATTGTTGTCCAATAACTATTAAAAACACCTAAAAGAGTCCACATTGCTGCACTGGTTGATATGGTCCTTCTCTGTGATGAGCATGGGGACTGTAGCTTATATTGCGCCTGCTGCTGTAAGCATCAGATGTGTATTAATCTGCCACTGAAAAAAGTCAAACAAATGCACCATTTCCTTCTCTTTGAGTAATGTTTGCTAAAAAATACAGCGCCCAGCTTTTTTAAGAAATCATTTAGCTGCTTTTAAAACAATGAAACTATGTATTTATGAGCTGTTGTTACACATTTACATCTTTAGTAAGAACCAATGGACTGAGTGTAACAAACAGGGGAGTGAAGTTAGAAAGTGCTGAGAGACAAACCAGTGCATTAGCTTTTAGTTGTTAAAAATACATATCACCAACCTTGTCCTTTAAATCACATTTAATCAAAACCAAGCTGCATGTGAATTAATCAGGATTTTAACTGGTTTTTCAACTAAAAGTAAAAAAAATATCAAGGTACATACTGGAAACAGTAAAAATTTATAGGATCAAGCTAGACTGGATAAAAAAATTTCACACCTGTGTTGCCCTCTGTGCCCAGTGGGCGCCACAGGCTCGTGAACAGAAAAGAATAAAAACAGGGTCTATAATAATTGGATGAAATAATAAATCATGTGGCTGTGAAACTAAAAAAACAAACAAACAAACAAAAAAGCTACAAAAGTGCAGAAACTGAAAAATTACTGCTGAAAAATATGAAGGTGTGGTGTAGATGATCCTTTACATTTCATGGTCGGGAGGATATATCCTCATTTTTGTAATTGACGTCAGATTTGACACAGAGCACACTGAATACAAAAGCAGGAAACAGGGTCTAGGACTGAAGGGCTTCTAGCTTAGTCATCATGGAAAAGACTGAAGGAAATTGAAATAAAAGCCAAGCCTGGCTAGAAATCTGTCATACCCAAATCACCGTGATGATCCTGCAGATAGAAAATAGTGCCCAGTGCTGCTCTCTTTTTCCTCTGCTGCATGAATCAACGGACTCAAACAGGAAACCAAGTAAAAATGGCCAATAAAAGTTTATAGCCGCTCACGCTTTAAATCTACAGTAGGTTACAGTAAAGTGATGGTATTCTGTTCTGTGAGGCCACAAACTCCCGCAGCAGTAAGGAGGATACTGCTATGTTAAAAAAAAACAACTGAGGTCAGACTGTTTAAATCTCTGTGTCAATTTCAACATAAACTTTGACCAGTGCAAGAGATTTTACAAATTCATCACTGAAAACTGTGTCTTAACTGCCAGTTTTCACACACCACTGTTTCCATCAGTGCCTCACATAAACTGGTTAACAAGGAAGAAACGAAGACTTCTCACGTCATCTGGTACAGTAAATAAGGCATCCCGCATGGTGTGACATACTGAATGCAATGACAGTCAATAGTTTCTGGGTTTTTTTTGTGCATTTATCATCAACAACATGTCACAACATGCTGTGACATTGGATCTCTGACCATTGCTCAAACCTTTAAAAGTATACAGAGTTACTATCGCCCGTAGTTTACAGCCTTAAAGGATTATAACAGTGCTGTAGTATGTTTTAGCACATTTACTACATATATACTTTTAAATTTCTCCAACCACTCTTTCGAGGCACATGTAGTGTTTTGGAATTTAGTTTTTCTGCGAGTCAGATGTTTCCATTCAGTTCTTTATGGTATATGCTTGATATCAATAATCTATTTTTACATAAACACATATCATTAGCATATTTTGAACATTGTTGCCTTTTCTGTTATAAGCTAATATTGGCCAGTAATATCATCTGCCTCCACTAGCCTGACTGTCTGAAGGTATTAAAAAAAATCCCCCCAGCTGCACCTCCAAAGCTCCCCAATCATCTTGTATTATGTGTAGTGACCAGCAGATTATTCAGGAAGTTACTGTATACAGCCAAGACATAGTTCAGCACATTACCCCCAGTAAAACTAAACAAATGTTACATAACATGTTAATTATTGAGCTTTTGAGGTGCTGGCACATGTTTGGTTTTTTGTTGTTTTTTTTTTTTTTTACCTTTAAAGGAGGGGTTCACAATTTTTCAAGTCTGTCTTAAAACAACAGTCAGGAGCCCAAATGAACATGGAAATATGTTTTTCATGC
The DNA here is from genome assembly GCF_914725855.1 of Thunnus albacares. Classification (NCBI taxonomy): domain Eukaryota; kingdom Metazoa; phylum Chordata; class Actinopteri; order Scombriformes; family Scombridae; genus Thunnus; species Thunnus albacares. Next base: position 8,369,765 of record NC_058110.1, on the reverse strand, counting down.
TGTAATCATTCCTCCTGTTCATACTGTCTGTTAAAAGATCTCTTCATAATGCACTTACAACGTAAGTGATGAGGCCAAAATCCACAGTCCTCCTTCTGTGCAAAAATGTATTTAAAAATTTATCTGAAGCTAATATGAAGCTTTGTCATCCAAATGAGTCAAATCAAGTAGATATCTTTCAACGATCTTTCAGTCTTTTTAGTGCCAAAGGCCCTCTTTTTGTTAATATACTTCTACCACAGCTCAACAGAGAAACACTGTCCAAGGAAACACAAAGAGGGAAATTGATGCTAAACAGACTGTAACAGTAGCAGATATCCACTTGATATGACTAACTCAGACTGCTGAAGCCTCACAAAAGCTTCGGATAAACTTTTAAATGCATTTGTGCACAAAATGTGGACACACTGTAGATTTTGGCCTCCATCACTTACATTGAAAGTACATTTGAAGGGGATCTTTTAACAGCCAGTATGAACCGGAGGAATGATTACAGTGCGGAAAACCTCTTTCAGTGGTCATACGGGCACCTGATTGTTGTTTTAAGACACACTTGAAAAATTGTGAGCCTATCCTTTAACAGAGACAGGCTAGTTGTTTCCAGTCTTTGTGCTAAACTAACTGCGTGTTGGTTGTAGCTTCATATAGGCCTATAAAGATAAATCATAAGAGTAATATCTTCTCATCTAACTGTCAGCAAGAAAGCGAATAAGCGTATTTCCCAAAATATCTAACTGTTGTTCTTTGGTTGTCACTAAAACACAAAATCCTAACTTTAAAGCATGGCTAGACACCAAATAATTTCTTTGTAGAGGGTTGTGTGGAATAACAGAAGCTCAACATACAATCCTCATACTTCAAGGGTTGTAATCAGTACATAATTTCTGGGTAAAAATGATAATTACTTCTGTTTCTAGAACACAGTGGCAATGACAGTTGTTTCTTTTTTTGGAGATGGCATTCTGACATGAATTAGGCAGGAACCTGCTGACGCTGAATCTCAGTGGATTGGCCACAACACTGGAAACAGAGAGGAGAGGCTGGGAAAATGTCTTTGTGCTTACAGTGGATCTAAGTGCAGGCAGCTGTTCTATTAAAGACCAGTTCTCTCTCCTCGCTTTTAATCACTCAAACTAAAAAGAAAGGATAACATGGTAGCAGAGAAATTGTCCAAGGTTTGATATGAAATCAATTATTAGTTACAGCTTTAAATATCAGTAAAAATGTGTATGAAAAAGTCTAGAAACAATGTTTTAAAAACACTCTGCAAGTGATTTTTACTGCGGTATTTTTTTTTTATGAGATATCTTGGTACATGGCATTGGAGCCACAGGCCTGCATAAACTTTAAGGGTCTACAGTTTGCTACATGGTTAACTTCACCGTGGTTTTAAGATGTGATTTTTTTCTGGGTGACATTGAAGTAATTTGCACAAAGTGACTGAAATATGTCCCTTTCCTTCAGTGGATATGTAAGTAATAAATTCCTCACATTCATTTTGGTTAATCTGGGCCACTTGAAAACAGGCTCATGATGAGCTGATCAAGAGAAATTCTAAAAACTCCCATGACTGTTTAGTGGTGCGAGAAACATATTGAGGATCTTATGAACACTATGGATAATCAGGGAATGTTGGACCATATGTTGTTGGATAAAATGTATCTCTAATTAAATTTCTGCAAAATAATACCAGGCTTATGTTGACATCATAGGTAGTCTATTACCTTTTATAGTTTACAAAATGTATTTAATAAGTGATTCACAGTTTAGGTGATTAAAACAAAAAACAAAAAGTGGTTTGTATATATCAGAAAGCCTATTGTGCCCTCTTGTGGTTGAACTGAGACATTGTTTTACATGCATAATTGCTGGAGATGGGCCGTGTAGGCATGAAAAGTCGCCCCCTCTTCTAATTACTTAAGTTTGTACGTTTGTGTGGATAAAGTATGAATTTCCTCATCCTTAACCAAGGTGTGTCCTCCTGTAGGTGTTCATGTTGCAATTTGATATTCCGTTTTCCATGAAGCTACTAGCTACTTAATTGATAAGCTAATGAGAGCTGTTGCTAGCGCGAGCTGTAGGCATTCCTTTGATCTTGATGTGACGCAGTTTTTATTTCTCCACTTGGAACAAATTGCACTTAAAATCTTTCCCATTTGAGGTCCCTCCCAGGATTAAATTGGGATTTGTTATGTGGGGGCGGGAGGAGGCCATGAGTGCACATGTGTGTGTGTGCACAGACTGCAATATTTGACTGATATCATTTGACAAACTGTAAATAAAATATAACAAGGTGGGACAACCCTCTGCTAATCAAAGTTATTCTAGATACTGTTGGCAGTGTGCAAAACTACAGCTGTTGACGGTAAAATCTTTCTGTGCACTCCCCTGTGTATCTGTATCAAATAAGAATGGTTGTTGCCACTAAAGGAGATTATAATTATAACAGAAGTCTTTTTGAGAGTTACATTAACTGGTATTAACTTACATTTTACAATATTATATACACAGGGTGCCAACACCTTTTCAATTTTCCAAACCTTTCCATGAAATTCCATAAAATTTCAACCACCATTTCCTCACAATCTTGCTAACCATAATCTATAGATAGGAAAAATGGAGAGGCAACTACATGTGTACTCACTGAAGACACATTATCCTAACTAGCTAGATAGAAGAATTTTAACTTCCAAATCAATACTACAGTGGAAACAATAGGCTAATATTACAGTTAATTCCATCATAGAGACCACAATCAAACTAATAAAGTATCAGTAAGACCAGCATCAGATCCCAGATGGGCTGATATGGAGCCTGTGTGGTAGTGAATCTTTGTCTACATATTATATGGTCTGCAGACCTTCTGGTAGCTACCCACTTCCTGACATTTTGTGGCATCCCAAGAGGTAAGAGGAGGTCCAATAAACATTAGAAACATTTCCAAGAAACCTCTCTCACACTCTGCACTGCTCACAGCAATGGTTCCCACTGCATGTTTAAGTTTCAGAAGGGACTTGTGCATTGATACACTGGCATTCCTTAAATCCCTATAACTCTGCTTAACACCAGAGAATCCTATTTTCAAAAGACTGCATATCGCTCTTAATCTTCCCCATCAAATTTGATTTGATTTGACACATTAATGATAGAGGGCTTGGCCGTGTGTTTTTACTCAACACATTGACTTTGTGAAAGAGTGGTTCCTCTTTACTTGTGACTATTCTTGTTTGCATGTTTTTGCATAGCGCTTCATAGAACATTCTGGGATCTATTACCGTCTGCCTGCTGTCACTCTGTAGTGTTATGCCTTCAAAGGAACCTTGTTGCACAGCCTCACATGCAGTTTTACAGAATGGGCCACTGTCTGGGTTCCTGTTCATGGTATTAAAAACATCTAGCCGCCTTTTTTATCAGACTGACTGATTGACACAGTCTAATGTCTCTGGACTGCAGAGACTCAAACAGCTTTTTAAGCTCCTCATGCGCGTCCATCATCAGCCCAAGGTTTTTAACAAAAGCAACTGAACTCAACTTTGCTGCTAGCCCCTCATACATACATCTTTCACTTGAATTTCAGTTCACATCTTTACTTACAGCTGTGAGGTGATTGTAGAGTGCAGAAAACATTGTCCAAACAGCATTTACAGTTTTGAAAGATGAAGCCCCCCAACTTATCCCTGAGACTTGACCAATCCCTCTCAAACATACACCTACTTCAGAGACTACAGCATCAAATTCTCTTAAGGTGTTTGGTGACTGATTATACAGACAGTATAACTTGTCAAGAAAAGCTGTGAAGTGGTTCTTCTCTGTGCATTGTTTGACTGCATATGATACACTCCAACTCCAACCTATGGTTCAGACCATGCCAGCCAATGAGGCCTAAGAAATTACTTTTCAGTTCTGAGAACACTCCTTTTTATTTGCTTACCGTTTATTTGCATACCAACTGCGCAGAATCCCACCAGACATTCTTTAAGAAACACATTATCAAGGCCATTTTTGAGCATCCAGTTTAGTAGTTCAATACTGATTCAATCTGTGGTTGTATTCTCTAGTTCAAGAAGATCTAAGAAGAAGGTCAACCACTCTGAGCAATCAACTGACATTGTGAGGTACACAATAAGACAAGACTTTTTGCTTAACGAGCTGCTTTCATCCACAATAACAGTGAGCAGGCCACTCTGACGCCTGGGACACACTGGATGCGTGAGCAGAGCGTGTGCGTTGCGGAACCTCTTGCTTTTCATTTTGGCGCCCATGTTAACAGGTTAGAGCAGCCACACTGCCTGCGTGAGACGCGTGTGGCTTCATCTAGAGATTTGAGGTCTCACCTACGCCTGGGACACACTGGATGCGTGAGCGGCGCGTGTGTGTCGCTGAACTGCTGCGTCTCTCACGCTTGCAGAGTCCACACTGGAAGTGTGTCTGCTGCGGTGCTTCTGCCACTGGTAGCCCTATCGCCTGACAAGAAAGATAGGGCTGCCAGTGGCAGAAGCGCTGCAGGTAAGTTAAAGCTAAAATTTCAGCTTGTGTTTTAAGAAAACTTGACTCTAGAGCTTTCTCATCTTGTCTTTTCAGTATGTCTTCAGCTGATTTGTTACTATGTGAGACACCCTACAGTTCTGCCATTGGCTAGAGAATGTGTACCGCAGTTTTCCTGCTGTCATTGCCCCAAGTGACCCCGCTTCCCTGCATGATTTGTATCCCATTTTTTTATTTTTCACTATAAGAAATGGGTAAGTCTTGATGAAATATTCAAATTGATTTCTATTCCAGCAGTCAGGTAAGTTCTCACTTGCTGCTCCTACACCCTCTCCCCTCTCCCCTCTCCTGCTCCTCTCTCCTGTGCAAGCTCTTCTGCTCTGCTCTCATCACCTGCCCTGTTCTGCTCAACTCTGCATTTAAATGACAAATGGAATTGACAAAGGAAAAGGAAAACCCTCATATTAAGTGAAAGTGCTGATGGCATGACATGATGATGACAAATCTTACAACAGATTGAAAATGCACACAGGGACAATAAATTTGAACTAGCTTGGCCATTCAATTTGGTACTTTTATATCAAGAAATGAAATGATTGGATTACCTGGTGAACATATTACAAAAGGTACAAATGGCTTTGGCACATGTGCCTAGCTAAGCTAGATCAGTATGATGTCTGACGTACCTTTTGAAGAAGTCTGTAAGCTTCCTCCTCTTTGCTTCACTCATTTCCACATGCAACTTGAAACTTCAAAGTTTCAAGGAAATACATTTACGCATCATACACACAATATGTAAGTGATAATAGGAGAGTAAAAAGCTTAATAAACTAAAATTGAACAAAGCTTTGTTCCTATGAGGGGCAAGACAAGGACCACAAGCTAGTTCCCTTTCATAAATTAATGTTATAGCTAGGAAAAGGTCAAACTAGCCTGCATTACCTAGCCATGGTGTAATTTGAGTTGCTCTGATATTAGGCTCAAACTACGGTTGTCCTGACAGTGCTGAGAGATTTCAGTATGTGCGAGCTTGCTTGACAGTTTAACTCGAACTAGAGCTTGCCAGCTAACTTAATGGAACAGTTAGTTACCAAAGATTGGAGGCAACCTGCTTAAACTATTTTGTTAAAGTTATAGTATCATTTTGTAAAATCGAAATAGCAGAATATCAGAGCAATTTACATTCTGTTATTAAGGTCGGTTTCTGACCTATTTTTCTGCCTACCTTGCCATCCACCTATCACTCTGCCATCTGTTCTGCCTGACTGACTGACAGACAAATGACAGAGGTTGCTGATCTGCTTGGTAGCTTTTAAGGAAACTCATTGACAGAAAAAAGTGAAACCCTGCGAAAGTTCTGATGTTCACAAGTTCTTACATCACCTGATTTAGGCCTATGTTCTCTACAGCTATGAAGAAAACATGTTTTAGTCATCGTTTGAATTATTAAGACAGAGAAAAGTGTAAAATATATACATTGTTGAAGATGTGCAAAGCTAAGTGTCCCCTGATGACATAGAAGAACATAGGCCTATGTGCCATATTATAGGATAAATGACCAATTGAGATAATAATCGTCAAAATAACCAATAATAATAATTATTATTATTAATAATTAACAATTAAAATTATTATTAATTATTTTTATTATTTTTTGCAGCACCAAAACTCCATCTGCTTAGAAAAATCATTGAGAGACTCCAGAATAGCTACTAAATGGACCTTGTAGTGAGATTTTCTGTTTCCAAGGTGAAGAATGAACTTCAGTGAATCAGATTTGATCTTGTGCATTTGTACAACAGTTGAAGAAATTATGTATACAGTACCTACCTATGTACTCTACAGTGTATGCTGAGACCACATCATCATCACATCAGGAAGTGTACTACAGTGGCATCTTGTGGTTGAACTCAACATCCTGATGATACAGCCATGTTAAACATTTTTACTCAAACATCACTAGGGAGCAGTGCAGGCAAAGCAATAAGCGGGAAGAAACCCGAGAGTTATTTCACTCATGCTGCCTATTTCATCAGATTTCTTTGTCTGAACCTCTGTTCTCAATTTACTGTAGTCTCTACTGCAGCAGTTCATTATGCCACGATAATTATTATTGACCAAGAATTTCATTTTCTGAAAATATCTTCACCTTTCAGCAACAGGAGTGTCGGTCTCCTGCTTAATACTTCCTTTAATGCATCTTGAACTCTTAAATTTATAGGCGACATGAATTACATAATAATAAGTCATATTATTACATTATTCTTAAAACTATTTCTTTTATTATACGACTGAATGAGTGAAAGTTTGAATGAGTAATTATGTTCTGTGGATTTATTGTACCCTGTGACTGAAGTGATACTGGACTAAGGTAAGGTGTCACAGGACTGCCAGGTTCATTTCACATCCAACTGGTTCAATGACTAGTCTGTTTTGCCCAAAACCTAACCATAATACTCTTGGCAACGGGTTTTGCATGGTTCCTAAAGGACAAGTTGTGTATTGTGCACATGCAAATGCATGTCTGAATGGGGAAGTCTATAAAATTCTGTTTATAGGGGCTAATTCTGTGTGGAGATGAGGGTAAACCTGAAAGAGGACAAGAGAGAGAAGAAAAGAACACCAGCTATGGAGGATTTTCTTACTCCTTCACAGATTTTTCCTTCTGGTCATCAAAACCAAAGCCTGAAACTCTTGGTAACTCCCAAACAGTTCAATCATTGTTTTGACAACAGTGGCACCCCCACACATTCCAGCAGTAGCTGCTGGATCTGAACTCCTGTAGAGTTGTCAGTTTGAAATGGTTTTTATTAATGTATTACCCCGGAAAAAAACGTTTTTTTAATATGACCTGACATTGTTTGGTGATAACTCCTAAACTTATCAGTTTCAATTTGGCTAGTCATTCACTGGTCTTGTCATTGGCCAAATAAGAAAGGAAAGGGAAGTTAATTCAATGATAACAGAGAAATGTTACTATATTGTGAAAGAAATTCATCATTTATCCTGATGTGTTTTTGGACTGTTTGGACAGACGGGGCAGTCCCATGTACAGTTTACTGTTTTTTTTATTCCGAAACTTAAAATAAGAAAGCAAAGGGAAGTTAATTCAATGATGGCAGAGAAATGTTACTATATTGTGAAAGAAATTCATTATTTACCCTGATGTGTTTTTGGACTGTTTGGACAGACAGGGCAGTCCCATGTACAGTTTACTTCCCATTCATATTCCATTGTCATGACAACCACTGAAAACACAACTGTCTGTCAGTTGCTTGTCGGTGCTAGACAGGAAGTAAGTATTAGTAAGTATTCTAGGGGTTTTCACATTTGTGTGTGTGAGAGGGAGAGGGAAGGAGAGAGAGAAAGCTCTGACACTAATATAGATGAAATGTGTTTTAATAGCTTCAGACAAACTCATTAGTTAGTCTGACAATGCTGTGATTTATACCACACATAAGGAGCTTTTATGGTGTTTGATAGCTCTCTAAATATTAGACTGGTGGTAAAATGTCCATAGCCAGTTCTTGGTCCTGTGTCTAAAGCTTTAGTTAAGGTTTCTAGTGATAAATGACACTTTTTCAGTGCTGCAATAAATAAAAAGATAGTCAAGTGTCAGCCCTTTTTATATCAATTAATATAATATATTAATAATACCAATAAAGATAGTGAGAGATGGTATCAACTCTTTGTACAGTTCCCTCTACTGATTGTGAAAGCTAAGGACACAGTCTATTATTTGTTGGCATATACTGAACATATATAATTGTATAGACATGTTTGCCATAGTTTATTCTGTATCTGGCCAATTTAGAGTTTTTAATTCATTACAGAGATGCTTCTTCCCGTGTCTTTACCCCACATCTGCTAGTAAGCCGTTAGGCCTAAAAACACATGGAGCTTGGAAAGGAGATGGGTAGACATAAATTACTGTGCTTTGAATAGACTTTGTATGCGTGTGTGTTTGTGTATGTATGTGTGTGTGTGTGTGTGTGTGTGTGTGTGTGTGTGTGTGTGTGTGTGTGTGTGTGTTTTGGCTATGTGTCTACCATTTCCGTGGAAAATTTCCCAGAGTGGTTTTGACTCTGTCACTTTTTCCTGTGCTGTTTTTTTTATTCCAAAACTTAACTTGAGCAGAGGCCTGTCATGTGGTGACACAATTCCAGAAACGTCATTCAGACTAAGCTAGACGAAACTAAAGGTTAAAGCCTTCTTTCAGAGTAATACTAATTAAAATGCATTAGTGACAAAGCTTCAATCATCGCCTCCCAATTGAACTCTAGACTGACACTTTCAACAGCATCTCATAATTAGTCTTATATCGAACCTATTAAGTTTACATCATCAGCTCATCTGTATTTAGAATGCACATAAAAGCTACACAATAAGTTACATTGTATGATACCTGGTCTAATGATGATGGGATGAATGTTGATGAATGGTTGAAGGAAGTGCAACAGCTGTCCTCCCTCAGTGTTCGCGCTTAGTAAATACACCTCTGCAATACTAATACTAATACTAATACTAATGCATTTTTGTTAAAGCTATTATATGTAACTATTCTGCATTAAAATGTCTAAAAACAACTAGACCTATGTTATATATTTTGTTGAGTTGTGTACTTACATTGTCCCAAATGTTTCCAACAATTTTCAAACCCAGAGAAATCCGTAATTTTAATCAAAGAAACAGTCCGTTTCATTTGGTCGCCTGTCAATGGTGTCATATCCCCTCTACAAAAGAGTATATGTGCACAAGCCACATTTTTACGATAAACTTTTAGATTTTGGTCGTTTATAATTATATCTTTTCACCAGATTAAGGATTTTAGTGAATCTTAGTTTAGTTAGGATTTTAGTTCGACATCTAGATCTTAAGATATCAGAGAAACAAGCTGAGCAAACATCAGCGCAACTCGGCTCACACAGAGCCCCTACCGGATGTCCTCTGCCCATTAAACAGCATCAGAGACACACTGATTTTTTTAATGTGAAACTACTTTATTCACTGTTTTTACCGGTTTGAATCACTGGGTCTGTTTGTTCTGGAGAGGAGGAGACCCCTGTGGATAATTCGGCTTCCAATAAAAACATCCTGAACGATGAACACTGAAGCAATCCTAACCGTGAGAAGCTTGTTGTTTAACAATGAAGACAACAACTCCCATGATCCCATGCTACATCACAACGTCATCAAACTCTGTCTTTTGTTATTGTTTTGATTGAGAGACCCCAGGTGGCAGATAGTACACATTGTGTGTTTACCGCTGCACTAATCAATATTTTATTGTATTATATAACTATGTGTTATGTGAGAGGGTTTGCGATCGACCAACAGGGAAATTGTCATCCAACTTGGTAGTTTTCCCTCAACTCTACAAGGTGTTTTAATGTGTTCCAGATCATTGTTTTGGGGTCACGCCACAACTTTACTGTTGTTATTCACTCTCACCACTCAGCTGATTTCAGCAAAAAACAAACGAAAAAACTCCCTGTGCGCTTCCTGCTCAGCACCAAACAATAGACAAAGTTAGCGACTAGCTAGTTAACACAGAGCATTTAGCAGCTAAGGATATGGATATTTCCCCTAAGGAAATACCCATATCCTCGAGACAAAGACAGAGTTTAAAGGAGAGTGTATACTAGACTAACATTAGGTGGGTGGCCAGAAACCCACACTATTGCCAGACAAAAATGGCAAATAAAATATGGTTAATGTATAGTTAGGTTTAGGAAACTTAAAACTTAAGTTAAAGTTAAGGTTGGGAATAGTTCATGGTTATGGCTAATAAAAAGGAAAATGTCAAATGCTATGGACTTGGATGGGACACAAACTCAGTTCTTCAGCATGAAAGCCAAAAACGCTAGACTGCATCCACCATCCCACCCTCCACACCCTTACTGTACTTAATATAAAGTAATACAAAAAATAATATAAAATACATAAAGTGCACAATACTTCTTGCATTTGCACAGAATGTTGGCATCTGATATAAATCATGAGATGCAGACTTGTCCAATATGGACGTAATTCCTAGGGATACTGAGTTATCAGAAACACAAATTAAAGCTAATGTTGCTCTATGTTTGCTGGATGTGTACCTGTAGATTGTTTGCTAACACGTTTGCCATAACAAATTCATACAGTGATAATATTTCAAAACTGGATTCTGCTCCAGCACTGACTGACTGCAAATTGGCAACATGGCTTGATTTGAGTAAGATTACTGTGCGGTTCCTGGCAGGGTGATCCCTTAGATTCCTCAGCATGGAGACATGCAGAAAGACTCTTTGCTGAACTTGAACTGAAGGGCTTTCAGAAATTCAGATTCACCCAACCACATTACCCCCTCTAGGCAAGCCAGGCTGTGCTCTGGCCAAGCAGTGAAAGAACTATATTGTCTGCATCCTTTTACGGCACATTCAGAACAAGTGAATCAGCTAAATTGTTCCAAAGTTTTGAATATTTTGGTGTTTGAGTTTGGTCGGAAGGATACAATATGATCTTTGAAATATTTGGTTTATAGTATATATAGTCAAAGTGAAATAAACACTCATAATTTAGCACCTGGAGGACTCTTAATGCCATACTTGTAATCCACTGGGACAACTTCCTGATGTGATGGTAGAATTCATGTGTGTATATAGAGTAAGACTTTTATACCTGCAGGTATCCAACATCATATAAACAAAAAGACAAAAACAGGTATTCATTAGTTTTGCAGTTGTAAATAGTAAGCGTATGAATGCAAGAATATGAGTTACTGTGAGCTCTGATGGGGTCACAAAGAAAATGATTAAAGTAATGACTTGGCTGCTGCACAATGGGAGGAGATGATGTCATACTTGACCTGACTGGTTACATAGAAGTTTGCTTTGAATCATATCAGCTAACACTGGGTTAAATAAGGATACAAGGCCAATATAGCTGCTCAAAATAATGTCCTTGTGCTTATTTCTTGCCAACAGTTGGATGAGAAAATACTAAAAAAGCTAAGTCCACATGCTCTGACAGCCTTGTCATAACACTGATTGTAGCTTTACAGTGATTCCCTGCAGAGGTGCAACTTGTTTACGTTTTCAATACGCATCACATGAAGCGGTCAAGTGAAAGGCTTACGATGGTGCTAAGTCATTTTAATTAACAGCATAATTACATCTTCCCTTATCTCAACACTTTCTCAAACTCCCTCGTCTCTCCCGTACCTACCTTCCTCCCCCATTCTCTGCTTTTATTCACACACTTGGCAAGCAAACAGGTCTCATGAGGTTTTCCAGAGGTCCAGCTCACGGAAATGTCAGTTTGGTACATATTCTGCTTGAAGTAAAGACAGACAAGAATCAGAAAGGAGGAATTAGATGTCCCATTTATTGCCTTGAATATTTTTATGCCTGATTTGAGTCTAATACCAATCATTCCGGACTACCCTGAGTTCAAGTTCAAAGATCAAGTCAAAAGTGGTAAGTTTATATATTTGTGAAGCTGATGTCATTGCCAGGTTTATGGATGACATCACCTGTGGACACACACATACCGTGTGAACCCTTCTTGTCAAGGAAAGCTTGTGGGATTATAGTATCATGCAGTGATGTCATTGGGAAGAAGGTGCTGGGTTATACAAACTGACATCATTATTTTGGAAGGATTTCCTTAACATTCTTGTTATTATTTCATTAGGTGACAAACCAACACCCTCTTTGAGACAGGTATACGTCATGCAATCCAATTTTATTACCTGTGGGTACAATACAGTATTTTCTTTTCATCTAAATCCTTCATTTGTTGACATGAAATACAGTAGTAAGACCCAACTGCTTTTGTTTAATAGCCTGCATTTATTTGACATGTCAGTATGTTGTCTGACATGCCCAGGCTTTGGTCAGGGCTTCATCTTTGCTGTTATGTCTGGAGACAGCAGACAGTGATCTCAGTTTAAGGTTGGGCCGGCATTATCCTGCTCTCACTCTCTGAGATTGGGTGGATTGTCAGTTTGAATTTGGGTGAGGTCCCATTAGATTGTGTGTGTCTTGGGTTTAGATAAATGTCCTTTTGTCTTCACAATTCATGGGATAAAGGACCACCGTGAGTGCCAATTTTAGGATTCGTGGGGTTTCCAGGTAGAAGAGGCTGGTTTAAAAGAAATCTTCCAGATAATCTTGTCCAGTAGCATAGATGAATGGGAGAATCACAAGACATGGTGGTAACATCGGTAGATATAAATAAAACAACAATGTAGAATGAGGCGAGAGGCCGGAATGGGTTTAAAATGGGTCCTCACTCTTATACTGTGGTTCAAGTAAAGATGGGCAGCAGGCAGCTGTTTGCAGTGAAAAAGCTCTGACAAACCCACCGTACACTACTTGCCCAGCACCAAACAGCAGACAACATTAGCAACTAAAGCTGGTGAACACAGTGGAGCATTTAGCTGCTACTAGCTGCTTACACTCACCACACAACTCCAAATAAATGATAATCTTGCTTAACATCAACTTATGTGTAAACAGGCCACTGTTTGCTAATGCGTTCGCAGTATACAACTTTATAAGGTGATAATAAGTCAGAATTGTGCTTACAGCTTGTTGCTCTGCTCCCAATTACTGCAGGTTTAGGCTTCAGCATGCTAACTTGCAGCAATGACAATCCTACAGTAACATGCTGATCTTAAGCAGGGTTTTTGAAAGTTAGCATGCTAACATTTGCACCAACATTTGCTCTATTTACCACTAAACATAATTAATGTCAATCCATCCAATTGTTGTCAAGATACAGTTTTTCACTCTGAATTAAATGTGGCGATAGATAAAAAGTAAGATCTGGATTCATCCTTTGGGGGCCATGAATGTCTATATAAAATGTCATGTCAGTCCATCCAATATCGAGATAATTCAGTCTAAAAGTAGTGTTCTGACTGACCAATCAACCAACATTGCCATCCCTAGAGCAGGCAACATTACTATGATGAGTAAAAAAATATTTTTTCTTCTTCCCCTTCATTTTGATTGTGCGTCATACATCTGGTTCTGATTTTTGGATTTTGGTGGCTTGAAATGGATCAGGTTATCTGTTATCACTGTGCATTGAACCACGAAAGTTTAAATATTAATGCGGTCATATCTGTTTGAGTCACATTTTGCGTCAGAAGCGAACTAAATACGATATTACTCCTTTCACACTCTCCCAGTGGGAAGCGTTTCTAAGTGGCACTCTCCTCTCTGCTCTTATAAGGACGGCTTGTTGTGAAGTTAGGCAGCCTAAATTGAACACAGTGGAGGATGAAGAGCTGTGGCTATGCAGAGGTGAGCCAACTCCCCGGAGGCACACCAGATTAGGCAAAGTCAGGACAAAACATTGAGGGGTCGACCTAGTCGGCTGCCTTTACAATGAGATCACTCCGGGAGTCTCCCTTACATAGCCTCAGCTTTTTCTGTGTCCAGAAGCACAAGTTGGCCCCAAAGACCACAGGAAGACCAGAGCGCTCTTTAGCCTGCTTACGTAAGAACACAGTCTGGGCCAAGACTGAAAGTTTGATGCTCTTTAAGAGGCTGTAATCAAGCTGTCTACTAGCATTTTGAATTAATTTTCTCTTGCTCTGTCTCAGGCTCTCACACTCTTTCGAAGTTGTTCCTCATCATATTAAGGACTTGTTTGCACAATGTAATTAAAGAGAACATTGATCAGAGGAAAAGGTTGGCGCCTGGTTTGGTTGTTACCTCAGCTAAGGCCATAACTCTTATATGTTAATGCAATATTTGTCATATCAAGGTAATTGCCAGGGTTTGTAAATGTTTAACTGTTTTCTGTTCCCACATACCTGTCAGGTGGTTAATAATTACACGACCTGTGTTTAATTGCTCTGAAAGGTCTCATCATTTACCTAGTTGCTGTCAAAGGTCACAAGCTCACATATACACGCATAATTGCTGTTACCTCCCATCCCATCCTGTCCCATCCTGTCTTCCTCATTTGTTGCAATTTTTCCAAGTGTCCTATGTTAACCTTTAGCAGAGTTTTGCAACAGTCCAACTCCATGTGGGTGAGAGATAAGGGCTGGATTCCCAGTAGCAGCGAGCACTGAAAGGCCTTTTTTGGTCATATCACAGTAATCCGAGGCCAAATAAGCCAGCTGCTGGGAAGAACTCTGTAGACTCAGCACTGAGCTTCATTACTGCTGCTTGACCTACCACTGGCAAAATTCATCAGCATGCATGTCTGAGAGGGGTTGTTTTGGAGATTTGGATTAAGGAAATAGTTTAGATCCCGATGATTAAATGAAGATTTATAAAACAGTAGACTTTCTTTCTCCAGGGCATGACATCAGAAGAATTTTATTTGCTTTCTTGTGGGTTGTGTAATGACCAGACTTTTGTAGTTACACAGACACAAGGGGGAGTGAAGTGCAAATATTGACCAAATGAGGGATAGCTACGTAAACTGGCTTTTGAGTGTTGGGTCCCATTATTACCATATCAACTGCCCCTCATCTATTTCAGAAATGAAAGTTATGTCAGAGTGGGAAAAGTGCGCTGCCCTGTAGCACTTGTTAAAATCCAGCAGCACATCCGGTATGGCACTAACAGATAAAAGGAGCAGATTGTGGCACTTCCTGCCTATTAGTCATTGCTAAAAGTGTTTCCTTGGGGAAAACACTTCCTTTGGGGAGGATGTGTTAAAGAATAGGGGAATGGGTCGACGTTTACCACAAGATGCTGGTAGATGGTCATTCCTGACCCAGCTGAAGTAGTTCAAATTACAAAAAAAGTACAATCTCACATTCTATTTTCCATAATTTTGGAGAAACTGGTTCGAGGTAACCTGTATGTTTGTGTCTACCTCAGGAGTTAAGAAGCTGTCCCGCATGACTGGCCTGCAAAGGACTGTGAAGGTTTTGTCACTCCCCCTGCTCTGTGAGGTAATAGGGAGGTGTCGATGTGATGACAGACACTGGCTGGCCTCTGTCGACTGTCATGTAAACGTTGACTGTCATGCACAATTGGCTACAAATGCAGACACAAAAAGATCAGATACGTCACACACACATCCACTTGAATAGATTCTGTTGCATTTACAAATATCAAGGATGCATTGGAAAACAGATTCAAAAGAAAAAGAAAAAGAAAAAAATGGCTCTTCATATGCGGTCCAGCTGTCAGACATGTGAACTTTCTCCACGCAACAAAACCAAACAAACCCCAAAAGTCATGATTTGCTGCAATGTTTAGCATACAATTTGACAGTTTCTTCCTGTCAGCATGTTACCATGGCAACTGAGTAAACACAGCGCAACAGGATCCCTGAATGAACCCAACCTTCGACCTACAAACGTACCACCAGCCAGTGAGATTAATTGCTGCTTGTTCTTTCTCTGTTTTTGAGCTTGTTGCCACACACTAGACACCCAACCCCCCTCCAAAAATCCTGGTAAACCATGATGTCAGGTGAACATCCTGTGGCTTTTTCTTCTATGAGAATATATGGGCAAGTAAAAGGTTTCAAGGAGAATACCTCTTCGTGAAAGGAATGCTTGTTTGTGGTTTTTTAAGACCGAGGATTTTCACAAAGAACAACAAATAACAAACTCTTCTGAGTGCTTTAAAGGAGGGATGGAATGCCAAATCTACTCTCTAATCTCTCTTGACCACCAACAGCCTCATAATGTAGCTCAGGCCTCCTGTGTGCTTTGACAGACTGACATGGGAACTGACTGCTGTTTTTCTGCTGGGTAGCTGTGTGACTATCCTACTTGTCTTTAGACCTTAGTATACTGTGACACTGGGATCTGCATATACAGTAGATACTGTATATTTGTTTTTCAGCAGTTGTTTTACATATATTTTCATACCTACGTGCCTGTATATAATAGCTATCTTCTTATCTCCGTGTAGCTTGTTACAGTGTATACAGTAGCCTATGTTTAGCTTTTTTAACCACACCAGAGGTGTGGCTCTAGAGATGGCAGTGTTGGTCTGTCTGATGGTCTGTTGGTCCATAACTTTGGTCCACAATGAAATAGCTCGACAACTTTTGAATGGATTACCATGAAATTGTGTTTATTCATAATCCCCAGGGGACAAATCCTACTGACTTTGGTGATCCTCTGACTTTTCATCTAGCCTCACCATGAGGTTAATGTTTGTGATTTCGACTCAAATGTCTCCACAACTTGGATGGATTGGTGCGATGTATGGTACAGACATTCATGTTCCCACGGTTTGAATTGTAAGAACTTTGGCGGTCTTGTTTCGGTGCAGTATTTGCATCTTAATGTAAATTTGTTATCGATGTGGTGTGTAAGTATCGAAAGCTACTGATAACTGGAGTGAAACTTGTTTTATATGTTATCTTAATTGGCCTGAAAAAATGTGTAGAAGTTTTTTGTCTTTCAGTCAGCAATGTTTGACAGAGATCAACAGAACAGAATGACATAAAGTCTGTGGAATGTTGGATTTAAACATTGGATCATGAAAATCCCTTTAAAGTTGCAACCTGCTGCTGTATAACAGGTAGAAAAGAAAAATCCCTTAAGGTCTGCATTCAGACCGTAACTGAACCAGGGATTAAGATATAGAACACGGAGGTCTGTCTTAAAACATCACTCAGGTGGCCATATATGAACAGTGAAAGAGGTTTTCCTCACTGTAATCATTCCTCCTCCTGTTCATACTGGCTATTAAAGATCCCCTTCAAATGTGCTTTCAAGTAAGTGATGGGGGCCAAAATCCACAGTGTGTCCACACAGTCATTTTGTGCAAAAATGCATTTAAAAGTTTATCTGAATCTAATATGAGGCTTCAGCAGTCTGAGTTAGTCATATCAAGTGGATATCTGCCACATTTAGTCTTTTTAGCATCAAATTCCCTCTTTGTGTTTCATCGGACAGTGTTTCTCTGTTAAACTGCAGTGGAAGTATAGTAATTAAAAGAGGGACGCTGGTTCTAAAAAGACTGTAATGTTGAAAGATATCTACTTGATTTGACTCATTTGGACGGCTGAAGCTTCATATTAGCTTCAGATAAACTTTTAAATACATTTTTTGCACAGAAGGAGGACTGTGGATTTTATTCTATTTTATTTCAAAATTTAAATAGAGGATAAACCTCTTGAGATGCACCATCTCATTTTCAAGGAGGTCGTCAGGCACAGAAAATAAAGGTTACAACATTTTAACAAAACAAAATACATTAGTAATAATAATGATAATACATTAAACAATACTTAGATAGGCTGTGGTACCATCACTTACATTGCAAGTGCATTATGAAGGGATCTTCTAATGGTCAGTATGAACAGGAGGAATGATTATGGCAAAAACATATTTCAGTGTTCATTTGGGCTCCTGACTATTGTTTTAAGACAGACTTTAAAAAAATTGTGAACCTATCCTTTAAGTCACAGAAATGTATCAGTTTATCAAATTGTTTGGGCAAATGTGCCAGCAAAAGACCACCTATTTGCACATATAGCAGAACAATATGATCTTACACCTCCACCTGGCAAATGTTAGTTCAATATTCACTCTCCATGTTGCTCATCAGCTGTTTTTTGCTGGGTGGGTATTGTATACCTGATTTGTCTGAGCTTGTTTGTTGGAAACCACTGTCTATAATATTACATGTACAGTACAAAAAGAGGCTACAAACTATTTAAAACTGTGGATTTGGGTGTTAATTCTCAGGGTTCAGCACCTTGAGCTACCATTTTTCAACAGAGATGGACAAATGGTATCAATTCATATAGTTTTAAGCAAATATGCACAAACACAGTCTTGCTCATATGGTAATTAGGAATTTTACAATTTAGACCCAGGGTGGAAATTAAATTGGTATTTATCTTTGGATCTAATGTGATGAAGAATCTTTCCCTGACCTTAACCACTTTTAGTTGCATAAATGTAACAGATTAAAAAACTTTTAAAAACCTCACAGTGTGTATATTAAGTTGTTTTGTATCCATTCCTAACTTTTATGACACATCCTGCATGAGATGGAATGGAGCTAACTCAAAACATATTCCCATCCAGCCCTGTTGGGAGATGTAACACACAAACATAGTATTTATTTATTATGTGGGAAACAACTAGATGTTAACTGATGATTCATTCTTGGTCCCAACCAGCACTGGTCTATTTGGAGACCTCATTCCCCACTTAAATCCCCCTGATTCTACTCCTAACCATTAGAGAGAAGCCTCAGTAGTTTAGTTCCCAGAGTCACACCCCATTTTCTCTCTCCGTCTCATTTACTCTTACTTACTTTACTTAGATTTCACCCTGGCAAACAAACCGAAACTTTGTCAAGATTATGTGACATACGCCTTTTGTGCTCTAGCACAGTGCAGGAAAATGAGGTATGCAGGTGTTCCTGTGTGTGTCTTTGAACTGTCTGTATGTGTGCCTATATATGTTCATGTGTCACCCTTCCTGGGCATGCTTATTATGACAGAGGGTCATTCCAACCTTTGGGGCCCTTTAAATGCGGACTCTCCCTTCCTGTGTTGGAATTCCTCCTGTCAAAAACAAAATTTCCCCCAAACAGTCTCTATAATTAGAGTGCTCTCACAAACAACATTGCAATAAATGGATTATCCAGGATTAAATAAAGAGAAATAAAGCAGCCTTTGTACAAAGTGTCATGATCATCATGAAAAACTCATCAAAATCAGGTGGTGGTTTTAATTTATTTTTCTTCTTTGACCAAACCTTTTTCTTGTCCCAAGTTGGCATTGTGAACATATTAAAACAATTTAAGAACCACAGCACGACTTCCTATCACACTATCACATTAGAAAAACTGTGGTAGGAGAGAGAGGGCATATCTTACCAAAGGTTCTACCACTTATTTTGTGCCGAGGCCAAACGTACCTCATTAATGTCCCAAAATGACCTCAATTTTATTTGGTACTCTCCATAAAATAGAAGCCAATCCTCCAACAGGAAGAAAAACCACATATGTGATAAAATGTGTATTTTCTTTGCTGTCACGTCATCTCAGGTTCATAATTTACATATTTGTCAGTAATTTCTCTGTCTGGCTGTTAAAATGAGATGACCACATTTTAAAAACCAGGGAAACATTTTAAATGAATCTGGAACAAATGAATTTGTTAAACTGTCTGTGGTTTGTATTTTTCATGGTGTAAATATATTTGGGGCTATGTAATAAAAGTTATACACATGCTGTACTGTATAATGACATTATGAGCTTAAGCAGATATAAAATAAGTTTCTGTAAGCAGACTGACACCTTTTCCTATGGTAGAAATACACTCAATTAGACATTATTAGGAACACCATACTAATACTGGGTAGGGCCTCCCTTCGCTCTCAAAACAGACTCAGTTATTCGTGACATGGATTGCACAAGATGTTGGAAACATTCCTTCGAGATTCTGGTCCATTGTGACATAATTGCGTCACATAATATCTGAAGATTTGTCAGCTGCATATATATGCTGCGAATCTCCTGTCCTACCACATCCCAAAGCTGTTCTATTGGATTCAGATCTGGGGCCTCATTTATAAAACTGTGCGCAGGATTCACGTCAAAAGGTGGCATATGGATGAAACAAAGGAAGTGCTTGCGCACAAAAATATTCTGATTTATAACACAGTGCACATGCATGTCTTACACTGGTTTCCCTTTATAAATCACAATCAACTCAATATTTGGCGCACGCGAGAGAGCGTCTTCTCCCATCCTTGTAATGCACATAGTTGCCCATAAATAGTCAGTGAAATGCCCCAAATTAATATTCATTCATACCGATAGCATGAAGGCAACCATGGCAAATGCCGACAGAAAAGCCAAAAAAAGAAACTTCACACACGGTGAAATCGAAGTTCTTGTTAGAGAGGTTGAGGCAAGAAAAAAAATATTGTTTAGTGGAGTCAGTGCGGGTATTACAAATGCCAGACAGGCTTTAGAGTGGCAGCATGTGGTGAACACAGTGAATGCTGCTGGCTCAGAAGGTCGGATCCTCTCCAAAATAAAAAAGAAGTGGTCCGACATAGAAGTAGAGTGTTTGTGCCACTGGCAGGGGAAATGGGACACTGGAGCTCACCTCCCTTATGAGCGACTTGCAGGAATTATCGGGGAATCCCTCCTGAATAGTGACGGATATGGAGGGGGACACAGATATGCAAGATGCACCGGTTGACCCTTGTACATAATTTGTATTCCCTTGTTTGAAAAGAGAATAAACCAAATGCCTTCAAGTTGTGTTTAAACATTTATTTACAAAGAAATGAGACATTTTCTGTTGTTTTCAGTCACTGCGTGTTTCAGTGGGCTCGGTGGTGCGGCTGCTGAGCTGAGTGCACCCAGCCCGCCATCTCCACTGCACTTCATGCATCTCAACTCTCCAGCAGCCATGTCCTCAAGAAATAAGACTTATTATACTGTTACTTATACTGTTAGCTGCTCCTCTCACACAGAATATATGTAAATTCATTCTTTTTTATATTATTTTAGGATTACTTAATTTTTGTGTATTTTTGTGTATATTTAAGGCTACTGTGCACCACAACACCAAGGCAAATTGTGCTTCCCTTTATGTACTTGGCAATAAACTCGATTCTGACTCTGATAAGCTTTACACTAAAAGATCTACTTAATAAATAGTGTTATGTTTATCCATATGTTGTGTTTTTACAAGCGATGCATCACATCCACACGCTGGCACACAGCAGTGGCGTTTGGCTCAAATGCATGTGAAGGTCGAGGGGTTCTTTTACAACAACAGATATCTCTCTATATTTATGAGTGTACACAAGGGTCAGAGTTTCCGTGGAGGACCACACATTCTCCCGTTAAGTTTGTTTTTTTTTATAAATCCTAAAGGTTGCTTAGAAAGTGGCATATGCTTTCTTTTGTGCATACGCAACGTTTATAAATGAGGCCCCTGCTGACTGGGGAGACCTTTGAAATACTCTGAACTCATTGTTATGTTTGTGAAACCACTTTGACTTTTGCTTTGTGACATGATGCATTTTCATGCTGGAAGTAGCTACTGGAAGACTGATGAATTGTGGCCATAAAGGGATGCACATGGTCAGCAACAATACTCAGTTAGGCTGTGGTATTCAAATGAGAAAACATTCCTCATACCATTACACCACTACCAGCCTGGACTGTTGCCACAAGGCAGGTTGGGTCCATGGATTCATGCTGCTGATGCCAAATTCTGACTCTATCATCTGCTGCCTCAGTAGAAATGGGAATTAATTGGAGCAGGCAACAGTTTTCCAGTCTTCAACTGTCCAGGTATGATGAGCATGTGCCCACTGCAGCCTCAGATCTCTGTTCTTGGCTGTGGTCTTCAATACTATATTATACTCAACAATATGGAAGCCATGGTCTTCTGCTGTTATAGTCCATCCGCGTCAAGGTTCAAAGTGTCGTGCATTCTGAGATGCTTTTCTGCTCACCACAGTTGTTAAGAGTGTTTATCTGATTTCCTGTAGCCTTTCTGTCAGCTCCAACCAGTCTGGCCATTCTCCTCTGACCTCTCTCATCAACAAGGCATTTCCGTCTGTGGAACTGCCACTCACTGGATGTTTTTGTTTTTTCGCACCATTCTGACTAAACTCTAGAGACCGTTGTGTGTGAAAATCCCAGGAGATCAGCAGTTTCAGAAATACTCAAACCAGCCCGTCTGGCACCAACAATCAAGCCATGGTCAAAGTCACTCAGATCACATTTTTTCCCCATTCTGATGTTTGACGTGAACATTAATTGTAGCTTGTGACCTGTATCTGTATGTCTGATGACATTATTTTATGCATTGCACTCCTGCCACATGATTGGTTGATTGAATAATTGCATGAATAAGCAGGTGCACAGGTGTTCCTAATAAAGTGCTTGGTGAGTGTATGTCTAGGATGATAATAAACAACATATTGATAGTAAACAGCAAAGGTGTTGTTACTGGCCAAAGTAAGACAAACTAGACCTCTGGTCTAGCCGACAGCTGAGCTTTGCTAGCTTTTGATTTTATATTTTAGGCTTGTAACAAACATTGGAATTTGAGTACATTTCTCAACAACAGTAATTGTATCTTCTTGCCTAGCTATTCATGTCTCATGTGAAAATGCAGGATGGTGCGTTCTGTCACTCATACTGTATAAATCTATGGGCCACCCTGCATCATGTGGACAGGAGGGTGTGTGAGTGAGGTTGGAGAGAAAAGTTAGGGTGGAGCTGGGTTTGTGGCCTTGAGTAGTCAAGTTTATAGCTCCTACTTACCACCGAGTCCTGCTAAAAACTCCACTGATTTTATACCTCACACATGTCTGTAGTTTAGTGATTCTTCATTTTGTTGTAGGTAAAATACTTGGTAAAGTTTGCACTTAAAACAGAAATCATAATAAGAATAGCATACAAGCACAGTAAAGTGATGCAGTTGTTCAGCATTAATATCTTTGGAGATTTTATAGTTTTGTAGAATCTATTTTAAGTTCTTTTGACATTTTGTCTTTTGTATGCAGTATTATGAAATTGTTAAAAGCATGAAAATGTAATGTATTATACCTTTGTGATATTCTTTATGAATTGGTCCCATGTAAGCCGGGATCTGCATGACAGTTGGATAGAAAACTATCTTAAAGAACTTTTTTAAAGAAAGTTTTCTACTGTTCACCTCAGAACAGGGAAGCACAGTCCCACTTGCTGTTTTAATCATTTACCCTTTGCTCTGGAATGTGAGTTAGTTACTCATTCAAGGAATGCCAAGGTTAATGAAACTGTTTTGTATAAAGAGATTCATTCTGTGAAAGGAAAAATCTGCTCAGCTATTTCATGAAGATTAAGCATTTGCTTCATCATGGGCAAACTTGGATAGCTTTTCTCAACTCAGGACTTAGCTGTGGAACTTCTTTCTGCAAGACTTGTTTTAGTGTAGATTCATCCACACCAGAGAGCTGCACCGCTGTATTTTTAGCAGAGGATAGGCAGTAATCATCTTACTCCTTTGAGTATACTGCTTGCGACTTTCTTGGTCACCAAGTTCTTTTGCTTAGTTTCCATGGAAACCAGACGAATGAGTCACTCAAGTTCAGCCAATTCAGCTCTTCAGCTCAGGAGGCAGGCCTTGGGTTTCCAGCTCACTCCCCATGCAACAGGAATGGAAAATGAAAATGGAGAGAGAAAAACGGTGGTTGGATGGTGGCATGCTGCCCAGTTCTCTCCTTACTTAATCTTCCCTTTGCTCCTCCTCCTTCTCTGTCTCCTTCACATTTCTCTCCCACACTCCTGATTTCCCCTCTTTTCATTTGTCTTAATATTTCATTTTCCTCCGTTCTCCCTCACATTAATTCTTTTCCCCCACACTCCCTTGGATCTTTTTCTGTCACCTTTCCACTGCCCTTAACCTCCACAACCCTGAGCAAATATTGGCAGTTCCAAATAGTGTCAGCAAGACTTATAGTAACTGTTTAAAAAAAAAATTCTGTTCCCAGTAGTAATTTAAGGTGATGTTATAATGTTTACTCATATGTCATGTCTTTGATGCTGTGAGATCTAATGTTGGTGAGTCAAGCTTTTCCTGTCCAGAGCACTGACTCACCACTGTTTGGATTTTGATTGTAGGTTTCGATTATGGCTACTTCCTGTGGGCAGTCTGTTGTAGTTATCTGGCACAAAACATTTACTTTGTGCCAGTTAGAGTACTGATCCAAGTGCAGTTTTTATCAATTCTGTTATTGTTTTTCCACCAGTGTATTTCCTTTATCTCACCACTGCCATTTGCCGTGGAAAAATGACCTTGAAAAAAAATGAATGTTGGGTTAATAATAGTAATATACTACATCTGTCCATCAATCTACCCATGAGGCACTGTTAAACTGATTAAATTCTTTCCAGAAATCTCACTTAACTTAACTTAACCATCACATGTTTTTATTATTTATTATAATGTTATTATTATTAGGGAAAAATTTGACTGGAAAAATGTCTTCCTCATCTTCAACTTCGACCTCAGATACTGCAAATGAAAAAGACAAGGAGAAAGTGCCTGTACCATTTAAGGTACAGAAGCGTGATATACTCTTCAGGTGATTTTAGTTTTAATTCAGTTTTAATGGTGAAGGATGTTTTGGCAAAAGTTTTGGCAAAGTTGTCAAGTGTGTTGATTCAAAAAACGGCTCATCCAGTGGTAATCAAGACCCACAAAAGAAGTGAAGATTCCTTCATTCAGCGTGAAGTGGACATGCTGCAGACCATTAGGGCTCTTGACCCAGAGAGGAAAAACCTGGTGAGGTTCATAGACAATTTCAAGTTTCAAGGCCTTTCTTCCCTCGCCTTTGAGTTGCTGGGCAAGAGCCTTTGGGACCTGATGAAGGAGAGAGAGTGGATGCCATTGACTTACAATGAAATTTGGCCTGTCACACATCAGCTAATTGTGGCATTTGAAGCCTTAAAGGGTATTAGCATCATTCATACGGACCTAAAACCTGACAACATTATGCTTGTCAATCACAAAGATCAGCACTTCAGGGTGAAGTTGATCGACTTTGGTTTGGCTCTTCCTGTGTCCAAAGTACATATCGGAATGACTGTGCAAGCTTGTGGATACAGGGCTCCAGAGGTGACCTTGGGCCTCCCCATATCTGAAGCCATCGATATGTGCGGACTGGGATGTGTCATTGCATTCCTGTTCTTTGGGACCAAGCTCTTCCCTGGAGAGTGCGAATACCACTGGATGAAAGTTATTTGCCAGCTGCTCGGTCAACCAGGAGACCACCTGCTAAGTGCTGGGAAGAACACCAGACACTATTTTAGCAAGCAGCAGGGCTCTACCAATTCAGAGTGGAGACTTGACTCACCAGACGAATACAAGGAGGCAACAGGTGTCCAGCCCCAAATTTCAAGGAGGCGTTTGGATAGAGCTAGAGATTTGGAAGATGCAGTGAAGAGATCCAGAGAAAATGGGGATGCTGTTGAATTTGAGGACAGAATGGCATTCTTAAGCCTCCTTAAATGGTTGCTGCATGTGGACGCTGGAAGGAGAGACACTCCCTGGGAAGCCGTAAAACACCCTTTTATTACAATGGCTCTCCTGGAAGCCTACACTGACACTGGCACCTATGTAGATGCTTCCCTTTATGAGATGATCATCTCCCAAGTTGATGCTTTGGACATAGAGCCCATCACTGACTCAAATGCTGAGGTGTCAGACACTGACAGCTACACCTATGAAGGTGACGCTTCTACAAGAGACTGTTACGACTATTCAAACCCAGCTCAGGAGACTCAACTCAACTGATGAGGTCTCAGGCACCTATAGTTTCACACATGAAGATGATGACCTTAGAGCTCTCATCTCCGAAGGTGAATACTCGTGAATAATCCTCTGTGGATTTCGGCATCTTAGCTGCTTCCCTCTCTCACCCTCCTCCCCCATGGGAGGGAGGTGATAGAGGGAATTTTTATATATATGTATAATATATATATATATATACACATATATATTATTGGCTGGACCACTACATCAATTGGGGATATTTTAAATTTCTTTTGCATAATTTTATACCTATATACTTAAAATTCCTTGGAAACTTAGGAATGACGACCACGATTTAAAATAAAAATTTGCCTATTGGCGCTATAGTGTGGTCAAAGACAGTTTTTGGTCCTGCAGTAGACCAGGAAGAGAGAAAGATAGAGAGGGAGTGATATAAAAAAAAAGAGTGAGCATGATGTGACGCTTATAAACCCACTACCGAGTCTTTGACCTTGTGTGTGAGAGTGTTTGTGCATGTGTGTGTGTTTGTGTGCAGGAAAACAGAAGGTGTGATAAGAGTATGGCAGATTCTGTCCATGGGGAGTCTGAATGGGCCAAGGCACAGGTGGGACAGGTGGGACAGGTGACAGGTGCTAAAGCATTTGACTGAAGGACAATTAAAGGGTAATGTGTGTTTAAACAATAGTTAGTATGAGGCTATACTGATAGTATCTGTAATCTTGGATGCAAAGGACATACAGAAGAGGGATCTTAAAAACTATAGCAACAATCCTCCACAGACATTTATCAACAGCATGTAAAGACTAAACTTCCTGTCCCACCACTGCATCACTTTTTCTTTGTTGGTTTTCCACAAATCACTCTGGAGTTTTCAGGAGAATTTCACATATTCAGCTTTTTGCAACAATTGTCAGGTATTTTCAGTTGCAGTGATTTTAGCAGTATGTGTGTGATTTCTGTGTTCCAGAAAATGTTCCATTTTGAATGAGTTGTGAAAAGAACAAAGAACAGGTGAGATTTTTGAAGCAAATTCTCAAGTGGGTTTAAAGTGTTAAATCAAAGTTTGGGTAATTTTAGACTGTATTTTATTCAGGTAAAATGATTTTAGGGTTGCATTAAGATGAAATTAAACATGATGCATCTGAATTCATTTAAGTTTGATTTATTTTGTTATATTTTATAATAGTAAAAACAAAAACATGTTCAATATCACATATCAAAAGTATCAATATTGAAACTCTGGTATTGTTTTGGCACCTGTATCAAAAAGTTCTAGATAATTTGCTGCCCTAAGTTTAGCTCCAGTTTAGTATGTTCTGTTTACTTATTACAGTATTCACTATGAAAGATGGACAGACGCACACATACGCAGAAAGAGACAGTAAAGGAAAGTAATCAAGTAGAGGAAAAATAATACACAAACAGGCACGCACATGCACCACACCCTTCTCCTTCCATCACTCGTCCCTCACGTCTCCCTCACTGTTGCTGTCACTGGGAGGAGTCCCTGCGAGTTGGGAGCACTGGATGACTGACTAACTCACAACCAACACACCCAACAGATGTGTGGGGTAGAGGGAAACATCAAGAATGTCTGTTTATGCGTTTGTTCGTGAGCGTGACAGGGAGAGATGATTCATGGTTTATCTATGCTAGGCCTGTTAGCTGCTTTTCTAGAGAAAAGAGAGGAAAAGGTTATACAGTTTATAGAGTAAGCCTCTGTCCTGTCATGAGTGACTCATGTGTGGCTTGGAGGAATTCTGAATGGACTCTAGCTAAAACAGTTTATCTTAACTCATAATAGCTACTGATAACCTCTTACAGCCTTGCTCTCGTTCATATTAAATAAAAAGGTCTGTAATTCTGTCAGATGAAAAAAAGGAGGCAGAACATGGTTTCTGGCTACAGTCCGGGTGATGCAATGTGCTTGCAACACTGTGGATTTTATCTTTAACATATAAGATTCACATTTTTTGGTGATTGCAACACACATGAGTGGCACATTGAGGAAAACACTTTATAAGATCATAAGATTACAAGCCTTTATTATTAGAGAATTTGGATCAGTTTAGCACAAGAACCTTTTCTCTTCAGTGCCTGTGGAGGTGTCCTTGTCTCAGCTGCAGGGAAATGTGTCGAATCCCCCCTCCCAACAAGATGACAAAATTAACACAATTTCAGGCTGAATGAATGATGTGACAGCAAATAGCGAATCATTCTGATTATCAAATGAGCGTTGAAATGCATTTAGTGGAAATAGTGGACCCAAACCATTGCCCATTTCACTGTATCTACATTGTAAATCCAGTTCAGAGTCAGTGTTTATGCATTTGCAAAAATGTGAGGAAACCTAAATTGCTTTGACAATGGATTCAAGATTTTAATCATTTATCGCCATGCTAGTGACATGGTGATGGTAATGTCAGTTGGTCAGTCTCTTTGGTCCAGACTGAAATAATTAGATAGAGTGCTATGAAATTTTGTAATTCATGGTCCCCAGAGGATGGATCCTACTGACTTTGGTGATCCCCTAACTTTTCTCTATTGCCAACATGAAGTATGAAATATCTTAACAACTATCAGATGGGTTGCCATGAAATTTACAACAGATAGTCAGGGTTCCTGGAGGATACATTCTAGCAAATTTGGTGATCTGACTTTTACCCTACCATCACCATGAGGATCAAAGTTTTTACTTATGCATCTACTTGAAGTATTGGCACAATTTGGTATTTGGTAATATATTCTTGGTTACCAGATGATGTATTCTAATTACTGTGGTGATCCTAGCACCACCATGAAGTTAACTTATTAGTTTTTTATTGATATATCTCAACAGCTATTGGATGGATTGCTTACACTCACTCATGGTCCTCAGAGGATGAATTGTAATAACTTTGAGCTTAACTTTTCATCTAATGCCATCATCTTTTCAAAGTTTCATTTTGTCCAATAATTGTATTGGTTTATGACTAAATACCTGCAGAACTCAGGACATTCTTGTCAGCGTCAGTTGTAGTTTGTGTTTAATGCTAATTAGCACATGCTTGCATGCTAACATGCTGCCAAACATGCCAAAACATCAACATTCTAGCATTTTCATTGTGAGCATGTTAGCATGATGATGTGAGCATTTAGCTCAAGTACAGCCACACAGTGCATGACTGCTTCTTGGCAAGTAACATGACTGAGCAAAGTAAATCCTCTGGATATCCTCTCTCCATTCAGGAAAAAGGTATTGTTCTGTTACCTCTTCATGGGGCTCACTGAGGAATTGCAGGCATGCAGTAGAAATATGCACTTGTGTCCCCTTTACTTTCTATCTTTCCATCTATCTCTTATGTCTGTCAGTTCATCCATCCTTCCTTTTCTTCACCTTCTCTGGAATGGGATTGAAGAGCCCTGCAATGAAGGCTTAGAACATCAGAGAGGACAGCTTTACGATCACTCACGGCACACACACTATCACGCACACTTTATACAATAACAGCTGTAGCATACAATATTGTACTGAAAACTGGCACAAATTAGAAAACTATTACTGGTTGTCAGCTGCGGTTGGGAAACCAGTCGTGATTAGAAAATGGCAGAATGATTAACAGTGCTGTCTGTGGAATGCTGCAATGGTGCATTTCCTAAAAGCGTGACATTGTGAAGATGAATAGTGCATTGATTTTTAAAGGTTGCCTGCAAGCTGTATAATCATCCCCTACTGTTGAGAAAGTTCCCAGCCCATTACCAAACTCTGTCGCCCCCCAAATATCTATAAACAACATATGAATGGCCTGTTAATATAAAGTTATGTAGTGATACAACTGAGACCAAAAGAGGTCAGTTTTTATCAAACAGCATGCAGGAATTTGATTAAAACGAATGTAAATAAACAGAAAGCATAGACACAGGACAGAGTGGGTCTGCTTGGACATGGCATGGGAAAAGGGGCCTTCTGCCTATTATGGGACAAGGCTAAAGAACAGCGGGTCAGAATGTGAATTTCTCAGAAGCTAAAAGAATTTCCCGCAGTCAGTGCAGACTTTGGTGTGTAGGAGGATTATGGCAGGAGGCCAGAAAGCCATCAGTGTGCATAACAGGGGAGTTGTTTTACATGCGGATCTGTGTTGCAAGTTTATTAAGGTATGAAACTTTGTTTCATCATAAAAGTTAATGCAAGCTCATTTGAATGTGAAATTTGATATCCGACTTAAAGCACTAGTTTGATATTTTGGGAAATACACTTGAGTATTAGATGAGATGATCTATCACCACTCTCATATCTCTCCATTAAATATGTAACTAGAGCTATGAATGAATGAAGAATGAATACAGGGGTAAACAGCGAGCTTAGCTTTGTCCAAAAGTAACAAAATCCACCTATAAGCACCTCTAAAGCTCAGTAATTAACACCTTAAATCTTGTTTGTTTTATCCATTTAAAAAAAAGAGGTGTAACAGGTTGTGGTTTTATGGTTGGTATGGTTACATGGGACTATTTCCTGGTGAGCTAAGCAAACGAGTTGCTGGCTGTAGCTTCAAATTCAGCTTACAAATATGAGAGTGGTAGCAATATTCTCATCTAACTCTCAGGGAGAACTAACTATTATATGAATATAATATAATATTTCTTATCATCAGTGAATAATAGGCAATGACAGCATAGATCATATTTTTCTTTCTTTTCAAAAACACAAAACCAAAAACAGTCACAGACACAGACACTCTTTGTTGATCCTTTTATTTTTGTTACATAGGTTTTAATTCAGTTTTTAATCAACCAGTTACATGTCACTGGATTTGACGTCCTTGCTCTCTGCCACCACTTTGCCATCCACCAGAGTCCGAGTGACTGTCACCACTTCGGTGTGAACCTTCTTATTATCAACTGCATCCTCAAGTCTGGAAAAAAGGACAAAAGAGTAAAGGCAATTCAAATTTGGAATAAGATCCTTCACATCACTATTTGGATAAATTAAAATATATTTTATGTCTTAAAGGTATCCTCATGCTGAAGTTGTACAGTTGAAATGTAAATGATGGGAAGAGTATTGCATTGACGCAGATAAATTTTTTTACTTTTACTTTCCATATCAATGTAGCTTCAGGTTTGCATGGCGCTAATTTGAATCAAATTTGCAAAAGCTTCCCTGGGATGAACAAGGCTCTAATACTGGTCAGTTCACAATGCAGAGCATTGAATGTTGGCTTTCTGCAACGGTATCAACTGTACTTGTATGTTCTGCCCCATGCTTTCTCCATCCTCGTCTCATACTCACTTAAAGTCTGCACCGCCGTCCAGCAGCCTCCTGTACTCAGCGATCTCGGCCTCCAGTTTCACCTTGATGTTGAGCAGTTGCTCGTACTCTTGTGTGTTGTGCTGGATGTCAGTGCGGAGCCGAGTGAGCTCCTCTTGCAGCTTCAGGATGATCGCGTTGTACTTCTCCATCTCCATGTTGTAACGCCTGTCGATGTCACGGAGGGTGGCCTCCAGGGCCGCTTTCTGTCAAGAGGTGAAAAAGAAATTTGATCATCTGGTTGACTGATGCAGAAGAGGAATTAAATCACTCAGCTGTCTTACCACTAATGTTTCTACAATACAGCCAGTTAGCTTAGCTAGACTGGAAATGGGTAAACAACTAGCCTGGCTTTGTCTTAAGGTAACAAAATATGTGTACCAGCACCTCTAAAGCTCAGACTTATTAGATTAAACAACAGGTTTTTTTAAAAACTTTGTACACAGCCAGGCTAGCTGTTTCCCCCTTCTCCCATGTCTTTATGCCTGGCTAAGCTAATTGTCTCTGGCTCTGGCTCCATATTAAATGGACAGATTTGAGAGTGGTATCAATCTTCTCATCAAACTCTTGGCATGAAAGTGAATAAACTATTCCTTTAAGCAACTTACAATTCCCAATGAGTAGAATACTTAGCAGATGCCAATTGTAAATGTATTAGGCTATCTGTAGCACAAGAGCAAGATGTTGTGGAAAACTAGCATGCGTAAGAGTCCAAAT
Organism: Thunnus albacares; assembly: GCF_914725855.1. Classification (NCBI taxonomy): domain Eukaryota; kingdom Metazoa; phylum Chordata; class Actinopteri; order Scombriformes; family Scombridae; genus Thunnus; species Thunnus albacares. The sequence goes on along the minus strand of NC_058110.1, from coordinate 8,338,042 downwards.
AAATGAGCACAAAGATTCTTACGAGACTAAGCTCTGACTGCAGTTCAATGTCCAGTCCCTGATGCCGCCTCCTAATTTCAGTTATTACAGTTGTGGCCTCCTTCAGGGCTGTTGTCTTCTCAGCCACTTTCCCCTGCACCTCTGTGATCTGGATACAAAATAAAAATACAAATGGTACTTAACTAACACAGCCGGTCAACCAAGAACATGTCTTGCATTGATGTTGACTATTCAGCTGTACCTGAGATTCATGCCATGCTTTGAGATCCTCCTGGTTCTTCAGTGCTATCTTCTCATACTTAGCCCTCATCTCATCCATGATCCTGGCCAGGTCCTGTCCTTTAGGGGCGTCAACATCCACATGGACGCCATAGGTGATCTGGGCACGCAATTCAGCAACATCCTGTTGATGGGGAAATAGCTTGGGAGTGATTTCCTGAACAAAGCTAGAGGGGTTATCCTGTGCAAAGAGGTTAAGGAACAAACTGATTGCCACAATGGTGCTGTGACAAAGTGGGTGAGAACACACCATTTGTCACCATTTTCACCATCATTGCCATATTGCTTAATAATTTAACCATGCTGTTTAATTGTTTGTTTTAGCCATATTTCCATCATTGATCTGTAACTTGCAGACAATATACAAGACAATAATATACTATCCCAGCTTTGGTTGTGTTTTGCATTATGTTCGGTTACACTTCAAATACCATCAACATTTCTGATTAAAATTTAACACGCCACAGGTGGTTATTTACAATTCTATATACCGTAGTATTGGGTTTATATTTAAGCAATATTACACAAGAGGGTGTACTTTACCATCATTGTTGGCACAACAGTGATGTGGTTAGGAACAAGGCGCTTGCGCCGAGTACCGTAAGCATCACTGAAGTGCAATTATACAACATTTACCAACAAAATAAAAGATATAAACAAAATGTATTCATATTGTGAGGCAGTTCACTCTAAAAATAAAAAAACTTTTTGCTTGTGTTATCTCCGTTTCCATGGAAATACATGGGGTATGACTAATACCTGGAAAACAATCACTCACATCAGTAGACTCCTATATAATGAAGCCTACTTTACTACTCCAGCAAGAAGGCCGAATCTTAGTAACGACCCAGCAACAGAGACGACTTCTAGTCCCTGCTGAGTCAACCAGCCAACTTGAGCTAATGCTTTCTGGAGATCGTGGGATTTCACAAACTGAATAAATACCACATATATAAACTCAAAACTGCTTTGCTAGCTCAGTCTTGTTGTAACAAAGATATTCCCTGAAAAAAATTAATTTTCCATGGATAGATTTAACTACTACGTCCGCAAACTTCACAGACATTTTTAAGCTAGTAGCGCTGTGTCACTGACACACTGGCACAGCTGATGGAGGATGCCGGAGTGGGAGCTGAGATATACTCTCAACTGAAGGGAAAATGGCTAAGTTTTGCTGTGTAGTGGGGTAACGATAAAGAGTGGAGAAGTGTTTGGGTTTTTCAGTGTGTTCAGAGTGTGTGCATGTGTAACTCGTCTCACAGTTCAATCCGCTTGGTAAAGGGTCTGTTTTGTTTTCCCCACAATCCCTAATCAGTTCAGTTCAGTCCAGTTTTACAAACATAAAGAAAGATAATTCAAAAACTCCGCTCTGGGTTTTCAATGCAGATCCCCTCACAAAACAAAACAAACCAAAGACACTAGCAAAGCAACACAGTACATAAAATAAATCCAGCAGAAATGTCAGATAGGTCAGACCACCATGTTTAACTATATATCTTCAAACGTTACAGTTACGGCTGAAAATGACAACAGAAAAAAAACAAGTTTACCAAGTTAACATATCTCCACAATTCAAATCAACCACGAGTTGCTCAGAAGTGACTGCTGTTGTTAGCGCGACGTCACAGTCTGTAGTTCTAATGAATGCTGGAGTAATATTTTTAGTGATGAGGCTTTTTTCATTTGAGCACGGCTAGGTGTGCTGTCATGCTGATTTGAGCACGTTCTAAATGTCTAGTTGACCAATCAGATTGCTTGGTCGGAAACAATGTGTTGTATAATGGTTTTTAATCTTTGATTTACTAGCACATCTTTTAGTTGGATTAGGCTGGTTGTTATCATACAAATTATGTCTGACAAATGGTCCCTCCCTCACCGTCTCATGGTTCTTTGTCAGGTTGATCAACTCTTCCCTCAGAGACTCGATGTCAGTCTCCAGGTGCAGACGAATAACGTTGGTGTCATCCAGAGCCTTCCTCAGTCTAGCAACATCAGCATCCACTGCCTGACGCATGGACATCTCATACTCCATCCTATTGGAAGAAAGCAAAAATAACTTCATATTTAGGTTCTCCTGTTTGTTTTACCACTGAATTATTTCATACCCATCACCAACATAGTTTGATAATAAAACATACTGTATGCCAGGTAAGTCCAGATGGAGAACCTGTTTCATACAAAGCTGAACACTCACTTGGTTCTGAAGTCGTCTGAAGCCAGGCGTGCGTTGTCCAGTTGGATAGCAAGATGTGCGTTGCCCTTGATCATGTCAAGTATCTGAAAGAAATTACATAATTTTTTGCAAATGTGTGAAATATAAGCAGACTGTATATATTCAATGGCACTTCCAGTTTTCTGTTCTCCCACACTCAGTTTGATGGACAGCAAACTGTAATTTTCACTTTGATGAATTGTGCAGGTGAAAGAATGGCCTTTGATAACATGCTGTACACCATAAAAGAACAAATCAGGCTATCATTTTGATTCTATCTACAGTATCATAGCTCAACACGGAAATAAAGATAAGAGTCAGACTACAGGTAATAAATGTTGTGAAATTGGTCAATTCCAGAGACACATAAATACTTTGGAGTGCTGGGGGTATGATAATAAAGGAGTTGAACTGATTCAGTCTGGACTGACTTTTGCCCCCAACATTATGTGACATTTACAAGGTAAAGGAATAGAAAGTTCTGCATAACAAATCTTTGAAATACTACCATATCACAGATGCGCATACACTTCTTTTTGAATGCTGCTATATGCTATAAATACAACTTGTTTTGATCTTACTTTTTTGGTTTTCTATTAAGTTAATAGACTAAATAAGACACCATCCAGAAAATCACAAAGTATGACTGATTGATTCATTGACTCACCTTGGCTCTCAGCTCCGCGATGATGGTGTTGTACCTGCCATAGTCTTTCTCCTCCAACGGGCCGCTCTTCTCGACGGCCTCTCGGATCTTGATCTCCAGCACGCTGTTGGCCTTCTCCAGATTCCTCACAGTCTCCAGGTAGCTGGCCAGGCGGTCATTCAGATGCTGCATGGTTATCTTCTCATTCCCGATGGCCAGGTTTCCAGAAGTGAACTCTGAAGACACATGTTCGCCGAAGCTGGGGCGAACCTGTGTGCCACGGTAGGCGGAGGAGATCCTGATCCCGTGGCCCCCTGCCCCACCGCTGACACTGTGGGGATAATTCCTTCCGTCTCTTGGATGGACATCGAAAGCTTGATAGCTGTGGCGTTTAATCAGAGGCTCCATCGCTAAGTGTGCTGATCAGTTAGATGAAGAAGTGGCACAGAGTGGTTTGGCAGCTGAGAGTAAGGGACGGAGAAGTCCTGGGGTCTTATATATCACTCTGAAAGGCAATATTCTTTTCCTGCCACACCTTTCCTATCTATATTGCATTTCTACCTTTAGCCTTCTTGCTTAGACTTTGTCCCACCAACACCCACTGTAAACCAAGCAAAGACAGATACAGTGATATTAATAATGTTTAGTAACTGAGCTGTATCTATGGTAACTGTGATATCAACGGCAGCTAAAAGGATACAGTAAGGATGGCTATGCTCTTATGTTTTTCATATTGTTGATGAAAAAAACAGAACCAATAAATTGATCCTACTAACGAGTATTATCTCTCTAGCCAAAGCCTGATACAGTAAATCTTCTTCCTTTGTGCCAAAGAGCTCCAATGTTGTCCAAAAACACATCAATGAGCCACACTGCTGCACTGGGTGAATATGTTTCTTCAGTACCATGAACACACGCACTGTAGTTAATTTTGAGTCAATCGCACACACGGTGCACCGTTCTGCTTCTGTAAATACTCATCAGAGCACCAAATGTTAATTAAAATGCAGCTGAATAGTCCCAAACAAATTAGCTATTCACTCCTGTTTCAATAACATTTGCTAAAAAAATACATAAAATATTTTTTAAGAAATGATTAGCTTTTTATAATGTGAAACTACTTTTATATTTATATATATATTTATTTTATATATTATACTACAAAACCTTGTGAGCCATTTTTCATTATTTATGTCTTTGGTAAGAACGTATGGGATTGAGACTGAGTGCCACAGACAGGGACGGGAAGTCAGAAAGTATTAAGAACTGAGTACCTGGTATTCAGATTGAAAACACAAGGAGATGTGTTAGTTGCGTGTTGCTTCAGGTACCCGTGAGACAATGAAACACAATCCAGGAAGTGTAACTGAAATAATTGTAACTGTAATAATTGTAACTGTAATAATTGTAAGTGTAACTGAAAATAAACTGTTCAGAGGGATGAGGATGGCTTTTTAAACTCTGGAATGCAACATTAAGGGGGCTAAGTGACAGACAAGGGTTCAGTGGATGCCATGAAATTTGTTATTGGGACTGAGAGCAGTAATTTTTTCCTGTCTCTCTGCTGTTGTCCTATGTCCTTTAGCTTCATTCATTCATTCATTTTGTTCCTTAACCGCCATGTTCTGATATTATCTCATATATTTGGTACATGAATAGCTTCTAATTTCAAACAAAACACCATGAACACACCAAAAAGATTTTCTGGAATGGACTTTATTGATATGTCTGAACATCACAGCACAACAGGAAGACTCAACTGGACAGAAAGAAAACCAAAAATGATGAAATATTAAAAAAAAAAAAGATGGTTTATTTTTAATTGGACTCTTTGATTACTTTGAAATATTCAATGTTATCAGTCAGTTTCTCTCAGAAAAAGCTTACAGTTCTCCAAATCTGAACTCTTGTGACCACCTGCAGGTCAACACACAAACACATAAATAAAAGAACATCATGATGAAATAAATAGAAGATGATTTTGTTTTCCTCTGATCCAGTTTTTTTTATCAGCCTGTGGAAGAGCTGTATACCCAGGAAATCAAACTAATTGCAGCATTGGCTGAGACTCTAATGGTTAGTGCTGTAGAAGTAACAAGAGCCAATTGGGGAAAAAGGTCAGTTTTGGCCAATCGAATGTTAGTGTTAAGATGCAGTGACAGTGATTGTTGGGAGTGTCAAGTGGTTGCTTCTGGTATTCAGAGGTTCTTGGTCTCTGTGCTGGAGGAAACCACCTTGCCATCCACCAGGGTCTGTGTGACAGTCATCACTTTGGTCTTCACTGTTTTCTGGTCTTCCAGGGCGTCCTGGAGCCTGAACGGGAAGATCAAGAAAACATTAAAGCTCGGGTAGTTTCTACTAAATACAGAACTTTGCTTTTCTTGGTTTGACAACTCTGTCTATACAGAATGACTGATCTACATACTTGAAGTCTTCACCGTCCAGCAGCCGTCTGTATGTTGCAATCTCTGCCTCTAGCTTCATCTTAATGTTGAGCAGGGACTCGTACTCCTGCGTCTGCAGCTGGATGTTGTTACGCAGCTGTGTGAGCTCTGCCTCCAGACCCAGAAGAATGGAGTTGAGAGACTCAATCTCCATGTTGTAACGCATTTCTGTGTCCCTCAGTGTGCCTTCCAGAGACGTTTTCTGCAAGCAGGAAGACAGAAGGAAAGGGGAAGAAAAAGAACAGGTTAAAATTTTACAGTGAACCCAGCTTGCTGATGACAGCTCCATAGTGACCGGTCACTGAAGTGTAACGCTTATGTCAACAAAGTAAATGTGAGAGACTTGAAGTGAGAGTGCTGACTTGAGCTTTGCAGGGAGTTAAGTTAAGCGTGTGTTGAGGTAAATGGAGTGTGTGCTGACTGAGTGCTTCTCACCAGGTTTCTCTGTGAATCCAGCTCGATCTCCAGGGTTTGTATCTGTCTGCGCAGGTCATTCACCTCTGTCTGTGCACCCTTCAGGGCCTCTGTGTTCTGAGTGACCTGGGTCTGCACTTCTGTAATCTGAAATCAAGATTTATAAATATATATATATATATATATATATATATACACAATGTACATACACAAACACACACACACACACACATATATATATATATATATATATATATATATATATATATATATACATATATGTACATATTGTACATATAAACTTTTGTGATTATTTCAAAACACCTTAAACCAGGGACTTTGTGCTTGAGAAGAACTTCCCTGTTAGTAGATGATATTTTCATTTTTCATAAATAGTTTACCTGAGATTCGTGCCATGCTTTGAGTTCTTCCTGGTTCTTTAGTGCCATCTTTTCATACTTGGCCCTTATCTCTGCCATGATCTGAGCCAGGTCCTGTCCTTTAGGAGCGTCAACATCCACGTGGACTCCTGACTGGGCAATCTGGTTACGCAGCTCCATAACTTCCTGAAGACAAAAGAATGGAAAGAGGTTGAAGTTGACAGATTGCTGTTTAGATGTTATAGATGGATTCACTGAAGAATACTTTTATTAAGATGTGACCCAGCTCTGACTCCTGGCCTCTTCCAACCATAATCACATGCCATGGTCAGGTAAATATACAAGGGGAGCATCTAAACCTGTGTCTCGGGCAAGAAACACTTAATTCAAAATTTCCCTCAGTAAACAAATGGTTGTGTTTTTGCTTAAGCATCTGGATTATAGTCATTTGAATGCTTTGGTGTTTTTTCTGCTGCCAAATATGGACAAAATCTGTTTAACGATGAGGCTTGCCAAAGAATTCATACACAGATATTTCAGATTTCTCTTATAAAACTTTCCTCTTCCCACTGAAGTTTTCCTAAGCTTGTTTGCATGAACGCCCTGCAGCCTCTTAGGATGTGTCAGCGGCAGTTGTGGTGCAGTGCACGACATATACATATAGGTCGAAAATTTAGCCGGCAAAAATGACCTATAGTTACGCCATCTAGTGGCTGTAGTGATTATGACCTGGGAAAGTGACGCAGTTCAGATGACGTCAATATAAGGTGACAAATTGTCTTTTTGGAGGAAGGGGGTTGGGTGAACGGCTAGATAATAAGATGGCAAAAAGTGGACTTAGCTGCAGGAGACTGGACAGCTAATCACAAGTGTCACATTTCCAACCGTGAGTTGGGACATTTTTTAAAATATCGTAACAATGATTTTTGTGGTGTTTATTGTTGCCATGACGAAGAAGGTTTCCTAACTTTAATGAAGTGGAAACCACGTTACTAGTGATCGTTTTAAGCCAAACCATGATCTTTCCCTAACCCTAACCAAGTGGTTTTTGTGCCTAAACCTAACCAGACACAGTGTTGTCACACCATATACAATCATTATATTTTAACAATGAAAGTGGTCGTTTAATTATGAGGATGTGTTGACATATATATACAAAACTTAAGCACACATGCTGATGTTTAATGGTATTATTGAGATGAGCTATTTAGCAAATATTTATTCAGGTCTCGCAAAGGTCTGGATGTTTGCTGAGTGGTGAAATTCATTAGACTTTGTTGAAAGCACTAAAATTGTCAACACTGAAGTAATGAATACAACCTTTGACTAATCTAATGACTTTCAATGATAAACCAGAGCCTTAGCACATTGTTTAACATGTTATGGTAAAGGCCTCAACAACCTATTTTCCAAATCAGCTTATGATACGTGATCAGGACCAACATTAACAAACTTTTTTCTGCTAATGTTAGCAATTTTGGTTAAGCGATTTTTCTGTGATTCTGTTTTTGTCTTTGCTTTTCTTACTGGTTTGAAGTGGGAGGGGCTTAGTTCGAAAAATGTGATGTCATATATTTCCATGCGGAGATTTATAATGTTAAACTCTTAATGAAGAGTACCGAAGGGCTTTTTTTCTCTGAACTTTAACTTTGGTTTTTGCTTATTTGATTATGAATATATTATAGAGAAATACTTCAGATTTGAAAACACATTTTCAAGGGCTTTAAAATTGAGATTAGGATTTGAATGTAGTCGCACTCACATTTTCATGGTTCTTCTTGAGGTGGATGAGCTCCTCCTTCAAGGCTTCAATCTCGCTCTCCAGGTTCATGCGGCTAATGTTGGTGTCATCGATGACCTTCCTCAGACCAACGATGTCAGCCTCCACAGACTGGCGGATGGCCAGCTCTGACTCATATCTAAACAGCACAGGGCAGGGCAGTGATGATAACTTTACACCCTGGTACAGATTGGTCCAACTTAGAACTTTTGTTAACTAACTCATGTTGACTGTCCTAATTGGTAAGCTAAAAGAAACCTAAGTTACTGAATAGACCTATAAATAGTCATTTACAATCTTTTAACAGTTATCTTTTATTTAGCTTTATATATATATATACATATATATATACACAATCAGACATTTAATTTATGAGTCAACTGCAATGTCTCCACTGGCTATGTGGTAAAGGTCATGATTTGTGACTACATGACAAACAACTACCTCTTTAGTTCATGACACTGTGTATTCATCCTACAACCCATTCAGTAGTAAAACTGGGTGTGCCCACAACTGTGGCTTAGTGTTTTACAGTTACAAGGGGCGGGCCTTACTTTACTCTGAAGTCATCGGCTGCCAGGCGAGCGTTGTCGATGTTGAGAACCAGGCGGGCATTGTCAGTGGTGGCATCAAACACCTAGAACAGGTTTACAAACGAAAGAAGTTATTTAGATTGCAAACTGAGGACATGGGCCAGCACAGACAACCAACAGTTGGGTGAACATTTACAATAAAGAGCTAACAAAGACAGAAAACACAGATAATCACTTGTTTTTTTTTACTCATGCCACCAAGTAGTAATACTTTAAAGCAATTTTTTGACATTTTTGAAATATACTTATTTACTTTCTTGCTGGGTTACATGAGAAGATTGATACCACACTCATGTGTAAGCTAAGTATGAAGCTACAGCCAGCAGCTAGTTAGCTTAGTCTAACATAAAGACTGGAAAAAGCTAATCTGGCTCTGGTCTAAGGTAGTAAAATCCACCCAACAAGCTGCTCTCAGCCAAGAAATGGCACATAACTAAACCACAACTTGCATTTTTTTACACCTCGTTTTTTTTAAACGTATTAAACAAAGCAGATATGATGTATTAATCAATTAGCTTTAGCAGAGCTGGTAGGCCACTTTTATTCTTTACTCTCTCTATACTTTAAAATTCAGACTTGATTAAATGTCTATTTTTGAAGCGTGTACTGACACGCATGTCAATAATATGGCATTATTCCTGTGAAATAGGTTGTGATATGATGTGTGTAAATGAGGATAGTGCAAGCAGGCTGCTTCAAAACCAGATGGTTGCGGTATTTGTTTTAGCAGTCACGGTACAGTAGATAAGGGCTTGAATGGATGTCAGGGGAGACATCCAGGTGACAAAGTCCAGGAGCCAATCAGTGACTGCCAGGCAGCCACTGTCCTGTTGCTGCTAAGGAACAGGATCTTTCCTGTCAGCAGGATGGAAGCAGGTGATTTGCATGAGGAAAGGTGGTGATGGTGGTTGTGGTGATGTGTATGTGCATGCTCGGCCATGTGGGTGCGCATGCATGTGTGTGTTTGCATGGGTAGTTGACTGCGTGCTGTACTGGATTAGGCTGTCTTAATGTTAGCATGAGAGTCTGTGTTTTCTCAGATGGGGCTGGAGGGCACCATTCGAGTGATTTTTGCATCATGCCAAAAGAAAACTTATGTTATTTTAACCCTGAGTTGTTTAGATAAACTGAGGCCCTCGGCTGTTAGCAGAATAAATAAAACCTTATTTCAAAGAGAAATTTCATTTGATTGCTTGTGCAATGTTTTCAGAATGATAAGATTTTAGGAAATACATGGCCTTTGCCTCCTGTTTTGCCCATTTTATTTGCGTCATCTTTTCAAAGGAGGGTTTGGTGACCTTAATGCTGTTATCTGTGTTGCTCCCACAAAAAAAAACATTAGAAAAGACATGCTCTTTGTGGGCATGCACACTTTCCCACAGTGAGAACATGCAATAGAACACTGTTTTCAAATGAAACTTTGACAAGAGACACTTTTGGGTGTCTTTCCAGTTTGGCCCAATGAATCAAACCAAAATAACTGGAATGTTCCATATGGAAATTGTGCTTGACTCAATTTTCTGAAAAGGAAAATGTGGTTTTGAATGAGGAATGGCAGCAAGTGGAAGGTCACACAGCCCAGCTCTCTCTCAATTATTCTATGTTTTTTTTGTGGTATTCAATGAGGCAAAACGTGGAATGAATGAATGACATGTTTTCCTGATTGTGCAATGCCTTAATTTGCCTTTATATTTTGAAATCTTTTTGCACTAACTACATTGACTGTGCCGGATGTATTTGTATGGGCTGTATCAGGTAAAATGTTATCAGATTAATCACATATAAAATGCAGGACATGAAGTCACTGAACTAACTGAGCTCCACCTCAACATATCTTACATCAAGTGAATAAGATCTGAAACTATAATGTGCTTTGTTGAGTTCTTTTATTACCTTATCAGCTTTTGTGTAATGTGTACATACCATTGTTCTGTATGAACAGTCCTGCTGTTAACTAATGACAAACAACACATTGAGGAAAAAGGTTGTAAAAGTCACTGATGTATGGACCTGCACGTAGACCCTTTCCAGTCTGTAAAGTCCCTGGACTTGCTTGTTTTTTGTTTCTCTCTGTTTTCCTGTCTCTGTGACTCTTCATCCTCCAACATTCCTCCTCCATACTGTTTCCGGTTTAGCTCTCGGCCCCCGGCCCATAGAGTAGCAGTGGGCGCTGTGCCAAGAACCAGCAGGAACCCAGTCTACCCCCTCTGTCAGAATCCACAGCCAATCAGTAACCCAGAGTACTGATGAGGTTACGTTTAGGTCAGGAGGTACAGACTATATTGCTTGCACATATATAATCCACTATATATAATATAATATAATATTACCAATTTCCTGCTCAAAAACACCTACCTCACATCTTCTCAACTCACATCTCACCCTGGGTTTCATCTCTCAACTCACCCATTCACATGGCCTCCCTCCCTCCCTCTATCCAACTGTCCCCTCACCTGCTTTTGTTCACACTTAATAAATCAAAACATGCACATTCCCTCCTCCCTCAGCCCCTCCTCACCTTCTTCCTCAGGTCGTCCAGGATGACCTGGTACTTGCTGTAGTCTCTGAAGTCAGGTCCGCTCTTCTCCAGGGCCTCCTTGATCTTAACCTCCAGCTTGTGGTTGGCCTGCTCCAGGTTCCTCACTGTCTCCAGGTAGTTAGCCAGGCGGTCATTTAGGTTCTGCATGGCGAACTTCTCATTTCCCATGATGTCACCGCTGTTCCCACTGGAGCTCATCTGGACACTGCTGGAGAAGCCCCCTGCTCCGGCGCCCATTCCCATACCGGCTCCCAGCCCACTGCGTACACTAGAGGAGACGCTAATGCGGGCCCCACCGGCCCCACCATGGATGGTGGGGGCCCTGTAGACAGGGGTAGAGGTACGGGTGATGGATATAGCAGAAGGCCTGCTACTGGTGGAGGAGCGCACAGAGTATGTTGTTTGCTTGGAGGTTTTCATTGTAGCTGGAGAGTGTGAGACTCTGTGAGAGAGACTGTGAGTAGGAGAGAGAGGCACAGGCTGGGTAGGCTGAAATGGGAGCTCACAGACACAAGGCAGGAGGAGAGGGGAAGTTTTAAACTATATAAACCTTGTGGGCCCTGAGGTCCGCCCCTTAACCACCCCCTTTAACTCAGTCACCGCCCTCTTTCCACAGGCTCAAACCGCAGGACAGCTCATAGCATGCCTTTGTCCTTCAGAGCCTTCCTAAGTTGGTAAATTTGGAGAACTCAGTGGAATTCAATAACTTGGAGATTTTCTGTATTTGGAAAATAGAATTAAACAAATTTTATTCAGTATGATATACTAAATATAACTTAGACTAGGGGAGCCTTTTTTAAGGATAAAGTTGACATGTTTTATCTTTTTTGTTCCAACCAACTGTTCCCCTGATGAGACCAAAATAAACAATAAAATTCTTCTGCTGTGTATTTTATCATTCTGTGGACAAGAATTTAATTCTGTGGCACAGACGCATAATTTATATCAGTTAAACCGACAGTAATTGTTTTTAAGATAGAGTCATTGTTGGTTTTAGTCTCTTCAGGTGAATCATTATTAATAATAAAAAGAGAGTGAAAGATGCCAGCGCCTAAACATAACCAAGATCGAATATTTTGGTGGGAAAAAAACTCAACTAGGTACGATGTCAATGCAATGCAACTTGCCAATTATATTAATTAACAATAATAATTATGTTGAGAGAAATATGTATATGTTATATGTAGGTAATTTCTAGAGACTGGGTGGCAATAATACATGCCAAAGACTGATTTTTTTTGTTAGCGTTTGTAACACATTGGTAAGGTATCCAGCAAAATGAAGTTGCATGAACAAATATTTCTCAGATTGCTTCACACTCCCCCACCCTGAAAACGCTGACATGTTTCATCACCTATAGAGAATAAAATTGAGAAGCGTCACAGCGTCGGTTCAGGTAATTTACTCACCGTAGTTTCATCATCGTCGCTGTGGATGGGTGAGATCAGATCATGTCACACCTGGAAATGTGAGACGTCTCATTCAGCTGTTGTCATTTCAGGGAAGAATTTATTGCATCACACATACTTTTAACCCCTGGATCTAGTCTAGTCTAGAACTTATACGTGCATTTACACGTCAGATTTACTATCAACAAAACACTGTGTAGATACTCGTCTTGTTAAAAAGAAAGATCAGCACCCACATACAATGGCTGTAAAGGACCATATCGGTAGTTTTATCCCATTAACTAAAAACCACACATACTTTACATCACAGCTGACCTAACAGTGTGAATGTGTTTTAGAAATTTAAAGGCATCTATTGGTTTCCACTCCTTTCTATGCAATATGAAAAACTGTACAAATATAAATGGAAATCGATGGCTTCCGGAAACTGTATGAAAAGTGCATCAAGGATCTAAAACAGTATTACATTCACTTGAAAATGGCCAGAATTCAGGATTTGTACTTAAGATGCTAAAAGTATGGTATGCTCCTCTAAAATCAGATTTGCGTTATTGAGGTGTTTGGTCGCTCCAGATGTTATGTACAGTATGTTATCTATCCTAGACGGATGTGTGTCTGACCGTCCCACTCCCATAAAGGATATGGTCAAACAAAGGAACAATTACACCATCTCCTTAGTAGAAACGTAGGAACAATGACTTCTCAAAACCAGTAAACATATTCCAGAAGCCCCCCTGCAGATTTTTAACACAAGCACATTCCACACACACAGTACGTCTAAAGCTACATGGTATCAGCTTATAACAATACACTGTTTTTTTCTTTTGGTTTCTTTGCAATTCATTTTGTTGGTTATGTAAAAGGTTAGAAGAAGAAAAAAAGAAATGAAATGTATTTTTTGGGCGCGTGTGTTTGTTGTTAAAGCTTTAAAATATGTTTTCCAAAGAAGAAACCATTAAGCAACAGGAATTGTTATTTGGAAATCCTAATTGCTTTCCCACACACATTGCACTGTATCAGCATCAACTTGTTCTCTGAGACAACTCCTACTTAACAGTTTTGTCTAGAGTCATGTTCAGTCTTATCCTTGCTCCAAGTTTTTTGTTTGTTTTTCAGGAAGGAACATGCAGCAGGATATTAAAGTATAAAGAGCTCCCAGTGAAATCAAAACCACTCTTGTACTGTCAGTGAGTAGGCAAACAAAAGGCATCCCTGTTAAGCATGGCAATATAGTGTCCTCATAAAACGTTGCTTCAAAACATGTATTATAATAATGAAATGCCCCAACCAAGCCTATTTGTAAGTTCTTCTTATATTCAAGGTCTATGTTATTCAAAGAGAAATCGAGGCAGAGATATATGTAAATAGAGATAAAAATCAAGGGGGCAGTGCAGAATACCAATGTTTTTTTGATAAACATCAGACATCCTGAATCTTTTTCCAAAAGTGAGTCATCCCAAATTCAGACGAAACCCGCACTCGTCACACACAATCTTTTAATGGTTGGCCTGTTTGGGGGGGTTTCGTTTGTCTCGCAGTGGTGGAGATGACTGCAGTGTTTTCTCTGGTCCTGATGGCTGCCACGCCCGAAAGAGAAAACAGAGATTAAGGTACAGAGATGATAGCAGTATAGAGCGGATCAGGGTGTCAAGTTTCTGACTGTATGTTTAAGATTAATGATGGAGATTACTGTAGGCTTTGGTGCCAACATTTTCCCATGCAAACCAACATAAGGAGTTTTAATGCTCAAACAAACTTATTCGATGTAAGAGATTATTTTTAAGGAGCAGTTCTACATTTAGGGAACACGAGAGAAGAATTACTAAGAATTAATGAGGGAAAACTTTCATGTCTGGGTGTTAACTATGGAGCTGGAGCCAGGGCATGGTTAGCTTATTTTAGCTTACCACAGAGACTGGAGACCTGACTCTCTCCAAAGTGAAAGAATATGCCTACCAAAATCTCTTAAGGTCACAAAGAACATGTATCTTATTTGTTTCACACATATACAAAAAGAAATATAAACATGAAATGTAAAAGTTTGTCGTTATAAAGAGAATTACATGCTGGAACTATTTCTCAGGTTTTTTGGCAACCCGCGCTGTAGCTGAAGATGATGCACACAAGTCCTGGGAAAATGGATGAATTCTTACCCATGTAAGAACTCGTAACTCATAATAAGATGTTTATGTAACTGTTTACCCCCACCCCCAGTCTGCATGCTAAACCAGGCTAATTGCCTCCAGACTCCTGAGTTATTCCAAAGATACCCCCAAAAGAGCATTTCCCAAAATGTCAAACTGTTCCTTTAATAGACATAATTGATATACTATTCCAGTAAATATGTATTCCTTTGTCTTTATTGCATATTTTCTAACAGCAGCACACCTTTCATCCAGTTGTGTGAAATGCAGTAATGTTTTTCTGCTGCACGTCTTCAATCATGTTTCATCTTTGCATGACCGTTGTAACCGTTGTCGCATGTCTACTGTCTATAAAGCGTTAATTCCAAATAAAATCAACATGGTCATGGCGTTTGGAAATCCACACAGGTTATGACAAGGGTGATGCACAGTGTATTTGGCAACCTTTTGAGTTTCTGTTGCACAATGGTACAAAATGGTACCATTAGATACAAATGGTTGCAACTAATTACCATCACTTCTCAAACTGACAGATGGATTGCAGTGCCTTTTTAAGGTCTTTCACTCACTCTTGTTGACCTTCCTAATATATTAAACTCCATACTTTTTAAAGTGATTTTAAAATGTGAAAGGGAAAAATGTCCCTTTTTGAAGCCACCCCACTGAAACGTTTGATGTAAAACATTATTCCGTCCTTTGTCAAAAGTATTTGGCAGGCAGCAACACCACCTAGGACTTACCTCAAAGACTCTGGCCCAAAGTCAAGAATTTTGTCTGTCATTACCCTGATAGTCATCACCCACTATGAATGTTTCCCCTATCAGCCTCACACTATTCTCTGTTCCTTCAAGAGGCACTTTTATCCCATACATACTATATTAACAAATCATGAATGTTCATTTTTATTTTGAAGTGTTAGAATGTTGTTATAGTCATTGTGTACAGATAGTGTGTGGGGTATGAATGTTCATTGGGCTCATTTTTTGGCTGATTTTTGTTTTTAATTTTTAAAGAAATCAATGGCTTTATCAGTATTTAGTTTGAATGGTAACAAACAGGTAACTAGACAGTCTGCCCTGTACTTTTTTATTCACTTTATTACTTTGATGGACTCTTGGGGATAGTCAACAGTCTATTTGTATTTTCCTTTCTTTTTCTCTATTCTACTTTCATTTAGTGTGAACATTTTTTCAGCTGTCTTCAAGAGCAAGAGCTCCATTTACTGTAAACTATGACGAACAGCAGGATGCATAACTTGCATTTGAAAAAACAACCACATTCGGGGGGGTGTGAAGGATTTATAATCTATTTTAAAATCAGCTCAAACTTGTCTACTCCTTTTAGAGAATCTTGGTAGTTTTTTTTATCATTGAAATAAGCTTTTATTGTGTAGAGGGTCACATAAAACCAAGTTATAATTGAGTGCATGATTTGGCAAATGGAGAAATATTTTGGATTTACATATGGAAGTGGCATACAGAACCTTCAACACTGATAAAAACCTCAAAATGAGTGCTATTTTTCACTGTGCGTATTGCTTGGCATGGGAGTTGTAACCCTAAGCCTCTGTTTACTCCACCACCCTTATCAACCTTGTGTAATAATGCCATTGACTGAGATGGATGCTGAGTCTGGGAAGTCACAAAACCATCACACCTGCAGTATGGCAAATGTTCTGCTGTGGCCAAACTGTCAACTAGATATGCGGGCGGTAAAAAGGATTGGGTATGTATTCCCACATATGGTTTTTATGCTGGTTTTTTTTTGTTTGGGCAGTGCTCTGCTTGGTTGTGTTTGTTGCCAATGCTGAATTCATATTCTTTCCACTGATGTAACATTGGTTATCTGTAGCTTGGTTGGTTCAAACGTTTCATTAAGACTGGAGCTCTTGTTCAGGCAGACCATCCTTGCTCTGTTCTGACCTCAGTGGTCAGAACACCCACCGAAAGAACTAAATCAGAACAGGCCCTGACAGAATGAGAGGATGACCACTGAGAAGTCTCTTTTACAAGCCTGGCCAAGGGCTCGGTCAGTATCTGACCTCGGGTCAGATACTGAATGAGCCCTTGGCTATTTATCACTCAACACTTCATTCAGTAGGAGGACAAACCACCATGGAGGGTTTCAGTGGAGCAACCATTAAAACTCCTACAGTCACAAGGGCCTCCAGTCACAATTTACTGATCATCATCTGACAGCCTCATATCTGCGTGACACCTATGACTGTATGTGAGAATATGCAGCTCAGAAAGAGACAGACATATTCTCCACGCTGCCGACGATGCCATTGTGAGATTGTAAGGTCATAAAGAAGCTCACGATGACTCACTGGGGCACACAGATGGGAAACACTTGTCTGCAGACAATTTGCAGGTGTGTGGAACATTCCTACCAGGTGCAGTGGCCACTCGGGAAATGCCTCTGTCAGTGTTTCCGTGTGTGTGTGAGAAAACGACAAGAGCAGACGCAATGTCAGAGGGTATTTTTCTTCTGTGCGTGTTAAACCAAAACAATGTGCGAAGAGTGTGAGGATGATTAAATGAATGATTGGTCCCTGATTCCGGTAAGGCAGAGATGTAATTGTTCAGGTCTGCAGGTGGGGGGGGGTGTAAGGCAGCAGGTGGGCAAGACAAGACAAGAAATTAGCACTTGTAGCAATGACAAAACCCTGATTCAACCACATTACAGGAAGGCTACTAGTTTACTGGAGGGGAGGAGAGGATGGATCCATAGATAGACGGTAAGGTCACAGGTCATGAACTTGGGTGGAGTGAGGTAAAAATTGGTTATGTGGTCTTCAGGGTGGAGCAATGGAAAAAATAACAAATATGCTTGTCAGAATTTCATATGTTTGTAACAAGATTGTATTGCTGTTTTGAGCTGTTTTAACAAAGCAAATAAAGGAAAAATTTAGTCTAAATTCATGGGACAAACAACAGGATTCAACACAAAAAATTTTAACATCGAAAGTAAAATTGAAACTAAAGACTGAAGTTTATGACCCTGGATAAGATAAATGAACACTTAATCTCTTAGTTTATCTTAGAGTGTTATGAATTTCTCATGAAGTTCAACAAACCAAAGAGGAAATATAACTTCTCTTGTGTTGTGCAACTGATATTGTTTCTTAGAATCACCCTGTGACCTGACTTTGCTCAGTGACATGGAGAAGTGGGGGAAGTACATGTAGATTTATTTCACAAATGTACGCTTTATTTATCAGAGGAAATCCAAAGCCAGACTTGTAATATAAGGAGAGATTACAATCATACATCAATACAATGTCACAATTGATGCATAACTTTGGTTTAGTTAATGTGAGGTGCAGCATGATTCATTACAATTTTTGTCATCAACTCTATCTCACTTAGCAGAGGTTACCAAAATGCAAACCTGAATTATCAGACAAGTTATAGATTATATTTATAAATGAGTTTGCCAAATATGATCGAGAAGAAACGTCCTTTGAGTCCTCAGAGTGCTGCATTCTTGTACCGCACATAACTCATAGGGAGGTGGTCGGCGTAGATGGTTGCTGTACAAAGCACAGAGCTTGACAGAGCCAGACTAGCTGTTTCCCCTGTTTATATATTGATAAATAATTGAAATATAACTATATATTATCAGAATTTTAATCGTTACATCTTGTTTGTTCCAGGCAAGCTGTTTCTTGCTTTCAGTCTTGTGCTAAGCTAAGCTAAAAGCTTTCTGGCTCTAAAGTATTTGTTGTTCCCCCAGAAAATGTCATACCAGTCTGATTCTTCCCTCTTTATAGGTAACGGTTCTTAAAAAGGAACAGTCGCACTCCCCTTGAAATGATCACATATAATTTGTACATGTGTATTGACATATACATATTTTTTGTGTGTGCTTTTTCTGTTAAATTTCAACATTTTTGAAAATAAAATAGTCCATAAAAGAGAACAAAGATTCTAAATTAAAGTCAGCAGTGTCATCGGGATATGCAGTATGATTTAGAGCTCAAGGTGGAGAGGCAGGGTGTGTTCAGTGAAGATTAGATCAGTTCAGGGCAGATACTGAGTTGAGTGATTTAGGTGTGTGGGAGTGTGTGAGGAGCTGGCTTGGAAGATATTCTACTGCGGAGGATTGATTAATGTAGAGCTCTAAATAGGAACTCTCTTTTTCGTTGGAAGAGGGTGCGTGATTCCTGACTCAAAGTTGAAATGATTTGAAAGGATGCTTCAGAAAAGGCTCATAGGGGGTGTGTCAGTTCTAGGAAAGCACCATAGGGTGGAGGTTACTTTAGTAGACAAACATTATACGAGCATTTAGGGAGCTCTGGATGAGAGTAACAGTTACAAAACAGGAGATCTGGATGTGACACATGGGGCCTTATTATTGGAAATGTAACTCAAACATGCTCAATGGGGCTGACAGTAAACTAGAAAATGTACTCTCTTGTTTTCTTTCTTACATGCACAATGGTGAATGTCACTGTCTAAATCACTTTCTTTTTCACTCCCTCAGTTTCTTTCTTTCACAAATTCAGACATTCTTAGCCACTGTGTCTCCTCCTCTTCCCCATCACAACCCACATTCCCGCTCAGTAATTGCTCCCAGAATCCCTCCCTCTGACGCAGAAGGCTGCCAGGGAAAGAAAGTTCCAAACCGGGTCTTTACCATGTTACCATAGCAACGGGAAACAAATTTGAGTTCATTTTGGGAAAGCGCTCTGCTGAGACTGTTATTTTTACGACCCCTCTGGGCATGCATGATGGGCCCGTATAGATTCTTCTTGGCAAAGCCCTGGTGGAGTTGACACACCACATTTCACAAGCGCGTGCAAGAACACACTGCAGTAGCCAGAGTCCAATTTTTCAGAGCTGTGCTCTGCTCCCCTCTGCGTCTGAGCTGCTGTGCTGGATGTTTTCAGACACAATGGGTTCATTTGAGTGGACAGGCACAGTGTGAAAAAAGTTCTCCAAAGCGCTCTCAGTCTCAGTCAAGGATAAAAAGAATGAAAAGAAGGGGGTGAGAAAGAATGACCACTGTCTGGTCTCAAAGAATGTTAAAACTGGCCATGTTTGACTCCGGGAAGAATCGGCCATTGATTGAAATGTGTGTGAGGGACAAGTGTTCCTGTTCACAGCACAAGCTTTTAAAGTGAAGCCATGGAGAACGTGTGGGTATGCTCCACATGTAAAAGATTGTTTAAAGCAACACTATGAAACTTTTGTAACAAGACATAACTAATCATAACTTCATAAAATCCTTTTACAAATGAAAAGTTGATTGATTCGCAAATAAAAAGCACCCTTGCTTAGTTCAGCACGCTCAGGGGTTTGGATGCTACAGCCTTACTTTGTCTGGTATGACCAGGAGCTTATGGTGGCTAATGTTAGAAAAACTTAAATATTGCTGTTTAAGCGGTGTTTGCCAACTTTTTTACTGTTCTTGCACTACGGTTACATTACATTCTAAAACACTGCCAACCCTCCACTTTCATACCGGCAACCTAAGAACCTGGCCTTACATGTTACAAGTTTGATGCAAGGAAGTTCCTGGTTGTTTCTCGTGAGTGTGTCCTGGGCCTGAAGAACAGGTTTCGTTCACCTGTAGCTGCATGACTGGTCTGTGTATCATCCATGTGATGCAATGTCCCCCTGTGAGGGTAATAATGATTGTAGTACCATTCATGTAGACAGTTCAGTATTTCTTATCTGAATGAAATGGAAAAGTTCTCAAATTGTTACATGGTCCAAAATTAATTACCCTTTAGTGAAGTCGATGTCTCCCTCCCTACTCAGGTGTGTCATCAGTGGCTAATTACAAGTCAGACTTGTCAAAATCTATTCCTCCACCTGTAATCTAACAAAGTAAAAGAATGATCATAACATGTGTAATTGCCACTTTTGGCCATATTAACTCTTTTAAAAAAGTATCATGAACGTGCTTTAAAGTCCAACTGAAATTAAATGGCATTTCTTTTGTCTTTAACAGCATACATATCTGCTCTATGAATCACATGTCCTATGTTCTCTTGAGAGAAAAAAAACTGAAATCAAAAGAGAAGCTTTGTGATGGCGCAGATGAAAATGCAGAACATCAAAACAATTATATGAATTACATTCAAATACTGATAGCATGAGTGTTATGGTTCTGACCAAGCCGGAACTCATCCCTAGATAACAGAAAATGCTAAAATGTACTTTATCAGCAGCACAAGAATGATGAATCAGCAAACAGACTCAGCAACATCGTTTACACAGCAGTATCTATTTGAACATCTATTCAAACATTTGCCAGCATGAGCAACTGGTCATACCAGACTAAGAAAGGTGATTTGAACAAAGAGCCTATTGAACTGAGCAAGAGGATGTTTTATTTCTCATGAATTTAACATTTGTTTGGGGTAGAATGTGTTATATCTTCTTTCAAAGTTACATGATTTCTTTAAAAAGTCCAGGAATTCATTTAAATATTACTGCGCAACGTTAATATTGGCAACTGTCTGAAATTACAAACCATTTAAAATAAGATTACTTAAAAAAAACTATATAGACAGCTCATTTATGTAAAATATATTCCTTCCTTCCTATAATATAATTTGAAACAGCTAGAAACCAAGGGAGATACGTCGGTTTATCCCTGTTTTTTTCCTTGTTCCATTGGTTCTCAAAGCCCATGGTTATATCTGTCCCATCTGTTAACGGCTTTTTTTCAAGCTGTGTCTATTTCAGGTACAGTGGCTGACTCATTCCTCCCATGTAATTACGTCCTGGCTGACCAACAGTCGCCTCGCAGATTGTACAGTAAATGAAACGTGCAGGGAGCTGAGGCCGCTTCAGGGAAATCCCTTTAAGGAGGGGGTATCCCCATACCTGGGAAACCCTCCATATAGCCTCTCCCTCTTTGTCCCCACCATCCTTAATGACTATATGCACTTGTGGAAACTATTACACCTTCCAACTGCTTTCCACTCCTTTGTTTTGGGAAGGGGGGGTCTTTCCATTCTTTTTTTCCATGCCACACCATTGTGGCTGTGTATGGTTTTAATTCATTCCAAATGGTGGGAAAAGCACTGCACTCTTCTTTACTGTTTCTCCTGCTGTGGCCGTTGTCACTTCTATTATTTACAAGCAAACAAACTGAAGTTCGTGAACACCTGCTCCCTCACACCCCCACACACTTACACAGAAAAAGAGACAGTAAAATTGAAAGTGGAAAGAAACAAAGCTGAAGTGAAAGAGAGATTGGCCAATTTCGAGAGTTGGTAAATATCAGATATGTGCACTAGCAGCAGCACATGTGTACGAAAATTCAAAATAACAATCTGCAGCAACCTCAGTGCCTCTCGGAGGCTGCTCATGTCTGCTCCTGGAGAAATTTGTCTGTCTGGCAACCATATGTTGGCATGTCAGGAAGTCAGCCAGGAGGCCATTCACTGACCTTTCCAGTCGCCCCTCCCTGTGCTCTCATGTAGGGCACAAGAGCTATGGAAACTCTTTGTGGCACAATAAAATGCGATTACATAATTGGATGCTGAATATTTAATGTGAATGGAGAGATCGCCTTCATTGTAACTTTCTGTAATAATTCTCACATTCTCTGTGTTGTCTCAAGCTCATGACTCACATATTGTACTCTTCACAGTTCGGTGTGTACATTCTGCACAATGTGAGTATTTGTGTGTATGTATATATACAGACAGTATGTGTCTTTATTTGACCAAGTGCTTCTCTGTGCCCTAATGTGTGTTCATGTGTGCGTGGCTGTCATCATGCATATGCAAGCCTTCCTGCTTTTGTACTTCTGTATGTTAGCATCCATTTGTATTCATTTTTTTGCGTGCATGTGCGCTAGTTTGTCTTCTTATTGGTTACGTGTATAACTTCTGGGTGTGGAGTTTATGTCAATTTGGCTCTTCTTTTGACCGTTGACCTGGGAGTGGCAGCTCATGACCTGAGACTATGTGGAAGAATGCAGAAGTTACCAGACTTTGGGCCTCCCACCTTCCTTTCCCTCCCTAAACTGTCTCACTTCCCCCATGCTTGAAACTCTCTCTTTTTTCTCAAGAATTTCTTGACAGTTCTTATATCATCATATCTTTTACTAATTCTTTACTGTCTTTTTCTTTGTGTATGCTTTTATTTTAATTCTAGCCTCTTATCTGCCCTTTGTCTCAATTGCTTCCGACCTACTATCTAGCTGTAACCACAGATTACATTTTGCTGTTATACAATATCCATGTCTCTGCTCCCTTTTCCTTTCCATGACCATCAATCTTTCAACCACCTTGTCTTTTTCACCCTCTTTACCTTCCCATCCAGATCTTGTGTGCGGTATTTTGAATCCTGTAATCATTTTCTTTCTCTTTCCCTCCCTCTTTACCCCCCTTCTCCCTCTATCTCCTCCTGACCTTCCAGCTGCAGAGCTGTGCTTGGATCCTGTTCTGCAGGCCTGTCTCCCCCACAGGAATGTGCTGTTTGCACATAAACATAGCAAGAGGACTGATAAGAACGTGTCTGCACAAGGACAGCTTTCTGACCAGTAAACTCAGTACTACCAGGGCAACCATGGAGGAAGGAAGACAAGATTTATCACCATATTATAGGCTCCTGATCAGTAGGGGGAATTCCTGATTGTTGTTTTCATGATGCATTCAGTATGAGAGGCCCAACATAAAGGGGTTTAAAACAAGCGTCATGTGGTTACTAATTTAAGAATATTTGCTCAATGAAACCAGATTATAATGTTAAAATATGATAATATTAAAATAGCATTTGAATTGTTTTATTGCTCATTTGTGTGAGAATAATTATTGCAACAATCAACCCAGTGATGACCAATCTAAAACTGTGTTTCTATATGATGTCAGTCATATGACAGATATTTGTTTGCTTTGTCTGCACACAACCCTTACCCTTGAATTATTGATCAGTGGTTTACTCAGTAACAGAGAGAGAGAGACCTTGAGCTGGGGTGAGCAGCAGCTGGATGTAACTACTTAGTCATGGATGCCTGTGACAATCTCCCATGAAATGATGGGTGCGGATGCACCAATCTCCATGGAAACAGGACGTAGCAGCTGACTCATTGACCAAAATGCGTAAACCTTCAACTTCCTTTAAAAATAGGAAATGTTGCGCATTGCTCTAAATATCCAGTCTATTCTCTCGTAGATAGACTTAACATCCTCAGGATCCTGCTCGCCCGATGTGCAAAACTCCCAAGTAAGGCGTTACATAACGGTGTCGAATTACAAACACGTGCAGCCGGGCCACACAATGGCTGCATTTTCTTTTGCCACTGTGCTGAACCGACAGCCGGGCATCGCCATATGAGGGAATAATGCATGCACAGTACAAACAATTTTACTTAAATGTGAAACATTTGACTAGAATCATTCTAAATAAATGTTTTATTTAGCATACGGCAGTGCTGGTTTGATCAAAGTCTTTCTTAAAAATAATGAGTGCCCACTTGTCAGTGGCTCCTACTTTTACAGCACCAGCTACAGCAGAAGGGGGCAGTATAGTGCAGGTGTCTGGTGCACAGGTAGACAGGTGAGGAACATGGCTATCTCCAGACCTTTCCTCCCCTCAGCGTGGGTTGACGTCAAGTTGACGTCCTTTATTGTGTAATGTTTGAAATATGGTCTTACTGTATCTGATGAGGGTTCATTTTGGGCTGACTGAATATGTTTGTGTGTTTGTGTGTGTGTGTGAGGAAGAGAGAGTGAGAGACATCCAGTGGAGAACAGAAAGTACCTCTGTGGGAATTTGAAAGTGTGGGCGTGTGTCTGTGTCTGTGTGTGTGTGTGGGCGTGTGTCTGTGTGTGTTTGTGTGTGTGGGCGTGTGTGTGTGTGTGTTTGTGTGTGTGTGTGTGTGTGTGTGTGTGTGTTCCCGGAACAGTGCTCTTATCAGCGGCGGGGGAGCCAGCCACATTAAAGGTGTTGTGACTAGTATCCAAAACAATGCCTTATAGAGAAAATAAACCATTCATTCCAGCATGTTGATGAAAAAAGTGTCCAACTGTTATCTCAACACAGCATACAGACTGGTTAGGAAATAACAGGTCTGTACACTGCACCCCTCCCTGCTCGGCTCTCTTACCTCCCCTCACTGTGCCTCTGAGCTTCAATTTCATTTTAGCCCTTTACATCTCTTTATTTCACTCCTCTCTCTCCTTCTGCCTTGCATTCAATTTAATCTTTCCTCTGTCCAGAGAGAGTAACAGCTCCCTCTTTGTGTCTAACAATCAGCAACACCTTTCCTCCACATCTAACCTCCAGGTATTCTGCCTGAGGCCACAACCTCTGTTGTTAAACCTGTCTACCTGGTTTAGGGTTGTCCCAAACCGCATGCAGTTGTTCAGTGGGTTGAACACTGGATCCCAAGAATGGAAAGCGGCTCTTGGCTGCTGTGGCACATGGCTGTGACCGGCTAATTTTTGCAGTTTTGGTGACAAGAAGCACACGTGCAGTGCTGTAGCAGCATGACACTGTGGAAAAGAGGCAGGATCAGGATGTACAGTACCTTCCCATTCACTTGAATAAGAAAAAGGTTCCAAAGTTTTGACTGGTACTGTATATCCTGTTAGAATAAATATCTTATTAGCAGGTGGAGTCAGAGGAGGTGGAGTTAATATTGGCGAATCACATCAACTCCTTACTATTGGCCATGGGGCAGGTCATGTTTTGCCCACAGTTCCTTTAAGGGAAAACTGAAGGAGCAGAGTCACAAAACAGAAATATACAGTATTATAAATATTAACATATGGAATTCCAAATATGTGTTTAAGGAGAGTAAATGTGCCTTTTTGAGTTCACATTTGAGACAACACTAAAATTCATATACAAGTAATTTTCAGTATATGTAAACATACATATAAAATCTCCTCATTGCCCAAAGTAACATTAAAGACAATCATCAGAACATCCCTTTTTGTGTTCCTCCTCACAGGATGTCCACGTCTTTAACATCATTAGAAAAAAACATGTATGGTTGGAAAATGGACTTCATATCATCATCCTCAGGCTTCCTTCACAGCCCCAGTCTTCACATACTGCTCTCTCACAGACAAAGTATGGAAAGAAAGAAAAATCCACCCTTCTGCAAAGATATAGAAAGAAAAGAAAGTAATCTACCAGTGTGAAGTTACACCACAGTCCTGCCTCAGTTAAGCAAACATCACCATGACGCTAATCCCCTTCTGAAACTTTCTTTACTCTGCCAAAAGCTCAGAGTAAACAGATAACTGATAGTTACTGTAGCTGGATATCTAGAGATGTAAACTATAACCAGGAAAAAAAGAAAATAACATTGGACCTAGCATGACAGTTTCATGAGCCAATTAGCTATCGTTAGTTGAAATTGGTTGTGTCCAAATCACTCCTTATGTACTATATAGTGCACTATATTTACATGACATATGACATATGAGTGTCTAAATTCTGAATGTGATTTTTTTTTACTATATAGTGTCTCAAAAATGACCACAATTTGAATGAAAAAAGTAATATGCATGACATTTATTCTTATGTGAGACACAACATCTGTCAATTATGACACCATATGATGATTCATAAGTGTCAGAAATCTATTGTTTTTGTTTTGTCCACATAGAATAAACTAGTAAGTATATTATATGATAAAATACGATACAGTACAGTACAACTATTTCTGTCAGTTTACACTGAAATTCATTTTGCATCCTTAGGCAGATCCGTTCAAGAGATTTACACACAGATTAATCATACAGCTACACATATGACTCTTTTCAGATGATGTACAAAACACATCAGTCATGACAATCATACATTTCACATTATATCACCTGGATTCAGATAACAGTGAATTGAGAGACTCTAAATCGCCTGCTAGAGGGCAGAAGTCGGTACTTTCTGTTTAAAACATGCGAGGAGTCAGAAGAGACACTGTTAGCAAGTCTAAGCATGCTCTTGTCGAGAGCTACTTAAAAGGAGTGTGCCCCAGGTTGGCCATTAATCTTTGTACAAATTTGGATTTGATTATATAGTTTAGTTTTAATGTTATGACACTCATATGGTGTCATAACTGACATTAAATTGGAGTTATTAAATGAATGAATGAGGAAAGTGGTCAAAGCCATTAACAATTCACATTAGCGTGTCTCTAATCACCTTAGCTCACTACAGTATATAACATCTTTGCTGGCAAGTTACATTAGGTGATTTAGGTTTGGTCTCATTTGGACAAGCAGGTAGCCATAATGTTAATGTCATATTAAAGCAAGACTAGGAGGAGGAGGTGTCTTTGGTGTGGAACCTACCAACACTAACAGAAGAATAAGAATCATCCAGTTATAGATCCCAATCAAACTTTGCTTTAATCACCTTACAACTTGTAGTTTAATGTACATGTCTGTCAAAGTTAAAGGGGTAAAATTCAACATACATAAAAGGGGACCGTGTTATTTTAGGAGGGGTCTGAAAAATAAATCGTCTGTTGCACTTACAGTATATGATCTGCACAAATACAACTGCAGTTGCAACAACTCCAAAATTACAAACTTGCAAAATTGCAAACCCAAATGACTCATGTCCAACTGTTGCACTGATTAATATCACCAGTACTGATAACATTTGTGTGCTTTACCCTGGCATGTTATTAAAGGCCATGGTTCTATAAAATCAATATTTCCAAATACTGTAGCAGCAGCTGCATGTTTCTGCAAAAGACGAAAGAGGAGATATTTCTAAAAGCAATGTTGCCATATATGCTCACAATTTTGAAAAACTGTTGCACCACTGAGGTTCTTTGCACAGGGTGTGTATTTCCCCTTAACAAACTCTCTTATATATACATATATATTTTTAGATAAGGGTGAAATGTAAAGTTGTGAAAGGCACATTTATGTGTTCATGGCTGGGTGTGAAGGCGTTAACCAGGTGTAGACCTCTATCAATAATTGACACTGTTAGTAGAGGGACCACAATGGATGTTGAAGTATCAGCAGCAGTCATGTGATAGTTTACACAGAGCCTCACAAATAGTGCACTGTCACACGGAAGCGTGCATGCACACAGGCGTGCAAAGACCCATTCAAACATCAAATACACACACAATGTTCATCCATTTCATTAATCAACACTGCACAGGCCTTGTTACTGTTATGGAATAGATTTTTAATCAAATTAAATGAACACAATTGAATTAATGCAAATGGGATTGAAGGTAACTCTGCAGCTCATCAGGATTCTTTAAAACAGTTTGAATGCAAAGTCTCTTCAGCAACATATCATAGAGCAACATATGTTTTCAGGATGTAAAGGCAGTACAGTAAGCCATTAGAGTTATATAATTCTGTTACGCAAGGAAGTCCACCCTCTCAAGCTGTCAAATAAATCCCTTTGGCCTTGTGTGGCCCCCCCAAACACTAACTGCATGTGGCGAAGTTGACTCTACAAAACCCAAAACAAAATTCCACTCCCCATCCACCACGTCACTGAACAAATTAACTAAATATCAACACGTTAGAAACCTGTGGAGAGACTGAAAGGAGCAAATGCACTGCACATCTTGTCCCTCTTTGAGCACAGTTCAGTCAGTGGAAACAATAAGAAACACACACACACACTCTCTCTCTCGCTCTCTCTCTCACACACACACTACAATTGTTAATCCAGTGTTGACCCTATTCAAAAGGTGATTCAAGCTGTTGGTCAGCCAACTTAAATCCACTAACATCTATCATCACATTCTTTGACACAGGATAATCATTAGTGTGCGGGTGTGTTCCATGTGAACCTGTGGTCAAACTGCTTGGGTTTAAGGTTATTGTGTGTATGTGTTTGCATGTGTGTGCACATGTGGTTTAGGTTGTGACAGAGGTAAAAAAAAAAAAAAAGGGTTAGACTTCAAAGACAATTCGCCTGTTATGACAAAAATATAACGATAGTCCAGTGCAGCAGGTTTCCCTCTGAGTGCCCCCCCCCCACCTCCCCACCCTTACCCCCACCCCTTACCCTGACACCAAACACACACACACACACACACACACACACACACACACACACACACACACACACACATACACACAAAGACCACTCCCTGATGGGCCCTCTCACTGTGGGTCAGGCCACTTATAATGTGCTCCAAATGTCTGACTGAATTATTGAACCAGGCGATAAAGTCACATTACAACTTTTAGTATGATGTACGTGTCTGTCAAAGTTAAAGGGGCAAACCTTAACATACATAAAAGGGGATTGTGTTGCTTTGGAGGGCGGTCTGAAAAATGAATTGCCTGTTGCACTTACTGTACATGATCCGCACAAAAACAACTGCAGCTGCAACATTCCAGAGCCTGGTGTAAATCATAGTTATGTAATAAATGATAAGATACGGTGGAAGTGAAAAGATGGGAGGCGAGGACAAAGGAATAGAAAATGAAACAGTGAGATTTAAAGTAAGAAAACAGACATAATTGGTTAAAGCAGCTAAAAAGAAAGTACTCAACTTCCCAATTATACATTCACTCAACAGTACTTTTCATCCTGGGTCAACATGAATAGGAGTGAAGTCCAGCAGCAGAGACCTTTACCTGCAAACACAGGCATCCGGAAAAGATTTGACATTAACCCTAGAGGGGAAGGTGTTCTGGTAGATGTCTTGTAAGGGAGTTCACTTTTTCCCTTTCCTTTATTTAAAGTCACCTGGGGCTTTGTGTCCAACGCCTTGACCCTGAAGATAAAAGGTCATGTGGCAAGTCTGCTCTGGTTAAAGTCCCTCCTTTTCAGCCAGCTTCTGAGAGCAGGATTATGGGTTGTGGACAGAAGACAAGTGAGGAATTGGACACCTCACATTCTTCCCTGAAACCCATAAATCTGGCTCTCCCTCCACACTGAAGCTCTTGTTTGTTGAAGCTCTCTCTTTTTTTTTTTATTGCACTTTCACTTCAGTCCACTCCCACTCCTTATCCCATAATCCATGCCTGTATTCTCTTGCTGTTTGCATGAGAGACAATTTATGAGGTTACATGGGCATTTTCTCTCTCTCTCTGCTCTCTGGCCTTGATTTCGCTCTGCTTATGGTGCTCTGTAGCACCCTCTTTTGCTTACATAGCTGCTAAAACCTCTTGTCTCCAAAGGAAAGTTCTATATTTTAGGCTTATTACCTTTTCTTACTGAGAATTAGATGAGAAGATGGATACTGTTCACATATGTGTCAGTTAAATAAGCTGGAGCCACAAGATGGTTAACTTAGCTTAGCAAAATGTTGAACTATTCCTTTACTTTTTCTTTGCCACAAAGCTGACAGAAACATTTTAAATAAACTCTTTTAAAATGAGTGTAAAGTAATGGGAACACAATGTTTTTTTGCTTGATTCTTGTCATCTAACAGAACTTTTGTGCCGCTTCTACAGTTTCCCAGGCATGTATCAACGCTCGACCTGCATGCAACCCTCAGCCATCCATCCTGCAAACTTTTCTTTCTCTATCTTCACGCCTCCACCCTCCTAGTCACTCCCTTCCATCCCTAATGACTTTTGGTCCCGTTCCTTGTCTTCCTTTGCTCCATTTGCCCATTTTGGCGCATTCCAATCCTATGCTATCATACCTGCTTTTCACACAGGCTCTGCAGTCCGTAAGTTTTCCCCTCTACAGTAAACCAAGTTTTGGACAAAGACTCTTTGGTGTTACTCTGGACTCTTGGCCCACTGTTAACAGCTACTGCACTGAGAAAGAGCAAAAAAAAAAAAGTGGTCAGAATTACCAATAAAGTTGTTTTATTCGTTATTTTATTAGCAGATTTTTTTTTTTCAAGGATTTTCAGCATGCTCATTTCTCCCATTGTGTATACTGTTGCTTGAGACTGTTTAGCTTGTGGGCTCATTTTCTTTGGCTTTATAAAGCATCAGAGTCCAGCACCAAAGTCTACAAATTCATCTGCACAGACCAGGCACAGAACGTTATCCGCTCCACATATAATTTCCCTTTATGAGTCATTCGTGGTCAGGGCAGCACAGATCCAGATTTGAGGCTTAGATTTTGAGATGTTCAGAAGCTTTTTTTTCTGCCAGTTCATTTTTTCTCTTCCTCACCAAGGACTAGCCATGAGGGAATGAGTCATGTTAGCTTTATTTCCCTTCCGTGAGCGCCTGCTGTTTGGCTACCCCATTGTGTTTCTCTTTTATTGTTCTCCTTTCAGCATGCCAACTTACGATTTTGCTTACTTTGGAAGGTGTTAAGAGGATAATTGCATAACCACATTTCAAGTTATGTTTTTGAGGATGAATGCTGCGTTTGAGATGCCAACATCCACGCTTTTATGCTTGGGAAAGTTTTGCAAATACAGGATGAATTGTGATATTTG
Source organism: Thunnus albacares (assembly GCF_914725855.1). Taxonomy (NCBI): domain Eukaryota; kingdom Metazoa; phylum Chordata; class Actinopteri; order Scombriformes; family Scombridae; genus Thunnus; species Thunnus albacares. The sequence continues at coordinate 8,306,882 of NC_058110.1, read as the reverse complement.
AACAAGTAACCTGGGACCAAACAGGAATCAAAAGTGACACACCTTGGCATGAGTACAATAGCAGTCAGATTACCCTATACCTCCTTATTTATGTTAAATCTCTGATATCTTTTGTTATACCTGATGGCATATATTATATGAAATTCAATCATCTGTTTCCAAATAAGCTTTGGGAATCCACCTGTAATCCCGATGTCCCAATTTCCCCAACTTTCACCGTATAGTCTATAAATTTGCCATATAAACATGATAAATTCCTCACACTGCAGTAACAGTAACAACAACCCTCAAAGTCATCTGAAAGCTCTATTTATTTTTAAATAATTTGGTTCATGTTGATGCTGACGATGAGCCACACGTCTAAAATAAAGTCTTACACTCTTATGTCTTACCTCACTGCATTTCCAAAGTGGAGCTTTGTTCTTTTATGGCGAACAGAGTGGGAGCCCTACTTGACCCTTTTGGCATTTTTCTCATAACTCTGTTATCCTCTTTCTCAGTGAGGAGGATTTTTAGAAACTCTGCCTCTGCAAGCCAACACTTAACTGTTATTTTCATATGCACACAGTCACAATGGACCGTCTTACCAGATCTTCTTCATACACCTTTGTGTTACGTGTCCCGACATACAGTAGAGGTATTACAAGCCTTGCTGACAGATGCTCCTTCTGAGGAATGTCAGAGCGATCATGTTCATAAATCATTAGAAAACTTCAAAGATGTTTGTGCTGTCACACATTCGCTGCACCGCTGGCATCAGAAAAGAGAAGTGGTTTCAGCAAAATAAAATATGGTAGAATATTAGTGGTTGTGAAGTGTGATGATGTAATTTGTTTTGGGGTTTTTTTTTTCTGAAATAAAATGAAAATAAGGAATAGTCACCCTCAAAGAAATTGTTCTGCGAAATGTGCTAATTTATTTCCTTGCATAGAATATTGATAGCACTCTCACAGTCATGTGTGGTGTCAATCTTCTCATAACTGTTAGCAGACAATACATGTACCGATGAATACCATCCATAGTTTAGAATTATAAACAGTGAGGTTTAAGTTGTGATTTATTGTGCTCTGTAAACTTTATATGTATGCGTTACAATAAATTCTTTCATTTTTTTCACCCAACATATTGAAAACATAAGAGATTCAAATAACCCCACTGATGGTGTCTACTGTACTATCACCTCACTTAATACCATAATACATACTCCAAGCCATAATACAAAGTATGAAAGATTAGATATGGTCCAAATTATTATGTAACTCTGTTCTTGCCCATGCCACCCACACTAAGTGGCCTCCATTTTCTTGTTAAACCCAAATTACCCCACATTTCACTGACATAAAGAGAAGCCTCACTCAGCGGTCACACATTAGTGTAGGCACAATTTAAACACCGCAATCAGGCTTTGTATATCATACACTTTTGTGTGAGTTTAAACACGGACACACCCAGCCACATACAAAGGCCAAAGCAAACAAGACCCAAGTTGGGACATACATACTACATACCGTGGGTCACTATAGAAAACTTTAATTTCATGAGAGGAGAAAAGAAAAAAAAACACTTTCGACTGCCTGAATTTCTGTGCACCCACTCACACAGTTCACCTGTGACAGACCCACCCAGTTCTTCCAAGATCACACAGTGATAAAAACTATGTGAAAACATGTTGTGGGACTGGGAGTGCACATGGGCTCCTCCAGTCCGCAAAGTACTAATCTTCCGTCTGCTGGCTGAAGGCTGTCTGCAGTATAGTGTTACACAAAAATACCTTGCTAGTAGAGGCATAGCTTTGTCCCATAAAACGTGTCCTGATGCTAATCCCTTTGTGTGTACAATAAGTGCTGTTTATTATTGGACAACATTATTATTTGATGCATAACTACATCATGTAATACAATTTCTTAAGACTCACTGTGTTATGTAACTTTGATTTACTGCTATAGAAAATATTTTTGTTAAAAAATGATTTGGGAAAAAATTGAGAATGATAAAAGTAATTAAAAATAATAAAACAGTGACCAAAGACAAGTAGGATACAATGTGAACAGTGGTATCCCTATTCCTCTGCAACTCATATTTCAAAGTGAACTATGCTGACGTCCATCATGGTAATGTGGTGGGAGGTGGAGCTACAGCAGAAGAGACGTGAGAAGACAGAGTCATGTCACTCTTGCATTTTCAGTGCCCAAAGATCTGATCTCGTTTGTGTTGCAGTTCACTCCAGTAGTAATGTGAGTTGTACTGGAAACCAGTCTGTGTGATCTGGTGTCATAGTTGTTCACTTTGAACTCAATTGAAGATGTTAAACATTTCTGCAAATAGACAGCAAAGCCTTATAAATGTTAAAAGGTAGATCCTTTAGATGTCAGTGATGACCATCCAACTTTTTTATATTATCACAGTGGTGAGTGCGATACTTGTTTTGAGTGTTGAACTTGTACTTGGCATCCAGTGGTTAGAGGGTAGTGCCAACAGCATGAGCATACAGGACTCCATAATCCAGTGTGGATAGTATAGTGGATAGTATAATATTATTTCTGTTTTAAAAGGAGAAACAAGCTTTGCTCCATTTTAAGAATCCAGTTTTGAATTTTTAGCCTCACTTGCTGCATGGCTCTAGGGATGTCAGTCCACCACTTTGGTCCATACTGAAATATGTCATCTGATAAAGTGCCATGAAATTTTGTACATCATCATTCTGGTCCTTGAGGATAAAGCCCTCTGACTTTGATGATCCCCTGACTTTTCCTCCACTGCCACCATGAGGTTAGCATTTTTGCTTTTATTCATGAACTACCAAATGGACTGTCATGAAATTTCATACAGATCCCATGCAGGATGGATCTTTGGGATTCTAGTGCTATCATCTTGGGCCACTATCAGGTCAAATTTTCTATTTGAACAATATTTATGACCAACCTGCAAAGCATTTCCATCAGCCTCAGTTGTACTTTGTCTGTAGTGCTAATTAGCAAATGTTGACATAACATGCTAAGCTAAGGTGATGAACATGGTAAACATTATCAGTATCTTAGTCTTAGTGTTTAATGTGAGTTTTGTAGGATTATCTACTATTTTACTAAATTCCTAAATATTTGCCAATTAGATTTCCATTGAGTGCATGATTTGGGGAAGGACCATCAATGATGTGCTCTTCTAAAATGCACAATTATTGTGTTTTTGTAGTTTAGAACAAGCTTTAAATTGATAAAAGAGGTCTGTAGGTCATTTAAAGTGGACTCTAACCTGAAAAAGATCTGGTTTGCTGTAGAGCTGACTGTATACAAGATTGTATTGTCAGTAAGAAAATACAGTAGTGTGCTCAGTTGGGAAATAAATATTATTTATGCATAGAGTAAATAAGAAGTGTCTGAATACTGATCCTTGTGGGACACCTTTATCAACCATCTGGTGGACGTGATTTGAAACCTTTGGCAACAGCAGTCAATCTGAACTCCTCTTGAGATTTATGATTCAAACCAGCTATAAACACATGGCTGTGTTCAATATGTTATTCTCTGTGTGTGTGTGTGTGTGTGTGTGTGTGTTGTAAGTTGTCTGTACTGTCAGACAACCTCACCTTCCACACAAAGCCACACCTCAGCCGACACTTCTGTATCTCTCGACTGGCTTTGTCTCAATGATGATTAGATTATGGTTCTCCCTCCTCAATGCATAAAAAGCCTTGACATATGTTATCTGCAGAAATATCAGTGTCTGTCACCGTAAAGATAGGATGAGGGTGGTTTTTATGAATGGATCTCTCACACATATCAGTAAACAGCGTTGTTGGACTATGAATCATAGAAGCCATGCAGAGTAAACCACCATACCAGTTATGAGTAGATATGTGTGTGTCTTCTACAGATTTAACCTAGGACATGTAATTATATAGTCAAACATATAATTATTCAGACACAAACACACACAGTTGTAGAGGAAGAGAAAGACACAAGTACAAACACTATCCTCATAAGGCAACAATAATATATGCCACTTGCAAAAAAAAACCTAGTCGCTCCTCTTATATCCATAGGTTTCACTAAACATCTAAAACATTTTGTCATTCAGCTGTGACATGATGATGAGCTAAACTGGGACTTTTTATCAGTCTGATAAATACCACTTGTTGAAGTAAGTGTCACATCCTTACCACGTTCTAAAATACTCCTGAGCATTCCCACTGCAACCCAAAACACTCTTTTCCAGGCGTGACTCCAATGTTTTTCCTGTTACTTTTTTTCCATGCTCTTTCTCAGCACCACTGAGCCTTTTGGATGTAAAGCGCTAGCACTTTAAACACACTGTGGGTATTGTTCTGGGGCTCCATGGGGGTGGTTGTCATTCAGTTTACGATGCCAAGGAGAGTTGCACTTTTACTACCTAAATGTGACATATATAGGATTTGCCCCAAAGTAGAGAGAGCAAGAGTACGATAGAGTGAGAGAAAGGGATTTCTTAGCTACTCGTCTCACTCCATGTATCGTTCATTATTGTGCAAATCTATTTTATATAATCTATTGTATAATCTGTTATACTATTTAATGTCTAAACGAGGATTTATGTGTTGTACTCCCCTGCGGTGGTACAGTCGAACTAAACATATTTTCATTTCTTGATCAAACATCCGATTGTTGGCATCTGACTCCATGAATGAACATGGCCACTATAAATGTACATGTCATTCAAACTCTAAGCACCAGTATGAAATTGGCTATTAAATAAGATTTGGGAGAAGAAATAACATCAACATACCACTTTTGTCTACCATCCCCAGGATCAATAACTACGCCTTTAATGATAGCAATGATAGATATACCACTTCAAATTCTTTGTCATAGTGATATAAACTCATCTCATGTACAAATCCAATTCAGAGCATAACTGCTGACGTGACCCTAATGTTAACTGTGATATAATGGTTAGCAGGATGCGGCACTGGTGTTAAACCAGAGGCATTTTGATGACTATATTTCAATACGTAGAAGGTTAACTATCTGGACAAGTTCACTGGCAAAAGCTGTACAAAGTTAAATCTTTTACATACTACAGTGTTTACAAGTGAGTTGTCATTGCAGCAACAGTGGCTTGTTTGAAATTACATAGATTAGTCTATATGATTTTGCAAGATTTCCAGTGAATTTAACTTGAAATTACTGAAATTTGACTGAGTAAGAAGGAGAAAACAGAGCTAGACATCTATTTACTCATCACAACAACCATCTGAATTTTAAATTCAACTCAATTCATTGAGAGCTCAAGTTCCTTGATTTACCACATATTTTAATGATTACTATACAGAGTATAAATGTTATAAAGTTTAAGTGCAACTTAAACACAACTCCAAAGACTCCCTGTATCATAAGCCTTTGTGGAGCATGAGTTACTGTACAAAGTATTAGTCAGCCTTTTGCCAAGTTGCATAACACTCAACCAGCTCTTATTTTAAGCATTTCTGGTTTCGCTCAACCGTTAAAGGAAACCTTCATATAGACAAACCACAAGCCCAGACAGCTACTTCCAGGGGAGCAGAGGACGCACAATTGCATTCTGTCTTGTTGAAAGATTATAGCCTGAGGGACATTTCAGAATGGCTCTTTACTCTTGTTGGGGTGGTACAAAAGACAGATCATCCATCACTTTTGTCTTTAATCATTGAAAATCTTCATGTTTGTCCTACAAATCTATTTATTACATGCAAGTAATTGAAAGCACACACAAGCTAAAACAAGGGAGACTATTGTAAGCAGCGCTTTGATTGGAAACAGATTTGACACGAACAATTTTCTGTACTTGCACTCAGGTAAAAAAAACAATACTCTAAATTACCTCTGCACAAAAAACACACAAATTCATAGACTTCCTTTTTCCGTTCAAAGCTTTTGCCAGTGTTTATTTGTCTTTGCATTGTTCTACAGCCTTAGAGGACTGTTTGTGTTATCACATAGGCATTCCGATCCAATAAAGTGCCAAGGGAACACTCAGGCTTACAGTATGAGACTCAGAGCATTAACATGAATCAGTTGTACACGAGGCGTACGTCGGTGAATAAGTCTGCCTGTCCAGTCTCCTGCCAGGAAGACAGGCGACTACAAATATCCAGTAACATAGTCATGCTGGTGTGTTTCCACACATAACTACACTCCATACGTAATTACACAGTGTATGGTTCCATGTATCTCTGTATCCATGGCAACCACACAAACTATTTCCATGGCAGTTGCATATGCATCTGGCAAAGTCATCAGTGCTTGTGGTAAACCCCGTTGCCATGGTGACCGTGGGTGTGGCGAGGGCTAGAGTGACAAGGGTGGGGGGCGGAGGAAAACTGTTACAGAGGGGTCACGTAGTGACACACACACACACACACAGAAACATGAGAGGAACATGTGGTGTGTGTGTGTGTGTGTGTGTGTGTGTGTGTTGATAGCAACAGAGAAGAGGGATAAAATGCACATGTGATTAATCTGAATAAGAGGAAAAGGTGCCCACTTACGCCAACACACATCAACACACTAACACACGCTACAAATACAGTCTTTGTTTTATAAAGCAGGAAATGAGAGAGCAAGACAGAAAATCAAATAAGGAACCCAACTTTTTGCGGGCACTGGTAAACTGGGCGCAGATCCACTGAGTTGAGTACTACCAGGTTTTTCCATGGAACATGTTGGTTTTCTTTCTCCTCTTTTCCTTCTTTGTTTTCAATCCAGGCTGTATTTTATTTCTTCAAACTGCTGTGAAGGAGTTCTAAATATCAGACAGGAGTCGGTAGTGTAGTAAAAAAAAAGCACTGCATAGCTGGTTGGTTAGTCATCATATCGCATCACTGTGCGAAATTGGCTTCCATTAGGATTTCCTAATAGTCTTATTCTGAGTTTAACGAAAAGGGGCCACACAGAGTTTTAAAATGTAAATTCTTTGTCAGTGACATGGGATTCCTGAAGGATCTGAGAGTGAATTTCTCCCAAAGCTACACAACAAAGTCCCAGTACTACTGTCACTGTGGAGGCATCAACATCACCACCCTCTAATAAATGTTCATAACTTAAGCTGTTCATATTTGTTGCCTTTTACTTTATATATATATTTATAATTATTATGTTAATTATATAAATGTGTTGATAAGTACATATCTCATATAAGCTTCAACAGTATAATAAAATATCGGCACCACACTGTTCCAAATAATAGTACGTGATCATCTTCTGATGTCTGACACTGATTAAAACAAATAATTAAGTAATTAGGCTATTTACCATTTAATGTGGATAGGTATAATTGGATTTTAACCAAAATATCTTCTGGTGTTGTAAACACAGACAGCTGCAGCCTCATTTGTTTGGTGATCCTCATAATGCATTGTTCTGTAATTTGAAAGCAAAGCTATGATCTGTAATGTAAGGAAGCTATTCATTTGTTTCATTTGTTGTTTGTTTTACTTCATTTCTTGTTTTGTGATGCAGAGCTAGCTAGTCTAACCTGTTTGTCTGCTGAGCTTACAAAAGTGTTTGTAATTTCAAATAGTATATTTTCCCTTTACAATATTACAAGAGAAAAGGCTTTTATGAGGACCAACTAAATGTGACAAATTAAACCCTATCCTGGATGATGCTAGATTAGCTGGATTTCTGTTTGTTTTTGATAGCCTGCAAGCTACATTACTATCTATGAACAGATTAAACATTACCACCATTTGGCTAGTGACCAGTGTTTTGTTTTTTAATGTTAGCTTACTTAACTCACAACATTAGCTTCATGTAAATGAAAAATATCAATGCGTAACTTACTGGACACACCCAGGACACTTGTAATTGAGAACAAGTGTTGTTTTTGTTTATTTTATTGGACTATGTTTTTGAGTTACAGTCACAAACTTAATGCTGTTCTTCAAAAAGTTGGATGAGCTGGTCCTCCCTCTCCTCTGTCCAGAAATCTACCGTGTTTTCATACTGGCCTGTGCTGTTTCCTGATTGGCTGAAGAGAAATAGCTACGTCCTTACGTTCTTAAACTGCACTTGGCAAAATGACAAGGTAGGTCTTTTGAAACCTCAGATAACGGCTTCAGATGCTCTGCAACTTACCAGCTCACACCACTACAATGTTCTCTGCAACATTCTAAAAATTGTTTCGTCTTGTTGCAAATCATTGATCTGAACTAGGCTTTAAACTTCCCCAAATCCAATAAATAGTAGGACAGATCTGCTAACATTAGCCTAAACTCTGACAGGATCTGGGACCAGCTCCCTTATGGTGAGGGAATACTTTACAGTGGATGTGATGTTGGGAAAGGGGCATTTTTTGAAACGCAACCTTTAACCCATAAACTAAGGGAAATATGTTAATACTGTACAAAATATTGTTACGTTACTGTAGGTATTAAGCTAATTAGCTGGACATGCTAACGATTGTAGCTTACATTAAAGCTGACGAGCACACCATTCAATCATTCCTTATACTTTTGCTTTTCTGTTTTTAGTCAGAAAGGCAAAATCGAACACAACACCCTCCAAAACTTGACAGCCCTGACTCGCCTACTTACAGTTACTAAGCTATGATTGGAAAATAGCTATTTGGAGGAGGAGTTAAGTGAACGGTCAGTTGTCTTGTGGAATGATTTCCTATCAAATTCCACTTATATTTTTTGCAAAACACCCACCTGATTCAACCCCTTTTCAGTTTTCCACAGATGGTAGTAATTACCTGCTTGAGTGTTATTGTAGGTAACAACAGTCATGTGGGAGTTACAGCTGAACTCGGTGTACAATCTAGTGCTTGGGCAGGAATGATAGGCATGCCTGTGATAACAGGTTATAGAGCCTGGTGCAGAGGCTGATTCTGGGCCTGTAGAAGGATTTACTGCTGGGGAACAAACTGGAGCTAGTAGCACACCTGTGCTGGGAGCTAGTGCTAAGGTACTGGGCTGATCACTGTAGCAGTTAGACACAACCAACTCACTGCTAATGCTGCTACCACTCTCTCCTGCCTGTTATCACTGAATTATTTATTGATTTTGTGTACCTGGTGTCTTTTTGTCACTGTGATGTCTTTTAAGAAAACAGTTCCCAAAACAGTTCCCACCCTTTTTACATGAACTGTGAAAGAGGCCACTTTTACATTGGACTAAACAGATAATATATATATATAAAATAACACATTGGTCAAAATTAGGTCCTACTGTGTATAAAATGCAGTATTCAGTTTTTTTAATTTTCAATTATAAAAATATTTCAAATATAGAATATACATAGTGTGCCATCGAGGTGTCTAGGAAGCTGAAGCTTACACTGGGTGTTACTCCCTACTGGATGACAAACAAAAGGATTACATGTTCATTCTATGTTATTAACACAGGAGCACTTTGAGTTTCACTATGAATGAAAAGTGTGGTTCAAATTAAATGTATTATTATTATTATTATTTTATGTTATGTCTGTTACCATTACATTACTTGGAGGGAAGCCGCCTGCTTACTCACTGTTATTTTCCATGAAAGTTACATAATGTCCCATACTGAAAACTGTGGGAATGCTCATGGGAGCATCATTTCAGCAGGCAGTCCATAAAGTTTTGCTGTTGTTTTCTTTATGCTAAGGACGTTCAAAATACTGCAGCCCCCAGCCAGGACCCCCATCAACAAAACACAGACTATCATCCACTTACATACTGTTCAAGGTATGACACAATCAGATTTGTTAACTTAATTAACAATAACATTTAATAATATAAATTAGTTTAATGGTGTTCATTTTAATGAATATATTACACCGAGAGAGAGAGCATGTCTGCTTGTGTGTGGGTGTGTGTCTGCATAAAATTATATGTTCTCCACAAAATTCTTCTCACTGAGGAACCAAACATGAACTATTTATGTGGGAATTCTTGGTCTCTAAAGTTGTAGCACAGGACGTTTCTGACATCAGGTTTTTTCATCAGTTTGTCAGAAGAACCTTTTGCTTTTTCACTCTTCAGTGAGAAATTTTTATTAACAGTTCAGTTGAACAGACGCTCTGGATTTTAGGGGCTCTCTGATCTTCTGGGTCCCTGGATCTGTGCCCAGTAGGTTGGTTCCAAAAAGTATTTCAGATAAAAAAATGTAAAAAAAAAAATACATTGTCCATGCCCTCGCGAACAACACAAAAAACCCTTTCTGATCTAGGGCAGGTTGGTTATGGTTTGGTTAGGTTTAAGCACAAAATCTTCAAACCCCAACCGCCTCCATCTGCAGAAATTTGTCCTATGGCCGCTGGATATTAATGCATATCCTGTTTGGGGATTTGTTGAAATGACTGGTCACTTTTCTTGGGAGGACAGTCTTCGTTCAGTAATCCATCCAAGTTTACGTTACACTAAAAAGATCTTTAGACTGACAGCTACCTAAAGATTATGAAAAATTATGCTGATGGTTACTGTTTTGGGACAAAATATATACGAGATCAAAGCAGGGCCATTATCTCAACACATATTCGACTTTTTATATGTACCAGGGCCATAAAACATTGAAGAACAGCTTTACAAATAAAGAATCACACACTATGATTCATAGTGTTAGCGATATAGATGTTCCTCCACTCCGTTTTTTTATTTTTTTACCTTACAGCACTGCTTCAGTGTATGTGTTACTGTCTACCTGCACCTTTCTAAAGGAAATGGTACTAATGTGAAATTCACTAGTGAAGTAAAACCATATTAAGTAGTATCAAAATGACGTATCAGTTATAGAAGCATACAGTTTTTATACTTAATTTTGTTTTTATTTACAGTTCTTAATATTTGACACATGATGATCATTTAGGATCATTTTGCTGATCATTCTGTGCTCTGTTGTGTCATGGAGTGCAAGAATACCAGAGGCTCAGTCTAAGCTCAAGCAGCAGCCTCGGGCTTGGCTCCTACAGGTTTTCTAATCTAATATTCATCAAGAAATTCCCAAAGAACCTGCTGTTCCAGAGGAAAGTGAAGAAAAACAGGTCTGTGCCATCTGAGAGGGAGGGTCGTCTTACACTACTTCATGGTTTAAAAGGTTCAATTGCAACACAATGGGGCCATAAAATACAAAGGGGTGTTCAGAGTAGATTTTGATTGTACTGTATCCTGGCAGGAAGGGCTGCTGGATAGCTCAGATTATTGTTAACTAAAGACATTGAAAACACAACCCGTCCTCACAAAAAAAACGATAGTAGTAGGTTGAAAATTCAGCCAGCAAAAACGACCTTATGTTACGTTTGAGTGACAGACGCATGGGCAAGTGACGCAGTTGAGATGACGTCAATTTAAGGTGACAAATTTTCATATTAGGAGGAGGCGGGTTGGGTGGATCGATTGATAGATTGATGGCAAAAAGTGGACTTAGCTGCAGGAGACCACTGTTCGCTTCTCGTATGCAACCGCAAGTGTCTCATTTCCAACTGCGAGTCAGGACAGTTTTTTAAAAAATGTAACTCCAGTTGTCATGGTGTTTACTGTTGCCATGATGTTGAAGGTTGTGTAACTTTAAGGAAGTAGTCTTAAAGTCTTTACGATCTTTATCTAATCCTAAACCTAAGCAGACCTTAACCACAGCATTGTCACACCATAAGACTTTTTTTTTTGGGATTAATGCTGATAGGGGAGCATATTAGAAAATGCTTCTAAGGGTCATCCTGGAGTGCAGGTACAATTGACCTATGTGGTCATTTCATTATGAGAATGTGTTGTGAAAACACCCAGTAACAAAAAAAAAACATCAATTCAAAAGTTTTCAAAGTTTCACTGATAGTTGTGAAGCAACACGAAAGAAACACACCAAATCTTACAATAATGACTCATTTTAACACGGTGTCACGAAGGGTTCACCCTGCAGTTCTTTCCATCTTGATCAATTTTCTATGATGATTAACGCGACAAATGCTCCACTGCCCTGGACTGGAGCACAGGGGTGAGAGGGAGTTACACCCATCAACAACCCGATTGTGACACACTCAGACACACCTTTCTGACAGCTTTGCTGACAGTGGGTGATAGGTTCTTTGAGATGTTTATAGTATTACACACACACACACACACACACACACACACACACACACAAACAAACACACACAGTGTAAAGGTCCATCTCTGTGTACACTCACTTATCCTGCTGTAAAATCCTGTTCACCGCCACTCAGCTTCAGTCAAACAAGAAATATCAGCCACTTGCTTAGCTTGTGATTAGCTAGCTGAAACAGAATCAAGCTCAGGCTATTGATTGTTGCATTACAGATGGTGATAATCTCTTCAAACATATCCTGATGAAACCCTCATGTGTCATGGTGTGAAAGGAATGAATGACAGGCTGATATCACCCTCTGTAAAGTAAATGAGACATCTCCAGACTCCAGTTTACCTCTGTACACTTCTCACAGACACACATGTTGCTATTATTGCACATAATTACAGCGTTAAAAAGGGTAAGAGTCCAAATATGATTGAAGCTTGTTTTACCGCTGCTACAAAAAGGGCTGAATGAAACAGAAGCCCTGAGAAGCGCCAGTCGTGAGCAGTTTTGTTTCAATGATTGCTTGCACAGTATTAAGTGATAACTGGATTCATCTTTAACATCTTTAGAGTTCTAAAAACTGCATATTTAGATACCTTGCAAGCACATTTATATCCAGAGTAAACAGTAAAGCGACAGAAATGTCAATTAAACAAATCAGTGTTCATGAGAATCTACTTATTTCTTTTTTTTTCAGGTGTCATGCAATGGTTTCTTGACTTCTTTAAACCAGATGAAAAGTGGTATATTCTACAAAACATCAACATAACTTCATTAGACTGTAAATGAGAGTCATACGATCAACCAAAACATTTCCATAATTCATGGTGGAATTACTGAAATTCAATTAAGCACTCTGAGAGAGATCTATTCTTGTGTCTGTGGTTTTAAATCAACAACCCACATGATTCAAAACCTGGTGATAATATATGATCACTGCGATTTCACTGCAGTCATGTGAATTTCACAAAACATAGCAGGAGTTCCCCTTTGGCACTGTTTATTTTTAGTTTACCAGATTTTTCTTCTCAGATTCATATTAATATTGCCACATGTTCTCTTTTATGGATGACTAAGCCAGTCCCTCTGCGCTTTGCAATTCTTTGCGCCACAGTCGTGAATGCTCCCGCTCTTGAGCTGGCATCCATTTTGGCTAAAGGAAGATGGGCGTCTATTTTATTTCGGTACGTTGCCATGACGATGACGAGGCCAAGAGCCACTGGCGGGAAGGAAGAAGGTTAAGAGAAGATGAAGCAGAGAGGGTATGGTGGTGGGGGTTGGATTGTTAATGCCAAGGCTTATGACTCATCGTGGTGAGGGACTGGAGGAGGGAATGAAGGAGGGAGGAAAGGAACGCAGGGCGGGTATTGGTGGAAGGACAGTTGAAGGTTGAACCGCCATTGTTTCGCTCTGCATCATGGTGAGTAAAAAGGTGAAGTTACACTACAGGCCGGAGTAATGAGTGATAGTGGCTCTGTTATCGGTGTGGTGAATGAATTCTTTATTAATGTTAACACAGTGAGTAGTTCTCTCAGGAATGGGCATCAATTATGAATTATGGAAAGGTGTTTATAGAGAATAAAAATGTATCACAACTTATCTGAGAAAGGTGCATGGCATGTAAAGTCACACACACAGAGACACACACACACACACACACACACACATAAGAACACGGGTGTAAATAAGTATAAAGAAAAAACTTGTGTCCATTCTTTTTAAAAGCCTCAGGCTAAATGGCGTTAACCTCACATACTTCTCGTTCAAGAGTAATGAAAACCAGCTGGCTCGTGTAGTTCACCTGGTTTGCAGTTTCAACAGAACAGGACATTTGGTGTGTATTATACTCAGAACAAGTGTACTGAAGGGGTTGCACACAGGTTGCCTGCAGCATCCGAAGAATTTTGAGCCCTAAAGCAAGCAAAAACTGCTAACACTCTGCAAAATGTCTTGTTGTAGGCACTGCTGCAGTAATCGATGTACTCCTGTTTTAAAGATGTTTGATTATTGAAATAAAGGCATGAATACTGTTGATGACAAGTAATTCTCAGTATTATAATGTTTAATTTGTGCTTTTAAGAAAACCAGCAGAAAGCCTTGTCTGATGTTGTTTACAGCTGAGTTTGATGGTGTATGCTATCGTGTAGCAAAAAGACCTATCATATCAAAATACCCTTATTGGAAACACTGACCCGGAAAAACATAACTAGACTTTTTCAAACTTTTTGTATGGATCAAATAAAGGTGTTATAACATGTCATTGAGTTACCTTTAGAGGTTCTGGTGGGTGGATTTTGTTAATTTCAGAGAGAGCCAGGCTAGCAGTTTCACGCTGTTTCCAGTCTTTATGCTAAGCTAAGCTAACTGGCTGCTGGCGGTAGCTTCAAATTTAGCGTACACACACAGGAGTCGTGTCAACCTTCTCATCTAACTCTCGGCAAGAAAGAAAGCAAACAGTATTTACCAAAATGTCAAACTATCCCTTTAAGACGACAAACTGCATTGCTGGATGCTACAGTGAAAAATAAGATTTGTAGGAAAGAGTTTAAAACTCTGACCAGGATGATTTGTGGTCAAACCTGTCCAAGTGTGTATTTAAACACATAAAATAACTGAGGGAGTTTGTACTTTCGTGCTGAAATGTGAAGCTATAAATAAGCTGCATGGATCTGGTGGATCTGAAGTAACATTTTTGTGCAAAGAGGCCACAAAATAATTGAAAAACTCATATTTATGGAAAGGATGTCATTTAATTGATAAATAGAAAGAAAATAACAAGAAAAGGTGTTGTCAAATTTATTACAATCAATTCAACACCATTATGCTCTATCTTCCACATTCATTGTTCCAAAAGACACAGTAATCAGCAGCTCCTCACTTACACACTCACACCTTACCATTGAATTATACGCACACCTTAATTTACAGGTGTAAATACTACTAGCATTGATGTATTGCTGCTGCTGGATATAAGTGATTATTTTTTATACTTGACCAGACCTCCAGATTCAACACAAATATCTTACAAATTGCGTCAGCTGTGGTGTGTTTAGATAGTCTTATCTGGAGAGACATAGAAAGAGAGATTAAATCAGAAAAAGAAAGAAAGAAAACCTCTTGACAATCCTCTCAAAAGACAATGTTTTCCCTAACAACACAGAGAAGCCTGTAGGAAGGCCAGGTAATGGTTTTCAGTGACTGCACAATGTGTCATAGAAGTGTAGTGTTACAGCCCTACCTCTCATCTCATACCCAGCCAATGGCAGCTCACCACAGTCCCCTCCCACAGCAACAGGCGCTTTAAAACTCCTCAGTAGTTTCTTCTCTTCCTATCCACTCTGGTCTCTCCCCTCTGCTGGCCTGCCTGCCTGCCTGCCTTGCCAACCGAGCCAGTCGGTCTGACCTTCCCAGACTCATTTCATCCAAAAGAAAACTACTCCAGATTTCAGAATGTCAACCACTTATAGGAGCAGCTCTTACAGTGTGAAAAGCTCCTCTGCCCCGAGGAGCTTCAGCAGCAGTTCCTACGCTGGACCAGGCGGTATCACCTCCCGCAGGAGCTACAGTGTCAAGAGTTCCTATGGAGGAGGCAACAGGGGCTTTGGAGGAGCTGGCATCACCAGCTCCTCTGCCTATGGCCTGAGCTCAAGCATGGGTGGCGCAGGCATGGGCATGGGCATGAGCTATGGCATGGGAATGGGTGGTGGTATGGGAATGGGTGCTCAGGCCCCTATCACCGCTGTGACTGTGAACAAGAGCCTGCTGGCTCCCCTGAACCTCGAGATTGACCCCACCATCCAAGCTGTCCGCACCCAGGAGAAGGAACAGATCAAGAGCCTCAACAACCGTTTTGCCTCCTTCATTGACAAGGTAAGAGCTTGTAATAGAAGGCAGATCTCTTCAAACTGCTTCAGATGGGTGAAAACTCAGTCAGTGTGGCCAAAAAGCTGAGTGTTTCAGTGCTGTGACAGTGTTAGGTAATATTTGGGTCCATATGTTTGCCACATGTCCTGTAATGCTGATTTCCTCACTTTTTCATTGTATGGAGAAAGTTGATTTATTCCCCTGACTGCCTTCGTCACTTCCCACAAAGGCAGCTGAAGCAGAAATCTATCTTTTTGGCTCAGGCTGCCCTTTTATAGTGATGAAAAACAGACGTGCAGAAAGGAGGGAGTGAGACTGAGAAAGACAAAGAGAGAGAAAGCAAAGGGTGTGTCAGGGTAGAGCTCAAGGCTTGTGATACAAGTTACCTTGGGAATGGTCCCTCCCTTAGCTGGGGTGTGGTTCTTTCTACTGCCCTGGTGGCCCCCACCCCTCCCCAATACAAATACAGTCAGTACTGAGTGGTATTGTTACCTTAGTAACAAAACCTTTTTTCATGATGATACATTTAACGGAGTGTCTATATTGACTTTTAATCATTTAAATTAGCATTGAAGCCCAGCATTTGTGTTATCTGTCCTCAAAGGCCTCAGCAGCAGGTTAATATTTAAAAAGGCCAGCTGGTTTCATGTTCTGGCTCTATATCAACTCTCCTTCTTCAAACGCAGTTATTAAAAGAAGATAAAGTGCATATGTCCTTTTTCGGCCTTTTGCATACTTGAACACAACGCAGATAAACTTCCACTGTATCACCTGTTATCTTGTGATGGCAGTCCACTCAGAGGCGCTTTATTATCTGTATTCACTCCAGTTCAAATGAAGACCATAAGAGGTTCTTAGTTAGATCACACTTGTAGAGAGCAATGTGTGAGGGAGCAAAGTCCACTGACTTAGAGAGTCACATATCTGCTGTCACTATCTCACTTTTACTGTTCACAAATATGCGAACTCCCTGACTGTTCATCTACCGCCTCCCCCTCCCCTCCTCCCCCCTTCAGCTAATAAATTGCCTCCACTTTCTTTCTCTTCTGCTACCCTCTCTTCCCTCATCACACCTTTAATGC
Organism: Thunnus albacares; assembly: GCF_914725855.1. Taxonomy (NCBI): domain Eukaryota; kingdom Metazoa; phylum Chordata; class Actinopteri; order Scombriformes; family Scombridae; genus Thunnus; species Thunnus albacares. The sequence continues at coordinate 8,289,917 of NC_058110.1, read as the reverse complement.
AATTAAATATTTACCTTTCTGCATCTGCCTGTGGACGAAACTGGCTCCATCCACCCCCCTCACCCTCTCTCTATATATTTGTCCCCTCTGCCTGCAGCCGTTGAACCTTGCCATACAAAAACAGGAAGACATGCAGGAGAGGGGTAAACTAGCTCTATTCCTCCATCACAGGCTTTTTCCAACCTCGTCTTGTCTTCCCTCCCCTCTCCCTCCTGTCAGGATGCACATACGTCAGGCCTTCCTTTGGAAAAGTACAGCCGGTCTGGAAACAGCCTACAAAACTCCATAGATAGATAAGAACAACAAAGACTATAGATGGAGTGAATAGGAAGCATGGCTGATGATTGATTATTAGGATGTTAACCAGGAGTCACGATTGTTATGTCAGAGCAGAGCAGACTCCAGTGACATCAAATTTTCAAAAGGCATTTCATAACTATTCATAACCGATGACAAGGAATAAGTCGTCACATATGCGTGTCAGTAAACAAGCATGTAAGTCACTGATTCTTTGTATGGGGCTTTTTGTTGGGTTGCTCACTAATAATCCTAATAAACGATATTCTGTGTCTCTCTCCACACATCAGGTCCGCTTCCTGGAGCAGCAGAACAAAATGCTGGAGACCAAATGGAACCTGCTGCAGGGACAGACCACCACCCGCTCCAACATCGACGCCATGTTCGAGGCCTACATCGCCAACCTGCGCAGACAGCTGGACAGCCTGGGCAATGACAAGATGAAGCTGGAGGCTGACCTACACAACATGCAGGGCCTGGTGGAGGACTTCAAGAACAAGTGAGTGCAGAGGGCGTGCTGAGGGCTAATAAGTAGCTGTTAAAAGGAGTATAGTTTATTCCATCTTGTTTATCTTGGATTAATCTTTTTTGTTGAGGATTCTCTGATCTGATTTTTAAAATTCATACAAATTTCACTATTTTATTCTCGAATAAAATACAGTTTCAAGATGAGCCATGTGAGTTAATCTTTTTGTGGACTACTCCCTACATCTGTCTGTTCTTTTGCGTCATGTGAACTCTAGGGAATTACAACACTGAGGAAGCATGTTCCCAACACCCATTACAGTAAATATGATGGAGGTATAACTCGATTAGACTTGACTGAGTTGGCTGTCAGCAAAGCTGTCTATAGCTTTACACTAGAAGGCACAAGCACAGATGTGTGTATGCTGGCATGAATACTGTATGTCTGACAAACAGGTGCACTCGCATTGTACATATTTGTTACCTGCACAGACAAATAGAGCATGTCAGGCTGACCCTTGGCCCTTAGTCAACAGAAATTGTGTGAGGCAAATATCCCAAAGGAGTTCAAGAGTTACAGATAGATTACTTGCACCTCCTAGTGTTACATTAGCGTATAGACTCTCAAAACCAAAAGAGCATGAGATGTTTTTTCTAAATATTCAATCTATCTAACCAACAATTAAATGTGTTTTTTCCTTTTAGGTATGAAGATGAGATCAATAAGCGCACAGAGTGTGAGAATGACTTTGTCCTCATCAAGAAGGTCAGCATGACTCAACATTCCTTTGAGTTACAAATTTGATACCAAGTCTGCATTTTCTTTTAGCATTCAGTTACTTTTTTTTTATAACTGATTGTTTGTTGTCATTATTATTATTACAAACAATACAACACCAAATCCGAGAAGTAAACAAGAAATGAGCATTCTGATACTGAAAAATCAGTTGTTTGTGAAGTCACGTTCTAACAAACACTTTCATTGCTTCCAGGATGTCGATGAGGCCTACATGAATAAGGTTGAGCTGGAGGCCAAGCTGGAGAGTCTGACAGATGAGATCAACTTCCTCAGGTCGATCTATGAGGAGGTACGGCACAAAATTAGCTTGATGTCATTTGTTTCCTACTCCTCCCTCCGTCCTTTCAACCCCCAACCTCTTTGAAAAACACTTTGTAATCTGATCTGCTTTCATTAGTATTATTTGTGATGCATGCAGTCATGGCATGCTGAATCGGTTTGCTGCATTTGTGTTTTTTCTCAATATCTGTTCAGTATCTTGACTCACTTCTTGTGCTATCCTTTGAAGTACATTAACTTAATGGGATTCCTCAGTGAGGCGGGGTGGACTAATCTCTCTCCTTTCTTTTTTTTTGTTCTTCATCAGGAGCTGCGTGAGCTCCAGAGCCAGATCAAGGACACTTCAGTCATTGTGGAGATGGACAACAGCCGTAACCTGGACATGGACTCCATTGTTGCTGAAGTGAAGGCTCAGTATGAGGACATCGCCAACCGCACCCGCGCTGAGGCAGAGACATGGTACAAGAGCAAGGTGATGAAAAACTCTTTGGAGCTGTTTTTTATGTCCATATGTTCTGCCAATTGTATTATAGCTGTACATCATCCTATAACATGTAGAAAGTTAAAACATTCATCAGTTCATGAGTCAATACATATGCTCATAAAGAGGTTTCCAAGTTTGTAATGTCTTGTCTTGCTGATGTTTGTTTAGTATGAGGAGATGCAGACATCTGCCAGCAGATATGGAGATGACCTGAGGGCTACCAGGACAGAGATTGCAGATCTCAACCGCATGATCCAGAGACTGACATCAGAGATTGATTCAGTCAAGGGACAGGTATGGGAAAAAATGTTTGAGGCATTTTATATATCTAGAGTTTTATTTTTGTCCTGTGATTTCACAATCAAGAGTGTGGCCAAAGGTTAATTCTTAATAATTTTTCTCTCAGCGAAACAACCTGGAGGCCCAGATCGCTGAGGCTGAGGAGCGTGGTGAGATGGCAGTGAAGGACGCAAAGGCCCGCATCAAGGACCTGGAAGATGCCCTGCAGAGAGCCAAACAGGACATGGCCCGCCAGATCAGAGAATACCAGGACCTGATGAATGTCAAGCTGGCTCTGGACATTGAGATTGCCACATACAGGAAACTGCTGGAGGGAGAGGAGGACAGGCTGGCGAATGGCATCAAGTCTATCAACATCTCCCAACAGAGCAGTAAGTCTTCTATGACCTTGCTTTAATTGTCTTTGTGTCAGTTTTGGCTGAAGTCTTGACAAATGGTCTTCATTGCTTGGATTTTGTTACACAGCCAGTTTCAACACACTTTTTCCACATTTTTCCAAGTTTAACTCTTTTCTCCTTCCTCCTTTCTCTCAACAGCAAGCTACGGCGGTTTCCCCATGGATTCCATGAAGAGCAGCTACTCAAGCGGCTACTCCAGCAGTTATGGCGGCGGATACAGCGGCGGATACGGCGGCGGATACGGCAGCAGCTCCGGCGGCTTCAGCAGCGGCAGCGGCTATAGCACCACTACCCAGAGCAAGAAGAACGTCGTTATCAAGATGATTGAGACCAAGGACGGCAGAGTGGTGTCTGAGTCCTCTGAGGTCATTGAGGATTGAGCTGTCTAGTTTAAAGTTGTAGCTACCTGTCTGCTATGATCTCCTCTGCCTCTCTGGTAGTTTTATACTTACAGTTCACTCCCCCCCAACTATTGCAATAAACAAGTCTGAAGTAAAATGCTTGCCAGCCACTCTACAATAAGGGCTAAACATGTTTTTCATGAAGCGATAAAAAATCCTAACACTATCATAGATCTGAAAGGGACCAAAGAAATTATTTTGTATGTCTGATGTCTGACTGTACTAAAACAGTAGGTTGAAGTTTTGTCTCTGAGATGAAAACTGGGCAAATTGCAACTATGAGAAAGAAAATATAACTCTCCTAATCTATGCAACAGCTTTTCCACACATGAAGGGCTGTTCCCTTCAAAACTATGATGCATCGAATGCACAGTGGTGTTGTCAAAGGAATGTGAATGTACTGCAACAGTGCGTTAGTGTTGTTGGTCAACTAATGTCTTAAAAAAGCCTGCTACAGTAGGTAGTGCATGTCTTCCCTGTGCGTGTTCTGTAACTGAAACTGTTCGACCCCTTAGGAAGCTGCCCACATCATACTGTTGTCCTGAGGTGCTGTTTTTGCTACCAAACCAAATAAAATGTGTTTACTGAAAAAATAATTGCCATATTTCTTTTCATTTGAAAGGGTGACTCAAAGAAAGAAATGAGGTATTAGAGAATGAACTCAAAAAGAACTGAATTAGTCTGGGATCTTTAATCGAGGGCAGTTTTTGGTCATGATTTTAATCACAATGAAAATGATGAATTACTTTTTTTGCATCCTTTATTTACATGTTTAAAACATACAGTACCAGTCAAAAGTTTGGACTCACCTCCACATTCACTTAAATGAGAAAGTGTGTTTAAACTTTTGATACAGATATATATATATATATATATATATATATATATATATATAAAAGTAGTTATGGCAATCCAAGTGACATATGCACATATGCCTTCTGGATGGGGAAAAAAAGGGAAAACTCAGTGAACCCTGTAAAGAGTGAATGCTTTCTTTTGTTATTTATCGATACTATTTACATACTAGGTGTTCACTCTTCACCAACATGAAGTCAAAAAGGTCAGTGGCATGGTTTGACTTAAACCTCAGTAAAAGATGAGTAAAATTTGCCATGAGTCTACTCTATGTTTGTTGTTGTAGTTTTGCCTGTGTTATTCATTGATTATGAGACTGTTGAAAGTCTATTGCCGCTGTCAGTTTCACCATAAACTTCACAGATTTCACTCATCAGTTGTGTTACTGCTCTAAAATGGCCCATCACAGCTGACACCTTCAGAAATCTAATTTTGTGATACATTTCTCTAGTTGAGCCTAAATTCTAACCATTGATAATTCATCTTAAATCTTGAATGGAATTATTCACATAATTTAATTTTCAAATAGTTATGGTTATTCTGAAAAAGAAAATGTGCAACACCCACATTTGAAGCTATTAAGAGACTTTGAGAATGAGGAAAATAGAAATAGAAGTAGGACTTCAAATTTTGCACCAAGCTGCATTGCCAAAGCAAACTCAGACATAACCTTAACCTGCTGGAACTGCTATAAGTGGTCTTTAGGTCTTCTGCATTATTTCTATGGTCTTTTTAAAATTATTGCAAAAAGTCTGTCAGAGTCTGCTCTCCCCCTCACCTGTTGCTGTGGGAATTATCCAATCATTCAGTCTCACTCTCTGCTCTGCCACACCCCTCATTAGTTCAACCACCTTCACCTGGCGCTCCCACCTGCTCATCATCTGCAATCAAGCCTGTATATAAGCTGCCTCAGCCCACTCCCTCCTTGTCAGATTGCCTACACTACTGTGCTAAGTCGTCTTGCTTTCTTCACTGGCCTGCCTTCCTGGTTTCTGATCAGCATGTCTTCGACCATCGCTCCTCGTCTCTGCCCCGGTAAACCCACCAGCCTTCTGTCCCTGACTCTGAGTTCTGCCTGCCTGTTCCCTGGTCTTTGTCTGCTGTGGGAGTGGAAGATCAGGGTTCAATTTCCAGTGGAGTCATACTCCTTAGAACTGTGTTTCTCCGACCGTGCTTATATTGCCTTGGCATCGTGTGAAATAAAGACTACTAAGTTTATACCAGTGTCATTTGTGCTGCTATTGGGTCCATCCTATACCCGTTACAAAGTCAGAATGAGCTCATACAATAAAATGTTTGATTTGATGTTGTAGACTTTTTACAAGACACAATCATATGTTGTATATGGATTATGGGAAAAAAAACAAAAAAAACATGACAGCCAGCAGCTTGAAAAGGTTGGCACTTCATTCATTCCATTCAACTAACTGAATGATGGAATTTCTGGCCAAGATCTGATTTTATGAAGTTATCTCTTTCTAAAATGTATTATTGCTTACATCATGGAAGAAAAAAATGTGTTTTCGGAAGGATGATTGTGCTATAAGGTGTGCAGCTCCAGTGTATTTGTATGAGCAGCATCCAGGTTTAATAAACACTTCTTGAATAAGAGTGCAAACTGACACACATACAATAAACCATTAGCAAATCTCAGTATTATTTAAAAAAATATTTTTTCTCTCCTCTTTGGAAAAAATCCATTATTGAAATTCTGTTTAAAATGCTCCAACAGCGACACCTGCAGGGCAGGAGGAGAAAGAGCAGTGTGTGTGAAGTGGTGGGGGGCAGAGGAGGACGGGTGCCTGCTGTCCTCCTCAGGGCGGGATCTTTTACATCAATTTAATGTACTTCATTTTTTTTCATGCTAATCTATGATTGGCTAAGACCTTATACAGTCTATGCCAAGACACATAAAATGACGCTCCCAGGGAGGACGTCCTCCCTAACCAATCAACAACCAGAATGCAATATTGACATTGCGTTGGTCCAATGGTCCAATTCTCTCCACTGTAAAGCAGAGTAGCAGCAGTAGATAGCTCCTTGCTTAGCCAATGCGACAGTTAGCTTGTTGTAGCAGCCTGAAGGAGTCTTTATACATCCATGGGAGGACTGTTAAGGACTGTTGTTAAGCTAACGGGAGGATGGATCTGGACTGGGCAGTGCAGCAGCAGCAGCAGGACGCTGCTGGGGAGGCTGGAGAGAGAAGCAACCAGAGAAACAACCAGTAGAGTTAGCTTGTTTGTCATTGTTGCTAATGATATCAGACTGGTTAAGCAGCAGCCAGAAAGTTCTGTTAACTAACAAACAAGATGACCAACAAATGGACGTTATGACATGGATACTTCATCTCCATGATAGAAAGAAGAAGACGTCAGATAACGTGAGTCATATACAGCTTCTCTCTCTCTGTCTCTTTGGTCGCTAATTTCATCTCTGATGGTTAAATGTCTCTGTGGCTGTTTTGTGAATTTATCTCCTTAACAAGAATGCAGCAGAGATGATGTAATGTGTTGTAGGTAGTTTGCTTGTTGAAGTTACAGTGAGCTGTCTGGACTCACTCATTAATTTGGAATTGATACAGTTTTTAATTGAGTGGTTGTTCAGTCACCTGTTGATGTTGTGTGATTAGTGAATGAGTGTGTAGGAGGTCTGGCTGCTTGCTTGTGACAATTTCTTCAGTTCGTTTTTAAGCTGAGTCGTATATTGAGTAATAAGCCTAAAGCAAGTAGAATAATAAGTGTTAACTTGTGGTGTAACTGATCGTAGTTAATTCGTGATCCGTAAACGGAAAACGTTTTATTTGTCTCCCCTCCCCCCCCTTTTTTTTGATCTGATCCGTGACTCAAATCCGTGATACGAACCAAACCGTGAGTTTTGTGACCCGTTGCACCCCTAGTGTTAACATGTCAGCTTTGTAGACTATATTTTGTATGTCGTGCACATAGATAAGAGTATGTAAGTCATGTATTTGATACATGCATTCATACTTTCTGTTGTGAACCTCCACTTTTAGATCTGTGAATGTTTTGAGTGTTCAGTCTTTCTAGTATTCAGCACTGATCTGTTCCTGTATCACATTATATGCTTTGTGGTAGTTTATATATTTTTGTATACTAAGAAAATACACTGGAAACACGTGTAAATCAAGTGATATGTTGTCTGTTTTTGATGAGAACATAAATCTGTTGTCACAATAGAACAATACTATAAATTTGAATTTCACTTTGTTGGTAAAAGGACACATTCTGAACCACTACACGGCTAAAATGAGCACTTCTTTTTTTAGAAACAATATGTATATGCTAAATGTCTTTAAAGAAGCAGCCACTCAGGGGTTTTTGTTTTTGAAAGCAAATTGATTTATTGGCATATAAAATTGCCCCCCACCCCTCCGATTTCATCAGGTGGGGGGACAATGATATAGTCTGATGGGGTTTGTTGTTAGATTCCACGCTGATTTTCGTCCTGTCCTCCCCGATTTTTTGAGTCACCAGCCGCCACTGACACAGACACAGGCATGGAGAAAATATGAACATAGCCTACTTTGTCAAACTTTTTTCAACAGTTTACCACCAGGGGACAGTATCTCACTATGTGACCAGAGTATGTTACCCTGCAGATCAGGAAGAGCCACTGTGCAGGAGCACTGAGCAGTTATACTGTTTTATCTGACTGATGTAGAGCATATATAAATGGAAGTGGCTACTTGTAAGGATTCCTCCGTGTCAATAGTCCATTGATTGTTGTTAAAGGAATTATTACACACACACATTGGAATTGATTGCGCAAGATCACATGATCAAATTCAAATTGTTTCAAAATGGAGGAACGTTTTTACTTGTAGATGATACGCCAGCTTTCCCATGTTTTAGGTTAAAATGGTTAGGTTTAGGCACAAAAAACACTTGATTACAGTTAGGGAAATTTTATGGTTTGGGTTAAAACAGTAAAATGCAAAAAAAATGTCCCGTTTAAGGGCACTAAAATGACAAGCAGTCCGGCAATAAATTCCGGAAACCCATTCCATACCAATAGAACAAACTTCTATCAGCATGGAAAACGGGAATTCGTTCTCTGGCACAGAACGGGATTCTGTGCCAGTAGTCGGTAAATTATTGCATTGGTTCTGTAGCCGTAGCCGGAGCCATATTAAATATTCACAAATTTAACTACAAAATATAAAACAACACAAAGCCTGGTTCCCAAAATGAAAAGTAAAGCTCTCATCCTTCTGAAAAGGAGCCGTTGTAAAGGCATGGCAAACATAGTCAGCCAAATAATAGTGTTAACATTGTGGAAAAAAACACTGGATCTATTATGCAAGCATTCAATAGAGACTAGTTGTAATTTGAATAGTACATGACTTTGCTGTGAATAACATTTAAGACTTGGAGCATTAGAGAAATATTCTGTCCACAGTGAAAAGTAAATATGCTACAAGAGGTGTGTCAAAGATTTCAGAACAATTCCAAACAATGATGCTTGAGGCTTAAAGAGCTCTTTTAGAGAGTTTTAAGAGTCTTTGCCACTACAGTGAGACATTATGAGTACAAAGTGTTTATGTGTATGCATGCCAGTTTGTGTTTGCTTACTTGGCATACTGTCTCACAACAAAAAGGAAATCTTGTCTCACATATGTAGTCTTATACTTAAGAATTTCATTACATGTGGCATCAATAAAAAAAAATAAAATAAAAAAAAAAGATCACCCTTTTAATGAAGAATTCCCTGGAGGTTGGAACAGTACGCTCCAGCATCTCAGCATGTAGCAGCCTGAACTTATATCCATATTACATTTTCCCACAAGGCGGCAGTATTGTGTTGTTAGTCTTACCAGTACAACATGACCAATGAAAGAGTCCCCAGGTACACCAAAAGACTGTTGATGTGCATATCATTTATAAATGGAACAGTTTTGCAGGGAATACCCTTCAGTGTGCGTGCTTCACCTTTTGAAGTGCGCATCAGATACAGCAGTTCCACCCAAAGTGTCATCCTTTTAGGCCATAAAAGTCAAATGATTCATTCACTTATGGGCATGCAGAGTGGGTGAGGTAGATAGAGGGGGGAGGACGTGTCTGGCCTTTATTTTTCTTTTGTGTTTCAAGCCTGAATCATATCCGGCATCTGCTGGTTGCTGCTTTGAACACCCAGAGATGTGCAGATATTTCCACAGGGTCTGCCAACATCAATACAGTAGTCAAGTCAAGTCAAGTCAAACTTTATATGTGTAGCACATTTAAAACAACCACAGTTGACCAAAGTGCTGAACAAGCTAAAAATACCAAAATAAATAAATATAAAAGTAAATAACAAATAGGAATAAAAGAAAACAATAGACTTAATCTCTATATCTCTCTATATAAAGCAAGGAATCTCTGTCTGTCTGTCTGTCTGTCTGTATGTCCGTTTGTCCTTTGCATATCTTGAGAACCAATCATCCGTTCTACTTCACACTTGGTGGGTGCATTGCTGGGGACACAAGGGAGTGCAGTCTTGAATTTGGTGCACTCATTGGTCACTTCACAAGTTCATTATTAATAAATTTGGACTAAACCAGCGATCAGCAAACCAATCAGCTCTGCAGCGGCGGGGCGGGGCTTCTGGGCTCTGTGACTAATCAGAGATGTACAACCCTGTCATGAGAGAGAACAAGGGGATGACATCTCTCTTTGTTTGATAACATTAAAAACGACAAGAGAAAAAAGAGAGAGAGGGCGAGGGACAGAGAGACAGCGCTGGAAAGCTTTCTCTGAGAGAGAGAAAGCCCGTTAATGACAGGAATAAAATGTTATTTTCTGATTGTTTCATGGTGGTTACATTCTGAAGCACAAATAAACAACCATTAAACACTCAACAGGTGATTTACTGAGGGTGATTTTGGGGCAATTTGGACAGACGACACATTTAATATTAATAAACTTAAAATAAACAATCAAACAGCGAGCTGCTCAGCTCTGTGTCTGAGTGCAGCAGGGGCTGTTTGATATAAACACCGTCACATGACAGCGGGGAGGGGCTTCTGGACTCTGACTCGAGTTCACGCTTGGTGGGTATACTGCTGAGGACCAAAGGATGTGCAGTGTCGAGTATGAAGTTGTTTGCACATGCGACATGTTTAATAAACTTTGAATAAACAAGCAAACAGCAAGCTGCTCAGCTCCATGTCTGAGTGCAGAGGGGGGCTGTTTGATATAAACACTGTCACATCACAGCGGGATGGGGCTTCTGGGCTCTGACTTGCTGAGCGGGACAAAGGCACGCACCCCACTGAGTTAAACTGCCCGAGAAGAAAGAACAAGCATACACAGGAGAAAAAAACAGAGGTGGAGGCAGTAAATGTAGCCAATAGGATCGCAGACACATTTGAGTGACCACAGAATCAACCAATGGAAGGCAGTTAACTGCTTCTACGGTTTAACCTCTGTTTAGTCTTACTGGTGAAGTTTCTGTCTGGATTTAAACATTTTAATTTATTAAGTCCTTGTAGTTTTCATTGATACAATTGTCAAATGATACATATATATGTGGTTCTCGAGAAATAATAAGCGATCGGCCTGTTCCGGACAGGATACGTTTTTAACAGGCACTGCACTAGTCTCTCTATATAGAGCAATGAATCTCTGTCTGTCTGTCTGTATGTATGTAAGTTTGTCCTGCGCATATCTTGAGAACTGTTCGTTTGATCTACTTCATACCTGGCAGGTGGATTGCTGGGGAAATGAGGAAGTGCAGTGTCAATATGTGAAGGTGTTTGGATGAGCAGTTCTTGAGAAATATATAAAAATACCTCATTAGTAATTGATTTGCTTCCTCTTCTGCCCGTGAAGTCAACAAGAGGAAACATAGACAGTGCCACTCTGCCATTGCAACCCACATTGTGGTCGGAGGTGGGATTACATCCATAGTGTTAATGACTTGAAAATGTAAGAGACTTAAACTACTTATTGAACTGTGTAGTGTGAAAAGAACTTGGCATGTACATTCAAGACTTCGTGCTGCATGTCTCAGGCACGTTCATAAATATATAAAAATATCTTACAAAAAGCAGTGTGTAGTTGAGGTCACATTTTAGATGTCTATGAGTTGTTAACAGCTCCACCAAACAGTAGTTTTCCCCTCATTTCAATAAATGTTCAAATGATCAAATATTTCACCAAAAATCAAAGATTAGAGAAAAGTCCAAAAACTGAGCTTTGACTTTTCTTCTTTCCTCTTCCATTAATCATCTCACGACCCCTCAGATTTATCTGGTGTCCCTTTGGATGGACCTGACCCCTAGGTTGGGAACCACTGAACCAAACTAGCTAACAAGTAGTTGAAACTAGCTCCACCTCCAGCAGCAGTGTGTAACATGCTGCTTATATAGCGATGCTTCAGTATTAATAATGTAATGGTGTCATATAATAATATATCAGTCAGAGGGACCAAACCACTACTTTTAACGCAATACTTTATCTACATCAAGCTGCTAATACTTACTAATAAATAAAATAATAGTAAAATAGTATTTTGTAGGATGTTTCATGCAGGATCTGAATACTTCTTCCACCACTGTGTGATTCAACAAAAAAACCTCATTTATTTTCTGGATCATTACCAGAATCACATTTATGTTGCAATATGAAGATTAAACAGGAAAAATGTTTACTTCCCAAAATGTCTGCAGTTGTTTCTGAGAGTAAAACAGTCAAATCAAACTAATTTCAACTTTGAAAATCATTTCAGACTTATTTCAGACTATACACAAAAGGCTACAACACAGCCTGCCAGAGGGTGCTGGCGACGCCTAGCAACAGTTGCTGAGCAACTGCCCCAAAGCAACTGTTGCTGCTTTGGGGCGAGGTTTATGGAATTGGCTCCTTTGATCTGTGACCACTTTGATCACGTATTCACCATTTGATCTAGACCCTGATTAACTATATATACAAGTGAATTGTCTTCAATTATCAGTTGAATTACCAGTGTTCTATTCAATTCTGTCTACTTGCTGTGTTTAACTTTTCACATTAGTACGTGAAAACTGAGCCCAGTGCAGTACACAGAGCACATTTAGTATCAAGCATCAAGCATCAAATATAACACATCATAACAATTACCATGAATAGAACAGGAGGCTCGTGCTTAGAGGAGATGCTGGAGGGCAGATTGGAAATTTTTCGCCCACCAATCCAAACCTTTGTTAATAGGATGACAGAGGACCAGTGGACTCTGCTGAAAACCGGTTCTTCTGACAATGTCACCAAAATCTTGTTAGCTGAGCTGCTGTTGGAAATTATACAGGCAGTGACAAAGTCCTTTTTGTCTTCTCTCAAGAACACATGTGTCACCATTTCTGAGGAACAAGTTCAGGCCAAACTGGGTGACAAACTGGCTCAGAGCTTTGCTGAGGCTCTGGACTTAAAGGACCAAGGCCAGAGTGTCAGCTCCGAATGCCTGACAAACCTGCTGGCTAAAGAGGTCACAAAGAGCATTAACTCTGCCCTCTCTGCTCGTAACACTGCTGAGCCTGGACTAAACCAGCATATCACTCCCCCTGGCAGACTGAACAACATGATTAAGCATATCTCCAAAATGCTGAAAAAGTTTGTGGCCAGATGCGGAAAAATGAAAATGTGCACACCGCGAGCACGTCAGCAGACAGTGAGCCAGACTGCCTCTCAAAAGATGACCAGCTCAGAGCTGGTATTGCTGGATCTGGAGGATGAAGACGACAATGACATCTGTCAGTCACAGGAGGAGGAGTCACAAGCCAAAGAGGAGTCACCACAAGACCTATTTGTGGCTGAAAGAGCTAAAATAGTGCAGGAGATCATTGAAAAATCTGTTAGTGATATCACAGAGCCTCTTTTGCAGGATGTAGCAGATTCGGAGTACACGCTTCTGCACTCTGAGACTTCCTCTGACATTGAGGTTGTGTCAAAAAACATTGCTGAGATGATCAAGAGTGAGGTTGAGACTTTAATTCGAGAATCGAAACATGATTGCAGAGTGTCTCTGAAAGAAGCAGGCAGTGTTATAAGGAACTTCTTTACGAAGCTCCTCGCCAAAACGTCAGTACATCGCATTGTGGCACAGCTGAAGAGCAAATTCCATCTCGAGACTAAAGCTGAAAGCAGCCAGTCGATGGACCTTCTCTTCACAGGTTTTGACCTTGCGTTAATGGCGGAGGACGGGGACGAAAAGAAAGCTGAAGGTGAGAATGAGCTTTGCATATTCCCCAGATACAAAACTCTTTCTGGTACCAACGTTGTGGTGATCACCAAACAACTCACTGAAATGATTTACTGCTATGTCAAATATGGGAATATTATGCCAGAAATCATCCCAGAAGCCATAAGAAAGAAGGCAGTGGCTGTTCCTCATGTCGACGCTGCCATGTATGAGGACATACAGAAGAAAATCCACTGTTTCCTGGCTCTCATCAACTGGTGGCAGAAAACCCAGGCTGCCAGCCACTCCGACAAAGTTACACTGGCTTTACAACACTCTGAGGCACTGTCACAGACAAAGTCAGCAGAGGTCAACACAGAGGAGGAGCACACATCTTTGATACGTACTGCAGCGCCAGCCTCTAAACGTGAGGAGACACGATCCCGATCTTCGCAGGAAGTTGCAGCTCAGGCGAAGAGAATGTCAGTCCTATTCCTTGTGGAGAGGCTAGTTTCTAAGCTTTATAACAAGAGCAAGGTGAACAGGACCATGCCACTGCCAGACGTCATCATCCCGCATCTCTTCCAGATGATATGGGCTGAAGTTGAGGGGGCAGAGTTCACAATAACCCCAGAAACGTTTGAAAAACTCGCCAAGGCGATGTTCAAAGACCTGGTGAAGGTGTGGGGCTGTGCAACAAATGTGCTGGTTTTGATTAGTTTAAAGGAGCCAGACATCGAAACATTCTTCACCTCCTGTTTCTGCCGCCACCTTACGGCAAAGAAGAGTGCCATCTCCAGGTTCTTCTCCACGATTGGAACAGCCCTCTCCAGGCCCTTCAGACATGCACCCAGGGTTGGGGTTATTTAGGGGGGTGGGTAGCCTTTATCTTGAAGGGAAAAAAGTGAGCTGGGGTTTACTTTTTTCCTTCAACATGAACGCAGTAGAGAGCTTCAGTCCTACCTCGCATCCAGGTTACCTCCATGTGGGGCAGGACTTGAGCTCTCAGGGTCATCTCAGGGGTTAATAGGGGTTCTACATCTGAGGGTCCCTTTTTCAGATGTAAAACTTGTGTTGGGGTTATTTAGGGGGTGGGTAGCCTTCATCTTGAAGGGAAAAAGTGAGCTGGGGTTTACTTTTTTCCTTCAACATGAACGCAGTAAAGAGCTTCAGTCTTGCCTCACATCCAGGTTACCTCCATTTGGGGCAGGACTTGAACTCTCAGGGTCACCTCAGTGGTCAACAGTGTTTCCTCACAGTTAGAAGGTGAGGGTTTGAGTCCCGATCCTGAGCCTTTCTGAGTCTGTGTGTTGTCTATTGAGGTGGCGTGGGTTTACTCCGGGTTCTCTGGTTTCTTCAAAACAACTCATCAATTTGTCAGGCTAAATTGCCCCCAAAAAGATAATAATAATCAATCAATAAAAGTGTTTAAATTCTAATGTCTGTTTCAAAATCTCTCTTTTCTTATAATTTGCAGTCAGAACTCTAAATATTTAACTCAGATAGAAGTTGTGCTGATTGAGTGCATCAGCTGTACATATGCAGTGATCAAGCCATGAAATTGTGTGCTAAGCTTCACTGATATAAGTATAGCTATTGTCAGGCATAAGCACCTTGCTAGAGAGGATCAAACCACATAAAGAATTAACATCAGAGACATCAGCATTCATATCTCCAACAACATAGATGCAGGTGGAAGCATAGTTCTGAATAAAAGACATGACACATGCCAATTTATTGAGATATTCACCTTCATTCTGAACACTCATAGGGTGTATAAATGTTCAAAATGATGAACTTTTTGTCATTTCAATTAGACTCCAATAGCCCAAACAACATCTAATCTAACCACATTAACCAGCTGATCATATTTCTTATTCCATAAAATGGCTACTCCACCTGGTATCCTGTCTTGCACTATTTTGCTGCAGGTCAGTAGTAGACTTACCAGCCCCATAAAAGTCTTTATGCAAAGAATTTAGTCTTTCCAAGTCTTGATTAGCTAAGAATGTGAGACATTCTTGGAGATCTGTGATAAACACACAGTATATCACAGATCCAAGAGCTTGTCCACAACCACATGGTGTGATCTGTTTGCTTCACTGTGGCCAACATGCAGCCCTCGCGCATTACATGACACATCACTGATTTTCATTAAGGTTAGTTCATTTCATGTTATGCCTTATTTACCGACTTCTGACATTTTCCCAGGCACATACTAGGCTGTGACTCCCATGCGGAGCCTAAAGAGGTCAAAACTCCAGCAACACCTGTAGTATATAGAGCAACTTTATTGTTAGACCAACGCATTTCAACTGGTGGCCTTCATCAGGGTCATCATAAAACGAATGAATGAATGAATGAAGCGAGCTGAATCTGTTCCGGGTCAAGTCAATCTTCCGGGATGTCACTGATTTATTGCCCAATTTTTCAGTCAAATAATTACATAAAGTGTCAGCATCTAGATTAGGGAAGATCTAGGAGCAAACACAGGTTAACCCTGCACTGCAAGCTCATTTGAAATGAGAGCAGAAGAGATAATTGGTACCGGCACTGAGAGTCACATTCAAGTGGTAAAAACTAAGCTGGTGAGTGTGCTAGTAATAATAAAAGAATTGCTGCACAATGGAAGATAAGGTCAAGGTGTCAAACTCAACTCAAATTGAGAGCCAACAAGAAGAGGTGGGTCTTCAGCAGAGGCTTAAAAGTCACCTCTGAAGATGGAAAGTTGCAGCAGTAACATTTCAACATAAGCACTAGAGGACAGTCTAGAAACAACAAGAATTCACTGGAAAATGAAGAGGACCAAGCTCACAAAATAAAATCAAATAAAGCAGAAAATAACATTAACCTATTCTTTCCTTCTCACCAGCATGTCTGTGATGCATAGGAGAAATACAAGACGTGAGATTTTGGAGATATGCATGTCGGCTCCTCTGCTAGCCTCTGTAAGCTATGGTTTCCCAGAAAGTCCCTCTCTGTGTCTTCATGCTAAGAAGTGATGTAATTTTGCAGAGCCTGTTCGAGCCTGCACTGTGGTTAAGTAGGCCTACTCCTCAAAGTGCACTTGTTTTGTCAATGAAATCCTTGAACCAAACAGTTTGCATTTTTTATTATGTGAGTACACCCACACATTACTGGTAGCCTACTTTTGATGTATTTTCTGAGTATTTAATATGGGAGCACATAAACAGGAATCTACCTACAGTGTTTACGACAATGTGATTCATTATTAGCCTGAAGCTCTATCACTTGAAACGTTTATCATGGATTTTGTCATGAATATAGGGGTATGGCTTGTGAGATGTAGATCATTTGTTATAACTAGCATCAGTGATATTATTATTGCATACATAGTTAATATTAATACAGTATATATGATATAACAAATGTATCACCTATGCCATTGCTTTCCAACTTTTTTGTCTTATGATCAGTTAAAACAACACAATATCCCCAGCTGTGACCAGTTCAACCAATTAGTGATATTTTTATTTATTTATTGTTAGAGGGGTGGGGAGATAACATTGCCTAGTAATTCACAAAAAATGGCAAAGATTAGAAGAAAGTCTGACAAAATTAGCATCATTTTGAAAGTTTTTTTTTTCTCGTTCCACTCTTGCAATCATCAGATTTATCTTGTGACCTCTTCTGGGGGTCTCGATCCCTATGTTCACTTGTCTATGCCATATTACAGATCATCTTTCCGCCATGGGGACTCCATGTTTGTGAACTGTTTATCTGAATGCACCAGTGGGCTTCATGGCCCAAAATAAGGACACCTACTCAGCTTTAAACAGAGACTAGACTCTATTAACCTCAATGTGTATAAGGGTGTAGGACTTACAGTAGGCCTATGTTATCTACCCATAAAAATCCACATAACAATACTGAATGCAAAACATGACATGTTGATGACCTGTATGTTCAAGTATGAACTTGCTTGCTTGGCTTGCAGCCAAGATGCTACATCTTAATGCTAATGTGTGTATGAAAAGCAAACAGGAGAGAAAAGGAGGTTAGGATCACTTCATATTCTATCGTGAAAGAAGATGACAGGTGTAGGCTATCAAAGGACAACTGCCCCAAGGCCCCAGCTTCACTGTTGGTTAATAGTCAGTTAGTTGTATGGACAGTAATTTGATTAATTGCAAATTTGTTTTAAGAAGAATAATATCAAGTGAAGCAGGTTCTGCATCATTACCTCATCTCTGGGCCCTGTATCAAACTGAAGCATAGGAGTACTGGTTGGTGTCTGGGCCCTGGGCATATAATGAAGGAGGGGGACAATAGGAGCCCAAAAACTAAATTTTGCCCTGGGGCCCTCCAGTTTAATCCAGCCATGCTGTTGAGTGTTTTAACATATAATAGCGCATTATATTTTATAGATAATCATATGATTTGATTTTGAATATAAATTCTTGATCTGGAATGTAAATATAGCTGTAGCAAAGTAGTATCAAATATAAATACTCAAGTAAAGTACAAGTCAAAATTGACCTAAAATACAGTACTTGAGTAAATGTACTTAGTTACTTTCCACCACTGGTAATAAGTGAGGACTTGTAACATTACCTCTACCTGGCCCCCTACCTACATGAAAAAGGTCAAAAGGCAGCAGTTTGTCTGTAAAAAGTAGTCATAAGATAAACTTATCTTAATTGTAAATCTTTATCAGTGGAAGTATGAGCAGCTGGAACTCTTACATAACAGTCTCTCCAGGGGTATTTCCTTACCTCTTGCTCAGTACGTGAAAAAATCTCAAGAGTGTGTGTGGAAAAGTATAAAAACCATCTTACTATTGTCCTTTTTTTAAATGTCAGACTCGCCCAACATAGTTATTACAGCTTCTCTGATTGGTGCCTGTGGGCAAAACTTGTTTCAACCACTGCTAGCAGAAAGCAGGTTCAGGCAAGGCATCGGCAAATATCAAGATCAGATTTGACTTCCAGTGAAAAAAAAGGAAAGTGGCTCTTAAAGGGGTTACTGGTATATTTAGTTCTTGTCAGAGCATGTCTTCATGCAGTGGCTTTTGGTGGTGTAAGCCCAAGAAATTCAAAGACTGATAGAAAGTTATCAATGAAAATCTCAGCTTACAACTATTAAAGTATATAGCATGTACTTTATTAGTGCTTTATAATATATATTTTTATAATAAAAATACACCTTCGCTCAGTTCAATACACTCAGGGGTTTTGCTGCTACAGCCTTACTTGGTCTGGTATGACCAGTAGCTTATGGTGGCCAATGTCAACTGATGTTAGCAAACTTTAGGTAAATATTGCTGTGTAACAGACGTTACTGAGTTTGTTTACTGATTTTAAGACTGCTCTCCACTTGTGCTGCTGTTAGAATAGGTTTTAGTATTTAGGATTATCCTATAATTTTGATTTGTGGCCACTGTTTAGCAAAAGCTGCATAGCTTCACTTGAAAGTGTCTGATGCAGTCTCTGAAGTTCGGCATTTCATGCCTTCTGTCTGACGGGAGTTGCCTGAAGATGCTGGATAAGAGGGGCTTTACTTTTCGCCCTCCTTGTTTGTCTGACATGCACCAAACTTTAACTGTTGTGCACCATTTTATCAGGCTGGGCCTTGCCTGTGGCACACTTTTAATCACAGCTATGTGGAAGAAAATCAGTGCATCATGACTAACACCAAACTGCGTCAGCTGCCAAAGAAATGAGTGCTTTGTTGACTGTATGGCATTCACAATGTTTAGTTCCCATGACACGGCTGGGAAGACGCAGAATACAATTAACAAGCACTCCTTTAGTTTTAGAGATTTTGACCATCTCTACCAAAGTTTGAGTGATCATCACCAGTTGTTAAAGTCACCACATAATCAGCAAATTCATACAGCAAAACAGAGTTTGAGTGCGAGTCATTGAAGAACGAGAGAACACAAGATTATTAAAATTATTAAAACTTTTATTTAAGTTTCCAAATTCCATATATTTGTATACAATGATTACTACAATGTAGAATATATCAAAGAGATGCAACTATATAATACAAAACATGTATCTTGGGTTTAAATATTTCATTCAGAAGTGTCAGTGTCAGCCTTGATAGTGTAGACATAAGCCAGCAGAGAGGGACTTCTCAGTCTGTGAAAGTGACTCCAGCAGCACGCAATTAATCACTCTCTACCTGTAGTTAAATCTTGCTGACCTTTGGGAATGTGTCAGAGGCGGAATGAGTGGAACAAGTCATGATTGGAGGAGAACGTGGAGTGAGTGAAAAACCCAACCTGCTCATTTCAGATATGCTTAGAGGTGTGGTTTTACCTTGAGGTGGTTGGCATTCTTCACTGACAGAGATGGCATTGTAGTTGCCCAAGGAAACCAAGCCTTAACCTAGAGGTGGGGTGGAGAAAGCAGAAATCAAAAGTGTCAGAGACCAGCAGTCAAAAGCATACGAGAAAGTAAATGTCAAAATGAAAGATGATGAGCAAAGATGGTGGTTCATAAAAAAGCGTGAGTTCAAGTAGGTAGGATGTGACTAGTTTGAGTTGTTTAACACAGTCAGTGCAGCACATATTCATAGAAAACCTCTGTATTGCATCGGCAACACTAAATCTGCACAACTATCTCATTTGTGTCTGTCTTTGTCCAACTTCAAGCATGAAACTGCACAGTTTGGGCTCTCAGTGATCATATTACACTTTGCAGTAAAAAGGTTTGTGTTTGAGTGGAAAGAGGTCTGAGAACAAACTGACAGTATTCACAATTCATGTGTGCAATAGGTTTGAAAATACAAAGAGTAAATAAATACATTTGTGAGGAAATGCAACCCTTGCGCTTTCACTGGACTCTCAGGGAATGTAATCACTACATCATCTTTGAACATGCAATCACACATTGAGGTCACTGTATCTGCTCAAAGTTAATACATATCCTCAACTTGGAGGTATCACACAGAGGTAATTAACCTCCGGGAAAGAAGAAATAATTAGTATAAAATGTCTTGGGTGCAGACTGCAGGGTGAGTTCCTGGGGGGCAGGGTGAAGCGTATGTGGGAAGAGGTTTAGTGTATATGCCACCTCGGTTAAAAACAATTTTAGAAGTTAGAGCATTGCCACCATTTACTTCATCTTTCTGAACTCAAGTGCTGTCAAAATGCCTTCATTCACATTTCTGATGTCATCATACCTGACCAATGATCTTTCTGTCTGTGTTCTGTCTTTCAGACACACTACTGCACAACCCACCTCCTCCCTGATGTCCTATTTATCTACTGTTAATTTATAGACATTTATAAAAAAAAAAAAAAAGCAATATAAGTGAATTTAGGTCAGTAAGGGATTTATTTGCTTTTTTAAAAAATTGCAGTTAAGTAAGTACAGTAAGTAATACTAGTGGGTCCCAAAATGACCAAAATGTGAGTAGCTCCAAAAAACTAAGCTAAAAACCAATATAGGCATTTGTGTTTTGCTGTTCCTCAAGTTACACAATTTTATACGCAGGCCCTTACATAACATTTGTTAACTCTGCAGTATGCAGCGATGCCCTCAGGTGCATTGTCAATCATCTTCACTCTCTCGACTTGTGAGTGAAAAATATAGTCCTCCAGAGAAGCCAGTGTGGTTTTAGGCAGAATTTCAAGATGCAAACAACAAATAATATTTGTTTCCCTGTGATGAGGCACTGGCAAACAATTGTGAGTCCAAATTTAAAGCAATAAAACTTTAATGCTTTAATGAAACAAATATGCTGCAGGCCCGTCCAACTGCATTCATTCAAGCTAGACTGTGGTCTGACTTATTGTTCAAATGAAAGTACCATTAAGTGCGTGTGTGCATACTGTACCTTTGAAGATGTCACATCAGTTACAATCAAACGCAGTGACTGCCTGAAATTTAAAAAAACGAAGCCACTGTGATGCATTGCTAAAACCTACCCAAGCGTAACAGCAAACACTGAAATTGCAACTTACTGATACAAAAACATTACAATCTGAAATGATCTGTGCCAGATATTGTAGCGTGTGGACCTTCACAGGTTACGTGGATTCAGCATTTTGATTATGCAGCTGCCAATAAGAAAAAAAGCATTATATAACAGATGAACTGTGAGCAAGTTGCCTCATGTTCTGAGAGTGAGTCCCTGTCCAACTCATATCTGGGG
This sequence comes from Thunnus albacares, assembly GCF_914725855.1. Taxonomy (NCBI): domain Eukaryota; kingdom Metazoa; phylum Chordata; class Actinopteri; order Scombriformes; family Scombridae; genus Thunnus; species Thunnus albacares. Next base: position 8,268,359 of record NC_058110.1, on the reverse strand, counting down.
TATTCATGCACAGCCCCATCAAAATGAATAGTTTAATAAATTATTTCCATCTATAGTGTGTGATTTCATTTTAAATTTCATGCACTGTCAGGACACATACAGTGTGATTTACGATATGAAACAAACTCATCAGAATGCCTGAGGTGGTGCTGTTATATAAGCCTGTAAATTTGGTTTTGGTGTGGTCCAGCAGAGAAAGGTTTTGCACGCCTGTCCCCATACCTTTCATGACAGTTTGTAAGAGTATGTGAATAATGAGACCGTACATCATGTTTCTGTTGCTGACTTTTCAACTCACTTCCCATCCGACACCTGCATTTCTGAAGAGATCAGTTGAATAAACAAGCTGACATTTTTGTGGTTTTGTAGCACTTCACTACCAAGAGGCCACCTGTCAGATAACCAGTGTGTCCAGCACCACAGTTGTTGAGCACCTCAGAGTCTTGACAAGAGGAAGAATTCAGCTTAACTGACCTTTCTCCAACAAGTTGTATGCAAACAAGTTTGGAACAGAAGAAGCACTTTTTGCACACAATATTGTTGCCATTTTGTACAACATCTCATGGTACCCAGAGGATTGATCCCTGTGATTGTGGAAACCCCGCCTGACCTCTTTGTAGCATCATCATCAGGTCAACATTTCCTTGTAGGAACTACTTCTCAAGGACAATGTGTCTCAAATATGTAACTACCAGATTTCTATGACATTTACTGTATGAACCCCTAGAGGATCAATCTTAATGTTGATTAGGTGACTCCTTGACCCGCAATAACAAAATACCATGCTTCTTAAACTGAGCAGACATTCTGTGTTTTCATCAGTCTTGTACGTTGTGTTAACTCACGCTTTAACGAGTCTTTCCATACGGCCCGAACCTGCAACTTTTATGCTCACACTGTATGGCGCAATTAACCAGCGCAACATGGTGACCACTCTGAATGTAAGAGCTAAACCCCGATATGTTTTGTTAACAGTTCCAGTAAAGTTTATTCAAACAAGATGACCACATCATCAAAAATGTTGCCAAAAAGAGAGAAAGGGAACATTTCTTAGTGCAACTCTTGAACAGAAAGTGATCAGATTGAGGAAGTGCTCGAACTGCAAGACAGCTAACCGAAATTTCTGACCTGCCAGAAATCCAACTGATCATCCCAAAGCCAGATTGACCTCAAACCGCACGTCAAACAACAAATGATCAGGCGGAAATTTGGCCCAATTCTAAAATTCACTGTGGGCAACCAATTCAGGGTTAAAATTGAACTTAATGCATACAGTGTCTGCCCTCATGGGAGCTGTATCTGTATGCTAACAAAATACATCTTTTTTTTTCTTGGTTAAAATTAAGAGGTGTTCATATTTTACTAGCCACTTCCCATTAGCTTAGAATATGGACAGAAACCCCCAGGAGCAGGGGTTTCAGCTTTTCAGAAGAGTTATAGATATTACAACATGTTAGGAAACATGTTAGGACAGGGGTGTGGTTTCTAACCAGACTGAACTCATACTGTAGCAGCTATAAAGACATTTAAACTTTTATAAACACAATGCCAGTTACCATAGTGTTACCATAGTGTCCTTCAGCTATATCTAAAAGAGGTCTGTTAGCTCTTTGACTGAATATGTGAACTTTCAAAACAACATGAGTCAGCTGATAGAGCTCCAAAGAAGTCAAATATCTGTGCACAAACTGCAGATGCATCACTCCAAAACAAAATAATTTCATGTGTGAAGGAAACCATTTTTATAATCATGACAACATGTTCCAAACACAAACAAACAAAACTGCCAGAGAGGAACAGTAGCCACAATTGATGCTTGTCAATAAGGGTATGATGGGAAATAGACAATATACAGAGGAGTGACTGTAGCGGTACAGATTTAGTGATTGTGCCAATGTTATTTTGTCTATTCCCACACATTCAGGATGCAGGTATTGTTGGAAGGGTGTGGTTGATCTTTCCCAAATCTCGTTGCATTTGCTGCTTTAATGCTGGTCTCATGTATTAACCATTAACACACACACACACATACACACAGTGTGGGTGGTCAAAACACAAATGAATGAATATCAAAATATGAAAAATGAAGTGAAATAAAAAAAAACAAGCAAACCCACACACAACATCTGTAACACAAATACACACTCATTGATCCTCCCTGTTTTTGCTTGTCAGTGAATGAAGCAGAGAAATATGTGACGCTCTGGTTCTGCACTGGTATCTTCAAGTTCAGCTTTGTCTTGGTTATGCCAGGTTGCCTTCTGGCTATTATAACACTGGGTGTGGCTGCAAAAGATTTGAATCGTAGAAAGGCGTAGCCCAGCCTGTGACACATTTACAGAATGCTGACAGAGGCTATTTGCTCCACATTTATGGCCCGCAGAAGAGGCAGCAATGTCACGAGTTATCTGAAGTATCACTGTTTGACACTAGTGCAGTCTGCAAGTAGCAGGACAGCAGGACAGTTACAGTTTCTTGTTGGCTCCAGCACATTGGTTTTGAAATTAAACAGTGACTATGACGTTAAAGTGTTAACTTTTTGCTTTTGTTTGAGTGTTTGCATCCATCTAAGATGAACAGTTAAGGAAAAGTTTAAATATATAGTCCCTTAATTTTAGGGGTGCAAATGCATAGGGCAAATTGAAATAAAATGAGGTCATCATGTTCATTCATCATGGGATTCAGTCTGGTCTTCAGTAAGTGAAATGCATGTTCAGTTGGGTTGAGATCAAGTGACAGACATGGTCAGTTAGTTTAGTATGTTTAGGTCATTGATCACTACCTGCTGAACTGTGATAAAACTGAGTTGTGAATGAAAACAGGTCCACGAGTCCTTCCAAAAAGTGTGGTAGTTAACATCATACTGAATCTTCCTAATTCATCTGAGGGTGTGGCAACCATAATAATCTTCCCTTTATACAATCTAGGAGAAATCCCCTCTGGCTTGATGGACTCAGTCCACCAGCACACCTTGTAGTAGCTTTTGTAGAACAATGTAATTTTGCTTGTTTGTATGTTAAAAAGGGAGTAGTGCTTCAGATGAACAGTAGAACTGTGCACAGATGTCAGCACCACACCTTGATCATAAGAATTTACTGTAGCATTGACTGTCAAGAGCTCAGTTGGACACAACAGCTTATGATTGTTTTTAAATATAAAACAAGATATTAATGAAAAAATGACACATGGAAGACAAAAAGTAAATTATTTTGCAAAAAGCACCAGTCACTAGTTAAACATCAGATTTATTTATTTTAATTTTGGCCAGACCAAAACAAAGAGAGGGACAGAGAACTGAAGTGAATTTTAGAAATTTGCATTTGTGTTGTGTAGACATACAGTATGTGGTTGGTTCAGCCCATGCCATTACCAGATCTCCTCATAATGCACTTAGAATGGAAATGAGGGGGGCCAAAATCCACAGTCTACCTTCTGTGCAAAAATGCATTTATATTAGTTTACCTAAAGCTTTAAATTAGTCAAATCAAATAGATATATTTCAACGTTACAGTCTTTTTAGTGCCAAAGCCCCTCTTTTTGTTCCACCGCAGCTCAACAGGGAAACTGTCCGAGGAAACACAAAGAGGGGATTTGATGCTAAAAAGACTGTAAGCGTGTCAGATATCCACTTGATATGACTAACTCAGACTGCTGAAGCCTCATATAAGCTTCAGATCAACTTTTAAATGTATTTTTGCACAAAATGTGGATTTTGGCCCCCATCACTTACATTGAAAGTGCTTTTGAAGGGGATCGTTTCACAGCCAGTATGAACAGAAGGAATGATTACAGCAAGGAAAAAGTCTTCCAGTGTTCATATGGGAACCTGACTGAAAAATGATGAACCTATCCTTTAACCTGTGATGCTTATTGATGGTATGGGACACAGGAATCATGTAATTCTTTCTTAGTTTAGTTTGTGTTGGTGTTATTACCGCTATCGTTTCTAACTGGGATTCCATGTCACGTTAGCTAGCTACTGCAGCCATTAGTTGCCTGAGTGACACTTTCTTTGTTTTCCATCATGTTGTCTTACATCTAAAGACTGAAACTATTCTATCTATCATAACATTGTGTATTCTGCCCTGGAGCTGTGTCATACCAAACTGTTTGTAAATCAGGAAACCCATCTACAGACGTTGTTACCTCATGTTGTGTATATTTCTGTCAGTATATTCAACTCTGTTGTTTAGCATACATCATTTCATGCACTCCTTGCTCAGGGCATCTACTGTATTTATGTGATGATGTTTTCCAGCTAACTGGTATTCTGTAGCTATAGGTAGTAGTTAAGCTACCATGCTAGCTCCTAACAACAACATAAAGTATACAGATAAACTGACTTACCATCTAAGCAGACGCTGGTGCACATTTTTTGCACATGAGCAATCTGAAATGTCTGCTTGTGCTGCAGTATTGAATGCATGACTTTGCAGGTTATGTATGCATTTAAAGGTCTGTTCGACTAACTGTGCTTCCGTTCATCTGTAATAACAGTTCACACTTAACTGAGGATGGGCTGAGCATCTGAATACTGTGGACAAGTTTTGGTTTGGTTTGGTTTAGTAATGTTAAATTAACAATACACCTGAAAATGTCCTAATACAGGAGTTTGGCATACAAATCTCCTAATTTTTAGGCTCCAGGGATGACAGTGTCCGTTGGTCAGTTGGTTGGTCCACCACTTTAGTCCAGACTGAAATATCTAAACAACTATTGGAATTTATTTTGTATTCAATATGACTCAACCCAACAGGGACAGACTCATATTCTGTAGGTGTAATCAGACCAATACGTCACCAGACATGTTGGAGTCGTGTTCCGACATCGCAGTGCACAAAAAGCCTATATACAGTATTTTCTGTTTAATCAGCCATTCATAGTCAGCTGATCTGGAGTTTTATCATTATTGTTGAACATCACTAACGCACCTCCCATGCCTAAGCACATGACCTAATAGATCTTGCACCGGCTAAAACAAACAGCAAGATATTTTTAAAAAGTTACCACAGTACAATACTGGAGTAGTATCAAATTACAACATTATACAAGACAAATGCTGTCCTAACTGGCATTAGAAAATAGAAAACAATTCCACAACAGAACTAATTAATCCTTGTTTAATTCTCTACTCTTTTCTCTCAGTAGTTCCTCTTGCCAAGTTTCAGTAGAGTAAACTCCCATCTCATGATTGGTTCTCACAGAGCAAATGAGTTTGTGAACATTCCTCTACATGTGCTGACTGGAAAACCTGAAATGTCATCTGTCATAACCAATGAAATCAAATACAATCCTGTACCACATCTGTGGGTGCCACTACTTTTAAGGAAAGGTGAAAAGCTTTCATTATATAATCATGTCTTGGTGAAATGTCATGATATTTATTGTGATGACTGTCGGTTATTTTCAAAAGGTCAAGAGTGTTATGGGCAATCATTTTTGACACGTCAAGTATGTTTGTTTTTTTTGTGGTAATTATGTGTTCATTATATAGTTACTGTACACCAGTATGCATGAATGACATCCTATTTCATCCTTTTTCACATCCTATTATATCAACCCAATTCTGATTTCCCTGAAGTCTTGACCTATAATCAGTAAGGATTACTCATATTCATGTCTAACTGTCTCCTTCTTTGTATTATATTTACAACACCACTGACACAGATTTCATGGACTTTTCCCCATCAAATATACTGTGGAATTAAAACCTGCATGCTCCACACCTTAGCCGTGTAATGATCACCTCTTCTTTGCAGTTACGACATCCTTCTTTAAACTGTTTGACATTATCTGACTTTTGCAGTCTCCCTTTATTGTCTGTAACCCATTCCTTCTGCTAGGTGTTAATTATGACCGGTCTGTTTGCCTTTTCTCATACCACAAACTGCTTTTATCACTTTGTTATCATATACATTAAGAGCCTTCTATGCCATTTTATCTGCTTGTTCATTTCCTTTAACACCTATTGTGAGTGGGGACCCAACAATACTGCATTTCTATACCGATCCTCTGTCATCTTAAAAGCATTACATATATTTCCATCATCAGATCTTCTCTGACTGTTTGCCTTGATGACTGGAACTGTTTGTTTGCAGTGGGAACGGTTTTTGACCAGACTACAAGGCGTACTCTGCAAGTTTGAGCTAAATGGCTCCCATAGCCAGGTGCACTTTGATTACTTGGATGTGGATGAGCGAAATGAACAGTTGCTAGCAGCTAGCTCGAGCATGAATTAAGGCCCAATCTGGACCAGCAAAAACGTATGTTGCTTTCTTGATATTTGGGCAGATAGGTCTTTTCTTCAGGACCTTCTTATTATTTTTACATTCTTGACCAATTACCGCATTGAACGTTGCTATATGGCTTTGAGTGATGCATTTTGTTTCACTGAAATTTTTTTGTGGGATAACAAACGAAACCAAGTACTGATTTGGACCAGAGCAAACAAACTACTGTAAATGCCCTTAGTCTTGTACCTTGGATCAATGCTTTTGTGCTACAGATTTCAATGCATGGTAACAATCTTTCCATAGCCATAACCAATTCAGTTACCCAGACTTAACCATACAGAAACCATGCTTTAGTTGCTGTATATTGTATGGAAAACAACTGCAGAAGCACATGCAAGCAATGTTAACAGTAGTTCTTAGACGACAATGTTGGATAAGAGAGTGAAGCAATGTTGGTTTTTTTGGGGGGTGTGACTCAGTTGTTGCCCTACAGCTCATTTAGACTACTACTACTATAAAGAGTTTGGGAAGCCAACACCTATACCAGAGCTGTTAAGATGGGTTTCAACAAGTATCAACTGATTTAATTCTGTCAGAACAAGAAATCTGGTCTTCTTTTAACTCCTGATGTTCGTTCGGCTGCAAGCTGACATTAATGCGTGAAAGAGATCCAATATGTAATTTTCCATTATAAAGCTGCAACATTTAAAAAGTTGCAATAAATAGTTACAATGTGCCACTGAATTTAAAAACCAGTAGTGATGCTAACTGAACCTCGGTGATCACGGCAAACTAACCGGTGGAAGACATAGAGTGGTATGAGTGTTGAAGACGGCACGAACAGCACCCTCAAGCACCCACGAGCTGCAGGCCTGAACGCATAAATGACAGGGTGGTGGAATTAAACAAATAACTCTGGAATTCGAGACTCATTTCTTCGTGTAGTTCTTCACCAATTTACCCCCCATTCTCTTCACTGCTTTAAAATATTTTATAACGATTAATTGAATCTAGTGGATTTTACTTAAAATTAATGTTTATTTTAGTTTTTGAGGACAAAGTTGTGTTGTCATTGAACTCAACATACTGTTCTAGATATGTTCTCTACTGTACTACATACAGTATTCTGTACAGAGTGTAATTACCTTGCTGCCTGCAGGGAACCTCCTGCAAGACCAGGTCCCTCCTGAGGATTAACAAGTCTTTTTCTCTTTATATTACTACTAAATCTAAAACAGCTTTTACTGTTGTGCTCCATCAACCAACACAATCAACACCACAACTTCCTTTTATTAATTAGTCAAATGTGTCTCCTCTCATTCACTGTCTACAGTATGTGTCACCATAACTCCACAAACGTAATGCTGAATGATTCAGTAAAACCCCAGCTTACATTCTCTAAGAAAGTAGTCAGTTATGCAGATAGTTTTGGTTTGATTTTTTCCAGGTTTAAATATATACTTCACTGTTGACACTGTGTTCTGTGGAACATTTCTGTCCCAGTTTTCAATTTTATTAAATTTTATTAAATTGAACACAAAGGGTGATTTGGTTGGCAGAGTATGTTACTTTGTATTTTGTTCAATTTTTGATTGCAGAATCACAAGAAAAAAGAGGGACTTCCAGGAGAGTATGCAGAGTATATGAATCTCCCCCACATAATCCCTCCAATCCTGGATTTGAATTTAATGAAGAAACATAGAATTGCATCCCTAAGTAGCACAAAGAGGATGCTTTCAGAGCATGATAACTTGGATAGTCACTGTCCACCAGACCTTTACTTGCACACATGCATTCAAATATAAGCTATAAAATCAGCTGATCAAACTGAGTTCAACATATCCAGTGAAAAAGACTTAACTAATTAAAACTTTTGTTGATGCTTTAAAGTTTTCACTTTTTATCTATCTTGCAATAGGATGATTAGCATTCAAAGGTGATTTGTGTAATAATAAAGTAGCCCCCCCACTACACTCCCCCGACCACATACAAGCCTCTCAGAAAGCCCCCAGCTATCGAAGTAAGAATGTCTTTGCCAACATCTTTCCACCCCTTTCACCCTGCGGCTCCGATGCCATTCTGTGAGTACCTGGGTGTGTCGAGCCCTGATCGCTTTACAGGGATGGCACTGTTAACAGTCGGACAGGTTGAGCTGCTCCGAGTCAATCTACCTGCCTGCAAGTGCACCTTCCGGGATCCAGGTAATTGGAGAAGGGTTGAGGGGGAGGTGCAGAGGAGGTGGACCTTAGTGGGACGTCCTTTGCAGTTGGAGGCAGATAAAAATCCATCACGGACAGGGAGAAGATACTTAGAGGAACTTGACTCTCCTCTTAGTGGGCTCCACTGCTCTGCCAAACCTCTGTCTCTCTGCTTCCCCTTTTCTCTGTGTACCTTTCAGCAGAAACTAAACCAGCCATGTCTTTGAGATCCATGAGCGTGAAAACCGTCAGGTCCAGCTACAGTGGAGGCGGCGGCGGTGGTGGTGGTGCCAGTTTCAGCAGTGGCGGGTACAGCGGTGGCAGCCGTGTATCAGTAGGAGGAGGAGGAGGAGGAGGATTTTCCTCAAGATCTGCCGTTATGCTTAGACCATCATCATACTCTATATCATCATCCAGCATTGGAGGTGGAATGGTTAGGTCAAGCATGGGTGGTGGTGTTAGTGGTGGTTTTGGGATTGGTTTTGGTACTGGTAGCGGCGGCGGCGGCGGCGGTGCTAGTTTTAGTTCTGGCTACAGTCTTGGAGGTGGTTTCGGAATGGGTGGTGGAGGAGGTTTCGCAGTGCCCCCGATCACAAATGTCCAAGTCAACCAGAGCCTGCTGACCCCCATGAACCTTTCGATCGACCCCAACATCCAGACTGTCCGTACCCACGAGAAAGAACAGATCAAGACCCTAAACAACCGCTTTGCTAGCTTCATTGACAAGGTAAGTGGCAATCTTCTGCCTTAAGTTTATGTCCCAAACCATTTTAAAAGAAAATATTGTCACTGACGTTAAATTGACATGTCATTTTTCAGTCCAGAATATATTGATATTTTAGCTCTAAAAACATTTGGTCATACAATAGATGTTGACATGAATAAGTTAATTGTTTTTTGCAAAATTGAATAGCTGCAACAGACTGTCTCTAAAGGACCACCTGGGCTCATTAAATATTACACAGCAGCAGATCCAAACCTGGATGTTGTGTGCACCATGGGCCTTGTTAGAACTAACACTGACAACTAATACTACCAAGCATAATATTCTTAGTAGCCTATGAAAATAATTTATTCAGTCTGTTTGGATGGAACATGTCTTTACTGCAGTGTGGGCACCTCACTTCTAAAGCAGTGTTCTCAAAGCCTAACAGTGCATCTGGTAGCCTGTGCACTAAAACTGAAAGCCATCCTCTGCTCCTAACTTCTCTTTGGCCATAGTTGGCCCCTTGCCAGCTGTCTCTGTAGTGAGAGGCAGGAAACACTAGAGTAGCCATATCCAGTGACTGATGGCTCTCTGTGTAAGGGGAAGAAGGGATCAGGTTATCATTAATTCCCATGGCAGCAAGGACTCACAGGCCTTCGATGGTGCAGCAGACCTCTTCTTAACTATCTGCAATGCACTGCACGATACATACAATTTAAGCTGAGGTTTGAGGTAATGTTTCAAAAGTCTTTGGATTACCTCTTGTCATTTATTCCGTATGATGAGGGAGGATGCAATAATTGAGTTTTTTCATTCTTGCTCACTTTCATGTATAATTGAAGACCTCATAAAGAAGATGTGGGACTATTTTCCTCCCAGGCACAAATGAAAAACAAGTTAACCACACCCTGCGTGAGAAAATGCTCAGTTAGCTTTTTCTGCAATGTGTACATACCACACCTCATCTGTCCTCACAAAGGTGAACTGATCCCAGTGTGTTCATTCAAAGTACTTCTTACTATATGATTCAAAATTAAATATTTTTTAAATTTAGAATGCAAAGAGTTACAAACATCCTACAACAGAAAAGAAAGCATTAAGTGTTTAATTTGATATTTATATGAAATATCAGTTGGCATAATAGTTAATTGCTTCAGACATGAAACACTTCTTACTGAGGACTGTGCAGGCAAGTTCACTCAGTGAAAGTATGCATCCCGGAGGCCAGGGAGTGGTAATGTCGGGTGTTTAAAGGAAGAGGTGAGGCTGAGGTGTGGCACAGTATGCTTTGCCTTACCTAAAAAAAAAACAAAGAAAACTTACCTACACACCCAAAACGGAAGGATGGGCTCTAACCCTAACCCTAGCCCTAACCCTAACCCTCTTGAGGGCCTCAAACCCAGAATGGCAGAGCATTTCAGCTGTGCTTCCCATACATTTACTTTCTGCTAGGAGCAGGTGTTCAAACATGCTTCTCAGAAACATGTCAGATGCTCTCAAATAATTGTCTCACTAGAGCTCACTTTACTGTGCAGAGAGACTGCAAAGTGGATTGAGTTACAAACAGCCCTGCCCTGCATTTTAGTGCAGCTGCCAATTTTAGTGCATACCGGGCATTTTGTGTGGGAAAGTCACACACAGGTGTAGAAGTAAAACAAAGAAGACAAACATCTTTGTTAGCGTGAGCATGCCTAATCATGAAGAAAAAGAGACAGCAAATATATTCATCTTCTTTTAATTGTATTTTGCTGAAAATGATGAAATGAAAGCAATATATTGTTAACCACAAAGTAAATAAATCTGCTTTATTCCCAGTGTATTATGTAGTCCTATTGACACATTCAGACATATTAACCTTTCCCAAGCTGACAGTGGATCTAAACTTGACATTGAATTTTACCTTTTAGGTCCGCTTCCTGGAGCAGCAGAACAAAATGCTTGAGACCAAGTGGAGCCTCCTGCAGGACCAGACCGTCACCCGCTCCAACATCGACGGCATGTTTGAGGCCTACATTGCCAACCTGCGCAGACAGCTGGATGGGCTTGGCAATGAGAAGATCAAGCTGGAGGGAGAGCTGAAGAACATGCAGATGCTGGTGGAGGACTTCAAGAACAAGTGAGTTCAAACCAGCAGAGGAAACATAAGTGTAAAATGGTCCTCCACATCTGTGAACACAGCAGTAGCTTCTGCCCACAGTTGTTTTCCACCATCTAATTTTTCCTCTGTTTGTTTGTGTCAGATATGAAGATGAAATCAACAAGCGTGCCAGCGTGGAGAATGAGTTTGTTCTCCTCAAGAAGGTGAGTGAATCTGCGATTATAAAGCCTGTCACTCCACCATGTCATTAGCAACAATTAAATGAATTATTGCTTTGAATCCAATGTAAACGACTTTCTTCTCCAACTACAGGATGTAGATGGTGCCTACATGAACAAGGTTGAGCTGGAGGCCAAGGTTGATGCCCTTCAGGATGAGATTAACTTCCTCAGAGCTGTCTATGAAGCGGTACGAAAAATAAACTACACCTCAGTCCTATTATGTCTGTCATTTTTAGGAAAACAGTGATTCATTTATTATCTTCATTAAAGTGGAGGGCACAGATAAAGAATAGAGATAGAGATTTTGTGCCGCTTTTATTCATCATTCATATACCTCTTTTTCAGGAACTGCGTGAGCTCCAGGGACAGATCAAGGACACTACAGCCATTGTGGAGATGGACAACAGCCGCAACCTGGACATGGACGCCATTGTTGCTGAAGTGAAGGCTCAGTATGAGGATATCGCCAACCGCAGCCGTGCTGATGCTGAGTCATGGTATCAACAGAAGGTAGGTAGAGAGAAAGAGATCTCACCAATATCAACAAGTCCAATATGAAAAACATACCTTGTGATTACAAATACAGGAGACAGGATGGTGTATGGAATCGGTAATAACAGTTATTTTTAATCTTATTCCCACAGTACCAGGAGATGCAGAGCTCTGCAGGTCAGTACGGAGATGACCTTCGCAACACCAAGACAGAGATTGCTGAGCTCAACCGTATGATTAGCCGCCTCCAGAATGAGATTGAGGCAGTCAAGGCACAGGTAAGCTTACATTTAACAGCTGTAATTACTTTCAGTATATCAGCTATGCACAAAATGTTTTAAATGGTATTAGTTTCCTGAACATTATGTTTGAAACCAGATGCTGAACATGTATAAGGCATTTTGAATGACAAATATCACATCTAAAGCTTTTGCTAACTTTCCAACCTCTCAGCGTGTCAGCCTGGAGGCCCAGATCGCTGAGGCTGAGGAGCGTGGTGAGATTGCAGTGAGGGACGCCAAGGCCCGCATCAAGGACCTGGAAGATGCCCTGCAGAGAGCCAAACAGGACATGGCCCGTCAGGTCCGCGAGTACCAGGAGCTCATGAACGTCAAGCTGGCTCTGGACATTGAGATTGCCACCTATAAGAAGCTTCTGGAAGGAGAGGAATCCAGGTAAAAGCTTAGCCACTTTTAACTCACAAGGCATTTAATCACCTGAAACACAGAGTGAAAGAGTATACTGTGCAGGCTGCAACATCAGCAGCTAAAATAGCTAATTTTTGTATCTTTCTGCAGAATTGCCGCTGGTGGTGCATCCGCAACCGTCCACGTACAGAGCTCAACCAGCAGCTATGGTATGTATTGACATACAGTATATCATATCTTGAATTTTCAAATAATATCCAAGCCAGTTTAGGATATTTAATTTCATAATTTCATTTCATAATTTAATAAAAATTCAAAATTATTCTGTCATCTGAAAACATCTTATTCTCATCTCCAGGTGCCTCCTCAGGAGGTGGTGGAGGTTATGGCATGAGCCTGGGCGGCGGCATGGGCATGGGCGGCGGCATGGGCGGCGGCATGGGCCTGGGCGGCGGCATGGGCATGGGCGGCGGCATGGGCATGAGCAGCAGCATGGCAGGATATGGCGGCATGAGCAACATGAGCATGGGCGGCGGCGGCGGTGGCAGCAGCATGATGAGCTCAAGAGTGAGCAGCGTGAGGTCATCCCAGCGTTTCTAAAAACAGCAGTCTTTTTCTCCATTCTTCTTTTTCCCTTATTTTGTTCTCACCCTTTTGTCCCCTCAGTCCCCCAGACAACCATTCATACCACCACCACCCCCCTCTCCCCCCTGCAGACACCGAACAGCCTCAGAAACATTTTGCATTTGACCATTTACAGCTGGCAAATCCATGTAATGGTACAGTTCTTTTTGGCATTTAGTTCCTGTGTTGTTGCTCCCTCTTTGGCACCACATGCCTACAGAGAGTCAGAGGTTACATCAAAATACAAGCAGAGGCAGGGAGATTATTAGACCAAACACAATGAGGAGCAGAGATTTGAGTCAGTTCACTCTTTCTTTGATCAGTCAGCCTGGCTGTCTTTTGGTTGCTGGATATGCTGTCGTGTAGACTAGAGGATACTTGTAGTATCATGACAGAGAATCCTTACAAGGCAACTCATTTTGCACACAAAATGACAACGGCAGTTCTCAGATTTGCACAGAAGGAGGTCCAGATGTTACATGGCAGACACTCATATGTCACACTTACAACTCCTTTTCTCTGCAATGTCTCTACTGCTGTCTCACATCTGTCATTATGCATTTTGATGTCATCAAAAGCAGCCACATAAAACACTTTTACATTTGATTTTTGGGATCCTCTTTTTCTTCTCCTGTTCTGAGAGAAAATGAGCTCTCCACTACAGTATACAAATGTTGTTTTGATCCTGCTTTACTTCTATTTTCATTCTGAATAAAAAAGAAAAAAAACATGGATAAGGCTGGCTGACTGGGACAACCAGATTTATTGTAACTGAATATGTAACATCTTAATGTCTGGAATAAATCTGAGTTCATATTCATATTCATCTGTGTCTTCCTTGAGATTTTTGGTGTACTGTATCCACTGAACAATAGAAATAATTTAGGCTTATAACTGTTTGCAAAGTCCCACCCCTCTTAGTTACTGTTGCTACGGTCGTCGAGATTTCCATTCGAGCACAGTAGCTATATAATGAAGTTTAAAATGATAACGGTGGATGGAGAGTTAACATAGAAATTTGCAATAAATTTTTCAACGGTGGGTTTTCAATTTCACACAAAGATAAACATAATCAGACTTTTCATGGATTCTGTTGACTGAAATGCTGTTGCTGCCACGTTTTATCAGCTCTAGCCAGGAAGCATAAGCTCTATGAGTTGGTTGAACACTATTCTCCAGCTGACTTTTCAGTGTTTCCAACTGATTCATTTTAAAATGAGAACCATGTAAAAGGGTCTTAAATACACACGATGGCTAGTTCCATACATGATATAATGATTAAAGACTGAGGCTAAAGCTACATGTCCTATGCAAAAAATCAGCATCCTCAACCAATGAACAATGTAGAAGACATGAAGCAGCATTGCTCGTGTGTTGCAGGGTATAGCTAGTAAGCTCTAGTATTATAGTGCAGTATTATAACTATAAATGTTTCTAAAAATCATTCTAATATTACTGGATAGTTATGCCTAATATACTTACTATGAAGTGATTTAGATTCATGGTTTAATGTTCAGATTTACAAACACTATGCTTCACTTTTACAAGAGGAGAGGAGTCAGACCTGCCAACCCTGGACAAATATTTTGAGTACCACTTCGGCAACCTAGATGCATCAAATGCAAATCACTGCTGTTTGTACAATGAATGATTTTTTGTACATAATTTGCCTACAAATGTATTACAGTACATCATTTGCATACATACAGCAAACAGACAAAGGGAAGCACTGATATGAAAATTATTGATATCATTAATAGATAGTTTACAAAAATATTTGCAGATGGCTATCTGGTCTGGTCTGTTATTTGGTCATTTTTGCTTACGTTTACCCATTTGTCTTTCACCTGCCTAAACATAGCTTACCAAGGAACACAATTTCACTTAGTCTTCACACTAACCTACCACTACTGCTGCATTCATATAGTTTCTATCGTCACACACTACTCCACAATAATCAAACTTTAAGCCAATTTGATTTTTGAAAATATGACTTTAAGCTAATTTGAAAAGATGATGACAATGTAGCTGTAAAACCCAAACCAGCCTAAACAGACTATTTTGTGGCTATGCTGAAATAAATATTTACTGTTCTTATTATAGCTAGGGTATTACTTAATGGTATGATGACCTAATAACAATACAGGCTGAATATGAACATGGCTGTTGAAACTGGAGAAGCAATCACATCCCTCCTTACATATGATACTTAATTTGCAATGGAGGGTGTTTCCCTTCTTTGAAATTCTTCTACATTAGACAAAGTTATAGGCTACACAGTGCCAACAGACGCACGCGCGCACACACACACACACACACACACACACACACACACACACAGACACTTTTCCCAGTAACTTTCTAGGTAACGATATTTCTGTGGCACATTCACTTGCTTTTTTCACCCTGCAATGATCTGCTCCTGTCATTAAAGTTACGGGTTTGGCTTTAACAATCTGTGGCACACGAATAATATAACTTAATGTTACTTTGCCAACTTAAATGCTTGGTGAACAAGCAAGCTAGCTTACGTATTGTTAGACTTTCTTAACATTATTAACGTTTAATATTTTCCCAAAGTTGGCAGGTCTGCGTTACCTTAACTCAATTCACTTTCCACATCCACCGCAGTTCCCAACCAATCAATGTTGTCTTGCTGTCAATTTGCAGTCTCTTGAAAGGGCATTACACATTTGTCAATCATGGTCATCAGTGCTTGATATTTGGGTGAAGGCAGGGGGAATGAATCCAGCACTGATGATGATAATTGGTTGAACTCCTCTTCTTTTGTCTCTTCTTTCTGCCTCTTGCTGACTTGAGTACTGCACATCCACTCACAGGCATCATCAGAGTGACAAATCTTACTGTACTGTAGGTAGTAAGCTAGTTAGCTGTGCATGCTAACAATTTCAGCTTACATTACAGCAGAAAAACACACCATTTAATAATCCATTCCTTACACTTTTGCTCTGAGTTTGGTTAAGTCTGGTTTTTGGTGAAGGCTAAAAGAAAGACACCACTCTCCAAAATCTGTAGATACAAAGTAGAAGTCAACCGGTTAATCCGTTTGGCCGATTGATCGGTCAAATAGGACATTTTACAAGCTAACGGAAACGGCAGAACTTGGCTCTGATAGTGGCCGATACCCGCGTAACCCTGCAGGCGCAACAAGAATAGGAGAGCTTAACTTTCTCAGCTTCTTCTATTCATTCTATGTGGTCGTTGTTATCACTATGGGTGTAATCCCCCCTCTATCCACAATGTGGGTTGCAATGGCAGAGTGGTGCCATTTTGTATTTCTGCTTGTTGGCTCCACAGGAAGTGAAGACTGCAGAAGCAGCGATCCAAAGGTTATGACTAACTTTGCTGAAAACTTTGGCCAAAATATGAGATATTTGTGTCTTTTTATGTTCGTGGTAAATGAAACTCGCCAGATGAAGTTTCAGCTGTCTGAGGCTCATTAAGAGCTATTTGCATTCATGCATGGATGAAGCCAGACTATTGTGGTGGAAAACTGTTCTTCCATGAATGGGCCAGTAATTGTGCAAAGAAAACATTTACATCTATTAGAGATAGTTCCCAAGGGAATACAGAAGGGGAGAATCAGCAATGTCATATTTTAATCTTCTGTGTGTGATGAGCGAAGGCCACTAGGCCATGTGTATTGGGAGAAATGTGGAAGAGGCCAAGTACAACTGATACCTGTTAGGGAAGTGTTAGACACCTTTGTTAGAGAAGTGTGAGACACCTTTGTTTTCTGAAGCTGAGTCATGTCTGAATTATTACCAAAGTGTTAAGATCAAGCGAGGTGGGGTTTAGCAATTAAGCTCCATGTGAGGAGGGGTTATGAGAGGTATATAATTTAATGTTTTATGATTTTTCATTAGGTTCTTTATCTGGGGATCTAGGCCTCAGTTTGCTTTGTATTTGCTCTTATGCAGAGTAAACCTATTCACATGGAACTCTACCAGCTTCCAGTGTATTTCTTTTAGTCTTTCTCTTATTAGTTTTGAGTTTAATACTAAATTGTGGGTGACCTGAAGATTTATTGGCCCATCTGAAGATTTCCCACAACTCTATCCATCCTCAATTTTGCTGTGTGTTGAGCGGGACATAAACAGTGACAAAGAAAAAGTGGTTGGCAGGTTTGCCACCATGAAGGAGAGGAGGATGAAGTTTTTGAATGGACCGGAATATGTACAAAGTTTGTTAAACTCTTCGGATTATTTTTGTTCTATGGAGGATGGTGGAATACACAAATGGACTAATGTTACAATAAATTATAGGTGATATATATAATATATAAAGGTGATTGTATAGGTATAAACTGGTGAGTGAAACATCTGTAATTAATCTTTATTAACTTAAATTTTGGTTATGAAGAAATCAGTCAGGATGTTAGATTAATCTGTTGTTTAACTCCACGCTTACTGCATCTCAGCACCTGTCTGTGTCACTGCGTGTGGTTTTGTAGACAATCCACTATGTATTTGAACAGGTCTTGTAGTGTTGTAGACCGCTGTGTCTATTTTATGTTTATGTTATTCCCATGTAAGAAAGACATGATACTGAGACAGCGCACCTGGCTTGTCGCTGTCTATCAGCGGTGGTGCTGAACAGTTCAGTCAATGTATGTAGAGCACCATGTGCTGTCCTCAGTGCCGAAACATTTGAACGCAGCTGGCAACCAACAAGACTGTGGCTTCAGTGTATGTTTTCTTAGACATAGGCTTGCTTGGCTTGATAAATGACAATTTGTGATTATGGATGGGATAGGTTATATCAGCTATTTTACAGTTGTGAATTTTAAAATGACTTTAATAGAAGGGCACCCTGAGAATGCTTCGCCCCCTCTGTGCTGAGAGTCTAGCTCTGCCCCTGAGGTGAAGTGAAGATTACTCGAGTTGACGACAACTACACTTGTTACTGTAAGTGCAATAAAACCTTTGCAAGTAAAAAGACAATAAGTACTTTATCAAAACACCTGCTCACCAAGCATAAACATTTAGAAAGGTGGTATTTCCTCCTGCTCTGTCTGCAGTCTGCCAGTATGTTTTATACATGCTGATAGCAAATTGTTACAAACAAGCTCAAATGAAAGCTGTCTGTATGTAGTCTAAGTGTTTATTTGAGTTTGCCACAAATCTTAAAATGTGGCAAATACTTGTAAAGCTACAGGCTGAGGCAAACCAACCCCCCACCTCTATCAGCAGTTCCTCCAGACAGTGAATCACATCAGCAGCAGAAGGAGGACAGAGGACAGGAGGAATGATGCCTGGGACAATCAGCCTACCTTTACCTGAGCAGCACATGTACGATGCTTAACTACTGCGTCTCGCAGGCCTGTGGTGTCCACACAAACAGCATTGCTGCTGCAGCGCTGCTACTACCAGCCCTATCTTTCTACAGTTTGACTCTGACAATGTCCATCAATAATAGAATCAATATCATTTCATAATGAATTTCATTTATATTTAATTTACACAGAAAAAGGTTAAGAAGTGTGTGCTTAACTGTGAAAAATAAATAAATAGCTAATATATGAGGTGAAAGCATCATTCTTTCTGAGGGGCATGGTGGGGTCTGGTTGGGGCTACTTCTGTGTCAGCCACATACACTCCTCACACAAGACAGGTTTTTTGATTGATTATATTGAGTATTCCACCAGTTAAACCACCACTGTCACCACTCCAAGTGAAGAAAATCCCCAAACGAGCCAGACACACTCTGACAAACAAACCTCCAAACTGACTTTCAGGAGGGAAACTGACAACATATAAGGAAAATAACAACACCTAATCTCCCTCTGGAAGCAGGTAAAACAAGTCCAGGTTTGAACTAATATAGAAAACGAGCAGGAGTCAAGAAAAGAAACTCACCCACTCTCGCTGGAGTTCCCTGCCAGAGAGGCTCCCTGCCGCGGCATGCACCATGCAGGCTGACCCACACTGGTGACACTATATATAGACATGAAACTATAGTGAAAGGTGTAATGTTATCGATAAAATATCAATGTGACTATCAATAGATGTAAAAAGTATTAAGTTGTGTTTAAAATATAAATCAATTCTAATCCTGTTTTGAATTTATTCTTTTTTAGTAATGAAAAAGAACTGGTAAGGGTATTGATAAAGATGAGAGTATGGATAAGATAACATACTCATCCCTACAGCTAGTTAGTGGCTTCGCCATGACTTTGGGAGGATAAGCAGGTTTTAGGTGTTTATTACTTTGACTTAGATGTTCAGTTCAACAGCTATCCAGTTTCTAAGAAAGTCAAAGATTTCCAAACTTTTTCCTGCTCCAATCTATCGTTATTATATTGCCCTTCAAAAATCCACCATCATTTGACCTCTAATACAAGGTCTTCATAGCTGGGTTAACTTTCTATGTGGTCCCAGGGCAAAAGTTTGTTGTTAGACAAATTTCTGTTTTAAGACCATACGCACAGTGAGGTGCAGACCAGTGTGAGCTTCCATGCAAGTCCATCATCATACTTTAACACGAAAATAGCAAAAATTCATTGTTATGAGTTTCTCCAATGTGAATATTTGCTAATTTCCTCAGCTTTGGGTTTTTGACAGTTTGTCAGACAAAAAAAGTAATTTGAATGTGTTAACCTTGGGATTCAGGGAATGATGATGGGCATTTTTCACTATTTTCTGACATTTTTTACACCTCACAATTAATCAGTTATTAAAGAAAATATATCAAACAACAACTAAGACAAATGAGAATATAAACTAAAGCATTAATGTCATAAAACTAGATTTAGATGCAGAGTCCCTCTTCAAGACCAGGACCCCAAGATGGAGAATGGAGGACCTGTCATTGCTGATATTGTACTTCAGTGGTGCAAATTTCTAACAAATTTGCGACTGATCAAATTACATTGGCCCAAATGATATGGAGTAAACCGGGGGCTTTTGGGGCCCTTGGGCAGTTACTCACTGCCTGGTTGGTAATCCAGTCTTACACATTATTTTAGCATGTGTAAGACTTCAAAGCTTGGCAGTTGGTAAGCAATGATTGGGGCAGGTTTTAGTGTTGGCTTAGCATGCTGTCAGATGTATGGGAGGGGATCTTTTAAGTGTAATTAAATGATCTTCACTGACCTGTAGAGATTGCAACTATATTAACAATTACCAAAGAACTGGATTTTTAAGTAAGTTTCCCAGGCACAAATACTGATATGAAAACATACTAAGTAAACATAACAAACCTAAAATATACAAACTGCTGCTGTACAAGCAAAGTTGTGCATTTTATTTGAAGTTTATTTAACGAAGTTTCAGGAGCAGGACCACATCTCAACTGCACCACTTCCTATAAATACCACCGAACCCTCCTCCTCTTTCACTCTCATGTTCTGTGCCCCACCCCCCTCTATTTCTCTCTTCCTGTTTCTTCCTGATTCTTCCTCTTCTTCATAGGATCTTGAGGGGTCCATCATTGCCTGGGTCCTATGGTGGATTCCCTATAAGCTTCCCCACAACACAGTCAGCAAGCAGAAGAACTACGCACATCAATTGTTCTTCTTAAAAAATCATTCATACACATCTTGTTAACTTGGTCCTTGCTAGTGAATTGCTCAATTAATCTTCTGCACCATGAAACTTGTCTGTACCTGTTCAAGCTGATCTATGCAACAAGCTTAATCCTGTTTGTATTGAGCATCTGGCATTAATAGATTAACAGACAGATAGACTGATTACTGTAAAGATAGTTACCAAGTAAATCTGGCTGCTGCAGACTGGCTATGGTAATGCCAGTGGTTATTGAAGACGTGCCACACCTATGACTAATATGTGAAAACAACACAAAGTGGTAAGGTGTCTTTTACAAGTCTGCCAAATGTGAGAGTAAGGAGAGATCAACACAACACACCCATGCAGAAACATGAAACACGAGTTGTGATGGGGTGTGACATGTGAAATGCTTCTGTCTTGCAGGACGCAGACTCACGGAAATATAAGGTAAGAATTTATTCATCCAAGAGGAAGAAGTTCAGTTTACATCGTATTTACAATAAAATAAAATAAAATTAACATAGAATAAAGCAGAAACAATCAGTTAAAGGAGGTGCTAAATACAAATGACTGTGTAGTTCATGCATGAAGGACAAAAAAGATGCCTGAGCACAGATAAGTTTTGGATTAAAACAGTCATTCTCTTTGTTTACTTCAATGTTGGACACAGCAATCCAGCTGTGGTTTAGAAAAGGCCAGAGTTCAAAGATAAAATTCACAGTTCAAAGATACATTTTTCATTTTCAGATGAGATGAGATAAGAGAAGCTAAAAACAGTATATAAACACATAGAAAAGCTGAAGCCCAAGCCAGGCTTTTGTTTGCAGACTTTTTTATTTCTCTGCATTCAATATGATGCAGCCACAGCTTTTAGTTGAAAGGTAGTTTTGTGATTTTGATCTGCCTCACTAGCTTGTATTATGGATTTTGGACTTCTTCACTGACAGAGAGCAGAGGATTTCGTATGTCCACAGTCTCGCCACAAGAGTGCATCATTTCACCCCTTTTATTATTTACACTACCATTCCGAGCTGCACTCAGAGAGCAGCTCTCTGGTCAAATTTTCTGATGACACTGCGTTAGTTTCCTTTCTCAAATAGGCCACAGAAATACTATCACTGATTTTATTTCTTGGTGTGATACCAAATTCTTGGACTTTATGTATCTAAACCAAGGAACTGATTATTGATTTTAGACATAACAGAGGTGTAGTCAAAGTGTATTGGGACAGTACTTTGGCTGCAATTGATGACATTTTACAAGGACACAAAGTACAGACAAGAACGCAAATTTAGAAAGGACAATGGTGCCAAGCAAGCTGAAGAGGCACTTGGAAACTACCTTGATTCTATAGTTGTATTCACTTTTTGCATGACAATTTGTTTTCATTCAAAGTGCATCTTTTTTTTTCTTTACAATTTTAGATTTAAGTTTTGTTTTTTTTCAACTGAGTGCATACTCTGTTGATATGTATTTACTGTTTATATGGAAATTAGTTTTTATTCTCAGTGCATCTCTCTTCTGTAAAGAGTGATAACATCTTGCTAGACCAGGGATGCTGCCCTCGCAGGCCAGATATACTCCTCTCTCTCTCTCTCTCTCTCTCTCACAAACACACACACATGCATGCAAGCTTTTCTGACTCTCCCTTTTTTCAGTTCCATTATCTCATTTTTAATTTTATGACCTGTCTGGTTTAAATGGGTGTGTTGCTGCTTTGATGTAATTTTAAGTTTCAAATGAATTCTTGAATTATTTTGTTAATAAATATTTCATTAGTAATATAGTTGTTTTCACATTTTATTTAGCATTAGTAAATAAAAATAAATGTTTACAGAGTGATAAAAGTAATAACACGTGCTATAGAGGCTATTTTGCATGGATATGAATACAGGTGTGCCTTGAGATTTTGGCCTGCCCTTTGGTGAGTCTTGGGCACAAAAAGTTTGAAAACCACTGCTCTAAATTACTGAACTTCACAACAACAGGAGCATTATAGAACATACACGCTAACAGAAAAGCAAACTCACCCAACAAGACAAAATGAAAATATGTGACATGCATATATGACATACAATAATAAACCCTTTGCAATTAACACAGATAAAGCTCACATCATTACTAAACTGTTAAAAACCTAAAATGCTCGATGGAATTTATTCTATGTGGAGAGGACGTCTCTTTTGGACGTCTGCTCTCAACCAATTAAAGAAAATGACACATATGCACATCTCTATTCCAAATATGTACACGTATGCATAAAAGGAATTTGACTTGATTTTTGTGATTTTAGTTTTATGTGCATGTTGTGGTTTTTGGCATCCAACTGGGATCACTTTTTTGCCAGGGAAAAGTGTCCCCACCCCTTTTTCTTTTCCTTTTACTTTAATAAGATAGACATGTCAAGACAATTACATGACTGCATTCAGACATGGTGTAATGTTATCTGCTTGTGTGTGTTGGCCAGTCCTTGAGTCTTGGGTATCCCACTCTTACACTTCTAATGTGTTGATCTTAAATATATCATTGTTTAAAATATGTACACACATACAGTAATATTGTTTTAATCATTTACCAGTTTTCCATAAGAACACAATCGGCCCATCTGTGTCATCTTCAAAGACTGTATGCTGTGATCTAATGCTGCCCTCTAGTGACTACAAGCTAGATTTTTATATTTTATCATTCTCGGTACAGAAAAGTTTACTCTTGGCCTCATATTATTTGCATAAGAAACAGTTCTGCTATTGCCACACCCCCATTCAATATGTGTATTCTAAAGTTCTTGTTATGATTATGTGAGCTATAAATGCCACTGTTTTATTATTTGCTGTGCTTTATTCAGGTGAATCTAAGTGGATCTCACTAGTTTGTCTCTGTCTTGCATACAAAAGGTCATTATGTTATTAAATGCAGGTTTTCAGCCAGATTATAGACTTATTTGACCACTTCTATGCGTCTGTGGACAGATTTTCTTCTTGTCTTCATTTGACTGGATGTGGTGGTTTTATGCCTGAACCAAGGGCTCAGGCCTTATAGTTACACAGTCCATTCATCTTTGCTTTGCTAATAGATTTGTCATATCTTAAGTATGGAAGACAAACAGTGACTGGTACGGTCAGAGAATAATATTTTGTGGTCACACTTACAATATGAAGACTGGGAAAATTGTCCTGGTATCTACGGCATGATGTTTCTTAACAAATTAACTATAAATACAGTTGTAGGGCTGCAACTACGGTTGTGGGCTTCAGTTGTGAGAAATGTCAATAACTCTTTCCCACAGTGTAAGGTGACATCCTTAATGTCTTCTTTTGTCCTGACCAACAGTCCACAATCCAAAGATATTTAGTTTATTATCATAGAAGACTAAAGAAACCAGAAAATATCCACATTTGACAAGCTGGAAAAAGAGAATTTGGAAATTTTCCTCTTAAAAAATCAAAACATAATTAATTTTAAAATAGGCAGCAATTAATTTAATAGTTGGCAACTAATCGATTAATTGTTGTAGCTCTATACGGGTCTAAGTCTTCTTCTGTAGTTGAAGATCATCTGTTGTCAAAACAATGTCAGTCATGAACAAGACAGCAGTGTCTCTGTAACTTTTTCCCCCTTTTTCTACTCATGTCATTTTTCACATTTATTTTTTTCAGCTGAATTGTTTGTACTCTCTCTCAAATAATTATATTTATAGTTACATTCACTTCTACTTCCATACTTTTTATACTTCCATAAAGTTTTTGGCTACTCTACCCACATAGAGAAATACTTCTATGACATGTTATTTATTTATGTTACTTGTCTCCATCTGAGCCCATTCAATTATTTAGCCATGCTCCTTAAATTAGTCACATTTAACACAACATGTAATAAAGAAAAAGTTTATTTTAAAACATTTTATTGAGACTGGGTTCCAACAATCAGGATAAAATGATCAAAAACAAATTACCACACTACATACCCTTTACATATTGTGAATATCATATAACACAAAACATAGAAAAAATATATATATACACTTACTGTCCATGTAGTCCTAAGTAAGATAAATGTAGCTATCTAAGCTTTTTTTTCATCATGAGCCAGGGTATAATATATTATATAACGTCAACATTTTACACCAGCTGTTAAGGTGACCCCACAGCGATCTCCTGACAAGTACAGAAAGTAACGCACACTCTCTTTCTCTCTCTCACACACACACACACACACACAGTTCATGAGTCTGTTCTCCAAAGTGACATCCACACATTCCTTTACAGCTGCTTTTTAGTTGTCAATGAAACAAATATTTTGTAGAGCGTAAAAGTTAATTGTTGACCTTTGAAAGACTCAACATCCACCTACTTACTGAACCTCGAGTTAAGATTATTTTTGTTGAAATATTTTGTACTTTTTGAAAAGAGATGACAGCATTTAACAATGCAAGAGTCTAAATATTTCAGAAGAAACAGCTTATTTCTAGCATTAACTTCTTAGACATTTGTCCTGTACAGGTCACCATACCAAGTAAAACCTCCCTTCATTAAAATACACTTGGTAAAACTTTAAGTCCCACTTATAAGCAGTATATGAACATTTAATAAATTATTTATAACACACCATAATGTAGTTCTAAGCAGATATATGGTAATTTTATTTGTTGTATTTTGCAATTATAACTTCTCTTATGAAGACATATTTTATATTATTGTGTTTTGTCATTCCTTATGTTTATATACCAGCCTCAGCTTATGTGTGTCCACAGGAGGAGTTCAAGTTGTTCACAAATACTTATATCTGCTTACAACTACATTATATTATATACTATACTGCATTTATTAACTGTTTTTATACTGATTATAAATGCTAAATAGGGGCACTTAAAGTAAAGTGTTACCATGCATCTGAATTACAATATATATCAAATGCACCAAAAAATCAAATATGAAAGTCTTTCAGGCCCAAATATGTTTTTACTTTTGTTTTGTATTTGTTTTACTTAACCTGACATTGTTGTTGACATTTACAGTATGCGTATGTATTGAAACCAAACACTGGGAGGTGCCAGCATGTCACCATGTCCTACATGGCTGTCTGACTGGGGTTGTCAGGGTCAAAGGTCATGATCTCCATGTGGATGAGACCTGGTTGGATAAAAAAAGGAAAGCAGTAATAGAAAGTTCCCATAAAACTACCTCTATAGTTGTATTCTAAACCTCTCTTCACTACGTAGTATTCAATCTGTCTAATATGCTTATATGAAAAATACTAAATTTATTCTCAGTTATATCACACATATAGAAGTTTCAGGCTTCATATTTGTATTGTAAAACTCACAACCTCACTGTAACAGTCTACGCAGCCATACTTACTCTTCCACTCCCCAACAGCGAGCTCCATGCTCTCGAAGGAGTCGTCATAAGGCTCAGAGTCTGGCTCGCTCTCTGGCTCATGATACTCAGCCAGGAAGGGCTGGGATAGTCCCTGCTTAGCTGTCAGCCTTGTCTCTGGATCAAGCAGCAACATTCCCTCCAGCAGGTCCACAGCTGGAGGCATCAAGAAGTAAAATACTTTTCAGTTTTTCAAAATTTGTCATGCACTCCTTGGCCATTGAGCTGAGACATTTGAGAAGTCCTTTCAATACAAGTTCAACCTCCTATTAGTTAATAATTTATAGCAGGGGATAATAATGTAAGTGACACTGCTCCCAACAATCTAGGTCAAAATTCTAATAGAGAATTTGGGTGCATCTTGGCCATGATGATTCACCTTGGTAGAGAAAATGTTGCAAAGACATGCAAAATGATTAGGTAAAGTTAGAAGAAATTGTATTATTTTTCAATTTATAAAAAGTAATGTCAATTTCAGTTTGTAGTCAACTAGTAGACGCAGCTCAGCGCACCCTTTTCGTCCATGGACGGAAACACTTCTTTGAAGTTTTTCTTCTTTTGCAGAGGTAGACCTTGAACATATGATTGCGCCTGGAAAACAGGAAATAATGGTTATATTTTATTCCAATGCAAGAGCTTGTGATTAAGAACACAACACGACACAAATTGCAACGGTAGGCAAAAAACTGGTAGGCTAAGAAATACTCATGTTAGCCAGAATATTAAGGCATTGCACATGTAACATAACTCACATCTTTACTCTGCATCTTCTGAACCAGGGAGGAGTCTGGTGTTCCTGTCAGACGAAGGATCTTCTTCAGCTGATCAATACCTGAATAGGCTGGTTAAAGAGGCCTCAGAATGCACAGAGCACATCGTATACTGTAGATCAGATTTTAAAATTGAAGCAGCCAAGATATGACTTTAGTCCTTAGTATGGGTCAAGCCCCAAAAATATGGATCCTACATTTCCCATAATGCAACTCAACATGGCTTTAACAGGCTTTAATAATCATCAGGGTAGTTTTCCTAGATTTTAAAAAGCTCCCTCAAGAGCCACAGAAGATATTATACAACAGTTTTCACAGGCTGACAAATGACAAGCGAACTGACTATGTGTAAAATCAACGGAGTGCACCTTTAAGCCTTACAACGCTGCACGTGTTTTCAAGAATTCTTTATTTTAAACATTAAAAAGGCCAGGTTCAGTATGAGTTTCTGGCTACTGTAACTAAGCCTACACAGTTTTATTACAGAACAGTGTGCAGGATGTGTGAGGATACTATCATGTCCAGGGAAAAGAACCTTGCCAGTAATCATCTCAGCCAGGATACAGGCGGCTGACCAAACGTCCACTGTGAGGGAGGGGAACAGAGAGAGAATTTTAATAACAAAAATGTAATATTTTGTCATAGCATACTGCAATATGCTGTTATATTTGTAACAAATGAAAATGACTATTTGTATTAAAGGCAGCAGGTAATAATCTTACCTGTCTGACTGTAGTGCATCCAGTTGAATATGACCTCTGGTGCTCTGTACCAGCGTGTCACAACATAACCAGTCATTTCACTCTCTGTCTGTCTTGCCAAGCCAAAGTCCAGGATCTGAGAATAGTTACAGTTAGGCTCACCACTGAGAAGATGAAATGATGTCTATTTTAGCCAAAGTCGATTTTTCAAGATTCTTTTGTTGCATTTTCTATATGTCGATACACTTGTAATGTTAGCTGTGTTGAGCATTGTTAAGTCATGGATAAAAGGTGAATTAATCAAATGTAAAGGTGAAACTAATCATCATCTTGACCTGATTAATCTGATATGCAACGTTTTTTGGTTTTGATTATTTTTTTAAAAACGTACCTTTAATTCACAGTTCTCGTTCACAGCAAGGTTACCAGGCTTCAGATCCTAAAACCAAACCACAAGAAGTTTCTTCATGACTTGTAGTAAATACACTACGAAAAAATTAGACATTTTTTGGGAAATGTGTTTATTTGACTTCTTGCTGAGAGTTAGATGAGAAGAGCACTACAACTCTCATGTCATGTCATACAAACAGTCAGCCGATGGATAGTTCTACAGATAGTGTAATCTGTAGAAAAATCTGGTTTTATGGGGGCCATGTATGTGGAATTCTTTCCTAGAAAGACACAGTGACCTCTTTGTCATAGTGAGGTTACCAGGCAGCAAGTGGAGACTCGAGGAAGTTACTACACCTAGCCAAACAAGATATAACATGTTAATTAGTGAGGTTTAGAGGTGCTGGTAGGAGGATTTCGTTACCTTTGGGCCAGGCTAGCTGTTACCCCCTGTTTCCAGTCTTTATGCTAAGCTAAGCTAACCAGCTGCTGTAGCTTCAAATTTAGTGGACAGATATGAACTATGAATGCGAACCATTCCTTTAAGTGCACTGCTGAAGTAAACACATACTGATTATGAGTGATACACAAAGGCTGCAGTAAGTGATGTGTTATGAAATGTTCAAATACCAACCCGATGAATGATCCCTGCAGAATGAATATACTGTAAAGAAGGAAAACAGAGATTGACAGAGTATAAAACAGCATGCAGAATAATGTTTGTTTATCAGAGTGGGCTGACCCACATGCTCTGAGAGGCTTATGGCCTGCTGTTAACTTCATGGTACATGCATTTTAAAAAAACAGTACTATCACATTCACCACAAAGTCTCCACCCGCAGCTAATTGTGAGGGCTGTGTTTTGTGTATTTTCCAGCCCATAGAGCAAATCTGCATTGATCTCACAGCACAGAGGAGCACTTACAGATGACAATCACACAAAGATAAGGAGGAAGCTGACTTCAAAGACAAAGGGACATTTAGGAGAAAGTATTTTTGTTTCCATTTTAAAACGTGCTTTACCTTTGTTTCCACTGAGCACTCTTGGTTAAACATTGACTAGCATTGAGTGGCAAGGCATAAAGGGTAAAGCAGTCAAACATCCACATTTTACCTTCTGTCCATTAATGGCACTCATAGTTCCTACATTGAAAGCATTACATTTGATATGCTGACACATTGCTCTGCCATGCTGTTTACTTCTAATGAATTAATATGATCTAATATTATGCATCGAGCAGTTTGTCAGCAGAATACTTAAAGACTTTTCTCAGTGTTCAAAATAAAACATTTGATACAATTTTTTTTCTTATTTAAATTGCTTGAATAAGAATCAGTTGATTCAATTCACAGTTAAATTATATCATTTCAAAACATCCTGCCACTGAGAGCTCCCTCTGTCTGGCAGATTGACTGCATGAGAGAAGTTAAAGCAGCTATAATCTATATTTTTTATAATGACAATGTATCAAATATGTGTAATGTGAATGGTGTGCCTTGTAGTGATGAACCAACAGGGAATTATCAGCGACTCTGCAGCTCCCCTCCACTTTCCTGAGCTTTATAGCGAGTGTAAGATCATCAGTTAGCTGTCTGGCTGCAACTTTACTGCCTTGGTTCGCTCTCAGCACTCTCGCCTCACCACTAGTGCTGTTTTCAGCTTCAGCATGCAGATTTAAAAAAAACAAAAAAACATTGAACATAGTGGAGCATCTAGCAGCTAAAGAGCCAGATACTTCTCTCAGGAGTTGGTAAAGACCAAAAACAGAGCTAAAGGAGAATGCGAATTTGATTTGACTTCATCATTTTGACAGAAACACAACTCCAAATTAGTGATAATATTGTTCCATGACTGCTGGATATCTGAACCTTATAATTTTACATACTTAAATTACTTATCCAAACCTCCATTAATACATTTTGTCCACTTGGGAGCAGTGCAACAAGCCTTAAATACAATATTGGCATATCTCCTTATAAAATTGATATGGCGAACATGTTAGCAATGTTAACATGTTAGCATGTTAGCACCTATTTACACATCCAGCAGATACAGAACAACATTAGCATTCATTTGGAGTTGTGTTTATGCCCACCTGGTAAATATAAGTGAAATATTCACTTTTTGGGGGTTTTTTTGGGGGGCATTTTAAAAATCCTTTTGCTAATCCATTTGGAAATTCTATGAAATAACACGTTAATTATTTAATTTAAAACACAATAATGAAACTAAACTTTTAATTGACACATTTAATGCTCATGCAACTGACATTTTAACTGCTGTCGCTGCTTACATACCAACTGACACTTCAATTATTTTGAGTGCAAACGCTTCAGTTATCTCTGGGAACTATTTCTGCTGCTTTCATCTCGTACTCTTCAACTGACATTTCAGCTGCTTTGTCGGCTCTTAGTGATTACACTTCAGCTTACACTTCCAACTCAATCTATCACACTTTGACAATTTAAATTCCTCTCAATCTTCAACTAATTTCAGCATTTTCACTTCAGCTGATACTTCAACTTCACTTGGCACTAACCCTTAAATTAACACTTCAACTTCATTCAGTGCTTATACTTAAACTGAAACTTCAGCTTCTTTTAGCATTTCCATTTTAACTGCCACTTCAACTTCTTTCACTATTTGTATTTTGACTGCCACTTCTTCCTGTATTTCAACTATTTCAAATGTTTCAACTGCAAATCTTTAGCTGCGAGCACACTTCAATTTTTTTTCTCAGAAAATATGACCTTTTCTAGTTTTATTATATACCAGGCCTACACATCGGTTTAAAAAATGTATCTTAGTATTTCCAGCAAATGTTTTATGTCAGTGGCACTATGGGCTTCAAATAAAACATCCTGTCATATTACAGTCAAGTAAATAAATACACACTTACCTTGAGTCCTCTTAGAAGCTGGTAGAACAGGTATGTGATGATGCGATCAGTTAATCTCCGCTTTTTCATAATGTGGCCCAGATCCTGGGCTACGAACGGCATCACCATATAACTAGAGAAGAAGAGCAAGAGAGAGAAACAGCAAGAGAGAGAAGATAAACAAAAATATATAAATAGTTAAGAAACATACTATAAAGTTTAGGTCTAAATACTGTGGATGACTACAATAATCCATAATAGTCCTTGTTGCTATGGTGATGAAATACAACTGCAAAAAGCAGCCAAAACAAACATGAATAAGCTTGCTCTTGCACACAGGAGCACACAGGGTCTCAACAAGCTGCAACAGCTAGCAGAAGAATGTGGTTCCTGACTCCCAACTCACAAGGTTTGGAATTTTTCCGGCGAGGAATCAGGTGTGAAGACGTCAAGGAGGCAGATCACCTTTAAGGAAACATGTGGCAAAGACCGTGGTTAACCCAAAATATTTGTCTCAGTTTGTCTGTTAATACACAGAAACACTTACACACACACTCTACATTTCTAAAGAGGTCACATGGAGCGCAAATTGACACTGCATAACCCTGGAGTGACCTGTGGTGTAAAAGTCATGTTTCTGTGGGTCCTGCAACTCTGTTTCTAAAGTACAGTCAGCCTCTTTGGTGCTACACAGTCATCAGACAGAGATCATATCTATATCAGATCATGCATCCATTACTGTCCTTGGATTTTCTGATAATGAAGTTTGAGCTCATGCTAAAAAAAGCCAGTTCCTCTATTTATTCTAAATAAAACAGAAAGCAACAACAGATATAAAGATATAAGATATAAAAGAGATTAGAAATCTTTTGTTGATATGTCTCCAAATGGCACACTTTCATTTAATGTTGGATCTCATTGAATTCAGTGCCTTGCAAAAATTAGCCAAGAAATAGGGGTTAGAGGGTGATGTAAGTGTGTGTAGTTCTTCAAAGGTTTCCACCGAAAATACTAAACCATGAGGGTTCAAACAATACACAACACTCCTAGCTTGGCCAGGAGCATGGATAAGATTATGGGCTTTTGTTGAACGGTCAACAAAGTTTGCTTATCCTCAAAATCTACTTTTCTTTAAAGAGGGAGAAGAAAAATGGAAAACTGTGAGCAAGATTAAACCTACACCAGCTAGCACAGATCTTAGTTTACTGAGCCACTTTAATAGTGGTGACTTTATATAAGAGAGTCAGTTATTGTAATTTATAACACATTAAGACCTTTTTCTTTAGTTGATGCTTTAGATTTACCTGCCTGGTTGAATAAGGGTTGAACAAATAGACTGGATCCTTTACTCAAGGTCTTACATTTTCATGCTGTATGTGGCGAAGCAGCCTGAGTTCCCTGTAGGCCCGTTTGGCGTGAATGAGGGACTGGAAGGGCCGATACAACTTCTTGATGGCCACCTTCTCCTTGGTCTTCTGGTCCATGGCGGAGCTTCATAAGTGGGAACACACCCATTATCAGAGACAAGACCCACAGCAGGCTGATCGATGTGCTTATGAAATGGCTCATATAGTTACTTTTTTTCTGTTAATCAGTTAATTGTTTAGTTTGGCAAATTATGTTTCTGACAGATGACTGATAGATTAATCTACATATTGTTTCAGCACTGTTGTAATCGTGTAATACTGTATATAATATGTGTTCCGCATTGAGACTTTGCAGTACATTGAGAATAATTTGTTAAGGATTATTTGGAGTTTTTGTTTGAGTTTGTAAAGTGAAAAGACACATTGTGGTGGTGCACTGGTGGACTGGATTTGTTTACTAAAATTCCTGCTGTTCTTATAGAAAAGAAATCCAGCTTGCTCAGGGTTGATGTCCCCTCTGTTGGCCAACATCTAAATATATACTGACCAAATACCATTAAAACTGTAATAAGCTCATGTCAGTCAGTCACTGTCAGTCAGTGGCTTATCATTAGATATCTTGTGTTCCTGTAGGCGGGGGTTGCTCTATGTTGGTGGAGAAGATTCTTGTCGTATCGGAGGACCTGCATTGACTTGTTGACTTGCCTCAGGCGGACAATAGTGCTTCTGTTAGCAGATGTCAGAGTAATCTAGGCCTCTTGGACGGCATGCAGCATAGTCTGAAGGTGGAATGCAGATTTAAGGCCTACATGAATCTAGACAGTCTATAGAAAATCATTTGTGATGCAAAGCATTTAAATATTGATGGTGAGCACCTTTGAACATTGAGCAATGTTGAAATGAAATGTAAATGTAATGAATGAAAAATAAATATTACCACACACCTAGTCTTTTTTAACATGTTTATCAGTGTTAGCCTACTACTGCTTTATCAATATGTTAGAGGTGGATAATTTACATTATATAGGCTAAGCCTTAATGTGTTTTATGACATGAAAATACTCATAGCCTAAGGGGCAGTTTTACCCTAAACTGGGATTCACCATCAGTATAAAACAGGGAACAAATACATCCTATACTGTCATAAGTTTTTGTTTCTATGTTGAATATTTTATGGCAGTTTTACGGTTAATTATAGGCTACACTTCCGTCCCGGTAACAGGATTACACATTTTTTATAGGATTATTAAAGAAAAAGGCACAAACCTTACCTTGCATTTTGCTGGACAAACAACTGACACAAACTCTGCCGCACTTTCTTCCCCAGTACACCTGATGCCCTGCCCGGGTAAACTCACCAAACTGTCCCGTAAGCACCGGAGCCGACCGACCGCAGCGCCGTGTATCTCTCCGGGACGTCCCATGTCGTTTTCTGGATCTCCACTCTCTGAAAACCCGGTCTGACGGAGGAATCCTTCACAGGCGACTCCATGGTGCTGTTTAGTATACTGGCGCGTTTTTCAGTCATAAAACATTTACAGCCCTGAAGTTTTAACCTGACAGGTGAGGTAGCAGTAAAGGTAAGAACAGAGCAAGGACCCGCCCCCGTTTCTCCACAGCCTGCCCCCCCGTCACATGGCTGAGCTGTCACACCATCGGCTGTCAAAAACATGCTGCCATCTGACCTGTGCTGTTAAATAACAAAATAGTAAAGGTTGGCTACCAAATACAACAATTAAAAAAAAATATTAGGCTACTATTATGATTAGCAGCTGAATGGACATAAGGTGTTAAAACTAAAAGTAAATGGCCCCTCCGACGGATTTATTTGTATAGGCTATTTGACATTATTTGATAGTTCATACTGTTAACAACCTTATACTAATAATACTGATACTAATGCATCAACACATACTGTAAGTAAGATTTTACTGCTGTAGATGGTGGAGGTGCTTTATATATTTGGTAATTTAGTTCAGGGGTTCCCAACATAGGGGCCAGGCACCTCCAGTAGGTCACAAAATATATTTGTGGGGTCATGAGATGATTAATGATACTAAAAACAAATTCTACTGCAAAAATGTGTTTTCATTTTTTGGACTGAGACTTTACTTCTCTGTGAAATATTGGGCCTAAAGCAGTTATTTAAATCAAACTATCTGAGGTAACGGTAAATGTCTTTGGTAGGACATCTAAAAACAACTCATATACATCTGAAATGTGACCAAGAGGCTGGAGCCCTGACTAATGTAGACTTATGTAAAAAAAATGTTGGGAGCCCCTGATTCAATCTATAGCAATGTATTTAATAAGCGTGTCATAAGCTTTTTTTTAACTGTAAAATCTTAAAAGGTAAGTAGTAACTATAGCTGTGCAGATGAATGTAGTAGAGTAAAAAGCTTGAAATGTAGAGTAAAAGTAAAGTACATACAATGGATGTATTCAAGTAAAATAGAAGTATCTCAACATTGTACTGAAGTATAATACTTGAGTAAATGTACTTACTTTTCATCTCTGGTACCGTGATATCATTGGTAATGCAAAAAAAGTACATTAAAAATACAATAAGGTCATCATAAACTTACAGACATATTTCCTATTGGAAACACAGGAAAAAGCTCTTAAAGTAAGTCCATTTTATTTAGACAAAAATTACAAATCATAAATTTACCTCTAAGGGCTTTACAGGATATGATGCCCTCCATCCAACAGAGAAGGGATCCTTGTTGGCGGACAGACATGAAATAGAGGTCATATGTACAAAGTAGACAGACATTACAAAATAAAATTACAATATTAAAGCATATAACAATACAAACATAAAAATTAGCCAGAGAAAAGTTTACTGTGAACTCAGTAGCAGTGGCACAATCACAGTAAGTCTCCTATGGTGACGACAAATGACACAAAGGCACTATATGTAGGAATCAGAAATCCTGCATATTGATATACAGTAAGGAAAAATTATTCTACCTGTTTGTGCTACTGATCAGATGTCAGTGGACTGTACCATGTAGATGAATATTATTCGGGCCATTCACATGTCAGGGTGAATATATCCTATCACAGGATATGGACTGTGGTCAAACTCCTCCGTCCTGCTCTCTACATTGTTGTTGCAGGAGTTCCATTGTGAAAGTAAATCATGTTTTCACAGCCAAACACTGTTCCAGAAAGTCAGTGAGTACTGTAGATCCTGAAGGAAAGTAAATGTTTATGGCCACGATTTATTTGGAAACTCTGGAAACTTTGACATTTGAGCAGAAAGTTTGACTTTGACAAAGCTGATTTCAGTCGTTAACTGGTGAACAACTGAGAGCGTAATGTGTGCATATCACCAACATTTCATATCAGGAGTTAGGGACTCATCTTAGTCAAACAAAACTGGGATGACATTTTTAATTTGCTTTGTCCACTTTATAGCCATGATACAGACTGACAACAAAGGTCGTCTAGTGTCATAAAAGGTAAACACAGGGAGGAGATATACTCCTAGGCAGCGCAGAATATAAGACCTTTCGGTCTTATATTCTGCACTGCCTTTGACTGAATCTCACATACTTCTCATTAACATCCTGCCCTTATAGCTTTACCTACCCTGTATTTATGTCTCTGTTCTTAACTTGTGTTTCTTTTAAGATTATGTAAAGCACCTTGAATTGGCCTTATAAAATGTGTTATACAAATAAACTTGCCTTGCCTGTAAAGTCAAAGCAGGCTGAACTCAATAACTTACCTGACACTCCCTGTATTATCTGTGTTGGAATAAATAAATAAATAAATTTGATACTGAAATACTGTTTTTTTGTTTTGTTTTGTTTTGTTTTTAGAGGTGTAGAGCTTGAGAATGTAACCTATTTACAGATAGATGGATAGATAGATAGATAGATAGATAGATAGATAGATAGATAGATAGATAGATAGATAGATAGACAGAACTTCCATTGTTTGTATATTATATAATATCTTTGAATATCATGTTTGAGAGACAAATCAACCTTTGACCAGCAGAGGGCAGTCACACGTCATTCTGGTGGGCCCAGAGAAGCGTTATGACTCTAGACATTGTTCATTTCCGTCTTGAAGGATTATAAAACTGGTGTTTAGTCATATAGATAAATAAAAAAAATGTTCTCACTTGTCTGCCACAACAGAGCAAAATGACTATCATTGACAACAAACTGTAGTTATGAATAGGCTACATACAGTATTGTGTAAAGACATAAATGAATATATGATTTGATATGGTTATAAAAAGTAATGATGATTAGAATTTGAACCCGTTATTGAAACTAGCATGTTCAAACAAACAACCTTCTGCTATAATCAGAAACACTGTAGAGCTGTGAGCATGCACAAACACATTTTTCGATATGTGTTGTAAGTTTTGAAAAGCACTTTTGAGAAATGATCACACTCGGGATCAAGTTTTAATCTTGTTCATGTTTCAACAATGAATCCAGCGTGCCAAACTGCAAGAAGTCTGCAGTATGAACTGGTCCCATTGCACAAAGCCACAGCTTCAGTTTCAAGCCAGCAGCAACACAGCAACATGTCTGAGTAGAAATTTCCAAATAAAAGCACAATGCTTTAGCTGTGGTAGCTGTATGTAATACAGTCATTGTATTTCAATACTCAATGGCCAATTTGTTTGGATAAAAAATAATGCAGTCTTTTGTTTGTTTATTACTTTGTATGCGCCTTGAGCGTATTGTCTTGTTAGGGTATCGAGGATACTGTGGGATAGTAAAGAGATGACAGTGTCAAACAGGCACACATTGAATCACAGTAGATCTAATGTGGCTCTTTTGATCAACAGAAAACGATCCATTTAATGCCAACATGAAAACAGATCTCTACAGTCTGAATTGATTACAAATATAAAACACAAAACAGTCTGTTTATTTACATAAAAGTGTTTACCCCCTTTCATCGGACAGACCTAAACCATCATCACTGGTGCAGTCAACTGGTTTCACAAGTCACATAATTAGTTAAGTGTGTATTGAAGGGGTTTAAATTATAGAATAAATACACACGTGTCTGGAAGGTCCAACATTTGGTGAATAATATAATATAATATAATATAATATAATATAATATAATATAATATAATATAATATAATATAATATAATATAATATAATATAGCCAGTTATTATGTATCATATGATGTAATATGATATGATATTGATTAAATACTGTTAGCAATATAATTAATGGATAATATTTCTATAGTG
This sequence comes from Thunnus albacares, assembly GCF_914725855.1. Classification (NCBI taxonomy): domain Eukaryota; kingdom Metazoa; phylum Chordata; class Actinopteri; order Scombriformes; family Scombridae; genus Thunnus; species Thunnus albacares. Next base: position 8,230,890 of record NC_058110.1, on the reverse strand, counting down.
TAATCTTGGTTTTCTCAGTTACACCCTTACTGCTACAGTGTTACAGTTTGGGGCTGTATTTTGAAGGCGTCACCGTTACGCTTCCTGCCTCCTGCTGTGTGATTCACCGAGACTCACTGAGTCTGAGACTCACTGAGACTTGTCTCAGCAGTCCGCTGCGCTGGCTGTTGTTCAAACCCCCTCAGATGTAGAGACCTGCCTGTCCTGTGCGCTCACCGCCAAACAACAGAGACCGCCTGTGAGGGGAACACACCCACCCACAGACACACACGCACACACACTTTTAGGACTCGGAGTTTTGTTTCTATTTGCAGAACTGTAACTTTCCCCAAATTGCGCCGGCTTTTGGGGGAAAACTACCAGTATCGTAAAGTGGAGCTGGATCTCATCACTTTCTGCTTGTTGCCGTGGATGTGAGGCTCTATTTCAATCAACATCATGGACAGCTGATTCACCCTATTTACTGACCCAACAGGTAAGTTCAAGATCATCTGTTGTTAAAATGAAACATTTAGGAGTAGGTAGACTTTGTGGTCCATTCATTGTAGGCGGCCATGTGCAAAAAATAATTTGCTTTTCACATCAGTTTTGCTTGAATAACACAAGATCTTAATATTTCCGAGCTACAATAGTATGATGCTGAAAAATCTGAAATTGTTGCTAAGTTCTGCTTTTAATTGGGTGTAAAAAAAAACCCCTCACAGTCTAAACAGCTGGAGCAGTGAACAGTCTTCTTTTTCAACCATATTTATCAAGATAGTCTATAATCTTACATGCCGGTTTCCCCCAGACGCACAGACGAGACCACATACTACAATGGATATACAGTAGCGATAGGACTATGGGGAGAGCTTCAGGCCCCACACACACCCGGTGCACACACTCTTTTGTCAGCTGATACAGGAATGTGTGTGAGCTGTCTGTTTGAGCCAAATGTCAAATGCCTTCTTCACCTGCTGGACATACACAGCTGCCTATTTAGTGCCTGCTTTAGAAAACAGAAATGATCTGTTTTGACAGTGTCTGTTGAACTTAACAAGAGTTCAGTGGATTTTTGATGTGTGGTCCTACTATAATCTGGAATGGATATCAGTGATGGGTGATGATAGATAGTGTTTGTTTACACTGCTCATGGCGAAATATGAGGTAGAATGAAACAGCTTTTTGAAGTTGGCCCTCTTCATTTATTTTCTGTGAATTTCAAGACAAAGCGTCATAGCAAGTTTAAGCCTTGGCAGAGAATGTTGAAATGCTTCCTGTCATAGAGGGTGTGCATGTTTAGAGACAGTCATGTGCTATGATTTCAGCTGTTCAGAGACTACTGTAGGTGAGGCTTGGCCCTCACAAGATCAGCCTCTGTGTTGCACCTGATGACCCAGCAGTGTGTGAGCCTGCCATGTGAGTCTGAAGTCAGTAAGGCCTTCACTCTGGGTGTGTTCTTGATTTAGTTGAAACAGCTCAAAAAGGAAGATGGAGTTCAGTTCAGCAGCTGGTTTGCCTCTTTTATAACAGCTGTCAGATTTTATCTTGTATGAGAAGTTTAAGAATTGATCGAAATCAAAGCCTCTCATCCTCACCGAATAGTCTTTCTCCTGGTCTCATTGGAGAATAAGGTTCCTTCACAAATTATATTTGAAAAGGGTCAAATGTTTGAGAGCAAATTTCATATGCAACCTTTGCAAAGATTCTTGTGGCGACAAAGCCAAGCCTTGAACCTCAATCTCCTCTTTTCTCCGCTTTTGCTTGGGGTTCCAGCATCCAGACATTTTTGAATAGCCAGCCATCTGCTTGCTAAGGGTCTGTTCCAGAAGCACGATATCACATTACCCACACTTGACTGTGCCACACTGTGGGGCATGAATGAAAGTGTGCGTGGATATGGTGTTATCAGCGAATTTTGTGCCTAGAAAAGTTGGATTGTTCACAGATTTCAGTCACTGTTGTCACTTCTGCCCTGTGAGCTACTTTAAGATAACCAGAGATTTTCTGCCTCAGTAACACATTACAGGAGTATTGCCATTTCTTCATGCAGAAATCACGCTGTGGACTGATTTTCTCTTTAGGTGGCATACAGGAAGTGGTTAGGTTACCATCCGGACCCTCTTAAGACACACGCAGTAGAGGAATGGGTCGAATGCCACTTCAGCTGCAGCTGGTCATTGAAAAGCGATGTTCCGCAGCTGAAACGACCATTCTCCTGCCCTTTCAATGAATCATAAAAGTAAGACTTCTGGGCATGAATGCAGCAATGACTGGATGTTATGATTTATAGATGTCAAGTGTCGGGCACACTGTAGGTTAAATAGTTTGCCTTTCAACAGCGTGAGAACTGGAAATGAATAGGAATAATAAAGGGAGAGGAGTGTAAATGGTTTTGAAATGAGACGCCAAGTGAGCCCTCCTCAGCATTCTGTTCATGTCAGGTGTCACATACTGTAGTAGGATGTGAGATATATTTTTAGCACTACAGACATTTAGTCAGCTGCGTGGTGTGCAGTCAGGACAATGAGAAATTAATGACTAGGATGGTATGTGATGACCTGCAGAGTTTCTCATGAGCTCTTGTCTTGTTAATGAGTTACAGTGTTCGTAACTTGTTGGATGAGTGTGGTATGATCTCAGTTGTAACTGTTTACTTAACTCCTAAACCGAGCCAGAGAAAGAAATCCCGGAGTGTAAAGAGCCTGAACATGTTGATGTTAGGTGTGTTCCAGTGTGTGTGAGAGTGCATGTATGAGTGAGAGTGCATGGCAGATTTCAATCATTAGTATTTTGGGCGTTCCCCTCGGTCACTACAACAGCTGGTGGTCCCTCATGGTACATTCTTCTGTGTGTGTTTGTGCTGTAATTGGGTGTGGGAGTGGAGATTGAGCAGAGAACACTTGCTGGGGCACTACTTGTGGCCTCAGGCATCCCTGGGAAGATAAGGAAACTGAACAGCATTGTTCAAAGCCATTTTTTCTTCTCCTCTGCGTACCACACTGTAACTTCAAGCCAATTCTTTTATCATTTTTATAAGCATAGTCAAAATGCTTCACAAATGGTTGACCCTGGTTCAGATATGCTCCCTATCTGCTGGGTAGATTGGATCCCAGGCTTCAATAAGCCCTTGAGGGAGTTTGGCTGACAATCAGATTGGCAGCCTAATAAATACTTCTTTTCATTAGCAGCAAGCTTCTATCCACTGTACTTAAATGGAAATCCCACTCATTCTTTCATCCCATTGACCATACACACAGAGGTACAGGATGAGTAGAGTTCTGTCAAAAGTACATCTTTCACAGATGTACCGTGATACTATAAGGGTAGTTCCTGATGGTTTAAAGTTACGTATGTGTACTAATTCAGTCTGAACTAATAATGCAGTCACAAAAGTCAGTTAAGGTAGCACATTGATGGGGGTTCCCAGATGCCCACAAGACTCCACAGTGGTGCCTCCAGTAAACACTGTTGGCAGTATTCATAGATGGGAAGCTGGTGAGGGATCCTTGAGTGACTCATTCCAGTTGGTCTGTCTGCCTGGTCCCTTTTTGAGTTAACTTACCTGTAGCAGCAACAAGGAAGATGTCCATTCTCATTATTACATAAGGTGTTTCCTCATTAAGCTACACATTGGTCACTTGGGGTACGTAGTTGTATTTTTTAAGCCACAAGTGACAGGGGTACAAAAATTGATTTATTGGGTTCAGTCGTAGGGTACAAATGTGTTCTACTTTTTTCACACATCCATTAACATGTAAAATTTAAGATCTGTCATTGTCCACATCACTTGCAAGCATTTATATAGGTTACCCTCACATTCATGGACAGGAAACAGTATTTCATGTCGAACCTGGACATTTCACCTCTCACCCTAAAGGCGGTGTTCAGAACGACATCAGCTCTGTATGAAAAAACACAGCCTTCCATTCATTTGAATGGAGGTAGTTTGTTGACACAGTGGGGGTGCCACCGCAGATAGCTTGGCAAAAAACACAGAGGTTGTCCGGCAAAAAAGTTGAACCAGGCTCAACTTTTGCTGCAACACAACCTGATGGCCAATCACATACATGCAAGCACACATTCCTGATGGTTTATTTTGTAACATGAACGCCGTATACGGCTGTTTACCTCATGGTCATTGTGATGAAAGATAAAAGTGTTGACTCTCTGATAACTTTCCAGAGTTGTAAAATCCCGTCTTGGCTCCCGCTGAGCCTTAATGAACATATTAATCTGTGACTCCAACTGGACTTCCTGGCCCCACCACCCCAGCCCCTTGCACCGTTTTAACGTAGGACTGTTTTAGATCTGAACGCCGCCAAAGACTTCCTCAGTTCTTCTTCAGAACTTCTTCAGTTTTTCTTCAGAATTGAAGAAGCTTATTGGATGAGAGGCGAAATGTCTTTAAAAATCTGTAAGTCCAGTTGTTCTTGACTCAACCCTTCAGGATATACAGCACCATGACCCAGATGACTAAGAATCTTTACAGCCATGTTACATGTTCAAGAGTAGGTACAACGGTAAGTTTACTTTGCTATAGTAGCTTTTCTTTGCTACTGTGAAAGCAAAGTTTGCAACACCTCTTTCCATCATGAGGGAAAGAAGTGTTTACCTTGTCATTGGCACTGATGTCTCCACACAAAGCTTTACCACTTTTGCTTGCAGCAGTGTTTATCTTTGTTAGCAGAAAATTTTAGTGGCTTGCTTTCCTCTTTCTTCCTCCACTTTGATAAGATATTTTATCAATTTCCACATTTCTCTGAATTGTCACTCTTTTATATTTTCAGGAGCATAGCTTCAAGTTGAGTCATTTAGGGCCCCAGGCAATTGCCTACCATAGTCTAATGGCTCGCCCTGCCCTTGGAGACAGTTGCTACCCTGTTATGCGAGCCTGCTTCTCTTGAGGACAGGTGAATTGCAAAAATAACAGTTGGTGATAGAAGTGTTTAGACTCAAATGTGAATATTTTGATTTAAAAAATTAACAGCATCCAAAATTACATAGAATTTTTATCATTTAATTTCATGAGCAAGATTAGTCCTTGTTTGGATGTTAAAAGTATCTAATAGAACAATATGGTCAAGATTAACCCTCACTAATGTAATCTAATCTGCTTATATTAGATCAGAGGAAGGCATGCCGTATTAAACCCAGAGGGTGTGGTTTTTATTGTACTGAAGCAGCCCTCAGCCTTAGGACAGTTGTGTATGTGTGCCATGCCACAGCCCTTGGCTTCAGCCTCAGCCACAGCCCCTGTCCCCTTACCCAGCTCCCTGGAGAGCCTCAACCCAGCCAGCAACCCAACCTCTAGACAAAACCTTAAAACCCCAGCTGCCCTATTCTATATCACCGCCTCAGGCTCCAACCCTCCCCATCCACTATAGAATTAGGATAAGTAGACGTTCCTTTTGTGTAATATGGGTAATTCATTACTACATCTGAGATAACTGGAATAAAATCTTGATCTTGTTCATGTGGAAGCTGCAATGTTTCATATGTGATGTTTCCCAAGGACTGAGAAAGTGTATGTTCCATGCAGATTCTAGTGAAATGATGACAGGGTCTGTCTGTGGTAAACTTTTTCACTTTTGAAAGGAACTTGGCTGATAGTATTCAGTGACCAGCCAGAATAGTAATTTGAAGTGGAATTCCCATTCTATTAGTTTCACTTCTGTATTTATTTGAGCCCTTGAGCTGTGCAGACTGCTGGACAGTTACATATGTGGGCCCAGTTGCCTGTAGCCGGAAATATAAACCCTCTTAGCCCTAATCTGTTGCCCCAAACACCCACTCACAGGCCTCTGCGCAGTTGCTTTGCACTCAGTAGAGCTATGCTAGCGATCTGACTGACTCACAGGTGGAGCATTCCCTTTCTTGAAGAAATGCCTGTGCATTTGTCTGGCTCGGTGGTACTGGCAACTGTCAGCTCTTAATCTTAGCACCACCTGAAAGTGACACCCCCACTAATCCCATCAACATTTAAATTGTTTAATTTTTAGTTTTCAATGACAAATAACAATATATGGAAGCTTGAATTAATTATATTTGCTAACAAGAACTGAGAATCACCAGTAGTCAATGAATGATCAATATCATTTGCACAAGAGTCAAGATAACATTCTGGGAATTGATTGATCAAACAAACCCAGCTCGACTGCTTTACTTAGCTGTCAATCGAGCTAATGGATTCGGGATTACATGTTTGTACACACAGAAAGCAGGTCTCGAGGCTATTGTTAAGTCAGCTTTGCTACTCTCATTGTCTGCAGGGCCTCGCTGTTATGTTGGGGTTCATCTGATCCTCAGGTTTATTAGCAGTGAAGGGATTTTCAGAGTGTCAATCTAGATCCCAATAGATAGTGGATGGGTCAAATCCCCTTAGGCTACTTAGGAGAAGGGGGTGAAATGAGAGCAATCTTTTCCTGCCGGGACACATTTGTCTAGGACTCTTGATTATCTATGAACAATGCTGTTGGCATTTACTTTGTGTTAAACAGACAAGAACATTATTGGAACATTGTTGGAGGGGTGACAATGGTTAATGGAGCCATGACAATTAAAAGTTAAATTTAGTTTTAATTCCTATTTTTAACATTTAACATTGTGAAAGTACATGATCAACTTGGTTCTTGGGCTGCATATTTGCTGATGAAGGAATCACAAAAATATCAACTCTAGCTCTGTTACTTCCACTGTAGGACATTAATTTTATAAAGTCTGGTGATAAAATGAAATGAATCCATTCTGCGTCTTGACAATTTCTGTAATGTTTCTCTTTTCATGCAGATGTGTTTAAGAGGATTCTCGTAGTGTTTACACTGGAGAATTAGCTCACTGAGTACTTAAGATTTTTATGTTGTGATCTTAGTGAAAGTAAAATCCTCCTAAGTCTCCCACTGATTAATGAAAAGCTGAGGGAAAGTAATAAGATTGAAGATTAAACCATAATACCTCCAATGCATGTCTGCCAACCACCCAGTGTGAAGTCCACTCACTGTCCAGGGTAGATAAAGCTGGCTGGGGGAGACAAAACTTTGTATTCCATATATTCTATAAAACACTTACAGCAAGGAACTTTTGCCCGTGGTCTTAAGTGAAAACAACATTCAAGATGTCCAATGTTTAAATAAAAACTTAAAATATATAAAATATTCAAAGCTCAATTGTTAAATTAAATTGCAATGTGAAGCATGATACCTTTTTCCTTTAAACATGGTAAGCCTGTGTCCACATCATCAAAACTTCATAACCTACAAACATGAACACATGTCTTGTCCTGCAGCTCAGTTTGTTGAACAAGCCACCAAACAAATATTAACCGGGGAAAAGTGCACCGCTAATGTCAGTTAGCAGCTACTTAGCTAATTAGCTGCTCTGCTGCAGCAAATTAAACAGTGTGTAAACATAGCTGCAGATGTCACTACGGACCCGTTAAATGCTGGTTTGGTTGTTGCTCTTCAAAATTTCTATTAGCGACGCGCTGTCTTTCTATGACTTGTACTTACAGCAGTTTGTTCACTTTATTTTAAATGAGCTATTAAATTTTGCAATTAATCTGCAGTTCACATGCGTGCCGAACTGTGGGGGGCGATCTGTACGGATCACGGATCAACTATGATCCGTTGCACCCCTATTAGTCACTATAGCTCTCAGAGCTTTGTTCTATTTTTTCTGTACTGTGCCATTTACCCCATTTACCCTTAGCATTTTGTTCATCATTTCATTCAATAAAAGGTTTTACTGAAGAGGGTAAAAAGCTCTTAGTGTTAACGAGCTTGCTAATTGCTTAACTGTCAGTTAGCAAGATTGTTATCTCGTTAATGGGATAATAAGTTCAAACAGTTTATTCAAAAGATGTATTTGTACTATCAACTCCTGTCACACAACTGTCTGTAAACCATGTCTCTGTTGGAGCAGTTTACACTCAGTGAAGATTAAATAAAACTGGGTGGTGACACACAGCTAATAAGCTACAATAGATTCTTACATTTTAGACTCTCTGGCTCATCAAGGTCAGCACTGTCAAGAGGCTTGCTATTGGTCAATGGCACAAATTCGCGCATCAAATTTCACCATCAAAGTTCGAGTTTACCTGGGTGTGAAACATTTGTGCGTTTTTACTTCGCCCCCTCAAGGGAATCTATGAATCATGACGATTCTGTTGAAGTGAATTGATTTTGATGCAAATTTTGCACTTTCATTTTTGGTGTGACCAGGCCTTTACCATAGTTTTAAGTGAGATTGCGAACTGTTACAGATTTGTCACTACATGATGTTCTGACAGATATTGACCTCAGTGATTATTGACTTCTTGTTAAGACATGTCTGTTGACTATTGATACTTCACCATATGGGTTTAAAATTTCATATGATCATTGCAAATACCCTGCAATGACTGAAACTATAAAGCCACTCTTCAGTTGATTCTTCCAGTCTTCTTTCAAAATCGATTGGAAATAATTGGCCCTATTACTGTTTTTTTCATGAGTAGAAACACCTGTACTATATATACATATGATTGCCAATATTTATTTCATAATCAGCAATGATCTTGAAAACATTTTGATAAGTTGCATTACAAACGTTGGCACTCCACTTACTGTTAAATGGTAGCTCAGTAGGAAATGCTGATCTCATTCTATGTGAGATTTATCCGGAAGGTTGGTATTGAACCTGAAAAGTGGCTTTAAATTACCCTGTTCTCTGGCTCACAGGAACTGACAGATAGATGCTTTTCTGCCAAACTATTTCAAGCCTTTGTGAGTGGCTGCTCACTCAGTGTTTTATTAGATGGGGAGAGGAGAGAGGAGTGGAGCGGGATACTGTTCTCTGCTCAACAGTATAATTTAGTAAAGGACCTTGGCCCATGGGCAGAGAGAGGCAGAGAAAACTATGATTTTATGCCTGTTTGCTCCAAACGCAGCAGCTGCAGCAGAAAGAGCAGGAAATCATTTAGATGGTTTGTTTGACCGGTTGGACCACGGCAGTCAAAAAGTCTGCCTCATTTCTGTGATCCAGTTGGCGGTCAGCCACAATAAAAACATGCCTGCTTATTAACATAAAGCCTAGATTATTGACATAAGAAACCTAGAACCTCCATGGAAATTGTTTTTATACTGGATTTGTGTATGTTCAAGTCTACTGTCAGTTATGAGCTGCATAAATCATATCTTAACAAGCCATTTAGAACAAGACTTGTGCAAGTGATTTGTGAAGAGATTTATGTGTCTAATGCTCAACCACCGATTTATTCTCGAAACTGCATTGAAATATGACTCACTCCACAAGTAGCAAAAGTCAATTATTTTGCATTGGAAACAATAGTTATCTTTACCCATGTTTGCTTGTTCTAAAATATGTAATGACTTTAAATGATCTCGACTGGCAAGTAAGGTCATTGGCACAGCTTAGCTGGTTTCATGCAGTTGACAGTGCTGCAACAATAACAGTTATTTTCATTTTTGTTGATTAATTTGATTATTTTTCTATGAAATGTCAAACAATTGTCAAGTGTAATGTGTGCAATGTGACACCTTTAATTGCTTTTACCCAACCAAAAGTCCAAAACATATTCAATTATAATGATGTAAAACAGAAAAAAACAACAAATCCTGGAGAAGATGGAACCAGAAAATGTGTGGCAGTTCTCTGCATTAGAGTCATTTTGTACTACGAGACAGCAGAAAAATTATTTCCTGTTTAAAGAAATTAAGATATTAATACTCTACTCAGTCTATTCAGTGTTTAGATGAACGTTTCTGGATGTAACAGAAGGAGTGCCTTGGCAGTCTGGGGGACTAACCAAACAGTACAGTGTGTCTTAGTGTAGAAGGGGAGTATAGATTTTCACAGTGGTAACAGCACAGCTGACCACACAGTGAGAGAACAGGAGGAAATGGCCCAAACACAGAAACCAGATCTTTATAGAGACCTGAATGTGTGACAGCCTAATTTTCTCTCTTTTTTTTCTCTGCGACCAAATATCTCAAGTGTGTCACACTCTGTGCTCTTCAGCACTATTGAGGAAAATGTTCACAGTAGAGTTAGTGGTTGGACTACACTGTAAACAAATGTCGAGTCTTTCAGTCAATGGCTTCATATGTTTTTGCCATTAGGGAGAAATATATTTACTTTATTTCATTACAGCTTCGTGTTTTAATAAAAGCAGAATAATACAGATGACTACACTAGTATGAAGGAAATTAAACTAATTTCGGAAACTTTTAACTAAACGCTATTGTCAAATTGTTTTCACTTCTTTAAGAAAACAAGCATCAGTTTCAATAGTAATCAAAATCCATAATAATACCTAGCCACTTCATGAATTTTATCCTAGACAGCTTGTGCTTTTCTTTGTGCTGCAAAGACAGTTTCAGCAGACACAAAATGTGGCAAAAGTGCACAAAATTGTTGTAAATAGCTCATTTCAACCTGATGAATACCACTTGTTCTCGAGTAAGTGCACATTTTTTGTGAGATTTTATTGTTGAGCCAACTTGACAGTGAGCCAACATGCAATACCAGGACCCAGAAACCAAAGCAGAATTAGTATTTACATCTGTGTTTCTGCTATTGTGACATGTCAAAATGTGAAAAAGCCTGTGGTTTTATGTTTACTGAAGCAACAACAGCAGTTTGTTCAGTGTAAATAGGCGATAGAATAATTGTAGAAGGTTTCTATAGTAGTCTACAGTGACTTTCTTCATACTGTGTGTTTGGCTTGTGCCTAAATTTAGAGCAGGACTCCAAAGTAATGTCTGTGTAGGCTATGACAAGACGGTGCTAAGAGCCATGCTAGCAGCTCTGTGAGGCTCTCAGGTAGCCTACAGTGGTGCTTTGAGCTAAATGCTAACGCCAGCATGCTAAAATGCTCACAGTTACAATGCTAACATGCTAATGTTTAGCAGATATAATGTGTACCATGTTCACCATCATAAACCATGTCCACACTAAGCTGGCTATATTTGTAAACACATCTTTTTCTCCCACGAAAACGGAGCTTTTTGCAGAGATGAGCTGAAACTCTTGCTGTGGACACATGTCATTTCTGCTTGAAGATAGTGTTTTAGAATTTAGTTGGCATAATGTAGACATAGTTTTAGTTTAATTTAGCATGCTAACATTAGTGTTAAAGGAAAAAATCTGAAGATTTATTCTCTTGGCATCATGAATGTCTGTCCAAACCATTGAATAGCTGTTGCAATATTTCAGTCTGGAGTAAATTGATGGACCGACATTAACATCCTCAGAGCCACACTGCTAGCATGGCTAAAACATCGTATCAATAAACCACCTTCAGAACCTTTCCAAGTTCATTGCCACACACTTGATTTACTGAACTTGACTACATGGTGCCTTTGGTCATAGACAGATGGTAGCTGCTCACTGTGCGTCTGTCTCCAGGTGGGGTCCTCCCCTCTCTGTTGTTCTGGGATTACACAAATGATACCTCCCACCAGGATCATCCCACAAGTTATGCACCATGCTTATTATTGTAATATCATGCTTTCACATGAAAGTGGATGATGGCAATATGAGAAACAGACCAGAAGTTGTTGTTATTGCATGTGTGTGTGTGTGTGTGTGTGTGTGTGTGTGTGTGTGTTCTTCAGGCCGTTAGTGATCTCCATTAGTTGAACAGTAGTTGGATCAAGTCTGTTTGTCCAGCTGCTGAATCACCCCCTACCAAGCTTGCACACACACACACAGACACACACACTTTTGCACTGGCTACAGTCATTCCCAATCTTAAAGAAACTTTAACCCTTGCCTAACCTAATCCTAGCCAAAATCAGGTTTTAGGATTGAGGATCACTGTACGAAAATGTCCATATTTTGAATGTCTAACTGGTTTTCACAAAGCGGATTATCCTATACCCCATCCACCCACACACCCACACACACACCGTGGCCTTCTGGCTTTGTGTCCCAACTAAATGGATCTTCCTCTCCCCCTCATCTTACAACGGCATGTCTAGATAGGCCATGTCCGTCTGCCTCTCTCTCCTCCCTCTGTCCCTCCCTCCTGTCATTCTTTGCGTCTTTTCTTTTTCCAGGGTGCACAGTTTGACCCCAGTTGCCCTTGACACATACATTTCTATAGCCTCAGCCAATCAATAGAGACTCCTGTGGCCCAGTGTCAGATGTTGGGTCCACTAATTGAAACGAACAACAACCCACGGTGAGTGAGAATGAGCATTTTTGCGTGTGTGTGTGTGTTGGGATGATGAATGAGAAGGATGGAGGATCTGCCACATTCACATGGTGATTACCCCGTCATCAGCTATTGTTGAGACCCCAGTGTTTTGCAAAATTAGCAAGAAAAATTGTATCGCAAGTATGGCAAATTGAAGTTGGGTTAAAAAAATAGTAATAGCATCTCACTTGAAGGATAAAGCTGGAATGTTTCTGTATTTTAATCCCATTATAATACTCAAACCAATAGCATGTTAGTCCATGTCTCAATGCTCTCTGACGTCCCTACCCTGTCTGTGGGACTAAACCCATTCATTCTTACCGATGATGTAAATCTTTAATAATGGGACACAAATAGAGATGTCCTAAGTGGATCTGAAGGATGGCTATTACGACTGATCCGGCCATATTTTAAAGGCTAAATAAAGTCTGATTCTTTCTTTACTGTATTCAACTTTGTTTTATCCACCTCAGCCAGCAGCTTACAGCATATGCGAGTGAAAATTTGAGTGTGCAAATGTGCAAAGTATTAAACTTTTATTCAGTTTAAGCTTAAATATATTCCTTTTGAACCAGGACCATCAGTGTATGGATCAAGAATCTTGTGAATAATGTGTGCAAAACCTAAAAGATTTATATATACGTTATTTCAATGTCTCAGATACACAATTAATCAACAATTAGGTAAATATAAGTATTGGTCAAAAAAGCTTGATTGGGACATCCCTAGTCTCAAATATATAATTTTATTAAAATCAAAAACAACAACAATAGTTTCTTTGGGGCACTGTTGTGTTTAGCAAATGTTGCTCAAACGGGGTACTATTTTCAGCTGTGGATTAATATACGCTAGTGAGTATTTACAGCATCCGGACAGTGTTGTGGGATTAAGTAAAAATAAACTACAGTGCCCATGCTCATCGTAATGAAGAAACATGCCACCCAGTGGCTTGTTGATGTGCTTTTAATAGTTTTTGGACAACAAATGAGCTCTAGATCACCAGCCTTAGCCGTTACAGATGCTTCACAAACAGCAAATGTAGTTGAAGCTCTATCTGAAATCTCAGAGTTAACAGAAATTATGCCTCAACATTGGTTGTTGTGTGACCAGCAGCTAAAAAAAACAACCCTTAAGTATTCAAATTGTAAAACTAACATAAGCAGGTTAACACTTAAATTTTAAGGAGCTATAATCAGCAAATACTTGGTATTTTCATTTGATTAAAATCATTGATATTTGGTCATGTGATTGTCAGTTAATTAGATTTCTTGTACGTTTTGTGCACATAATGCATGTAATTGAAGAGTTTTTTGTGGTCGTGGGGGAGCCTTTTTTATTGATTGTACATTTTTCTGTATTTAAGTTTTTATTTGCCTTATATTGTCTCTTAATGTCTATGCTTACATGTCTATGGACTGACTTGAAAATGAGATGGCTCATCTCAAAGGGTTTATCCTTAGATTTAGAAACTTAATAAGCATCAAACTGTAATGGGTTTTATTTCAGTTGTTTGACCAATCTGTTTTAGCACAAGTATAGACCAAATTGGAGGAACAAAAGCATTTAAAAAAGGTGTGGCATTTTAAAGTAACTATAAAATGTACCTCGAATAACTATAAAGCAATACCAAGTCTGAAGAGGAACTGAAACTCACATGAGCACATTATTTATAGCATCATGTAGTTGGTTCAGACAGTTAAAACACATGATATTCTTTATTATTCATAAATACATGAGACACATGAATAAATCAACTCTTTCACTGAAAGGACTTTAACACATGTTGGTTGAGCAGTGACGCATCAGCCAGCTGCACTTGTAAGCGAGTCTATTGTCAAAAGAGGATGCAAGTGGGTTATAAAGACGAAGATTTTAGCTTTTCTCTGTGTGACCAAGCAGGTGACAACAGCACAGTGAAACTGTTGCTCTGCCAAATGTGGAAATAAAGTGTACGACAGGCTTTAAAGTGTGGAGTATAAATTATTTAACCAGACAGTAATGTCTGTTAGGGTGCTTTCAGTATCAAGATGCTTTAATTCTGAAGTTGAATGGAAATATTGTTGCTGGGCCTGGTTGTGTTGAGCAGAAAGAAAAAAAGAGCCTGCTTTCAAAGATACTGTAATTAATCCCAAGCATCAGTCAGACTATTCTCATTAATAATGCATTTCTAAGCAGCAGTCCTGACATAGGGAGTAGATTCAAGCCTTTATTCAAAGATTCAGCAACAATGCCAGGCAACCCTCGGAGCCAATCTGCTTTACTCGAAAGCCAGCAACCAAGAAAAGCATGTTTCACTGTTCAGCCATTTCTCAGGTTTTCAAACAATAAGAAAAACAGGTTGCATGGAATATGTTTAGAGGTTAATCCATGCTGGTCCAAAATCTGTATTTATAATAACACAACAACATGCTACAATCAAATGAAGGTCAAAGGCGTTTTTTTTTCCACCTTGAAATGGAAGGTTAAATTATTCTGAAATTTCTATGCCACTGAAAATGGTACCATCATCCTTTTAACATGGATGAACAGTCAGCCATAACAGCAGAAAGGATAAAGCAGACAATAGTCTACATTTTGGTTATTGTCATCAAATGCCAACAATGTGTTAGTCCATCTCCCAATACTCTCTGACTTCCCCAGTCTGCCTACCAATATATTGTTTTATGTTTTAAAAAACAGCAAATGTTATTTAAACAGAAGTGAATAGGGCCTTTGTTGGGGACTATTTTCAACGCTGGATTTGGATTGCTAGTGAGTAATTACATCATTTACAGTCAAAATAATCTACAGTGCCCATGTTAATCATAATTAAGAACATTTCTCCTGGTGTAACAGTGTGGCAATGGAGCTCTACAGCACAGAGGAATAAGATATACCAGGCTTTGGAGACACAGACAATACATGTTAGTGGATCAAACCATTGTTGGCTTTGGTCTTTTCATGGGATTTACCACCAGAGTTCTACTTTCAGGCTATAGCAAGACGTACAGTAGAAGTTTGCAGTAAGGGCATTTTAATTCAATGTTGGGAGAAAAGCAAGAAATGTAACTTTTCATTTCACTTTTCACTTCCAATTTTCATATTTTTGTACGGTAATTGAGTTAAATTGATTTTTTCCGTGGTATTCAATAAGCTGTGTGTCAAGTGCCTATATCTATAGTTTCTACAAATAAATTGTAGGTAAACTGGTGCTATAACCAACAAGCATAATGGTAAAAGCTACAAAAATAAGGGATCCATGCTGTAAAAAACAAATTTCCTGTAAAAATGGCCCCATATAGTATGTCACAGAGAGGGCACTAGTGTGTGTGTGTGTACGTGTATATGTGTGTGTGTGTGTACCTAAGCATTATGTTCCTGTCCATGTGGATCGGTTTTGAGATTCTGTTTGTCTTTCGCTGGTCTGAGCACAGCCACAACCATGTGTGCAGGCAGCAGGGTCTCTGTAGGGCTGCAGCGGTTTGGCTTTGATCGGGATGTTTGCTTCCACAGTGGCTTCTCTTAGCTTTAGATACACTGAACTGAATCTGGCTCTTTTTTTTTGCAGACTGTTGTTCTTTTTGGTTCTCTTTGGTTGATTTTGATGTTTCTTCTGCTCATTCCTATCCTTTCTCTTGTTAGAATTTGCTTCTTCTCTCTCTTTCTTTCATTCTCATTATCTCTCTCGCTCTCTCTCTCTCTCTCTCTCTCTCTCTCTCACACACACACACACACACACACACTCCTTTGTATTTCTTGCCCCTTCAGTCACTGTTTTTTTTTTACCCACCTCTCCCTTGGTTAAACCCTCTAGTTTGATCAATCATTGATGATCCCAGGTGTCCTGAGACCTCAGGGGAAATTC
The DNA here is from genome assembly GCF_914725855.1 of Thunnus albacares. NCBI lineage: Eukaryota > Metazoa > Chordata > Actinopteri > Scombriformes > Scombridae > Thunnus > Thunnus albacares. Next base: position 8,214,868 of record NC_058110.1, on the reverse strand, counting down.
TGATTGGCTACCCAGTCCTTATGTCGACTGCCCCACACCCACTCCACCCCACCCCACCACACACACACACACACATACACATACATGCTCACACCTCCCGCATCCCCTCCACAGCACCTCCTTGCTTTTCAAGATCAGAGTTAAACCGTATTCCTTACTCTCTCCCTCCTTTGCTCTTTCTTATCTCGCTCTCTCCTGTCTCCCCGCTGGATGTGGGAGAGCCGGCTTCAATTAAAGAAGCAGTGGGGTTCCCTAAGCCATTAGCCATATTAGTGTTGGGTCCATGCCCGTGCCCCTTCTCGAACAAAGACCTCTTAATGCTTCCTGGAGCAGTTTGGTTGGCATTTGTCAAGATTTACTGATTTGTAGTCACACACCCTCTTGGAGGTGCAGTTGGTGGTGGCAGTATGGCCACTTATAATGTAGCACATTGACTTCTTCATATTTAATTATGCTTTAACACATGCTAAAGAACTACAGAGTAGTGGTTCAATTCTCTAAAGGGACTTCCAAGTAGGTTTTACCACAGCGGATGTTCTTGCAGCTAATTCCCTCAACGTGGCAATGACAATGTTGACAATGTTGGTCAGATTGATTGGAAAAGTGTGGACGTGTGAATGAAAAGAGTGTTGTCCATGTGATTAATGACATCTAGAATCCTGTGTCTGCCCTCCTGACGGGGCTTATCCTATGCTGAACCTTTGGCAATAATTCCTTTGTCCCAAGATCACAATCACACACCTCAGAACTTCAACACAGCCAGGCTCCACTCATCAATCATCTTTGATTTTCTGCCAGAGATTCAGATAGCGGGGTAAAGTCTGTATGGAAATTGTGTGTGTGTGTGTGTGTGTGTGTGTGTGTGTGTGTGTGTGTGTGTGTGTGTGTGAGTGTGTTCATTGCGCGTAGGTCCGACTCTCTTGTGCATGTTCCTGACCAAGATGGAGAGAGCACAGTCTATTAAGCATTTGACAATTGAAGACCTCCCACTCTAAAAGACCTGCTCAGATTGTCCTCTCTCTCCCAACCCCAGGAAGCTGAGAGGGGGGACAAAGGCGTGTCTCCGGGGGCGTCCATTTTCTTTCTAATGAAGCTGTCCGTCACACGGCTTGTTGACAGAAGGCCAGGATATCACTCCCACCTGCCTACACTCCAAAAACACCAGCTGAAGTCATTTTGAGTATAAAAAACGATAGGAAATAAGATTTGATTGAAATGTTATAACTGGAGCTTTTTGTTGGCAAGCAGTCGTCATTTAGCCTCTGTAATACACTCACTGTTTCACTGGTCACTCACCAGTGTGTTGGTGAATCTTCCACAACAATGTAACTAAATCCTGCTACAAGCTCCACACTGATGGAAAGAAAGACACCACCATGATGTATCCACTCCAAATAATTGTCACTGAAATTGCTGCACTTCCATTGTTTTCCCCCTAAACACAAAATCACCACTATTTTCCAGTAATGTATCTCAAAATTGGTGGTTACCAGATCATGGTAGTCAATGTTTTAATGAAATGGCTCAACAAAACCCTGAAATCATGTGGTATGCAGATGATCAAAAATTGGAATGGTTGTAAAAATTACCATATTTTTCTAACATAACCTTTAATCCTACAAAATCACCTACTTGTCTATGCTCCTTGGCTTTGGGTGTAATGACAGGTTACTACTGGAAGCTTGTTAGCCAGGCATGCAAACATTTGCAGCTTATTTTAGAACAGACCATATATGTAGTTATGTAAAGTTATATCTTTATACACAAACATGTTGTTTAATACATTCCTTTCACTTTTGCTCTTCTGGTTTTGGTAATGGAAAGGTCAGCTGCCGAGCCTATTTACAGTTCCTAATCTGTGATCTGATGATTACTGTTCAGGGTCAGTTCTGATGTTTTTAGGTTTGCAAACTTTGTCCCAAAATCTTGAAAAAAAAGGTAAAATTGACTATGTAATGACTGTAGTCTTTACTTGGATTTCTCTATTAAGTCATAATTACAGTACATGTTCTTTGTTAGTAATTTATGAATTTTGTTGTTGATTTAATGGTCTGGAAATCAGACTGTGTGTTGTATGTTAAGTGAATTGGTATCCTTAATGTTTGGATTTGAAATCTGAAAATGGATTTGCTGCATAGTGATTATTTTCATTAGGAGATGTATCCTTCTAAATCATAGAATTACCATAGTTCTTTGTTCATTTTCATTGGAGATCCGTGAAGATTGTCAGTGTTAGATAATATGAAGTGTTTTCTAATTGAGGTGTTCCACCCCAGTTGTAAGCAAATATGCCCTATGACACATTTCCAAATAAACGCAGCTCAATCAATTATAGATTTCTTTGTACTTAAAAAGCTTTTTCTGGTTTTGAGATTTATTGGTGTTGGAAATTGGTCATGAAAGCATGATGATTTTAAAGCCATTTCTTCTTATATAAGGACCACACTGGGACCAGGATGTATCCACCAGTAGCCACCCAATGAGCAAAAACCCTTTAGGACTGTAAAGTGCCATCCGGAATGAGAGGTGAATTAGGAACGCCTGTCACTGCTCCCTTTTTAGGGATTCAGTGGGATTATGTCTGCATGGGTGCTCTGGCTGCAGATGAAACACGTCTGGGATGAAAGTAGGCAGTCTTTGCATGCATACACACCGAGGTGACTAGCCATGCCAGTTAGGTATTAAGGCCAAGCGTTGTGTTGTATTGTTTTTTTCCTTGTGGTTTAACAGTCTACCGGTGTCAGGTAGCCCCTAACGACCAAGGAGTAAAAACAAATGCTGACAAAGACAAAAGGTGCTTTTATAAATGTCTTGCTACCACAGAGAGAAAGAAATCAACTTAAAAAAATTTTGATTTCAAATTGATTGATTTCAGAGTGACCATAAATAATAGATCCTCATAGAAACATTCATTTATTTCAGGTCTGACACATACACTCCCATGCTAATATTTGACTTCTCTCCAGACAGACAGCAGTGTGTTAGTGGAACTGACCACAACAGCTCTTTCATCAGGCTGCCAACGGGGTTTCAAGCTAAAGTCCATAAACAGCTAAAGTCTATAAACTGTATCTACAAGCTCTAGTTGTTAATGCTTCAATAAACCAAATGACTGCCCGTTTTGCAGTCATTAAAACAAACTGAAATTCTAATTAAATCACATTGATAACCGTTGTCTATTTGTTACTCCATGACGTGATTTGTATCACGGTGTAATGTATGAAGTGCTGTGAGATTACAGGACTACACACTGCTGGGAGTTTTAACAATTTGGTCCTTTGCCATCATCACAATGGACCAATGACAGAGAGTTGGCTTGTTAGACCCCCCTCCTTTCTTTAATGCGGGATGAACACTGAAAACTAACAGTGGGAAAGCTGGTTAGCAAACTAGGATATCTTGCATGCTAGCTTTTACTTTACTTGTGGATTGCAAACTGTCTTAGTCTGTCCTAAAACAACAGTCAGGCGCTCAAATCAACCAAATCAATCATTCCTCCTGTTCATACTGACCATTAGAGGATCGCTTCATAATGCACTTACAATGTGAGGTGATGGGGGCCAAAATGCAGTCCTCCTTCTGTGCAAAAATGTATTTAGAGGTTTATCTGACGCTAATATGACATTTCAGCTGTTCAAATGAGTCAAATCAAGTAGATATCTTTCAAGGTTACAGTCTTTTTAGTGCCAAAGGCCCTCTTTTTGTTAATATACTTCTACCACAGCTCAACAGAGAAACACTGTCCAAGGAAACACAAAGAGGGAATTTGATGCTAAAAAGACTGTGAATGTGGCAGATATCCACTTGATATGACTAACTCAGACTGCTGAAGCTTCATATAAGCTTCAAATAATCTTATAAATGCATTTTAGCACAAATGACTGTGTGGAAACACTATGGATTTTGGCCCCCATCACTTATATTGAAAGCACATTTGAAGGGTATCTTTTAGTAGCCAGTATGAACAGGAGGACTGATTACAGCAAGGAAAACATCTGTCACTGTTCATATAGGCACCTGACTGTTGTTTTAAGACAGATTTGAAAAATTGTGAACCTGTCCTTTAAGGGAGACATGTTTTGCTAACAGTACATAATTTACACCGTGTGAACTTGTTGAAAAAGGGGGAAAAACATCTATTACTGTTCATAGGATAGGCTGTACAGGGCACCATGGAAGTTGACAGCATGTCTCCTAGCAGTGGCGTCTGTCAAATGTCAATCAACAGCTGCCATGGGGAACACCCACAAAGAGGCTTGAAGCTTAGAAGCCTCCACAAATACAGTATCTCTAAAACAGTTCTATCCTCTTGGAAAAATGGAAAAATGTGCACAAAAGCTGCAGTACCATTACAGTTTAGATTCCCTTAGACAAAAGGTGAGGAGGATTAAAATGTCTGTTTGACTTTAAATAGATACATGGTCTAGTCTAATCTTCTGTGTATATATCCTTAGTTAAGGCACGATGTAATGATATAATGCTGCAGCATTTATCACAAGCCGTTGTGCAGGGACAACAGCCGCAAAGAATCCCATCCCTGACTAAACATTTAGAAAATGCTTGGCATCCAGATAGACGCCTGAGATACCAGGCACGGTGGACAGAGAGCGAGAGACAGGGGCGAGGATTTGAGACAGAAGGGGACGCAGGGCTGGCTCCAGTTAGCATGTTATGAGTCAAAGGTTTGCCAGGGGTCATGTGCTGCAAACTCGTCCATGAATAAAACAAATCATGTTCTCAGATTCCTATTCCAAACTTAAACATCCAGCAGCAAGTTCCTGTGGGAATAGATGGGGGTTTCTTTAGGCTTGTTCTGGGCTTTTGAGAAGTCATACTGCATGTTTTCATAACCATAAAACTTATTAAAGTGGAGGCTGAGCAGAAAGCAGACCAGATTTTCTACTCTCAGTCCAGGCATATTAGCAATAATACTCTGGTTCAGTATCAGTGGCCTTGTGGCTGGATATGGCACTTCTTTTTCATTGTAGAGTCTGTAATTCAATAAAAGAGCAGAAAATCAGGCTTGATGTTTCCCAGAGCTCTCTGCATCATAAAATACGCTGAATTTATTCCATAAAAAGGGGGAAAAAAGCTAAGAAGCATCTCTTCCCTTAGAGAGGGATAGAGGAGAGCACAAGTGTTGTTAGACCACAGACAGTGTGACAAGCTGATTAAAATGCCCACAGACTGGGAGAGCTAGACCTCCACTCTCTATTCACTCAACCCAGGCACGTCGTCACGACAACGAGGGACGACAAAGGGCTTTCTCAGGCTATTGAGTGCTGTGAAAGAAGAGGCGGCTATGTGTGTATGTGTGTGTGTGTGTGTGTGCATGTGACTTGGAGAGATGTGGCTGTACAAGCCGTAGGTGGTAATGTATGCAGACCATCCACAAACAAATGAATACGCATGCACGTCCCACTGCCACCTCCTTAGCATTCTGCCACACAATGACCATACCAGCGCGTCCCGATGACGTGATGCTTCATCTGAGCATATGGCCAGTCTGTATTCAAACTGCAAACTGGCCACTGAGAGGCTATTTAAGCTTGCTTTGTCTCTTTGTAGACAGAATGCCAATGCCTTTGTCTGTTAATTTTTCTCTGTTTACTATAGTTATATCTTTGGAATTGAACTGAGGTATTACCCTGAAACAGGGTACAATTTCTGTCTTTAGAGTGGAATGAACTTTTCTATATTCTTTTATATTTTGATTAACATAAGTTAAATACACATAATTGTTTGCTTAAGTTATATAGATTTCTGTATTAGTTTTTCATCTGAGCTCTTCTCACTGGTTTGAACCGGACAGGGCTCAGTTTGTAAAAGATATCATGTACTTCAATGCATTAACCAGGATTTAGCAACATTTGAATCAAATGTAATGACAGTTTTAGAGTTGTTACCATATGTTGTCAATCAAATCTGATCAAACCTCAAACCTAATCAAAACGGCAAATTAGCAAAGTTCATGAGTGTTAAACACTTAATAAATAATAACCAAGGATGTCTTCCCCTGAGCTTTGACTTTGATTTTTTGCACATTTAGTCATGAATATTTAATATTATAGAGGATTAAAAGTTTCCAGGGACTCTGAATGGAATATAAATGCATTTGAGGGCTATAGGAAAGCATGTAGTCTAAGGTCTACAGCCATACTGAACGGCATGTGAGTATATTGATAATTTATCACATATCCAAAACCACAGGTTTAATATCAAAGCATCATAGCCAATAAATAAGCTTGTGGCAAACACAGTCTGACCATTTATTAACACACAAAGAAAACTGCTTAATGGGTCTGTGTGTACTTAAACCTATGCTGAGTGTGAACAGGTGCACCAGCAGGCTAGGATGGAAACACGTCCCCTCTCTGGCTTCACCTGCCCATGCCACAAAGCTTTTACATACATGTGTTTTATTACTATTGTAGAATAATGATAATTCTGTTCAACTGAAGGCACTGCAATGGAGGGGTAAAAAGAGCTGTACTGCAACTTGACTCCAAACAAACAAACAAAAAACCCCAGTGTGGTTGCCATTTGTTTGAGGATTGTCTGTTTATTTCCAAATGGTTTGGTACATCCCCATCACATCTGCTTTTTATTTAAGGATATTCTGCATCCCTGCATTCGGTTTCTTCGGTTTATGCATCCATATTAATCTAAATAAGACTTACAGTGAAGCAGTATGGCCTGTAGCCCAGCAAGCAAACATTTAAACAAGTTTAACTTTTTTTTTAATATGATTTCATTATGTTTTTGCTTTGTCATCCATTCCTCCCTTTTTCTCACATCGTCATCCTCAGTGTGACCGACTGGCTGACTCTCCTATGGGAGGCCAGAGAACTGAGGTCTGTAATTGTGGCAGGATTTGTTGGCGGCTGTCCGCGCTGTTGTGGTCGGCCTCTGTCAGCAGAGGCCCTTTGTAAGGATCCACCACTGGCCACTTAACACACTCTTATACACATGCACACACACACATACACACACACACACACACACAAATACACACACACATAGATAAAGAAAACGCACAAACTTTACCCGCTCACCAAAGCATTTCTCACTATTATTATCTTAATTTAACTATATGGTCCTATTTTAGTTTTTCTTCTCAGTGTACCATTTGAGGTAGTTTAGGCTGTGAGAACCATGTATTCCCATCAAACTATATTCAAACATGCACTTTAAGATTTATAACAGACATGCTTATTAAGTGGCCATATTTTCCTGCACTCCAGGGCGCATTGAGTCCCACAGCCGTTTGCCTGTCCCTGGTTAAAAAGTTAAATTGGCTTTCAGCTGCTGTTGTCAATCATTCTCATTCTCTCTCTCTCTCTCTCTCTCTCTCTCTCTCTGTCTCATTAAGCTTGTCTACGCCCTGCTTCCTCCTGACTGGTCTTTGATACTTGTGCCTGTTGAATGTTCAACTGAAGAATTACAGCCCCATCAGTTCCAGTCTGTCATATTTCCATGACAGCACTAGTCTCCCATTTCTTTCACCTATTCCAGGTCAGAAGGTCAAAAACTGTGTTGTCATGTGTTCAGAGAAGCCAGTTGCACTCAACTATGAATTTCTCTCTCTGCTGCCATCATAGTTACAAGTTAAGAATTAAAATATAAAAAATCTGAATGTACACTTGACAGGAGTGGTCAGGAGAGAACCATGCTTAGACATCTGCTGCAGAGAGCAACACCTTGGATCCATCATTTGTTTATCGCAATTTGTTCTTAAAGGAAAGTATTACTCAGACCAGAGATGTTTTTTACAGATTGTTCAAGAAGACAATGACAACTGTCATATTAGCCTTCATTTTGCATTTTAATATACAGCACATGTATTTTTAATCTATGTAACATGGATTCCAAAATTTGCAGGATGTGAAAATCAACATAGAAAATGTTAAAACATTTAATAAATGCACCATTATGAGATAAACACACATGAATAAAAAGAAATAAATAAGCATTGCATAATAATTTGATAAATTACTAAAATTCAGCTCATTATTATAAAATGTTATTTCATCATTCTGCTTTTCTTAATTAGTTTTGCTATTATTGTAATCAGTTAATTTTATTATAGATTCTTTTTTTCAAAAATGCCCTTTTTCAAAAGTCTATTCTTATTTTACAACAGTATTTTTCCTATGAATTTTATTTCGTAATGACAATTTTATCAACAGTGGCATTGTCACCGCCCCCTCAACTTTCAGCCAATCACGTTCTCAGCCTGTCTCAGCTACTTCAACTGGCTAACGGCTAACTAGCTAGCTTTGTTGGCCACAACAACCAGATAAAGACTTAATTTCCGCAGAGTTGCATTTCTTTCCCTGAAGAACATATTTAGCTAGAATCAAAATGCTGCCGAGGCAACTCTAAATTAAGCATCTAGCTGCTGCTGCTGACATAGACCCTTCACTTTGACGTTGTAGTAATAATCCAAACTCACAAACCTGCTCAGCTAGCTAGCATAGGTAGGTAGCATGTGCTAGCCTCGTTAATTTAAATAAGAGGAGAGGTTAGTTTCTGTGTTTGCACTGAGTTTAAAAAAATAAGAATGATGGATTCACATTTCATTGTAATGAATTCATTGTATTGTTTCATTTATATTGATGTCTCTCATAATCTCTTAAGGGTCTTTTTCACAGCAGAGATTTTGCCTTGTCATAGTACTTGTACAGCACAGGTGCTCCTAGTAACATCAACGATTTATCTGTCCTATTTGAGTGTCCCCAATTAGTCAAGACAGTGTGACAGTGAGCCAGCATGAACAACATCAGGACCCTGAAACTGAAGCAGCTAAATGGAATTCAGCCATCATTCATTTTATTATTTACACCTGTAGTTTTCCTACTGTGACATGTCAGTATTTCCTGTGTGAAAAATTCCTATTTAATATTAAAGTACTAAACACTTGGGTGCTCCATAAAAATATAGTTAAAAGTGCATTATTTCCTCTTTTTCACATGGATGAAGTTGCCGTATAGTATCATGAATAACATATCATGTGTTGAAAGATCATCAATAATATATTATAGCAGATGAATGTTTCTTACAGTGGATCTCAGGTTGTGCGTGTCATGCTGTACCAAGCAGCTAAGCTTAACACCTGCTTTTCCCAGGGACAGCGCTACTGTCTCCAGGGTGAAAGGATCCTGTCATAAAACGGCCTGGGTGAATGTGTGCGGGTGTGTGTGTGTGTGCACATGAAATACTATGTTGTGTCTCTGCACTTATGTGGGTGTGTGTGCCGACTCTCTTTCCAAGGGAAGTGGCTTTTATCCTGTGTCCGTTCAGTGCAGCCACTTGGTCAAAGAGCAGTGAAAGGGACACTATTCCCTCCAGCAGCAGTAGACAGAGAGCCCCTTCAGCACACCGGAGGGGCTGAGAGAGAGACCCTCTGTGTCTGCATGTGAACTGAGGGGAGAGAGATGGCCATTGACCCTAAAGAAGGCGACGGAAATGGAGAGGGGCCAAGCATGTGTACATCTGCCTCTCATAATATTAGCGCTTTTAGCAATCTAACCGTCTAAGTGGGAACACACAACCAGCAGCTACACTGTATGTGGATGTACTCACTGGATGTAAACATGGACTGGAAGTGATATGAGGGGTGAGATCACACCTCCAGTTTGTTGTGTTAAACCTGAACCAGAGTGGAAACATGCTTCAGGCTAGATATTTGTGTTTGGTGTGTTTTGACAGCGGCTGTTAGGTTCACACTCACGGTAGTTTGTTATTGGAATTTTGGTCACCTGTCGTCCCATCAGAGATTTAATTGGCAGACAAGGGTCTAAAGAAGTCAGAGTCCAGTCGATGTAACTTCAGCTGAGCATAATTTAAAAAAAAAAAAAGTAAAAATGAGAATTGTGATTTTCTTGTGCTTGGCTTTCCAAGTTTGAGGAGCTGCTGGTTATCACATTCATCGCCTGTAATAGAGCACAGTCACACCAGCATTTTTAGCAAAATTGTGAACCATAATCAATAATCAGCAGGTTCTTTTTTACAGTCTAAGGTTGCTTTCAAACCTGACTGGCTGGTGTGGGTGAAAGTAACTCAGGTGTGTGTTGTTGGGTTTATTTGGGCTGATACGAAAGCTATCAATCAAACTCTGGTGTGGAATAAACAACTGGACCAAGACCGCCTGTAAAGGGCTTGATATACTTCCTATTGAAGTCAGGTGCTTTTTTGTGTGGTTTGAAAGCAAAGCAAGTCAACCACAGGATTCTGAAGAATTGAAAGAAGAATTGAAACCACTATTGAATCATTTTCTGATAATGGGCTGTCAAGAAAGCAATCTGTAGCCTATATTGTATATTTATGCATGCAATATCATCTGTTTACCATTATGACACATATGCACATCCTATGCCTCAATAAAAACTGAGTGAAACGAAAGCAACTTAGTGACACATGTAGTAGTCACCATCCCCCTGTAATATTAAAAAATGCCTCTTTATTGAACAGTTTTTACCTTTTCATCAATATTTGATATATGTGGTCCAGTTGCAGTCTTGACCAATAATTCTCATAATCAGTTATTTCTTTGTGAGCTTTTTGTGACACCAAAGAAGATAAATAAACACATACGGCGCAGCAAAGTGCAGCATTACTTGCTGTCGGTCAGAATTTGATTTCCCCTCTTGGGTCCATGTAGATGATGATGCAGAATGACAGTCGTCAGTCCAATGAATGATTTATCAGTCAGTCAATTTGACCTCATGTTCACTCCTCTTGGTTTGTTTGTAATAAACCAGTGTGTACATGAAGAGGACCAGAACTAAAAGGCAACTATGTGTCCTCTTCCCGTGGCCTACACCAACTGAATCAACCTACAGGTGTGAAAGCATCCCTAAATCAGCTCTCCTCTGCTTCTGTGTAATTTAACTTTAGTAAACTTTAACAAGCTCATTTACACCGTTGACAAAATGCCATCTTGAGAATACTAACCTTTGAGTGTACGTAGAGAAGTGGAAAGTCCAAAAACGAAGGAAGTCATCACATAAACTGTGTTTCACCATTCTATTAAAAAAACAAAAAACAAACACTCAGCCGATGAGAAGCAATGCTAGTAGAGCATCCCCTTTTCATATTTTGCCACAACCAATGGTAGTGACTGCAAGACCTGCAAGTTGTCACTTAAGCTGGATCTATTGTGAGGGGTTAACTGGAGTTATGCCGTAGATATGTATGGTGTAGGTCATTTACTTTGTGATATAAGGCCACGATGGCCTTTGAATTGAAGAGACAGAGTGGCGATCGCTGTGAGCAATCTGTAGCAGTGGAAACGACTTTGCAAGATGCGTATTACTGAGAAGGAGAGGACTATGGAGTCTTTCTTCAACATCCTTAATGTTATTTTCACTATCCACACAATAAAGGCACCAAGAATTGCATTTTCAAGCTTTTCAATATTGTTCTCAGTGAAATCTATCAGTCTCATGAACTTCACTGAAACACATAAGCCAACTCTTTCCATTTCCTACTTTTAAATCAGCTCCAAGTGTTTACTGGATAATGTTCTTGCCTGTTCTGTATCTTCTCACTGATAGCCTGTGTGTGGTCACTGAAGGCCTTGCTGATCTCAAGCAGACTCCCTGCTACTCTCTCAACTGTGCTCTCTGGATGGGATCCACAGATGCTAGTGTTGCAGAGTCTGGGGCCCGAGGCGAGACGCCAGCCAACCCACCAGAACATAACAATGCAAGGCAGTGCTCTATGGCTCTGAGCCAATGTCCCCCACTGTCCCGCCGCTGCTGACCCCACATATTTTATGGGGTCTTAGGCGTTCAGTGGGCTGTCACGGCTCATTAGGAGCTTTAGAAATGAACTTGCACAGCAGAGTCTCTCAGTGATTAATAAACATGGACAGAGAGAGAAAGCGAGACAGATAGGAATGGTTAGGGCAAAAGTTCACTGATGAGACCACGTTCTGAGAAGTTTATAGAGGTCTATAAATACACTTGTTGGCACACACACAGAAACACACACATTTCTACTACTGTTGATTGGGATGGTCTGGTCATCCTTGTTCATCTTTCTTCATTCATCATCTTTATTCTGGTTTTAAGTTGAGACTTTTAGTCAAACTGCTGTTTCAGAGGCTTTTCCACAATGACTCACTAGTTTATGTTTATTTATATCCGGGCCTGCATATGTACTCCATAGTTGCTTTGTGATCACTCTGTCCCCTCCCCAGTTCAGCTGACAGTCTAATGGTCTATGTAGGTTATTTATAGGTTGTTGGACTGTGCCCCATGACCAAACATGCTGCATACCTGACACAACTGATGAACTCTGGAGATTATTGGTGAACAGCATGAGAGAAACCGTATGGGCCAGATGTAGTGAACACAGATGGACCCCTATGATCCAAACTCGTCTACATAATGGATTTGTACTTGTTATTAGCTTAAAAACTTAATTATTATTTAAGTATGCTTTTGATTTATGCCACTGAAAATGCACAAACTTCCTCCAAGACTCACTTACAAGTTTAAATTAGTTGATGGATGATGTGAAGATGTCACATAGCCTGAAAAGGCCACAGATGTCGAGGGAAATATCCAATATTGGACTTCCCCTCTTTTCTTTTACATCAACCAGTGCTGTATTTCTAATGTCTCTGTTCTTCCACTCATCCCACACCACAGTCATACAGTCTGATCTCATGGTAGCTCATAGGAAGCCATCATTGCTGGCTGGTAAGAGGAAGTTCCCATGGCGATGGGGTCACCGTAGGCTATAAATATGTTGACCGCAGCATGTTGGCCGGTCAAAGAGCAGGTGAGGACGAGAAGCAGTGAGAATTTGTCTAGAGTTGTTCCCAGGCTCTCTGTGTTACAGCAGCTGGGCAGAAAATATACAGCGAAACTGAAAGTTTTTAGTCAGGGTACTTTTCAGTTGTAATTCAAGAAAATTGCTGATTAAAGATTTGCTTTAGAGAGTATGTAATTATTATTAACATGCTGATGTTTAGTATGTGTGATTATCATTTACCATCTTAGATTAGTGTGTTAGCATGCTAACATTTGTCAGTTAGCACTAAAGTCAGTAGGCTTAATGCCTTGCTGACCATTAATGACTGTATAAAATTCATAGTCATTAGTCTGGACCAAAGTGGTGGACAGACAGACAGATATTGTGTCCTTAGAGTTACGCTGATAAAAAGATGTATAAAAAGATTACATATGAGGGCTGTAGCAGATTTGACTCAATTAAACATGAGGCACAAAGAATTGGTTTGTTTTATATATATTTTTCATAAAGACTCTCTGTCTCAAAGGACTGTGTGGATTTTCAGCCCTGTTTAACACACTGTAATGGCAATTCCTCTTCACATACACACTTACTCCCCTTAAACCCTTTGACAGTGGGCGTGGAGGTTATTACTTATTATACTTCTTCTTCTGCTCATGAATAAGTAAAGAGCAGGCCTGAGACACACTCAACCACTTACCAGACACGTACTAAGACACATGCACCTGCTCCTGGATGGCCCGTGGTTATGCACACAGACACACACACACACACACACATCCACACCCGGACACACACACATGGATTCCCAGTCTCCTCCCTTTCAACTCCACTTGTCTTTGTCCTGATTGCAGCCCCAGGGGGTAGACAGTTAGGTGAGATGGCACTGCATATCTAATGTCTCAGCAATGTATTCACATGTCAAAGTAATGGTGCACAATATTGCATATTTTTCTACATCACACCCTTATATAGCTTTCATTTCTTTCTGTCATTATGCAGAGTGTTGGGGCATAAATAATACTTGTCAGTGCTGAATTTCAATTCAAATAATGATCCTTGTATCTGTCTCTTACAAATCCTCAGTTTAAATCATGCTTCATACACTATGGTGAACAGGGGTTATTTATTTATTCCTATGTGACCTTTCTCCGTGAGGTCAGTGAAAGGTCTGCGGAACCTGTTCAATAATTAAAGGGGTTTTAGCACAAATGGGAAGGCTCTCAGTGTCCACAAACCACTCTCCTTAGAGGTGTTGAGTGATGGCTGTGGAGATGGGAAATGAGAGTTGTTGTTCTGAATCCTCCAGCTGTAACGGATACTGTGACTGCTGGTGTTTTGATCCCAATGAAATCCCTCTGCACAGAGTAAAGCTATCAACACTATGGGAGTAATCGATGTGGTCACATTTGGATGAATAATGTGAAAAGAGAATCATTTTGAGGGAACTTCTGTCTACCTCCGAGTTATGTTTCTGCATCTGTTTGTCTCTTTGTGTCTCTTACTACACTTTGTGAACAGATGTTAGTAATCATTCTTTATGGTGTTAATATTCACAGACAGAGAAGACAGGAATGGGATATGATTCCAGGTGATAAGGCGGAGGAAGTCTTCAGCTTAACAAAGAACATCCATGGTGAGATGTTATTCCCAAAAGTATACTTGAACCTTGAAAACTGTATTTAAAGGATAAGGCTGGCAATAGTCTATATTTTTGTTAGTGTCAACAGATGAAATCAAAAGATCACAACCAGCAGTGCATTCTCTCAATACTTTCAGACTTCCCGAGCCTGTCTGTGGCACTCAGTACCAAACCCATTTGTTCTATCTAAGTATGTACATCTTGGACAAACTGGTCTTGAATATACTTTCCTTTTAAATAATGCCAAAATAGCTTTCTTAACAGCTGGGCACTTTATTTTTAGCAAATGTTACCCAAGCAGGAGTACTGCATTTGTTAGTAGGTGCTATTTTCAGTTGCAGATTTGGGGCGCTGGTGTGTATTAATGCCACCAGGATGCTTTATGCGGGATTGATTCAAAATAAACTACAGTGCCTGAGTTCATTGTAATGAAGGAATATGTCATCTCTATGGCAGCTATCAGGCTTTATAGTAGGGATGCACGATATTATCGGCACGTCATCAGTATCGCCCGATAAAAGCTCTAAAATGAAATATCGGCATCAGCCATTTCTGCTGATTATGAGAGGCCGATTTGTTGCCATGTCCTCAATGAAAACTCTACTGCTCCACCCACTTGGCAGGTCCATTAAAGTTTTAAGACTTCCTAAATTCTTCCTTCATATATTGTCTTTCTTGATCATACTTAGTACAATCTATGCTTGCATGCATAATAGTCTCCTCAGCCGTCTGAAAAAAAATATTGCATATATCAGTATCGGTGCATATATATCGGTATATATGCACCGATGTGAATTGGACATATCGGCATATCGGATATTGGCAAAAAGTCCAATATTGTGCATCCCTACTTTATAGACAATACTTGTTAGTAGGATCAAGTCATTATTGGTTTTGGTCTTTTCATGGGATTTGTTGACAATAAGAAAAGCAGAGTTTAATATACTCTATCAGAGATGAAGTGAATATCAATCTGTGTTTGTAGGTAAAAGTACATGATTTTTAGTCAGGGCTTTGAATACTGTATGAGCATTTTCTTGCTAGCTTAAATCCTAAAGAAGGTCTCACCACTTCTTAACATTTATCTCTACCTAAATCTAAGCTCTCTAAAACTCTTAAACTGTACTAAACTCAACTCTATGGAAGGGCTTTTAGTCTTATTAAATGTTGATGTTTAACTCAAACATCTGCCAGTGTAAGCCTCTAACCCTGCTCTGTTTTATCCTCAGAATATTTGCCATGCTACATGGGAAGGCTCTGAACTCCACCCTACTCTTGCTCTTCATCCTCATCATCTTTGTCACTGCCAATGGTCGCTCTTACCCCCGTTTTTCCCGTAGTGACTCTGAATTCCAGCACCTGGTGCTCCACCCGGACCCCTCAGTGGGGACGGTGTATGTGGGGGCCAGGGATCACCTCTTCCAGCTGGATGGATTGGATGGACTCCGGCTGGAGCAAGAAGAGACAACCGGTCCCGTGAGCGACAGCAAAGAATGCCTTCCCCCGGTCACTGAGTCCAACTGTCCCCAGGCCAGGAGAACCAGTAATCACAACAAATTACTACTGGTGGATCCAAAGGCGTTGGAGTTGATCACCTGCGGCAGCGTCCACCAAGGCACCTGCCAGAAACGCAGCCTGGCATCGATCAAGAAAGTTCTATTCTCCACCGAGAGGCCTGTGGACACACAGTACGTTGCAGCCAATGATCCGTCAGTGTCAACCGTGGGGCTGGTGGTGGGGCCTCGCGGCGGGGAAAAGACTGTGATGTATGTGGGAAGGGGCTATACTGCCAGTCACCCGCCCATCTCCACCCGCCACCTTTCATCAGAACCTGTGTTTTCCTATGAGGAGACAGCGAAACTGGCCGTAGCTGGGCGTCTGTCGGAGTATGACCACCATTTTGTGACAGCATTCACACGCCGCACATATGTGTACTTCTTGTTCTACCGCCGTGACATCAAGTCCGCATCGAGGGAGTACCGGACCTATGCTGCCCGAGTGTGCCTGGATGACACATCCTACTATTCCTATGTGGAAGTTCCTCTTGTCTGCCGATCACCATCCTCTCCCTCCAGGACTTACAACCTGCTCCAGGCAGCCCAGGCAAGTCTATGCATGAGTACATGAGTTCTTAGAAATACTTGCCTAGACGGGATCAGCAACTCAAAATTTAGTTGAATTTCTTTGCTGTAACAATTTCACATATCAGAGTGTGTGACTTTCAGATCATGCTTTCAGAAATGTTTTAACATCAGAATTACACTGACGCTGGCTGTGTTGAACTTTCCTGAGTTTTTCCCACGCCTTTGTTGCAACAGGTGGGACAAGGTGCAGGACGGGAGGGCAAGGATCTGCTGGGAGTCTTCTCCATCCGCAGCAGCTCCACAAACAACAATCCCTTGGATGCCTCAGCTTTGTGCGTTTACCCTCTGGATGAGCTTGACAGACACATCGACTCCACCCGTGATCTCTGCTACACCCAGGATGGAAGGGTGGAGGGAAGAGGAGAGGTGGCCTACATAGAGTACGAGGTCAAGTCCAGCTGTGCCAACCTGCCCCTGGTAAGGACACAGCATATAGAGGAAGCTTTGTTTTTGCATCTTAGCATCAACATCAACCTGATGTTGATACTGACCTTTTCTCTGATGGAAGAAAAGCAAATAATTTGACGCTATGGGATTTTAAAACAAGGACTTTGTCAATAACATGCTGATATGAGACTCAAATTACTGTTACTCTCTGCTCTGCTTAGTAGAATTGCATACTACAGTGTTTTCAGCTCCGTGTGCTTGTTACAGAATGGACACTGGCCTTATAGTACATACATTAGGGCTATCCATCATTATGAATCATTTCCTGCTCACTTTATGTACCTGAGGTTTATTGACTCAATTGGTTTCAGTGGTTAGAGAAAGACAAAACAGAGCAAACTACAGCCAAGTAACAAAGGATGCCTGGATTAGCGAGATTATAAACTGAATAACAGGAAGGAATGACGTATTTTTAGACAGACAAGCCTTGTAATGAGGTCCTCATTGAAAAGCCCAGAGCTCCCAGATGCCCCAGGAGTAGCTTTGCCCAGCTGCAGCCCTCCAGTGACCCCCTCTGCTGTCCTGCAGCCACTCAGGTCCTGCCAGCCCTCAGAACCATTTAATGGGATCGTTAGGGATCAATAAACCAAACTAACCCTGAATCAGCTGTGCTGCTGCTTAATGAGCTCTGACATGGAAGGATAGGAGTTCTTTTGAAACTCACTGACATGAGATGACAGAGAAAGAGGAGGGGGGATAGAAACAAGGGAAGAGAAATACTGTGACACAGAGAGTGACGGGGAAAAAGAACAAAACAATCTAGAGGGTAAAAATGAGATGCTAGAAGAAAGAGAGGAAGAGAAACATGCATTAGATCATAGTTCCCCATAAAAAAAATGATAACCCATCTTATTTTTTTAATAAATGAACTCTGAGGAGACTGAAAAAAGATGTCCCATTCTACCTCCTCCTTCAGGGCCAATTATCTAAGGCCAGAGCTTGGAAACCGGAAAGCAGGATTTGGAATGGTTGTTTTGCAAAACCAAGCAAGCGAGTTGGCTGTCTCTGTATGAGTCCACTGTAATCTATGGTGCAATCCTCTTACGATGAATTAAGAGGATTCAAAGGCTCTGAGGCAATAGCAGGAAAGAATGGTAGACTGGTTGAAAAGACATGAATGTGAACTTGTTAGTCTGATGCTTTAAGTGTTGGACATATCACGACAAGGGCGCAGGTTTGGTTTTAACTATAGTAGGGACTTTTTTTTGTCAGACAGCCAAAATAATTGTGTAATTGTGTACTTGCTCTGAATCACTCATTTCTTTTTCATAGGCACATGTGCTCACACACGTACACACATAAAGAGCCTGTCTCTGCAAAATACTTACTTTACTGAATATGCATTTGCTGAACTTGTATCATGATTTTTTCTCTCAGTTTTATTTTATTGATAGACTACTTAACTAAAAACCTGAGACCAAAATAAATATTTAAGAATGGCGTTAAATGTTACAATAAAAAAAAATGCATAGGAACCTGTAGGTAATGTACTGCTCTGTTTAAACCAACTAGCTGCTGTGAGGCTTTCAAAGCTCACCTGAGATTCTGTCCTTTCAGTTTGTGGATTTGGGCGACACAACTCAAGAGTTTCATGACTAGAGCCACAGCAATGCTCAAACCTATCTTTAAATCATCTCAAAAACTTGTATTTGTATTATTTTACATTCAACTCTTGAACTTATGGCTAGATCTTTCACTATGATATCAGAGCTCATCTGAGAGGCTGCAGCCCACCTGTCTGTGTGTCGCTGTGCTGCTCAGGCTGCTGCTGACAGGACTTTCGGACAGGCTATGGCTCATTTAGCTTAGAAATAATGTTCATGTCTTAATGACACATATGCAATAATAACTCTGCTCATGACTCATGGAAAAGGGGAAAGATGACATTAATTAGTAAATATTTCTCTCACTAATTTCAAAGATTAATGTTTGGATTGATTACAGAACATTCTTATTAAGTAAGCTCAACTGTTACTGACACTTTGGTTCTTCTTTAAAAAGGACCAGATGTCTTAATTTGCTTTTGGGAGGAATTTTCACCAACAGTATTTACAGTAACCTGGCAACTCTCCAGAGATCTAACCTTTAACATTATGTGGAGTTAATGTGGCCTTCCTTACCCAAATCCACACCCATTTATTGTGATCAATAAAACAAGAATCATCTTTACAAGTGGTGGGTGCTGTTTCCAGTAAAGTAATTTTGGATGCATTCAGTTCAGATGAATACAGAAAATCGATGACAAAATGACAGTAATAAAACGGTCTGTTTCATGTTGACTAAACTCTCTGTCACGGTCATATGTTGTAGAATACCCTTAAGGCGTATCCCTGTGGCTCTGACCACACCCCAAGTCCAATGGCAAGCCGGATGGCTCTGGAAGCTAAAGCCGTGTGGCACACCTCGGCTGCCCTTCTCACTGCTGTTGCTGTCAGTGTCAGAGAGGGACACAGCATCGCCTTCCTGGGAGACTCCAAAGGGATTCTTCACAAGGTAGCTCTTCATTGCATGCACTGTTATACTTATTTTGTTTTGTTCCAGTTTCTTTAGGCCTGCCCCAGCATGCACTGGGTGGGAGGCAGGGAGTTGCCCTGGACACATCACCAGTGCATTACTGGGATAAAAAGATCTGTGCATCATGGAAATATTTGGGGCCATTAGGCAATGTTTTATTAAGGCAGTTTCCTAATTTTGTGTTAGGACTTGCTTGATACTTTGATCCATACAGTGCAACAATCAGCCCTGCCCATCTGGCTGCTACCGTCTAGTCCTTTAAAGGATGCCTATGAATCGTTTCCCAGCAAAGCAAACACACCTTATACCAGATAAAACATTTGCAACCAATTTCAGAGATTTTTTTTCTAAGTCTATGCCAGCTCCCATATACTTCTACATCGCTATGTGACTACAGCTTGAAGATTCCAGTCATTCCGACATTCACAGTGTTCCAACATACACAGACTAGCATACCACCATGATCCCATGCTTAATACATTTGCTTTTTGTTCTGTGGACTGCGGTATGTGATTGTTGGAGACTACAACTTCATGCATTTTTGAGCTAATGCTTTAAAGCAGTGATACCCTTTTCAAGTTTTTGGGAATGTATTGCCCAGAATATTTTTTTGGTGTCTCTGCTTTGTTTGTGAAGGTCTGAGCACTGCTACATTTGTCTTTAATGTCCAAAAATTGGTGTATATCACCAACTTTAGAGCAACATCTACATGGATGAGCTACTTTAGATGTGGGGTTCTAGATAAGAGGATTGCAGACATAACTCTGCTGTGAGGTATTTGTGGGGTGAGTAATGGTCTAGCAGGTCCGTTTTGCTGTGTGTGAGTGTGTGTGCGTGTGCTTGTTTGATGTGTGTGTGAAAAAGGGAGAGTGAGACATAGAGTCAGACATAGTACTTTTAGGTGGCAGATCAAAGCAGTACTCCATGTAGCCATGTGAAGTAAGCTATTGTAACAAGATTATCGTATCACAGCAGGAAAAATTCCAGAGCATCCAGATACCGGACTGTGTGTGTGTGTGTATGTGTGCGTGTGTGAAAGCCCGCAAATGGTAGCCCATTTTTGACTTCAAACTTGGGGTGGCCAGTCTAACTTGGATCAAATATACTCACCAACTCGATTTCAATGAAGGTGCAGACAATCTACAGAAGTGTCTCTGTTGGGGTGAAAGAAATAGTTTGACATTTTGGGAAATACACCCCCTCGCTTTCTTGCCAAGAGTTAGGTGAAAAGATATTGATATCATATTAAATATGAAGCCACAGCCAGGAGATGGTTAGCTTAGCTTAGCACAGACATAGAAAGCAGTGTGAAGCAGCTATCAACCAACACAGTCACCAATTAGCATGTTTTATCTTGTTTTTTTAATCCTTAAAAAAACCAACGTATAAAAAAAAAGAGTTGCAGCGTTATGGGAGGTTATGTGCCTGAGCACTGTTTTTTGTATGAATTAAACAGATGTAATGTGTTGGTGAGCTTTAGAGGTGCTTGTACGCAGATTCTTTTACCTTTGGACAGAGCCGAGCTAGCAGCTCCTCGCTCCAGCTTCATACTGTATTTAACAGACAGATAAAAGAGTAGTATCGATCTTTTCATCTGACTCAGAAAGAAAGCAAATAGACATATTCCCCAAATTTTTGAACCAAAGAGGAGTCATGTGGGGAACTCATCTAAATCACTGCAATGTCTTTTAAAGCTGCTAAACTTTGCTGCTAAATATCTGTTTTACAACCGTTGTAACATTCCACACAGACCTTGTTATAGAATTTGATTATTAGTATATAAGAATGCATTATAATGCATTCTTTACTAAATATGACATGAAAAATTACAAATGGCATAAATATGTAAATGACCAAGCATTTCTGAGGAACTTCTCATGCCATTATGTGTTAAGTGCATCCTCTTAATGGGACAACAGATTCTCCATTCTGTTTACAGTTATCAAGTGAGAGCCTCTTGGAAAGAGGATGAAAACCTCTGCTAATAATCTCATTAACATGAAGTAACATGAGAGTTTGAAGGCCTGGGAATCACTTAAGCCGGAGGTGTCTTCCTGTGCTTCATATTAGATTTGACTGTGTGGTAATCACATTCATCGCCACTTCTGCTGCGATCCTGCACAAGTGTGATTTGATTTGTGTTTGAGTTGCAAGCTGAGGAAAATATACCTTTTGTGTTAGTTTCTTTTTTTTTTGGTCAGCCCTTCATTTTAGTCTTGCAGTGTGAGGAATATACAATGTTGGTATATCTCATATACCACAACTTCTAAAGTGTCTGCTCTTTTTCTGGTGTATTTCTTCAGGTATATCTGGACCAAGATGGCCAAGTGGAGGTATATGCGAACACAACCATCCAGCCCAACTCGCCCATTAACAGTGACCTTATACTGGACCAGAATGGAGCACACATCTACATCATGACCAAAACTACTGTAAGTCTTAAAGATGCTGCAGTAGTACACTAGACAGTTGTAAGGGGTAAATGTCATTATCTGTTTAAAAAAAATAATACAGTATGTGGAATCCAGCAGATTAGTTGCTTTCACAGGTTTCATGTGTGAAACTACTCAACAGATGTGTAAACAGCCGTAGCCTTTTTGGTGAGCCTGTCCATTCAACCGCTCACCCAGATGTCTCCATACACGAGACTGAACATGGCTTGTCATTCATTGTCAGACAATTTATCGTTTGTCAGAGTTTTTCAGGCTTTGATACTTCCTCAAGCTGTGTCTCTCTCACAGAAAAAGAGGATAAAAGAATAAGAGGCAAAGAGCATTAAAGAAAACAGAGGCCAGCTGGCTGTCGAGGTCAAAGGTCACTAACCCCACTGTGATGGGTACAACAGTCAGCAGGAGGTGTAAGGTCGGCTATAACAATGGTATTGATCAGAGAAAGTGGCCTCCATTGTGTTGGCACACTCCCTACAGAGTGTCTGTGTGGGTAGCTATAGATGCTGATGAATGGTTATGGGAAACTGCTGCTCTATACATCAAGTGGGCCATCACACTTCAAGACCACAAGACATCTTCATCCAAATGTAGAGCTGCAGCCACATGTAAATATCAAATAACTTGCATCTGAAACAATGTGAGTATTATTACTTTGGGGAAAAAATAATATTTTTTATCATAACCAATATTTCTCTGACTAAATAATGCCAAACTAAACCTACATGAAGGAGCAAAATGTAAGAGACAGATAATTATGGAACCAACTCATTACTATAATATTGTATCATTCATAAAAGGATTTTTTACCTGTAACCTTAGATTTATAAACGTTTTTTACAAAACAGCTGTTTCCATGAATTAGCTTTCAAACTTAATTGTCATGTTAAAAAGACTCAGCTAGTGTTAACATATCTAGCTAGCTGAATAACTGTGAGCTAATGGCGTGGTTAATTTAAACTCATAGCGCTGGCAAAGCTAACCAAGTTCATGACTGCTAACTAACATTTTGTTGCAGTCAAGCTCATCCACTGAGATAGTAACAGATAATAACATTAACAGATAATATTATGGACTATGATATAATGTCAGTAACTGAAGAAAATTTTTGAAATTTAACAGACTATCTAATGAGAGGTTTGCTGTCTAAATATGTCTGTGGGCTAGTTTGCCTAATTTGAACTGGGAAGGTTGGGAGTGCTAATGTTTACTAGTTAAGATAGTCAACCTAGATAACATAAGGCTAGACTGCTTTTTCAGTGAGCTGCAAGAATTGCATTTTTACTTAAAACTTGTTTGGTCTAACCCTCCCTCCAAGCAAAAGAAATTAATTAATTGCCTTTAGCGATTCAGGTAAGCTAGTTAGCAAATTGAGTATGAAAGGAGTTGTTGTAAATGAATGATTACAAGTTATTTAACATCACCATGGCATTAAATATATGTTATATTATTATATTATATTAAGAAGAATTAAACAAAAAAGAGACCTACACACCAAAAGTGGAGGATAGTCTCAAAACAAGGTAGTGGTGTTTGGTGGTAGTTAACAGTCCTTTACAAGGGCTCATCCTTAATGATTTCTTTGGAGTGCTGTGAGAGTGAGAGTGAGCCTGTGAGTTTACAAAATAAAAGATATTGTTAATGCAGCAGCCCATTTAGATGGATTTCTACTTTATTAGATAGTCTGTTATACAGTAGAGACCAGCATGGTGGAATTGAGAGGATCAATACTAGTAGCATACCACTGCTATGCACCCGATTTACCACAGAAAGCAGTCTGAGTATTGGCCCTCACTTATATGTGATTTTCAGGTAGAGAAGCGTCCAGTGGCAGAGTGTGGGGATCACCTGGACTGTCAGTCCTGTCTGTCTGCCAAGGACCCATACTGTGGCTGGTGTGTCCTGGAGGGGCGGTGAGTCAGTGTGAAAAAACATGGAAAAAGTTGGGCTGTGGTGAATGTTTTCATGCATTCTTTTGGTCTTTACTTGTCTGTCGTACTCACAACTTCTCTGTGGTATTTCAGGTGTGGCCAGCGCTGGGAGTGCCAGCGAGGGTCTGTGAAGGGTCAGTGGTTGTGGAGCTTTAACCAGACACAGCAGTGCCTCAGTATCCAGCACCTCAGCCTCTACAACATCAGCCGCGGGGAGAAAACTGATGTAATATAGGGGGGCGGGGGGAGTGGGAATAATGCACTATAATTGTCTACTGTGTGCCTGTTATTGTCTTTCTTGACTCCATCCATCTCACAAAATGGATTTTTTGCTTTACAAAAATATTTTCTATTTTCTTGGTGGAGTAGGAACAAAATTAATCTTTGGTATCTAATTATCGGTTGAGTTGAACCAACAATGGATAGAGTCATAGAGCGACACTTCTATGTTTAGTTTTACATAATAAATAAAATATGCCACTTTTGCAGACAACAAAATAATTTATTTCTGCTCTGTTTATTTCCTTTTCCATCTTTTACATTGTTTTTCTTAATGTCCCTTCTCCATTCTTTCCCCCCTCCCTCAGATCACGGTGTCAGTAGAAGGCCTCCCCGGTCTAGGAGAAGGAGAGGCCTACTCTTGCTTCTTCCAGGACACAGAAACTCCTGCCACACTCACTAACACTGGTGTGATATGCCCCACCCCTGATGCCACAAGTCTGCCTCCCATTGACCATGGTGATGGTGAGCGTCACAGTATTTGTTCAGCATTGCTACACGATGGACCAATTCTTTTCTGCATATACAAAACATAAACCATGGTACAACAATGGCTGTTATTTTCCAAATCTCAATTGCAAGTCAAGTCATTAACAGAGCTAAATAAGAGTGAAAAATGCAGTATTCATTACAAACATAAGTCTTAATCGAAGTTTGTATTGTAGCAATCATGCCCTGAAAACTGGTTTGTTCTGATACAGAGTTTGTGATGGTGATCCTGTCATTGCGTTTCCTAAATGTGACGGTAGCAGAGACGGAATTCACCTTCTACAACTGTAGCTTGGTCCAGCAGCTCTCTGGACGCCGGCCGTGAGTACACGCACACATATCATGTCTCTCATCTGCTTGTAATCTCAACCTGTTCGCACATTGGATGTCTGAGAGTGAATTTTAACAAGCAAAATGTGAGGAGGTTCAATTCCAAGAAAAAGATGAAACATAGATAATGCAATGCTAGAGGGCTTCCAGACTTTTTCATTGTCACAATTTTTTTATCATTAATTATTTTCTTGTTCTGCCTTTACTCCTGCTGTGGGCTCTGCCAGATGCCATGGGTGTGTTAGCAGTCCCTGGGGGTGTAACTGGTGTATTCACCAGCATGTCTGCACGCACAAACACACCTGCAGCCAAGGAGTCACCATCTACAACCAAAATGTGAGTCCTCACGTAGTTTGAAAAGGGACGGTGCTTGATTGTTTTGAGATGCTGTTTATATGAAATAGATTTCAGGTGCAGAATATAATTCAGAAGGATGAGGTTTGTTTTGTATTAACAAAACAAACTTGATCCTTTGTTGATTCAGGTTTGTTTTTGTTCATTATTTTGCACCTTGAACCATGCTGTACATAGTAGTTTGTGCATGTTTGCTGTGTTTGGAGCATTTTTCCATTTTCAGTTTGTCTTTTTTATTATAGTTTTTACCACAAATCTTTTTTTTCACTTATAAGTTGCTTCTTAATGTATTTGTATACCCCTTTGTTTTATCCTAATTTTGTCTTCCCCTCACCTTTTTTCTTGTCCTCTCCCTTTCTTACTTGTTCACTACTCCATCATCAAGTTCAAACCGCCAACACCCACCATCCCACCACCCACCAGAAAACTGACCCCTTTACCTCCTACTGTCCTGACTGCTACAACAACAACAAAAACAACAACCATAACAACACAGCCACCACCCACAGAGACACCTACCCCTACCACAACAGCTGTCTCTTCAATTACCACCACAGTGACTCCACCCACCACCCCTAATGCTGAATCCACACCACCCATTACCCTGGCCGCAACTTCCCCCTTCATCAGGATCTTCACTCAGGCCACCACCATACACACAGATGTCAGCACCACAGGCGGGTCCCTCTCTGATGTGGAGGGAGCGACAGAGGGAGATGTTGGCACTACCAGAGGTTTTTCAGAGGATGAAAAAATTGGTGTTGATTTGATGATAGAGACTGAAATCGTAGATATCGCTGACGAAATTCCCCACACTACATTACCCAGTAGCACTAGTGGCCAGGTGGACTCTGACCTGAGTCTTTTAGAGCCATCTGGTGAAGTAGTGGGCTCTTCCTCTGATATAAGCTCAACCACCTCCAGCGAAGTTGTCATTTCAACAGACCTTTCTACCAGTAACCATAAGGAGGCCATTCCTCTGGCAGACTCTGAAGAGAATGACTCACCTCCGTGGTTGAAGGAGTGGGAGAAGCCAGAGAGAGAGGCTGACGTGTATGGGGAAACACTCCTACTTCCTACAACAGGTTCATTTGTTGCAGGCACCAGTGAAAAGTTGCTAATCTATACACAATCACCTGACACAGTTACTGACCCCAACTCTGAATCTTCAGCAAACTACCAATCAGATTCTACGACTGACTCTTATTTTCTGGTGAGTGCAGAAGCCATGTGTGCAGCTAGTGTAGAAATGTTTCCCCCGTAACACGGGAAACTATTGTTTTAGCAACTTTTAAAGACATTGAAGTGATTTAAATTAATTCCCTGCAGGACTATGTCAACTTTAAAAGGAACAGTTAGACATTGACATGAAGCTACAGCCAGAAGGTGATTAGCTTAGCTCATAATAAAGCCTGGAAGAAGGGGGAAACAGCTAACACCTACAAACACCTCTAAAGCTCATTAATTAATACATTATATTTTGTTTGTTAAGTCTGTATAAGAGAACCAAGCTAGCATATTTCTCAAAATGTTGAATAGTTCCTTTAAAATACTGCATAGGAAGATTAAAGCTTTAATCTGCAGTCAGTATATAAAACTACTATTGAATACTAAATACTACACTTCTTTTGTTCTTATCTTCAGTAGTTCTTCCGTCAACAAGAAAGGCAAATGATTGACACAAAATCAATGTAATCTCAGATGCTAGGATGAAACTCAAAGCAGTAACCTGACAGGTTTTATTGACTAGCCTGCCCTCTCCATGCCATTTCTGTTCACCTCATTCAATGCAAGCTGCAAATGTATTAATCCAGACCATGAATTTCCTCCTACAAATTCAGGAAAGTTGCTATCCCTGATCATACTTTGTTTATGACGTCAACTCCCTCCTTGTGTTTTACTTGTATGTCTAATATTTCATTGCTGTGATGTGTTTTTCTGTCAACGTTTGCATATTAGTTTAAGGTTTTCCGTCTCCCATTATATGTTGATTTATTTTTGAAAGAGAATTCACCTTTCTTTTATAGAATTAAATGATTATGTTAGCTATGTCAGAGCATGTTTTATATAGTATATGACCAACAGTATGTGGACCATCTCAGTTTGTCAAAAGGTCCAGGGGGGCAGTCTGACAGGCAAATCTGGCTTTGGTGGATGGGAGGAGAATGGAGTCTGCCCAGATACACAGTACCAAGTGTAATGTTATGCCTTCAAGGAATGATTATTTGAGGCTAATTTAATGAGTCGTGCTAAGGCCCTTAGTCTATGGTTCCAGTTTGGAAGGAACTAGAAACAGTCAAATGAAATGTCCATACAAAACAGTTTTGTGAAGATCTATGTGGAACAACTTGAGTGACCTGCACAGAGCCCTGACCTCAACCTCTCCAAACATCTTTGGTATGAACTGGAACATGAGCCAGGCTAAATTGCATAACAGAAGTACCTAACCCTAATGTCACTTGTTCCAACAAATGTTCAAACATCTAAGGGGAAGTCCATCTCAGACAAGCGAACTTTGTCTTAGCAGCCCGGAGCAACCTCATATAAATGCCCATAACCATGAAATGAGATATTCACAAAGCAGGTGTCCACATATTGTTGGCCATTTAGAGCAGATTCCATTTGCACGGTCTATAAAATACGGCTGCATTTTCTTTTCCATTATGTATAGATATTATAATGGTTAATAATGTGCCATCAGGAATGTCCGTGTGTGGAGAAAGTTCAGGATTCCTCTCTCCTTCCCGTCAATGTGGAGAGGAAGATCACTCTGGTGGGACACCACCTTAACCTGTTTCAGGTAATGTAACTGTCCATAGGAGTAGTGTAGTTCTACTCTTAAGCTGTTCATATCATGTTTAAGCAAAAAAAAAAACCCAACATATCCATCTTATACGTAGCTTCAGAATTCAAAGGTTTGGGGCTGGGATTTGTTTGAGGTCGTCATGGATAGGTAAGTCCTGAAGTTTCTTCACCAGCACTGAGTACATGGGCAGCAGTACAAGGGCAGCTTTGCTAACATATTCTGAAAAGTAACTGTCCGGGGATATGCATACATTTTCATCTAAATTCACAAGGATGTAAAAGCTTGTATTAAATGCTTTAGACCACAGGGACTTCTAATGCATACTGTGGTTTTGAATAGATTTTCACTGTCATAACAAAACGGACATTATTATGTGAGCGATTGTTCAAAAATCCATAGTGTGAATTGTAGCTTTTGCATTGACAGTGTGGTACTATGACAGTGGGAAAAAAAAGTTTGTACCACCAACTGTCTACCTACTGACATGGGTCAAATACAATAATTTGTAATATGTGTGTACTTAAAAGTATGTGGTATGTTCTTTTAGGATGAGAATTTGGAGTACGAGTGTGTGTTGGACATCGAGAATCAGTCAGTGGTGGTGGATGCTTCTGTGGAGCTGGATGCCACTCAGCAATCAGTCTTCTCTATCACCTGCCAACCACATCAGGTCAGACATTTCTAAATGTAGTGATTGAGCACAATGTTTTGAATTTTTTAGGCTACATGCTTCAAGTAGTGGTGGTGTCTGTTCTTTAAAGAACGGGCCTGTCTCTGAATTATTAGATGGATGAGCTTTGCCATATAGGCCAGAATATAATTGTTTATGTTCATTCACATAATCATCAATGTAATTAAATAGTGTTCAGAATTGTAACATTGTGGCTCTTGAATTTCCTTTGGATCAGGTTTCTGTGGATGGCAATCCTTTTTTTTGGTCTTTTGCAAGCAAAAGCATCTCTCAGGAGCTCACTATACATAATTTGAGTCACTATTCTGCAGCCACGATACAAAACATTGAGAACTGATTTGAGAATTTATCTGATTCTGTCTGTCTCAGTGGGATGGAGTAAACCTGAACCCATCTGGTACCATTCATAATGTTTGTAAATGTGTATAAATCAACAAAAAGAGCGGTCACAAACAACCGTATACTACATCAATAAACCAGACGCGTGCTATAATAACAAAAATCAATAAATTGCCTTCTCTTGATGATGTAATTTTGCGTTTGCATGAGTGTGTTTCATTAGCTCTCATAACCAATGTATCTGCAGATAATTTGACACATACTGTAACTGCTTTGCACATGGCTCTGCATAACATCACCTCATACATCTCATAACGTGCAGTGTTTATGTTGTATTGACTGTTAATTGCTGTTCGTGTTTCAGTATGCCTATTCTGTCTTGATGGAGGAATATGCAGCCATGATCAACGTGAGAAGAAAGAACAACTTTCTCATCGACAGCGCTGAGGATCTGTATGGTGGGGGCCAAGTTTATAGTATTTGTCTGTGAGAGATGATGAGATATTCTGTTTATATACAGAATGTGCAGTAGATTCAGTGTGTGCCACTACGTACATACTGTATGTTTGTTTGACATTAAAATAACGTTGCTTCCTCACTGACGTCCTCTCTTCCTCTTTTCAGTGACTCTGTTCAATTGTTCAGTTGGACGGTCAGACTGCAGTCGATGTCGCACTGCTGACCCCAAGTATGGCTGCGTTTGGTGCGGTGGCACTGCTAGCTCTCGCTGTATTTACCAGGACTCCTGCACTGATGAGATTAAACACATCTGTCCTGCACCTGTCATTCACTTTGTAAGAATTTCTTATCTTCCTTTGAACACTTTTTTGCCTTGATAGGAAAAAGTAAGAGGAATGGGAAGAAGGGAAAAGGTAGTAGAGGAATTCATTTCATAATAATTTTAATTTTTGTGTCTGTTATTTTTATCTCGTCATGACTGCTGGATTTTTTTTTGTGCAGTCTCTTTTATTCCTCATTTCTGTGTGACAGCTCATACGGGCAGACGGAACTCCTTTCATTCGGTTCAGTTCAGTTTTTATCGTTCTACATGAAAATTTAAGTTGCAGCAAGCAAATCAGACACATTCATCTCCTCTTCATCGTTCTGCAAGAGAGAGGAACCACTCCAGTTGAAACATGTCAAAACAAGACAAAAAACAGGAAGTGCAGGGAAAGAGAGACGGGAAATGACATGCAGCAAAGCTCCCTGGCCGCACCTGAAACGAGGGCGTTGTGATTCATGGTTGGCATCTTAAACGTCAGGCTATTGGGCACCATAATATTGTTTTGTGTCATATTCAAGTGACTAAACAGCAGTATTCACTGTATCTGCTTTGGTAATTGTGATTTGTGGCAAATAAATGAGGGAATTATTTCGCTTTATTTTCAGTCTAACTTAAAATACCATGAATCAAACATAAACCTGGTTTAATGAATCCTTGCAAACCATGAGCTGACTGTGTCATTACATCCTTACTGTACACCCATTTTTATGCCCTGCTGTAATGGTATCTGAGGCATTACAGTATATTAGATTGGTGCAGTCTGACTGTCTGTGTGTGAATTGTAATCTTGTATAACTCAAGTAGAATGCAGTATATACATTTCATACTTGATGTCTTGTGTTTCAGTTGGACCCTGTGTCCGGTCCTGTGGAGGGAGGGACAGTCGTGACTATTTCAGGCTCTAACCTCGGCCAGAGAGCTGAAGACATCCAGAACTCAGTCACAGTTGCTGGGGTTCCCTGCAGTGTAATCCACAGCAGATATGAAGTCTCCTCAAGGCAAGTCAACGTTACACCACAAAATGAACGGCTTGTAAAATGTTTTCTATGTTTCCTAGTTGTAACAGTTGTATGTTTATATCTTGTAGGATAGTGTGTGAGACTTCAAGCAGTGGAGGAGAGAAGAGCGGCCACGCCTCAGTCAAAGTGAGGGGAGGAGGACTCGGACTGTCGGCTCAGATCTTTAGCTTCCAGGTAAATGCAGCAACAGCCTGTATGTTTACATGCACAAGAAACCAGGATACACAGGAAAACAGTGAACATACGCTGGAGTGTGTCTCTAAACCCCTACCTTGGAAACAGTATTTCTCATATATGTGAAGTTAAATCAGGTCACTGCAGAAACCAGGCTATAACCTTTTACTTAGATGCATGTAAACTCACAGGATGACTACAGAAATTACTGCTACAGCCTGTCAGCAAGCCTCACTTTATGCTGCAGAATTGTATAACTGTGCAGACGCAATTAAACAAACGTTATAAAAACAAAGACATCTCTTGGGCATTTTCACACCCAGTTCATGGGCAGCAGTTATTTTGAATTCTGGCGTGTTTCCCCCTGAGTTTGTAAATATATGAGAACACAGTAATCGCTCTTGGGTGTGGACCAAAACAGACGGCACTTGCTGAGAGTGAAGTCCCTTGGTATTTTTCTAAATTAATCCCAAAATGCTTCATTTGAATAGAGTGATACGACTGTGACCTGTTTGTGATGAGACACAACCACAGAAAGTACAGAGAGAGATGTGTTTTGACATGAATTTTACAAATTTCGCTGTTTAATCTCCATGGTCATTTACCTCACATACGGAAACGACAGCTCCCACGTGGCTTTTGTTAATTAGGCTTCACTTGAAATTGTGCCTTGTGTAATGTAAGTGAACCCTTGCAATGCAATAAAGTAATAAACTCATCTCCTTATTTACATTACAGTAAAAGGACTTCAGGTTTAACAACAGTCTTAATTAATTGGCCCAAGTGACAAGTAAATTAATTGTGTTACTAGCTGGCTGTGAGACAACCCTATAGTGTTTCCCAGAATGCCCCGGTGTCCCTTTTATCTCCTCAATAAATCTTCCACTCAATATTGGCTTATTGATTGTATTTTTTTTTTCTCTCTTGCACATCTTTGCATCTCGTCCTTAATCTGTCTTTTTCTCCTTGTTGCTCCATTACAAGGATCCCGTACTGAGCAGCATCTTCCCTCAAAGAGGGCCTAAAGCAGGGGGCTCGTCTCTTACCATCAGAGGCCGGAGACTGAGGACTGGACACCCGAGTGAAGTCAGCGTCCTAATTGGAGGAGTGCCATGTATTGTGTAAGTGTCTCTAATTTACCACAAGTTTTGACAAAGGGTTTTAATGTTAAGAGTGAAAAATCACACTTTTTATTATATAATTATTTGTGATAGAATGTCTGGACAGAAGGTTAAAATGTGAAATGTCTTTCTTTGTTTAGGCTAAACATCCTGGAGGATCAGATCAGCTGTCTGACCAGAGGCAGCAACAGAACAGGCGAACACGCCATCACTGTGCGGTTTGGTGGAGCTGAACGCCATCTACAGGGTTTGGTGTATCATTACACTCCCAACCCCAACATCACAATGGCCGCTCCATCCAAAAGCTTTCTCAGGTGCTTGTCAGTCTTGATAAAGCAATATAGAGGCTTTCAAGACACTCTATATTCAAACCATATAAGTAGAAGACATAGTGTAATTGCTGTGGTGACACTGTTAAGCTTTGCCTGGATACAGATAAGAGTTAAGTAAGATGAAGACGCCAAATCGCTACCGTTTAACAGCAGAGACAACAGGAAGGAATCTATCTTAAGAAGTAAATTGAAAGATGATGTTTGTCTCGTCTCATCTTCATCTGGAGACCACTTTAAGAGAAGAAGCTGATCTCTTTTTAGTCTAGATTTACAAATGGCCAGAAAACCTCCACTTGTGCTCAGGCTTTTACGGTGCTTAAAGGTTAAGATTTAACTCAGGATCCTGATGTATTTGTTGAAAAATTAGCAGGTTATGAGCATGCGTTACAGTAATATGCTGAGTTGTCATTGCCTTTTTGTTAAATTATCTCTTGAGAGGTTGTGAGCATAGACACCAAAATTATCCTGGTTTCCTACACGTACAGTAGTATGTGGGAGTAATATTGAATATTCGTACGGGAGTAGCATTGTCTAAAAGTGAAAAAATTGAACGTGACAAACTTTTGTGACATGCCTTTAAGAGGGATATTTACTACAAATCTGCAGCCCTTTGTAGATACTTAACAGTCAAATTCTGTTCACTGAAGGAACCTTTCAAGGTTGTTCGCTGGTAAAATGGAAAAAAGCGGCACCACTGAAAATTGTGTTTGGTCTCATTCAGTATGTATTTTCATGGGGTTTCTGTTTAATATGAGAGGAAGAGATGGAACAAGTAGCCACTTGATTTATCACTGCTGACTGACCATTGTGGCACAGGAAACTGCGTCTGAAATTTAATATCAGGGGGAAAACAGATGTAAAATCTGACATTTTTATCACACACACACAGAAGGAGAGAGACTATAGCAGAGAGAAACAGAGAGTAGAGACGGACAGACAGAGGGAGAGAAATGTATGCACCATATGAAAAGAAAGTTACTTTACAACGCAGTGGTAACAACCTGTTCTCACACGACTTAAACATTTTGTTTCTCCCAGTGGCCTTCTGCTTTTATGTCCTGATTTTTAATGGCTCACAACAGCTCCAGTCCAGTGCGATACGACAAAGGTAGCCAGTAACACATATCAAGTGAGCCTCTTTTATTTTACAGAATTTATATAATCAAAGGAATTTAAAAGATTTACCAAAAATCCCCCACATTAATTTTCATGACTTATTCAATCACTGATCCCTGACAACATCAGATTATTACATAATATCTCATTACAATATCTCTGATGATTGATTTCTTCTTGCGGGATGAATGCAGTTCCAAAAATATCTTCCCTTCAACTAGTATTGTAAGTTCAGCAGCAAGAAACACTTCCTTTAGAGCTCCATTACTTTCCAGGTGTGAACAGCATGCATCACAACAGCCCAGCATCAGTATTATTTACTTATTTACAATAGCTGCATTTTATCAAAATCAGATGGACTGCAGCTGATGAACTGCAGCTGAGCTTATTTAAATTGCCAACTACATTCAACACTTGTGGTTACAAAATACTGTACCCAAGACAGTGATTTGCAACAAGCTTACTAAATATCCCCCAAAGGCAGCAGTTAAATATGACATATGATAAATTAACTACCATGATCTTCTTCTTTTTCACTACTTTCCCCTGAAGTGGAGGGAGAATCATCAGAGTTTCTGGTCAGAACCTGGATGTGGTCCAAGAGCCAAAAATGAGGGTCACCCTCAGTCCTCCAGATACTCTCCCTCCGAGGAAGAGAAGGAGCATCAGTAGGGGGAATGAGGGAAGCCTGAGCAGAGGACAGGATCACCTGGGTCCACTGAGGAGATGGAGGAGGATCGTCCCAGAGGCAGACTGCCCCGAGGGTACACTCTGTCATGTCAAACAGGTTTGTATATGTCATTACTTCTTACTGTGATGATCATAATTTTCCTTTATAAACTGATATTTCTAGAGTGTGCCTAACGTATCATGTCATCGTTCCTTTGGTCTCCTCCACCGATTCCAGTACGAGTCTCGTTGCACAGTGAACAGCTCTTCCCTCATTTTATGTCCGACCCCGGCGGTCGGTCCAGAGGCCAGGAGGGCAAGGGTCAAAGTTCATTTCCTGCTGGACAGTCTCCATTTTGACTTCAGCACCGTGGGGAATGAAGCCTTCAGCTATGAGCCCAACCCAAAGCTCTACTCACTGAACCAGAATGACCCCAGCAAACCCTACCACCACAAACCCGGCAGCATCATCTCTGTTGAGGTGGGTGCCAGTAACCTTCATCTTCTTCTCTCTACTGGGTTTGAGAAATAGTCCCAGGCCTAAGAACAGCTTTATACAAACACAGTTTCAATACAAATGCTGTAATTATCAATACTGAAACAGAAAGGTCATGCTACTTTATGTCATCTTTTCCTTCTAGGGGGAGAACCTGGATCTCGCCATCTACAAGCACGAGGTGGAGGCTCGGATAGGGGAGGGAGTGTGTTCGGTGAAGACCCTGACACACAACCACTTGTACTGTGAGCCACCAGCCCAGCAGCCTTCAGTCACAGCCATTAAGAAACCAGATGGCATGGACAGTCTGCCTGAGTTCACAGTGAGTAATAATACTAAGAAACTGGAATTCAAATTCGGTGCACATTTACATTCAGTGGGTAAAGGATACAGTAGTAAATCTGTGTAAAAGGAACAACAGTGTGTGCTTGTATTTAGGGCCTGAGCACCAAGTGGTGCGAAGGCGCTATAGTAATGCAAGGAATTATTATTATCCAAACGAATTGCATTTTTGAGTGGCTAAAGGTGCTCGAAAACTCACAAAACTTTGCACATGTGTCAGCAATGGTGAAAAACTATGATTTAGGGGTCTTGGGCATAGCTGTGGCAAAATGGCTTGATAACGCCCTGACAAAATATCAAAGTTGAAGTCCCCACATAATGTTTCAAGTAGATATACCAAATTTGGTAGGCAGATGTAACATCTCCAGACTTAAAAAAGCCTCTTGGAGCCATACCGTAAACCCAACAGGAAGTCAGCCATTTTGAATTTACTGTACAATTTTTGTGCAGTTTTTACCATTTACAGGCATTGTATTTTAACAAACTCCTCATAGAGAATTAACCAGAGCAACTTCAAATTTGGTCGGTGTCATCTAAGGACGTTTGCATGCTAAGTTATTAAGCTCTTGAGTTTTCATGAAACGTCCTTGACATGGCGTACCAGTCAATTTGCATATTTCGCCATGAAACAAGAAGTGATATTTAACTCCTTCACGCAACATCCAATATTAATGACAATGTATATGCATGTCAGGTGACCTCCACTAAATGTGTTGCTGCATTAATGACCCACTTGTTTAGCACCGCCTACTGGCAACAGGAAGCAAGCCTTATGTTACAAACTTCCTTTAATTTACATGTAATTTAAAGTGTGTGGTATACATTTGTAGCAACATAATGTACGTTTAGTTTTCTAGCACCACATAGTGGACATAGGAAATTATTGTTATCTCCAACATACAATGTCCAATATTCATGAAAATGTATATAGGTATCTGTTGTACTCTGGTAAATGTATTGCTGCATTGTGCTGCTCCACAATAACAACACTTCGATTGCAGTATGCTATGACGTCCACAAAGGTGCAAGGGCCTGATCATCGCTTCTTGCAGCTTTAATTTTGTTTCATTTTTCATTACTGTTTAACTTAAATTTTCTTTAACACCCACACAAATAATGTCTGTCCTTTATTGTGTAAAAAGTCTGTCCTTTTTGCTTTCCAGGTGAAAATGGGGAACCTGAACTTCTCCCTGGGCAGAG
This sequence comes from Thunnus albacares, assembly GCF_914725855.1. NCBI lineage: Eukaryota > Metazoa > Chordata > Actinopteri > Scombriformes > Scombridae > Thunnus > Thunnus albacares. The sequence goes on along the minus strand of NC_058110.1, from coordinate 8,178,437 downwards.
TGCAGTATGACAGCCAGGCCCAGTCCACATTCCCCCTGGAGGCCCAGGTGGGAGTTGGGGTGGGAGCCTCCATAGTGGCTCTCATTGTGCTCATCATAGTCCTCATATACAGGTAAACACATACAGTACTCAATTATTTCATTTTAATTCCACTGACTTAACCTTATTGTCCTCAGCAGACTGCATTGTACAGTTGGTTGCACACTTAAGGATCATACTGTATATGCAGTTTGTAGTCCTACTCTTATGTAATAAGGCTTTATTTCTTGATCTAAATGATGCTAATTCATCATTGATGATTTTCAGGAGGAAGAGCAAACAGGCCATGAGGGACTATAAGAAGGTGCAGATACAGCTAGAGAACCTGGAGACCAGTGTGCGAGACCGGTGTAAGAAGGAGTTCACAGGTACCAATCCAGACATTCTCTACTAACTTTTAAACATAACATCAGCTCAATGCTGTCCTAAAATGAGGAAAATACTCAAACTGATGCTTTCATCTCTTTTCCTTCCCTCAGACCTGATGACAGAGATGATGGACATGTCCAGTGATCTGGTGGGTTCAGGGATTCCCTTCCTGGATTACCGGGCCTATGCTGAGCGCATTTTCTTCCCGGGTCACCAGGAGTCACCACTGAGACGAGATCTGGATGTTCCAGAAAGTCGAAGGCAGACTGTAGAGCAAGGGCTGGTTCAGCTGTCTAATCTGCTCAACAGTAAACTCTTTCTCACAAAGGTCAGCCAACAGGTTTATGTTTTTTTTTCTTAATTGAAGTAGGTTATTAAGTGATTTTTTTAAAAAATTTGTTACTGCAACAGATCAAGATTCTCAATTTTTTTTGGTGTAGAAACTGTAATGCAGATTTTCCATAACACTGTTTTTCCCAATAACTTGATGTCTCAGGTAGACAGGACAAATTTGCTTCACATCTTCTTATACCTGTTGTCCCTCCAGTTTATTCACACTCTGGAGGTCCAGCGGACATTTTCCCCAAGGGACCGGGCCTACGTGGCCTCTCTGCTAACTGTAGCCCTGCATGGTAAACTGGAGTACTTCACAGACATCCTGAAGACCCTGCTTAATGATTTGGTGGAACAGTATGTGGCCAAGAACCCCAAACTGATGCTCAGGAGGTGAGGAAAGGACCAAATATGTCAATTTCTGGAGTTATCCTTGTTAGTGGGTAAGGGGTTTCCTTTATCCATAGATTGTTATGTATTACTTATGTGTGTGCTTTAATTTTTTCCAGAACTGAATCAGTGGTTGAGAAGCTCTTGACAAACTGGATGTCCATTTGTCTATTCACCTTTCTGAGGGTATGTAGTGAAGTATTTTACACTTGACTAGAGCCCAATAACTTGAGGATGAAACTGTGAGACGCTTTGATTTTTCTTGTTATCCTCTAAAATACCACCTGAAATGACACTCGATATGAAGTAAATATTGTTTTACACACCCTCTGCCAACGCACAATAAGCACAGGGCCATGTATCCTACACACACTATCTATTTTGTCGAAGTTATATTGATAATTATATTTCATTCACTACATTTTAGCTCTATTTTTCAATATTTAACTTTGAGGGTCAAAACAAACATCATACATGAATAATTTAAATAAACTATCACATACTAATTAAGTAATACAAATGAGAATCAAATGTAATGCAGAGACACACGGCTAATCACAGCACAAAAGTGAAAAATGTTCTACTCACACCACTGACTTCTTCTGGCCTTTAGTGAAGAGAAGTCATCAATCAAGTCATTGAAGTCAAACTTGGATTTTGAGAAAAAAAAAATTCTCCCTTGAAGTCAGATGCGATCTTAAGGCAGAGTACATGTTTGGAAATGTTGACTGTTATCCACAATCCAGCATTTTAAGCTAAGTTCATCAGGTGTGATAAAAGGTCTGAAGTGAAGTAATGGAGGCCACTTGGTCAGGAGACCCATCGAATGACTCTTAAATTAATTGACCTTCTGTATTTATACTTGACCAGGAATCAGCAGGGGAGTCGTTCTACATGCTGTTCAGAGCAATAAAGCACCAGGTGGACAAGGGACCTGTGGATGCTGTGACAGGAAAAGCCAAGTACACACTGAACGACAACCGGCTGCTACGAGAGGACGTGGAGTACCGCACCCTGGTTAGAACACACACATACATTATATACTGTATATTAACACAGCCAGGGTTAATTAATGTGTTTACAGTGTCAGTGAAATTCCATCTCCCACAATTAGTTAATTACAGTATGTACTGATTTAAAGTCATGAACACACAATTATGGAAAATAATTGTGTATATTACTTAAAAGGCTGACTTTTATTTTTTGTTTTTCTTTGTTCTCTTTTGCAACTGCATACACATAAACATATCAGACTTAAACTAATTTGTTTAGGCCATGCTCACACACAGTAATCATACATACAGTAGTGGTGTATGTTTTACATTTCTGCCGGTAACCAGCCCTCCTGTACATCTCTCCAGACCCTTAATGTTGTGATGTTAAATGCTGTGGCCAGTGGAGGCACCACTTCCCAGACAGTGCCTGCCAAGGTCCTGGATTGTGACACCATCACCCAAGTTAAGGAGAAACTTCTTGAACAAACATGGAAGGGAACCTCATTTTCCCAGAGGCCGCACATTGACTCATTGCACCTTGGTAAGTGGTTCACCTTATCACCTTCTCCTTACCATCTTGATACAGTGATAAGTTGGCAGTAGATCTTAGGTAGCATTTGATCATATTAAAGGATGGAAGTCAGCAGTGTTTGATGTTTTTCATACTTTCAACAAATCCCATGAAAAGAACGAAAGTAACAATGAATTGATCCTACTAACAAGTATTGTCTGTGTATTGAAAGCCTGATATATCTTATTCCTCAATGCCATAGAGCTCCATTGTTGTCCAAAAACTATTAAAAGCTGAGAGCCACATTGTTGCACAGGATTACATGTTCTTTCATTACTCTACAATTTGGACTCAGAGTAAAAACAAAAATCCTCTGCACTGAATAAAAAATTGAACTTGTAGAGAAGCAACACGTGTGTCATATGTGCTTTTGTTCTAGTATCTTTGAGACTCACTCTTAAATAATATATAATATGCAGTTTTATGAGTTTACACAAACATTTTCCTTCCAGAGTGGCGTGCAGGCGTTGCAGGTCACCTAATCCTATCAGATGAGGACCTGACATCAATAGTGCAAGGCTCATGGAAGCGCCTTAATACACTGCAACACTACAAGGTCAGTGCAAGTCACATAAACACTAACATACACACACACATCAACCTAGCATGTGCAGAATAAAGCAGCTGTTAAAATAATTTCCCCACTGTTGTGCTACAATGGTGTAACACAGGTGCCTGATGGAGCAACGGTCGCCCTGGTCCCCAGGAACACCAAACATCACCTCCATGACAGCCATGACTACATGCCCGGAGAGAGTGAGTCTCATGCACACACACTCGTGTACACATGTCTTTATGTGTGCATAAGCAGCTGTATCAAGATGTAAGGGTAAGCAAATGTTGATCCATGCAGATCCTTATGCAGTCAGCTGAACAGAGTCTAAATAACCAGGAGAGGTCGCTGTTTGACTGTGTATATTTACAGCATGTTACAGTTGTTGAGGTGAAGTGTGAAGCTTAGAGTTGGTCTTAAACAAATTTCACTGTAGCAAAATAAGCAATATTATTGAAGATACCTGTATTCTTTGGACCCTTTTGTGCTCCTAATAATATAATGATTGTAACATTAAGAATTTGTGTTTGTAGTCACAAAAATCCACCTTGGTTTCACACAGTTTCAAAGCACTGACATCACGTGAACAGGAGTTAACCAACAGAAACATACTCATGCGACTGTTTGCTTCCTCCTATCAGAGACCCCTATGCTGGATGATGGGGAGGAAGGAGGAGTGAGGCTTTGGCATCTAGTGAAAGCGAGCGAGGAGTCCGAGCTGCCCAAGCACAGGAGAGGCAGTCTGAGGGAGAGGGGTGGAGAGAGAGCCAAGGCTATCCCCGAGATCTACCTCACACGACTGCTTTCCATGAAGGTAACAGAGAGAATGCGAGTGGTGTCATTCAGTAATGGTGGTACTCACTCACATTTGAAAAGTTGTGATGTTCAGGTCAAAATTATCCGTTAAAAACGTTTACTAAAATAAACTCTCTGTATTAAAAAATTGGTTCTTCATTAGGAACTCCATGACCCTGGCTTATTTTCTATGAAGAACATTTATCACAGTGTATGACACACACAGTATCCCCTTTCAAATGTATGTCTTTAATCTGGTGTTGATAAAGTTTAAATTCCCATATTTGTCACTCACATCTGTTGTGATGTTAGACATGACACACGGCCTCCTGTAATAATATATTCACCTCATATAACCTGGGACAAGAGCTCCTTAAATGGAAGATGACAAAAAAAATGTGGTGCTGTAGTACACTACACAGAGATGGAGAGTTTTGTGGCCACCAGCACTGTAAGGCTGTAAGGCTATCACTGTAAGTGATCACACTGGATCATAATGGCTCAAGAAGTGTGGACAATTTATAGAGCCACAGCAAATAAAAACCTTGCCATGGCCACTTCATGTCTTTTACAACAGACTGGATGGTTTGGCAAACAGTGCTTTTGTCTCTTGTGGATGGTTAGGCAAGGCACTGATAACACCTCATATACAGAGCAGACAACATGTTCCTTGACAAAAAAAAGTATAATACTTTACCCTTTAAGTTCCAGAAAAATTACATTTTGAAAATAAATTATGTTATCTATTATATTTGCTACCAATATACAGTGTGTGATATATTTAAATGCACATTTTTATGTCTGTTTTGACTTCGAATGCCAATTATGTCCTGGCTCAATTTGACCCACCTAATACCACACAAACGTTGAGGGTATGGTACACAAAGATATCAATACATTTCAACATTCACATGGAAATTTTGACACTTAAAAAACGAATAAATTATCCAAATGTATGAGACAGAAGGATATAGAGAAACAGAAACTTTACATCGGCAGAGTAGGAATCATTCACAGGAGACGCCTCCATTTTTGCTCTAAGGGAGCAGAAAGTCATTTTGCCATAGATTTGCACTGACGCTTATCAGCATAAAGAAATAATTAATTTGGTTGTTTACACATGGTTAGTTGAGTGCTGTAAGTTATCTGTCCAACTGTAAACAAGTAACTTAAACTCCACTGTCCAGTTGCAGAATGGAATATAAACTTTTTAGCTTTTGTTTAATGAGAGCATCTTTTCTTTGTTTCATGCTTTATTTATCTGTTTGACTCTGTCTGCTGTCTCAGGGCACTCTGCAGAAGTTTGTGGATGATTTATTCACTGCGATCCTCAGCACCAGTCGTCCCGTACCTCTGGCAGTCAAATACTTTTTCGACTTGTTGGATGAGCAGGCTCTGCAGCACAACATCACAGACCCCGAGACCATCCACATCTGGAAAACCAACAGGTACCTGGCCCAGCAGCAGCTTAAAAAAGGTTGTTTGGAGACAGAGTTGGAAGACAGGATGGGTCACAGGCCAACTCCTGGTGGGCCGCCATGTGAGAAAAGTTATAAACTTCAAGGGGAATTTCATCTAAAGGTTTAAGAACCTCTTGTGTCAGTAAAGTCTACCCACACAGAACATATGGACAACAGTGCATATGCAGCAATGCATCGTACAGACCGATGTGTGCATCAAACTGTTTACTTAATCCCACTTCTGTTGGGAGGCAGGTTCAAAACAGAGAAGAAAATGAACATAAAATCATATGCAGGTTGTATGTACAAGTATTTTGTATGTTCCAACCTTCATGTGCTTTGTGTGTTTGTGTTACCATGATTACAAAATTATTTTGCATCAATATATGAGCTTTTGTATGTGTTATCAGAAGATGTCTTGTTATATTTTTGATGATAAAAAATATAAAAATGAACTAACCGTAACTAACTGCATGGCTACATGGCTTACACCGTTCACTTAGATGATCGCTCTTAGTAGTTCACAGTCAGCACATGAATTTAATAATAGTTTGGCTTTTGAATTCATCCTAAAATCACCCACAGGACTGTCACACAGTCTTGTGGGTGGTCCGCTTTGTTTTCACACCACAAACACCACAGACCTGATTAGTCTGGTTGTTTAGACAGCCCAAACAAAGCGCACTCAGTTCTTTGAACCAAATCTAACAGGTTAGTTGTGAAAGCCCCCTTAAAGAACCTTCTTGTGTTTCCTGGTTGCAATCTGAAGAAAAGATTCATAAAAGCATCTTTTTTCTCTGCTACTCATGTAAATATTCTGTTTTAACATACATTGTAAGCAGCAGATCTGTATTTTACTTGTGCATCCACTTTCTTCTCTTACTAGTTTACCACTGCGGTTTTGGATCAATATCCTGAAGAACCCACAGTTCATCTTTGATGTGCAGACCTCAGACCATGTGGATGCTGTGCTGTCTGTCATTGCCCAGACCTTTATGGATTCCTGCACCATCGCTGACCACAAACTGGGACGGGTGAGCTAATCATCCTAAGGCACTATAGAACAGTATTATTTCATATTGTTGTAGCTACACTATTAAATAAACAAATCCAAAAACCACTATGCCAGTACTATAAGGTATAATTATATTACTGCACTTTAGCACAATAATATGACACACTAATACCATTAAGAGTTGTTCAATACAGGAAATATTGAAGATGCATTCCAAAGCCAAAGAAAGGCTTTGGATAGGGAAGTTTTATATTACCCGTTTTTATGATATTCAGGACACGTTTTCCCCATTTGTCTTCCTTGCACAGGACTCTCCCATCAACAAGTTGCTGTATGCCAGAGACATCCCGCGCTACAAACAGATGGTGGAGAGGTAGGAATATGGCAGCCAGTCGCCCCACTGACCCCAGGCATAAAAAACACTCTGGAAAAGAGGGGAAGGGGGGGGAGAAGGAGAGAGGGAGGCCTAGGACAATCTGTCAGTGCCAGACAGAGGGTAGACTAAGCCTGCAAGGCTTCCATGCATGGATGGTCTGAAAGCAGACTGCTACACTTACTACTGTCTGCTGCACATTAAACTCTGCAGATTACGCTGGTGATGTATTAAAGCTTCACTAGACAAGATTTTTATGTAACAAATATGCCTGTTTTATAAGCCTTGTTAGACTTTTAAATCTAATTTACAAAAGATGGCTGCCGCAGAAAACGATGTTGTTCTTTCTCTGCAGCACTCTGTAGCAAAGTACTGTATGATTAATTACATTTATTCCCACTTACATATAGTATAAGCTTCAGATTCATCTTATTTACTCAAATGAAATTAAACCTGAATCAATAGAGACTGTGCACTCGCTAATGTTACATATTTTACCTTTCTCTCGATTTCAGTCAGAGTTGCACAGTACTTGTCATGGTGTGTAAAATGATCTTCATGTCTAAAAATCAGTGGATTGTTTTAATGAACACATCTAATTTTTGTTCTATGACATATTTATCAGTTTCACTTTCTCTGCTTTGTCTTAGACACACTGCAGTTTGTGGGTAATTTATTAACTGCGATAGCAGGGACAGTAAACATGATTACTGAATACCCTAAGAGTAACTTAACAGAAACTGAAATATAGTATACTCACAGTGTGGACAGTACACCCTGACATCACTGCTGGTTGTAGCCTGAGGTGCAACGGATCTTAAATGAATAAAGACGTCAGTGTAAGAATGCCTTTATGCCTGGTATTACTTACAGAAAGTTACCTCTCACTGCCAAGTCTGCCCAGAGTAACTTTATATTAAGAATATTAACCTCAATATAGCAATTTTTTTCCAGTTATTGTCATTATCATTTGTTTCATTAACAGCACAAACACCACATCTCTACAGTAAAACATCTGTTGTAGCTTATATTTAAAGCTGCTCGAACCAATATTGTATCACTAATGGAAAAAATGACTAATGTGTAATAATGTCAATATAATGTGAAAGAAGTCGCTTGTAGTGATGAGCCGACAGAGAATTATCACTCCCCTCATCTATGCGGAGCATTTTAGTGTCTTTCAGCTCATTGTTTTGGTTTCACAGCTCCCAACTTTACTGTTTGATTCAGTCTAACACCTCTCATCACTGTTGTTTCTGACTACAGGAGGCTGACATTCTGGCGAGTTAGTGAACCAAGTGGAGAATTTAGCAGACAAAGAGCCAGATATTTCCCTCCAAAACATAACAGAATATTGGATTTATATTTGTCAGGTCACTTGAAAACAAGACTCCAAATGAATGCTAATATTTCTCCATGTCTTCTGGATGTGTAAATAGGTGACTGTTTGCTAACATGTTTCACTATATCAACTTTATAAGGTGATAATATGTGAGTGTTGTGTTGACAGCATGTTGTGCTGCCCCCAAAAATCAATTAATGCAAGTTTAAGCTAAAAAATATTAGAGGTATGAATTAAACATGTGCCATTACAATATTGAATCACACATTTATTGGCAACTGCAGTTGCAAAAAACATGATACAAACACTGATTGAGCAAACAACATTTAATATGTTATGGTTATTTGCTCAATGAATATAAATTGAGACAGCACTATTTGTCTGACAAACTGACCTGAGTTTGACTCTGCTGTGACATAAATAGCTCTGCTTTTTATAAAACTCTTTTCCCTCATTCAATTTGCAGTACGGTTGTTTCACATCACTTTGTCTGTGGACATATGTTCTCTCTGCAGTTTGCGGTCAGGATGAGGTTAGGGGGCTTTGTATGACAGATGCTGTAAAATAGTGTAGGGTATTTAAAATAAAATAGAGGACAAGAATAGAGACAGTGTTAATTTTACCAATCATTCCTCTCTTTATCTCCATACAAATTTATTCATCTCTTCCCTCTCCTCCTCTCCACACAGGTACTATGCAGACATCCGTCAGACCATCTCTGCCAGTGACCAGGAGATGAACTCAGCTCTGGCAGAACTCTCCCGTGTATGTCACCCGCTCTTGTTTTCCCACTTTGCAAAAATAACGTTTTTCTTGCCTAACAAGCTATATGTGGAGTTTGAGATAAAATATGAATGGTAGCATTTGCGGTTTTAACAGTCCTCCCCCCAACCTGATGTTTCTTCACTTCTCTATTTTTATTCTCCCAATACAGAATTATACTGCTGAAGTCAACTGTCTTGTGGCTTTACATGAGCTGTACAAGTACATCAACAAATACTATGATCAGGTGAGTGTCACAAAAGTGCAAGTATGTATGTACTGTATGTTGTGCTGTTGTTGCATTTTAATCTAGATTGCATGTACAAACATCAGTACAGCAGTAGTAATGCAGTACCACTGTAGGTAAATATTAATTTAAACACTAAACATTAATTTAATATGAAACACACAATTTAATCCATTCCTTACACTTGCTCTTGTGTTTTTGGTTTTTGAAATGCTGAATATCAGTCTAACTGGAGCCCCATGCACACAGCTTGGGCATGTTGAGAAATCCAAACTTTGACAGACCTGCCACCCCCTGTTACAGTTGCTAAGCTATGATAAGACAATCACATTAGGGAACGGTCAACAACATAGGTGTCCCTCAAATCCTACTTCCACTCATAAAAGGATAAGTCCATTATCACACAATACTTCATACAGGTCTATTTAAGTAATACGTTTTAATTTTCATCCAACTCTCTCCATCTTCTGTCAGATTATCACAGCCCTGGAAGAGGACTCAACAGCCCAGAAGATGCAGCTTGGCTACAGGCTCCAACAGATTGCTGCTGCTGTAGAAAACAAAGTCACAGACCTATGACCCCCAAGGACGAGATAGATTCTTCTGTTAACCTTAAAGACATAGTTGGGAAAAGGTCCTGTCTCCTGGAGAGAAAAAACAACATTCTTTTCTACACAGAGGACAAAGGATCATTGTGGCACATAATGTGATTTTGCTGTCATTTTGACAGACTGATATAATCTCAAGAGGATTGCTGACACTGGCCATGTTTCCTGTCCCATGTCTGGGACGTAAGACTCCCTATAAATTTCCACAGGTCTAACACTGGGAGTTGCTCTGAGGGGGAAAAAAAGGAGAACATGTGAAATCAAGCACATCAAAACAAAGGAACCTCCTCTGAACTTTGATATCTTTCGCAAAGGATTTCCCATTTTGTTTAATTCAAATTAAAGGGAGACATAATATGAAAATAAATTGTTTTGTTTTTTTCTCTGACTCTGTCTTGATGGACTTGAAGATTTCTTTGACAAACTGCACAGAACATTCCTGCAAGTTTACAGCTACAGTTATTAGCCTTCTGCTGAGGAATGAAAAACATAGGCTGGCTGGATGAAGAAACGGTGAACATGGAGGAAAAGGGAAAAGGTGGAGTTGAACATTAACATGGACAGCCGTGGAGTTTTCTACCACATTACGTCGAAGTCTTACATAAGGGACAAACAGATAATGACACTGTCAAAGTGCTGTGGAGGCCTAAATAGCCGTTCATCGTATCTGAAGGATGTTTTTTCATTCTGCTTTTAACTTCCTTAAATCATTCTTCCAAGTCTTACTCTATGCGAGTTCAGTTAGCTGTTATTGGACAGTTTGTAGTTTTGTGTGAACAGTTTCCCAGGACAGGCTTTCTTTTTCATTTTTTCAGCTTTTCATTGCCAGTTGTCCTTTAACTGTTATTTATAGATGCTGCCTTATGTAGTTGGAACTGAAAACCAGTGTTTTGTAAGTGTTGATTTTATTAGTACATACATGAATACATTCAACCTGCTTTCTCATGTTGACCAACTGCTATTGTGAATGTTTCTGTTGATTAGCTAATATTTTGCAAATGTTTATACATTTTTAAACAATTGTAAAAATTTGTTTAATACATTTGTCCCCATGACCATTTAGCAGAGGTTCCTATAGCTGTTTTATAAACTGATCCGTCCTTATAACAGTACCATGAAATTAAAATCTACACATAATAAACCATATCTAGACAAAATTAACACTATTATAATCTAATCCAATTTAGTGAAAAGACATGATCTTATTGCTCATGCAAGAACAAGCCTGACTTACTAGGAAATAAGTAAATTTATGAATGAATGAATAAATAAAATGTGCAAAGGAACTGAAAAATATGGCAGTTAACGAATTCTTCAGTTTTTATTTTATCCTTTGCTGCCACTTAAAAAAAAAATCCTCAAGTATGGAAATTAAGGGGAGTCAAGCAACCACCATAGGTTGTCTTTGAAAAAACAAAAGTGTAAATCCTGAGGTGACTGTAAAATAAATAATGTGTAATTAAGTCACTACACATTTATTTGTTTATTGTCATTTGTCTATTTGTGCATTTTATATATTTATATATTTGTTTTTAGCCATGCTGGCAGCATCGCTTATGGAAGACAATACTGGTCTGTCAGTGAGGTGATCCCTCACCGATATTCCACTCAAGATGAATTGTAATAACTTTAGCAATCCGCTGACTTTTCAATTAGTGCCATTATCAGGTCAAAATTTTGTTTGTAATACACCAAAGTTTGTCCAATACTTTGGTTTATTACCTGAAAATAATGACATTCCAATCAGTCTCAGCTTTACTTGTGTTACTTGTGTTACTTGTGTTACTTGTGTACTTGTGTTTAGTGGGACTTTGCATTGATGAAAACACTGCTGATGTTTAAACCATTTAAATTCTAATTAGCCAATGTTTGAACACTAACACACTTTACTAAGATGGTCATCATGGTAAACATTATACCTGCACATCAGCATGCTAGCATAGTCAATTTGTCACTGAGAGCATGTTAGCACGCTAACATTTGTACTTTACACGAAGTAACTCTATACCAAAGTAAGCGTCACATAGCTGCTAGCATGGCTGCAGACACTGCATCTTGTCTATTAACTGTATGTCTTGTCAATTATTCCATCATTCATTTATTTATTTTCTGATGAGTCTGGCAGGTTTGATCCTCCATATTGCTTGGAAAAACGTTTTTTCAGCTCTTGTCCAGTACTAAATATACTCTTATTTTTGGACTTATGGCTTTTCATGTGACCCTTACCCCAGTGAAGTGCTGTCTCTTCCTCACGGTCACTTAACTACAGCGAAGCCAGTCATTTCAGCTTCACCTGCAAATGCAGTCTGTAAAAAAAGCCCATTCAATGTTAGAGCCCTTTCTAGGTTGAAGGAAATCAAGGAAACTGCTGCCTCCACTGGATGTGGACAGTTGTTAGAGCAGAATTGCTGCTAGTTATCAATTTCTCACTAAACAGCTGAATCCACATGTTTTGCCCTTATTTAAAGCTTTAATTTCAGTTTATATTTTGGAGTCTTACATGGATGCCAGATCTGAACAGAGCAACACTGCACTTCTTAATCTTTTTACAAATTCTTCTTTTTCAGATCTCTCAAGACTAAAATCAGACTAGAAAATACGGTTATGAAACAAAGGTGCCTGCGCTCCCTGTCTTTTATTAGTTTTTTTCCAATTTAATTTATTGTTTATTTATTTTGTTACATATGTTGTTGGGTAGTATTTTCAGATATAAAAATATTCATGGCCTTCCCAATCAGATGTTACATCTGATTTTCTTTGTTTTTTGTTTGTTTGTTTTTTAAGAAAAACCAAGAGCCTTTGTTATTTTTGTACATTTTGGTGTTTGTTTGTTTGTTTGTTTATCTACTCTCAAGATAGTTGTGAGTTGTCATAAATCAAAATCAAATTTGCAGTCAGCTGTTGTAAAATTCTGGTACAGTTTCCAGTCTCCATTTTAATTTTGCAAGCAATCACCATGCACAACAAAAAAAAGTTATGACCATGCTTTGCCATGCACATTAGTGTTACTAGTGGCTTACTTGCAAAATCAGTTCAGATGTTTTTCCATTTTCCTGTAGATACATACTGTTCTTAAGTAATCCTGACTTTAGCACTCTCTAACTAATTGATAGGATGAACCTAACAACAACTTAATGTGATGTGATGCAATAAAGTGGTCCCAATGTTAACAAATGTCTGTAGTTATTATTATATTGTGCAATGGATTCTGAAAATAGCTCGTCCTTTTTGTTAGTTCATTTGTGTTTCTGTCTGTTGATTGCTAAACATATATGATTCCTGCCTTTTTATTTCAGTTTTGATTGGCTCGGGCTATAACATTCTTTCATGTTTTTCCTTTTTCCATTTTTGCTTATTGTAATTAAACTTTGGGAAATGATTTGACCATTACACTTCAGCATTTATAAATGCTGAATGGATAGCAGACAATTTGTCTTGTCTTGTTTTGAAAAAGCACAGGTGTGACCAATAACAGCTCCATTGCCAAGTATGCCAGAAAGCCATACCACTGAGCCACCATGCACAATAACAGGGGCTGTGAACCAGCCCTGGTACACCTAAAAGGGATTTGGCCATTGTTAATGTTATTCTTTACACCTGGTTTGTGGACAAGGCAATATAATAATAGAACATGTCTGCCTTGAGAAAGTTCTACAAAAGGTCAAAACAAGGTACTATTTGTTGCTGATTGGTCATGAGAGAGAGAGTGTATCAGGAGGGATGGCATGTTTATTGTTGCATAACAATGCCTGTAAAAAATCAAGTTGACCCACTGTCAGTTCTAGGTCTTTTTTAAGGCAAACAATTTGACATGTCACAGCAGCAAAAACATAGGTGTAACTAATGATATAAATGAATAGCTCCAGTCAGTTTTGTTGTCAGTAAGCCACACCCATGAGACAGCATACACAATACCTAAACCTTGCCACCAATACGCCTAAATGGAGTGCAGTCATTATTAATGTTATGAGTTACACCTGTTTTGACAGGTCAACATTTTTGTTTGAGAAAGGTCTTTAAGAGGTCAAAACAAGGTGATTGACTGGCTGTGAGAGCATTGTGATGGATGGCATCTGATGTTGCATGACAATGCCAATGAAAGAAGAGAAAAAGGAATACTTTTATTTCAGCAGGCAATTTGATGTCATAATGCAGCAGGGAAAGCAGAGGTGAAACTAATAACATTAATGAATAGCTCGGGTCCATTTGCAGTATGTGTGTCAGTAAGCTCTGTCAGTGAGCCAGTATGCACAACAACAGGATGCAACTAAATAGAATACAGGTATTATTATTATTATTATTAGTTATACCTGTGCTTCTCCTGCTTTAACATGTCAAAATGTTAACTATGAAAAGCCTGTTTTAAAAAGAGGTATGTCTGTGATGTGTTTTAGAAAGACATCAAGTTTGTTGTTACTAATAGATGAACTTTCTAGTTCTACTTCTCTGCTGCGTTTTCTATTTCCTGTCATCAGTGAGCCAGGCTGCAGACTCCATATTTGGACATCCTCTCTCAGTGGTGTCTGGGAGCGTGAACACCTGTCACACACAGCTGGTAATGCTATACTTATATATGCACGGGTCTCTAGATGACGTTATGTTGGCATCCCAAACAAAACAATTTCCATGTCGTGTTCTGGCCAGAGACAACAGTTAAAAGTATCATTAGTATCAGTTAAAACACTGAGGATCAGCTAAACATCCAATCAGTCAGTGTGTGAGTTATCTGGGGACAACTGTGTCTTTGTTTGTTTTCTCATGACTGGAGGGTGATAAAATCTCAAATTTGTGAAATCTACCCACCCTTGAAAGTGTTTAATGTGTGTGTGTGTGTGTGTGTGTGTGCATTCAACCGTTAAACCACAGACAAGCAGGATCAGTGTGTGTGTCTTAAATTAGCAGCAGCATCACAGCAAATGAATGCAGGTCACGTTTCTGTCCATGTTGGACAGGGGTGGAGGGTCAGATAGGCCAATCCGAAGGTCAGGGAGAGTGTGAGTGCATGTAATTCCTTTCAAAATTCCAACGATAGCTATGATCCTCTACAACGAGCCTCAGAAAGCCTTGTCCTGACAATACAAAAGCAGAAAATATGTATCATGCTCTTAAAAGTACCTGCACACCAACAGGTGTCAACGTTGTTGCCTGTATTTTTTTCAATGTACGCACAATGGCAACTTTGCCTCTGACCCTCACAGCAGCAGCAGAGGGGAGCCATGAGGCTGCCGCTCTTAAGGAGTGCAGTTTGCCACTTCAACAGAAATTGAGCATGATCAAACTTAAGGGTTTAAGGTGGTCTGAAATTAGGGTTGGGGCCAGAACAAGCTGTTCTTTAGATGTGATCAACAAAATCTTAAAACTATTTGTAAATCTGACTGGTATCCTGTGTTGGGATGCTTAATTTGGAGTGATGTAGTAGTCTCTACATTTGGAACCAGTTAAAACTCTGGTGCAGTATTTTGCACAAGCTTTAGAGAGTGATTTTCAGTTTTTGACTTGCAATATAATGATTGAATTATGCAGAATATACAGTTTAAAATTAAAAACAAACAACAAATATACAACATAATGTGATTAAATCCTTATCATCAATACAGTGAAAATTCTTTAAATTACTGATCATCTAGCCTATCAGTAGAAACTGAAATCTTGGTGCAGATGGCCAAAATTAGTTTAACATAATTATGTATGGATTTCTTTATTATGAATATATAATCTATTTACAAAGCAGTCAAAGTATGTATACACGCTTCACTGACGCCCAGGGTTGGGGAAAATAGACTTCGACTTCTTCTTCTTCTTCAGTTTTATGCTGTATCTATAAAAGCACCAACAAACTGAATTTCAGCATGACACTGTTGATTTTGCTGTAGATTAATAGCAACCCTGCATTTGCTCAGTAGTACTGGAGGGAAGGACATTGAAAATATCTCAATGACTCCCCCTACTTCGTCCATCGACTCAGCAATTGAAATGGGGAGTCAAAGGTAATGCACTGGCCGACGCACGTCCATCAGCAGCCCATGACTCCTATCCACTAACATTTGATTGGTGTCTTTACTATTTTCTTGCTATCGGGATTTTCTAAAAGGTCTGACTTAGAATCTCCCTGTAAGAATCTTAGTTATCAATGGTTTAAGATCTGGGTAGGTTTTGGTCACTTCATAATTAGTTGATCTAGTTTTATATCAAGTGTTTAAGTACTATTTGGATTCTGGTTTTCGGATCGATCTTGTAACTCATAGTATTTATTTTTTTGTATTCATTTTCTGTTTATTTTTTTAGGACACATCTTCAGTAGTGCACCTCAGGATCACCGGATGTTTCTGCCATTATCACTAGACATCCTCATCCAAGGGAGGCCCTGCTGAGGTTGGTCGAGCCCGGGGTGTGTCCCATAGCCAATTGATTGGAGTTGTAACTGTCGTTCTTTCGGTAAGTCGGTCCAGGTAAGTAAAAGGAGTTACTAAGATCGGTCGGTATTTAAGTTAGAAGATAGGTATTAGTTGTTGAGGTGCTAATTGTTCCTACAGTAAGTATTTAAGGTAAGTAGGTATCTTTTAGGTAGGTATTTCTATCACGGTAAGTATTGAGGTAAGCATTAGGATAATGGTAAATAGGGTAGGTATTAAAGTATTGGAGGTAAGTATTTGCACAGCGGTAAGTCTTAGAATAAGGTAAGTAAGGTAGGTATTACTGTAGGTTAAGGTAGGTCCCAGACTAACTTAAATTATTAAGGTAAATATTAGGGTTAAGTATTAAGGTAGGAGGGAGGTGAATGTTGCGTTGCATTTGGGTACATAGTTAATCAAGCAATTCTGAAGCTAACTGTATAGGGAAATTTTGGGCTGAGGCCCTAGAGCGAGAGTAGGTAGGTCTAAAGGTAAGTTAAAGGTTTCTTAGGTATTTTGGAAGTCTCAGAGATTGGATCCTTCCAGGCTGTGGTTGACTCGTCCTCCAGAGTTTCTTTAGGTTCTATGGGCCATAGGGTTGTCCTAGGTCCCGGTGCATCCGCGGCCTAGCTGGACTACGGGATGGAGAACTTAGGGGTTGTGAGAAAATTTGCAGGAGACACAGGGGGGCCGCATACTTACCACCTGACCGCCGCAGGCTATTTGTTAACACCGCTAGGTTGCCCTAGCCTGGCCAGTCAGGTCTGAAGATCCTCGGTTTCGTGACTTTTAAAACCGGGTTGTGGAGCCTATGTCGCCTGTGTTCCATACACTGCACAACCCAAGGAATTACTGTTTTTAAGCTAACAACTAAGCAAAAGTAGTGGTTTGTAAGGCAATTTCCTGTGCCCCGTAAACCGCACGACCCCAGGAAATGCATGCTATCTGAGAGAGCCTAATTTGTAGATTAGGATTTTGTAGAAAACTAATTGTTGAAAAGGCAAGATTCTGTGTTCCATACACCGCACAACCCCAGAACTTGCCATTCTAGATCTATGGAAAGAAATTTTTCTACGTATAAAATGAAAAAGATGCTGTTTTTAAGAGCAATTTCCTGTGCCCCGTACACCGCACAACCCCAGGATATGCCATTATACTCACCATTATACTGCGGGAACAGAAATCAGTGTCATACTGAAATTCAGTTTGAAGGTGTTATTTTCTACTTTTACAGCAAAATACTGTTACAAGCAGTGTAAATTAACAGTAACTTGTGTATTACTGTTAATTTGAACTTTTCACAAGTGGCATACTTACAGATTTTTACCGTAAACAGCAAAATGTACGACATACTACTCGACACACTATTGTGTAACTGACTACTAACAGTGAGGACTACAGTGAGTTTCAATTAACAACAACTGAATACTCAACAACTAGTCAAATCACTTGTATGTAAGTGCATAGTCTATTGGCAGAAACAAACACATTACTGTTCTTGGTTTGTGTGGTACCCGTGTTGGTGAGGAGCTTGGTGGCCTCCAGTACCTTCTCTGTGTAGACTCCAAGTTCATAATTATCCATTTCAGAAGTGACTGGGTTGAAAACTCCGGCAGCACGGCCTCGAACAGCCCCAGCAGTACAATCCAAACCATCAACATCTTTCTCCTGCAGAGTGATGACACTTATTCACGTCCTCTAGCATGTGGTTCTCTGGGACATAAAACAATGATGCAGTTAGTTATATGTTTTTAGTCAACCACCTTGTTGCAAACATGCCACGTGCCTGCCTGGATACAAAAGTTAGAAGGTAGTGCAGGAATATATTCATTTTTTTTAACCTGAGACATGTCACTGTTGAGTAGATTTGGTTTGTCAAAGACACTAGTAGAGCAACAAAATAAGCGCAGCAGAAACGTCAGTTCAGACCACTGTGTTAAACTAACTGACTGCTAACAGTGAGGACTATGGTGAGTTTAAATTTTAGATATTTTTTTCACAAACCTTGTTACTTGACATAATTACTCAAACAGTATTTACAACAGTGAATATACAGCCATTTGAATTGTGACCTCAAATGTTAAGACAAATTATACAACTTCAAAGTGTTTCTTTCAAACCATGTCTCACTTTATTAACATTATAAATGAATGATGTTCATAATTATAAATTAATAGAACAAAGCATAGAGTTTATTCAGGTAGTTAAACATTCAAAATTCATTTAAAATGTAAACATTCAAACAAGTAGTGTAGTCTGTCTGAATATTGTACACAAATAAAGACAAAATATATCAAAATACTAAGCTAAATAATTTGGTTTGGGATATAAATAGCTTGACTCAACCAGTGAATACTGAACTGTTACTATTGAACATACTGTATGTTTGTATGCTAAGTCCTTCATATATTTTAAGTTAACATCCGTTGTCATTTATTTTTCCTCGTAGGCTCAAGTGAAACATGAGTGCTGAGGTTCCTTGAGCTTCAAAGAAATCTCAGTATGATGTATGCTGAAATACTGTTGGTATTGCTTGAATTATTCCAATGACTATTTCTTGACTCATCAATTAATTGTGTTGTCTATAAACTGTCAAAGTAAGAAAATACACCAATTTTAGTGTCATTTGCAGAAGCCCAAGGGAACCTTCAAATGTCTTGTTTCATCCGACCAACAGTCCGAAACCCCGAGATATTCAATTCACAGTGATGTAACATAAAGAAAAGCAGCAAATCCGCATATTTGAGAAACAGGAACCAACACATTTTTGGCATTTTTTCTTGTGAAACAATTCTATAAAATTACGATATTATTACTGATTAATTTTCTATTGATCAACTTTATCAATTTAGCATTGTAGCTCCACTTCAAACCCTGTCCATATTACATTTGAAGTTTTTACTTGACTGTTATTTTGTAAACTAATCAAAAGTTCACATTCCTGTGTTTTGTGCATGTCTAGGACTAAATCACTCACTCACCAGAAAGCAGCTATTGTATTGATAAGTCAGATAAATATTTACATTTTGTATTTAAAAAGTCACTAAAGCATTTCATTGTGAAGTCCTTGTTAACTGGAATAATTAGCAATTAGGACTGTAAAACAAATTATTTCATATTTTTTAATAAATCTGTTCCCGCAGGATCAAATTGACTGACATTGCCCTTTATACAGCAATCAGAGGTATGTTTTAAATTTGATTTTCTCTGCATCAGGAGTAGTATATTTGTATTGAATTATTCAAGAATATGTAGACTCAGTGCTTTTTATGTACTGAGCTATTACCAGACTGAATATCTGTCTGAACCCTGTTCAGACCAAAAATAGTCTGTATTAGTGTTGGCATGTTGCTTCAGGTAGCAGTGATGATACAAGAAGTCCAGTTGGAGGGATAGATCCATGTGTTTTGAGACTATTCAGATGCCAAAACACTGCATCACACTTTATAATACCGCAAGTCAGTATTTTACAACCCTGGCAAGTTTGTAAAGTCTGGAAACATGACCGCAAACATTTTTATACATATAATTCTCAAACACTGGCTTGGGCAACTATGGTTGTTTACAAAAAAATAGAAACATAATAATTATATTCTTTTTTGGAAATTACATTAGTCGAACAAAATGTTCATGAAAATGAGATGCACTTTGGCCCTTCGTAGTCTCCCGGTGTATCAGTGCAAGGGGTCTCTGAGTTCTTCAAGACCAGCAGTGTAACTTCTCAGTACACTCACAGAAATGTCAATATCTATCAGTACAGTGTTGACATAACATATTGTATGGGAAAGGAACTTGAACGCTTCCTGTAGCATTCTTAAAATTTAAGTAGATTCAAGGATAGGTTTGGACTTTTCAAGTCTATTTAAATACAATATTAAAATGTCAAATGTATATCGACAAAGTTATTAGTGGGCGGAAATTATTTGTCCTATCTCCATGATAGCCATAAAGCAGTCCCTTCCTATCAGGTAGGATGAATCTCTAACCAGTCTGCAGAATAACATTGAATGTGTTTTGCCAGTTATCAAGCGGCTCCACATGATCACAGCTGATGGAGGCCACTGTCCAGTGAGAGCTTGATTCTAACTGATGCTACCTGGATGAGATGTCCCAAACTGACCCGAACTGTACCCCACTAGAAAACTGTGCTCCCAGAATGCAGGCTTACTGGTGGTTCCTTCAGTCTCCAAAAGTAGAATGGGAGGCAGAGCCTTCAACTATCAGGCTTCTCTTGTGGAACTATCTTCCAGATTCGGTCCGGGGGGACAGACACCCTCTTTACCCTCTCTAAGAAAAGGCTTAAAACTTTCCTTTTTGATAAAGCTTATAATAAGGGCTGACCAAGCTCACCTTAGACCAGCCCTTTGTTATGCTGCTATAGGCCTAGACTGCCGGGGGACTCCCACTGATGCACTGAGCTCCTCTCTCCTCCTCTCCATCTGTATGTATTCATTTACCATTAATGCATGTTACTAACTTGACTTCTTCCCCGGAGTTCTTTGTGCTTTCTCATCTGCAGGAAACCCCACGGACCACACTGACGTGGGGATGTCCTTCTCTTGCTGTTAGTCATGTATCTATTGTTATTGTTGTTGCTGTTGTTGTTTTGCTTCTCTGACCCACTGTGTACAGCATTGTAAATAATTTTTTAAATATATTTAACAGCCCAGTTTCTGTAGGGGCGGATGGCATTTTTTTCCAATATCTTTCCTCCTGTTTCTATTAAGAGTTATGTCAGTGATTTGTATGTTTGTTTCTTTATGTTTAAATAGGTAATTTTAGGTTGATTAGCTGTACTTCCCTTTTGTTTGTTGTTTTACTGTTAACTCACCCTGAAACCACAACTATGAAATAAACATTCAAAGGCTGCAAAATTCCTTGTTGCTGCTGTTTCTTGGGAGCTGGGTAGAGGGAGTGTCATTTTCATGTAGCGCCAGGGTTTCTCTGAGGCCGGGTCATAACAGTATATTTTTAAATTCTTCTGCTTCTCCCAGTTTAAAGGCCCCTAATGATAGACCTACAGAGATGTTTTTGCCTATTTTGCTTGATTAGACCTCTACTTTGGAGTGTGTGGGCCTGTATAGACTGTCTTTGATTGACATCTTCCCTAAAGAAGTAAAACACATTTCCAATCCACTGGAGATAGAAATATGAACATATATTCTGACTATACAATATATATCTAAAAAACACAGCAGTAGAGTGGACAAAGGAGTCATTAAGTTTCATTCAGCGTATTCTGTCCACAGTAAATATCTGTATTTTTTAAAAAAAATTCTTTGTAGAATAACTAAAGGGTTTTTTGCCGTTATTTGACGGTAAGTGTTTTTTTTTTTTTTTTTTTTTTTTTTTTTTTTTAACTTTTTCAACTTTTTTAACTTTTTTTTTTACATTAAATTTAAAGTAAAAAAACAGAATGTTGCCTTAATTTTACATTCAGTAATGGGATGGGTATTATTTGTATTTTTTACATAGAATTCAATGTAATGTAACATTCAAGACCTTTAAGTAATTGAAAAATCTTGTTAAAAAAACTATAATATTCCATTACATTAATTTATAGATTACAGCCTTTATTTTATGGTGAATATTTTTAATAAAAATAATTTACTGTGTTTTTATGGCATTTACACTTACACGTGTGTGAACTTGGCTTGAGTGTGTAGCTGTCTTCTACAGGTTAGTAAGAGTTCTGTAAAGCGGCTCCTCCAACACTAAAAACATGATTTATTTATGGTTTGAAGAACTTATAAGTACAAGAAGGTGAATCAACCAGTTGCCAATCATCCAGTTGCTTTCTCATCCTTATGTTTTCAGTGTTTATGATAAATGTCAGGTTATATCATGAAATATTAGAATGGATTTTCAGAGGTAAAACTGGAACAAAAATGGTCATATAATCACCTGATATTTATCCCCCACTAACCCAGTGATCTAGATCCATGCAGATGCTGTTTTGATGTCTCTCAACAACACACACACACACACACACATGCTTTCTGCTCCTGCTGGAAGCGTCTTCTTACAGCTCTCTGTAAATGGAAAATAGTAAGAGCCAGCAGGGGCTTTTCCAAGATTACACAGTAATAGCAGGACACAGGAGGATGGATTACAAAAAATCTTGGAACATTAATGCAGTGCAATACAACAGCTTACTGGGTTAAGTTTTCTTTGAGAATTTTTATCAGAGATGTTGGTCCATTAAAATGTAACAATGCCAATAACTGCAGTCTCACAAACGATGGTATACTGTAGCTGAATTCATCAGCTGGCCCCATTTAAATCTCTAAAGCTTTCAAATCAAGCATCCTTCTGGTTTCTGGAGTCTTATGACATACTGTTAAGCTTTTGGCTGTTAGATTGTGGAACACCCTCCCTAATATAAACCCCACCTCAAAGACCATCTTTATTTTTGGCTTTTGGACCTGCAGAATTACCTGCTGTTTCCCAGTGTGCGTTCTGTGTTGCTTATTCTTAAACATCTGACTTTTAAAGGATAGCTGGACATTTTTTCAAGTCTATATCTTAAACCTGCAGTCATGTGAAATTACCTTGTAATGAATTAAATTCTGAAGATGATATTTACTCCTTCTCCCTCATTGAAAAGTCAATGAATGAATGTCTTTGAATATCTAAGTATTGTTCATTTCAAAAATTCAAGAATTCAAGTTTCCACATCACATTTGTGTAAGTTGCATACTGGACCATAATTGGTTCCAAAAATCATGCTCGTAGGTACACACTTTAAACTCAGATTTTCAGTGAGCACAGAGAAACTTTCCTCCTTCAGCAGATGAATGTGAAAACATCCTTCTAGTGTCAAACTCTGCACATACATCATTCTGCACAGTGAAGCTCAAACATTCAAATGAGGTAACAATAAGCAAAACACATTTTTGAATCGAGGGGACTTTAAATTAATGTGGGAGCAGAAAGGTACTTCTAGGTTCTAGTTGAAGTAAGAAAAAATACATGTGCCAAAATTCATTATAGTCTGTTTGGCCTTACTAGTTTTCATGTGTATTTTCACATACATTAACATGCCCACAGTGCAAGTCCACCACTTCATCCATAGTGTGCTCCAGTTAGAACTGTTAAGGAGCCCAGATAAGAACCTGTCTGACTATAAACAGTTATGCACGTGAGGTTGAGAGGCCTTTGATATCTGAAAGGTGATGGCCAACTGCTCTCACATTTAAGTCCCATCACATTTCCAACACACACACACACACACACACACACACACACACACACACACACACACACACACACACACACACACACACACACACACACACATTTCATCTCACCTAGTCTCACTCCTTTCACCCTGATCATATTTTTCTCAGTTTTTCTCTTTGTATTCTGTGCTTTGTTACCCAGCAGCCCTTTGGCTCCGTGGTGGAGTGTTAACAGCTTGGTGATGGCAACAGAAAGCAGAGAATCAGTCTTTGGGATGTGGAAAGTTTTCTGAACACGCGTGACATACACACTCACGCTCACACATACAGTTGAGAAGGCTGAAACATCTAGTGTATATTTAGAAAGATTACACCGCGTGTTTAACACAAAATGCTGTTTTCCTCAAAAGATCCCGAAATTTCTTTTTGAGTTTTAAAGTGCTTCAGATTACAGTTGAAATGCATTCACACCTGTGATCTACCCCTTCAAACATCAATAGCTACTGGGTAAAATATCACAGCTCAGAAGGGGATGCCCAGTGTTGGCAAAACAACAGAGCCTTCCTCATTTGACCTTCGTTCCCATGACTTTATTGTGATACTTTATATCGTGTTGGAGAACGGGGATCCCATTCTCAAGCCAGGTTTAGAAATCTGTGATCCCTGTGGCCCGTGGGTCAAACTGCCTGCGAGACAGCGCGAAAAAAAATCAGCAGCTGTCACTCCCTCTCTTCCCACAGTCTGTTTGGCCTCACGCGACACTCTTTTCATCTTTTAAGCTCTTTGCTCTCTCTGTCATGGCTTTCCCACAGTAGAGGACAAGGAAATTGAGGAAGAGAGAGAGAGAGACGGAGCATCAGAGCAGGAGTGAAAGAAGAATATAAATCACACAGGGAAGCAGGTAAAGGCTTCACAGTGAGTTGCAGTAGGAGGCTGTTGGGGATTTCCATGTTTAGACCCTGCTGACTCTTGCTGCTGCTGTTCCCAGTCTCCTGACAGATCCAGCAGACCCCCCTCCATATCCCCCAATCTCTCAACTGCTCAACTGTACTCAAGTGGTGCAACATTAAAGGTGCAGTTTCACTTACTATTGCTACTGTATCTACTTCTCTCCTCAGTTTATGCCAGATATTTGACCTCTGCAGGCTACAGATATCCATCTTTTTACTTCAAGATACCGGCTCTTTGATTGTTCCGCTGGCTGCTGTCTCTGCAGGCTAAACCGCACTATGCAGAGGAGTCCCCACTCAGCTACAGCTGATCAACAGCATCACATGTGAGTATAGAAACTTTTTATTCATGACATAGTACAAAAGTCGTATTGTTCAACTTTCAACACTTGAAAATGTAACTGCAGAGAGATTGTTTAAATCCTGAACACACATAAGATGTGTGAAAATTTGGTAATTTTCTTTTCTGCATGAACATTTTTACTAGAAACTGGAAGTCATTTTTTACACTGCATTTCCTTGCATTCTTTTATTGATTTCATTAATATGTAGCCTGGCTCATAAACCTTTTTTTCCCATGGCCGCTGCAATGCAGTATGAGGCAGTTAAGTTTAGCAGAGCAGTGTACAAATAAAGCATGCCAGCATTACTTTAAGCATCATGGAGTTGACTTAAATGGTAGTTTAGAGTTTCAGATGGGTTATCACAGTGCCAAGTCCTCCCAGGTCTTCATGTTGCAAATGTTGCAGGAAAAAAGAAAATAACTGCTAAAATTAATGTTTACAAAATTTTCAAAAATACACTCTCTAGTACTGTATGTACTGTACATCTAAGAATAATACAAATTCTAGTGTATGTCATAGAAATCAGATTTGTGTTCAGTATTTTCAGATATGACATGACATAAGACTCTTCTAGCCATTGGCCATACGGTAGATATCTACAGCAGCTGGGATACATGGTTATCAGGTTGCGTGAACGAAATGCAAAATGATTTACAGCTGAGTCAGAAATAGTGTAACTTCCGATGCTGCTTGCCCGCTCTCAGCCAGGCAGTGGGACAAGTTTCCATGGCAGGTTGAGTCTGTGAGAAACTCTAAAAGTAGTTCAACTGTCCTGGCTGCCCCCAGCAACTCAACACTGACACATTCACATATGAAGAGGATGCACAGGCAGCAACGCAGGAGACTACATGCTGTTGTTGTGTCCCCACAGAATAATGCATTCACTGATTCACACACCTGTACATCTGTGTTTGCGTGTGTGTATGTGTGTGGTCCAGGTATTCCTCACGTTGTGGGGACATACACAATCATGTTGTGGGGACTCACCTTTCTTATGGGGACAAAAAGCAAGTTCCCTTAATATAAATCATTAATTTTAGGGTAAAGACTTGGTTTGAAGTTGAGGTTAGTTTAGGGTTATGTTAAGGGTAGCGTTTAGGGTTAGGCAAGTAGTGGTTGTGTAGTGTAGTAGAGTAATGTCCTCTGAAGTGATGGAAACACAACTGTGTGTGTGTGTGTGTGTGTGTGTGCGTGTGTGTTTATGTGTGTTACAGGAGTAAAGCTGGGTCGTCTAATAGTTTTCAGGCCCTAGGATGCCATGAACAGCTGGATCCCAAGGACAGCCAGGACTCTGAGGACCCCAGAGAATACTGTTACGGTACAGCAGAGTCTCTTAACTCACGCCATCATCTGCACATGTGCTCATTAACTGTTGTCACTGTTTCTACACTTTTATAGTCAGCCTCTCCATCCCCTCAGAGCAGCACTCACTTGGTGCGTGCTAAATGATTCTTTCACCAACAATGCAGACTATCCTGTTGTAATATGGCTCAGGCTGCAATGGTGGCCATTCATTGTGAATGAAGCTTAAAATCTCTACAGTCTTCAAACACAGTATGAGAACATGTTGCTGTTAAATTCTGCAATTTCTCCTGGCCAACTTTTTCTTTTCCTTCCCTCTAAAGTTGTAGCTCCAGTATACTACTCAAAACAAGACGTGCCTCATGTTTGTATGGGGACATGAAAACATGGATATGTGAAACAAAAAACCACCTTACAAACAAACATTTGACATAATTATGTGCTTGTCTTCAGTTACTCCACTTATCACAAGTTGCTCTACAGTTCTATTGAAAATGATTGTCAAAATTCAGTCAAGGAACCAAAACTAAGTAGTTTAATAAGACTTAAAAGTCTCTGCTGTCTCCGTGAGGTTATATTGACAGGTACAGTGGTGTTTTGTGCTAAATGCTAAGAGCATCATGCTAACATGCCAATAATGACAACACTATCATGCTGATGTTTAGCAGGTATAATGTTGACCATATTCACCATCTTAGTTTAGTGTGTTAGCATGCTAACATTTTCTAATTCATACTATGCATTGGTTCTAGTTGTCATTTCTTCTTCAGCATGATGCTGGTCTATACTGTTTTTGTCAGCAGGGCACACTGCTAGCATGACTAAAAAGTCCAAAATCTATATATCAGGTGATTGTATTTTTTACAGACACAACAAAAACAAACATGCAGATCCCTTAAAGTTGTATATTAAAGAATTGTGAACAAGATATCTATTCAGTTCAAAAATAGACATGTCAGTGCTCTCTGGTGGACAAACCATGTAATGGAGACACCTTTTCTAAACTATGTCAGACATGTCTTCTGTATTTCTGTTGTCCAATTTCTTGTCGCTCATCAACTGATTTATACACCAATACCAATAAGCTAATATCAACTTTGGCTCAAAAAGTTTTCTGGATTGATTAGATAATATTTAATATGGAATAACAAGGCAGTGCTGTGGATTTCTAAGAGGTTGCAAGATAAATCTGAGGAGTAATGAGATGATTAACACACACTAGAGGTTTTTTTGGATACTTTTTACTCTACCTGTACTCTAAAATAATTAAAAATGAAACTGTTTTAAAAGGGAAATATCACTTTGCTTCAACTACATCTCATGGATGACACAAACAAAAAAGTTTGTTGTGTGATTCTTGCTCTTCATTTTTGATCATCCACATACTGTATTCCGAACTCTTTTCTGATGGCACAGTAACTATATATATAGGTTACATCCTTTAGTCTGAAGTGCCCTCATTAGGCAACACGTGAACTTGTTTTGGCAATAGATACAACTACAAAACAGATGAATGAATATCTGAATATTTCTAGCTTGTGACCTGTAAATGCAAAGAGCTGCTTTTCTCAACCCTCGTCACTACAGTCTCTCCTTTCATCACCACTTCATCTTCACATGAACTTTAACTTGCAGTATCTTCTTGGCAACTTGCCATCCTGACCTTGGTCAATGTTCTCCCTTCCTTACCTGCTAGCTGTGCAGGTCTCTGCGTGTACCTCTTAAAAGCAGATAAGCTGCTGGGTAGTGGTACCACAGATACCTGACACAGCAATAAATCATATACCGGCTTATATCATTTTCACTTTTAACAGAAATAGAGATTCAATGTCAAGATCTCTGACAATGTCCAGGACCTGTGTGTCATTCTGGCTGAAAGAGAACTGATACAGGCTTATGCATCATCATTTTTCAGTGTCCCACTGGCAGATTTGAATGTCTTACTCACTGCAGACATGTTATAGCTCAGAGGAAGTTGTAATGCCAGAAATAGCTTTAGTGCCACACTTTAGTCCTCTTTCTGTTAGCTCTTTAACACCAGATGAAAAATGTATACTGTATGATTGGAGGATTTTACATTTCAGTCATTATATGGCTATAAGATCAAGAGAGCAACCCTGCAACAGATACTTAAATTAAAATGTCATGCAAACAGTTAATAATAGATTTGAATCTATATATTCATTTGTATCTCCTCAGGTGGGTACCACCCTGTTCAAATAGGTGACACATTCAACAGAAGATACAAGGTGGTTTCTAAGCTTGGCTGGGGCTATTTCTCCACTGTGTGGCTCTGTCTGGACCTCAGGTAGGCTTAAATAGGGAATTTCTGAAAATTATTGAAATGGGAAGGGGGGTGAATCTTACATTTCACTTTTCAAAAAGCTAGAGCCTCTCCGGCATTATGAATATTTTCTGTGGGTCTCAATAACCACCACTGTGCACAGTAAAGGCACAAAATTGCAACAGTAACTCCCCAGTTCACAGCAAACAAACAAAAAAACTTAAATATTCCAGCTACACTCTATTTTTTAATTTAAGAGATATTAGATAAAAATCAAAGAATGGGCCAACTTTATATGTTACATTTTTTTCCTTCCTATTATGATGCAGACTAAAGAGAAGAAGGAAACAACTACTGGAAGAGATATATGTATTTCCCAAAACTGACATAATGGTCCTATTTGCTAGTGACTGTGATGGGAAAAATAAAATTAATCCCTTGAGGGAAGGCTAAAATGTAAGTTTTAGATGAGGAACCTTCCCTTCAACAAACAAAAAACAAACAAAAATACATTATAACTGCCCTTCTCCCCATTATTGTTCAGTCCCTTACAAAGTTTCTTCATTCGTTTAACACTGAGACATTGAACTTTGTGTTTCATGATTATAATTGTCTCATTATCATATAATGATAAAATAAATATATTTGAATATCAAAACACCCATTTTAATGACACCAAATCTCAGTTTTCATGGCTTCAGTAGAGATTAAACTATTCTGTTCTCTGTATAGCGTGTACTGGTCTGATGTGGTGTGTGATATGTCATCTGTGTCAGCAGGCTGGGTCGGCGCGTTGCTGTGAAGGTGCTGAAGAGCGGAGCAGGCTTCACCGAGGCAGGACAGGATGAACTGGCTCTCCTACGATGTGTTAGTCACCCGTGACTTCTGTTTCTCCTCCCGATCATGTCTTACTCTTACTGTCAAATGTCATTTCTTTGGTTTTTACATATTTATTTGCAGTTTAGAACAGACTCTCACTCCTCCACCTCCTCTTCTCTCTTTCATCAGGCCAGTGGTCCTTCGAGCCGTCATCCCGCCAGTCAAAGGATTGTTCAGCTGCTAGATGAGTTCAAGCTGGCCGGGGTCAACGGGGTCCGTATCCTTTTTACAGACTGTCATTTCTTGGCCTCGCATTCTGAACCTGACACCGAGGACTAAAGAGTTATCATGTGTGGAGGTGTGTGCTTGTGTATAAAAGAGCTACCAGATGGTACCAAATAGTTACCATTACCGTGGATGGTACCAGATACCAAATGGTTAGACAGTCAATATCGAAGTATGATAAAATGTACATACCTCATAAATAATTTAACTCTGCAAACTTGAACAAAACAGTGTTTTCAGAGATGTAGTGACAGATAATATGCTGATAGCATTATGGCCCACTGTATTGCATTGGATCATATTGTGAATACTGCTAGCCAATAGCTTGACCTTAATGCCTGCTGATTAGACATGTGCCTGGTGCTGGAGCTGCTGGGGCCTGACCTGAGGAGCTGGCAGCTATGTTTTGGAAATCCAGGACTGCCGCAGCCATGGGTCAAACAAATACTTACTCAAGTAAGGAATATGAGTTTAAGAGATAAAAACTGTATTTTATTGAACACTGTCAGCTGCAGGAAATTAGGAACTCTTTGGTTGCTGATTGTTTGCAGATTCAGGGTAATATTTTAAAAGGCTGATGAAATTTAGCCACAAAAAAACTCCCCTGAAGAAAAACCTGACCATCCGACTTGTTTTTTCATTTCTGTTTGTCTACAGTTAAACAAAAGAGATATAACATGTTAGTTAGGGAGCTTTATAGGTGCTGTAGGTGGGTTTGTTTTCTGTACACTGTTTGTTTTATGTTTTCCCTGCTTGCAGTCTTTATGCTAAGCTAAGCTAATCACCTGCTGGCACTAGAATAGTGGACAGGTCGGAGAGTGGTATCGATCTTCTTATTCAACTTACAGCAAAAAAGCAAATAAGCAAATAAATATTTTACAAAATGTCAAACTACTATTTTAATGGGCAATAATTGATGGATTTTTTAATGTTGTAAAAACATTATGGGTTCACACAACTGAAAATCAGAAATAGCTGGTACATATGTGGTTTCACATAGTTGTGCACATTTTTTTGTTTGTTTGCTCTGAAATATTAGTGTTAAGCCCTGGCATCCTCATTACTTTGAGCTAACAGTTTTCATAGATAAAGTCACACAGGTCAAGGAATGGTTTAGTACTAGTTGTATGTAAGAAAACATCAGCATAACTGTTTTTTGTTTTCTGTAGGTTCTGCAGGGTCTGGACTACCTTCACACTCAGTGTAAAATCATCCACACAGACATCAAGCCAGAGAACATCCTGCTGTGTCTGGAGGAGCAGTGCCAAAAAGTACCAGCAGGGGGAAGCAACTCCTCCTCTGTCTCTGTACTGACTGGGAAGGAAGCCAAGTCCACAGGCACAGTTGGTTTTTTTATTGCAACAGATGCTGAAGATTGTTTAAGAGTGAAGTCTCAGGGCTGCACAGTTTACAGCTGAGCTGCATCCATATAGGATTCATCAAATGTGTGTACAGAGCAGATATACTTCTGTGCCAAAGCGTTAAGCGTTTAATGTAAAAACTCTGCCTAGTACCACACAATTTGGGCCTGTATTGATATATTTGATATTATTGCCATTAAAAAGCAGCACGATCAATAATCAGAACATGTTATACCATGAAAAAAGATAAGAAAGGAATAAGAATAAAAAATCTATTTATAATCATTTTATATGTAATCAAACACATTGTATCATTTCCAAATGATCAGATATGGACTACCTAACTGTCCAGTGTCTCAATTTCTCATAAAAGCTTCCAACATAATTTCTAGCAAACTCATGTACATAAATATACTGTAATGGCACAATTTACATTTAATGTTTGGATAGTGTTGATGTTATTGTTTTTCCTTGGTATGGGTTAGATGTTCTAATAAATGTTATTCATTGTTGTTTCTTTTAGAAAAGGAGCAGATGAACCCCTGCAGATTAAAGGAAAATACAGTGAAGATCGCTGACCTGGGCAGCTCCTGCTGGGTGGTCAGTAGTTGCTCTGTGCTTTTACATACAGTCATTAATAGAGCTCTCACTTCGATATATTACATTAGCCTATAGTTATGAAGTTGTTTGTAAAATCTTGCAATTCTAGACCTGCAGGAGGGACTATACAAGAGTTTTGGTTTCATATAATCTTAAAGCCCCTGACAACTTTTTTCATTCAATGTATTCGGATTGGTGTATGGAAGTATGTGACATCACCTTTTCTCAACTGAGCCCCACCCACTCAAAACCAGTGAGAAAAGGCAGGAATAAAAACACAAATACAGAAATCTCTCATGTAAAATATCTTAAATTGTTCAAACCTCATTGTGCTAATGTTGAACCATTGCCCATAGTAATAAGCTAATTGAGGGAATAGCCAGGGGCTTTAAGGCACTGAATATCTTTTTTGTCCATTAGTTCACTGCTATGATGTGTGTGGAGATGATGTCAAGCATCTCTGTGGACCAATCAGGATTTAACAACATTTGAATCCAAATGTGATGTCAGTTGTGGGATTGTTTTCTTACGTTGTAGCACCTTCAGTTACACCTAATAAAGCCATAATCACACAGTCCTGGTGAAGCACATTAGCTGAGTTTATGAGTGTTAAACTATTTATAAATAGTAATTAACAGTGTTTATGGGGAAATACTTGATTACAAACCTTGCTTTCGGGTATCAAAAAAAATAAGTAAGTAAGTAAGTATGTAGGATTTAGTGGCATCTAGCATGAGGTGAGGTTGCAGATTGCAACCATCTGAATCACAAATACACCCCCCCCCCCCAAAACATGTAGGAGAACCTATAGTGGCTGAGAAACTTGACTAAACTTGACGAAACTACACATTGCACCTTTAAATGAAGTTATATGTATTTTCAGGATTAACTTTTTTTACACTTTAGTCCTCTTTTTAACAATTTACTCTCAGTTATGTAGAAACCCTCATTTGTTGCACATAACAAAGACCTGAATTAAACCTTTCTATCTGTTCTGCTTTGTTTCTTTCTTTGAGCAGTACAAGCATTTCTGTGAAGAGATCCAGACCCGCCAGTATCGCTCTCTAGAGGTTTTACTGGGATCTGAGTACGGCCCGCCTGCTGACATCTGGAGCGTCGCCTGTATGGTGAGAGACAAACCAAACCAATAAGATGCTGACACTGAGTTAAATATTAAAATCCAAAACTCCATCTTTTTTATACTGACCCCATTTTATCAGATGGAAATATTACAGATGTCCTCTAAATCATTTTATAAACTCTTCTCCCCAAAATTCAGCCTGACACATTTTATATCCTTGGAAACTTTGGGATCTCTGCTAGAATTTAAAATAAAGTTCCAGGAGTTTGAACAAAGTTTGGTTGCATAGCAAGAGCTTGTACTGACTGTTGAACAGGCAGAGTTTTGCCAGATCTGTTAAAGGGCTGCCTGAGGCCACTGGGTCCCTACTAGGTCTCTAAAATCTGACATGAGGGCAATATTAGAAATGTCAATTCAATACGAATTCTATGCTTTACCCATGTAGCTGTCTACCACAAAGGAAAAATTAATGACTAAGCGGGATTCATACTAAAATCAGCCCTGCATTAAAACAGTGTAGAGAGCCGCCTTGGTGGGGCCGTGTTGTTTAAGTACCAGTGAGACAATGAAATACAATCCAAGAAGTCCAGTTGGAATAATAATGTGTTTAATGTGGCTTATCAGACGCCAAAACACCCCACAGCGGTTTTTAATACTCACAGACAGGATAATACAACTCTAAACAGCAGAGACATAGCTTTCACATTACAAAGTAATCCACCAGGAATATGTGCTTGCATGTGTATGATTGGCCAGTGCAGCACCTTGCAGCATGATGTCATGTTGCGTTGCAGCAAAAGTTGAGCCAGGTTCAACTTTTTTGCTAGATGACCCTGTGTTGTTTTGCTGAAGCTCTCTGCATTTGCACCCCCACTGTGTTAATGCACCCCATTCAGATGAATGACGTTTTTTCACGCAAGGATAATGTCGCCCTGAATGTGGCCAACGGGTCTATAGCCGTGATAGTGGCTCTGAGAGACTGTTTGGACGCAGCTGTGCATTGAGCTAAATGCTATCTTCTAAAATGCTCCAAATGAATGCCAACATGCTGATGTTTAGCAGGTATAATGATTTGAATGTTCACCATCTTAGTTTGGCATGTTAGCGAGCTAACATTCACAAATTCGCACTAAAAACAAACAGCTGAGGCTGATGGGAATGTCATTAGTTTTGCAGGTTTTTAGTCATAACCAAAGTATTGGAAAAATTAAAATGTTGACTTGATGATGATGCTAGATGAAAATTTAAAGCATCACCAAAGTTATTATAGTTTCTGAAGGGAGAAATTTTGCTCAAATGTCAACCTCATAGTGGCACTACAGGAAAAGTCAGGGGATCACCAAAGCAGTAGGCTTCATCCTCTGGGGACCATGACTGTATGAAATGTCATGGCAATCCATCCAGTAGCTGTTGAGATAAACAGTTTGTAGCAGTTTGTGCCACAATTAAAAAACAAAAAGTTGAGTCACTGCTCAGTGTGGTAGGATTGGTCTTCTCTATAGACACTAACTTGGCCACACATCTCACTCTGTAATTTTCTCTTGCATTCACTCAGGCCTTTGAGTTGGTCACTGGAGACTCCTTGTTTGAACCCAAAGCCAGCGGGTCCCTCTCCCTGGAGGAAGGTACTGTTCAATACAGTGTGCTGACACTGATATGGGCGTGACAAGTACTCACACAGGATTAAATGAGATTACACTGTGACTTCATTGAGCCCCTATTGTAAATGTTGATGCAGTGTTTGCTAATGTATGCTGTAATTTTGTGTGTCTCATGCCTACATGTGTTCCCTCCATCCCTGTCAGACCATATAGCCCAGATCATGGAGCTGCTTGGTAAAATCCCACCAGCTGTTGCTTTGTCTGGTAAAT
Organism: Thunnus albacares; assembly: GCF_914725855.1. Classification (NCBI taxonomy): domain Eukaryota; kingdom Metazoa; phylum Chordata; class Actinopteri; order Scombriformes; family Scombridae; genus Thunnus; species Thunnus albacares. Next base: position 8,144,115 of record NC_058110.1, on the reverse strand, counting down.
ACTCTGCAGAATACTTCAATCACAGAGGTAAGAGTGCAACTTGGTTTTTGCACTTTGTTTGCTAGTGCAGTTGCTCATAATTTAGAGACTCATATACATTTTCTTTTAGCAGTTAAGGATTCAATTATTTCTAAATTTATGATTTTATAATTGATACTCATGAGTGCCCATGTGTAATATGTCATCATCCAGGTGATCTGCGACATGTTGGACTGCTGAGGTTCTGGAGTCTCTATGACGTTCTGGTGGAGAAATACCACTTCCTGTTGGAGGAGGCCTCCGGATTCTCAGACTTCCTTCTTTGCATGTTGGATTATTATCCGGAGAGGAGGGCCACTGCTGCACAATGCCTCTGCCACCCTTGGCTGACCTCCTGAGAAATTCCTAAAGGCCCTATAGGCCTCATCCCCATCTGCAGTCCAAACAGACATGGCTGACGTGGCCAATTTCTGAACTTGCCAACCACAAAATCTGTGGGATGCTAAAAATCCACAGGGAATCTTTGAAATTTTATACTAAAAGAATCCAGAAGAGCTATTTAGACAACAGTTTGTATATCTCACTCACTCTGTTTTGTAAGATTTTTTGGAATGTGTCATGTTGTTCTTATTCAACACCAGATAGAGAACAGTCTTCTCTCCGCTGTTGCCCCTTTTTGCACTTTATGCTGCAAAGGTGTTTCCTCACCTGTAGATCTTTCCTAGGTTAGCAAGGTTGCTAGACTGCCCAACCTTTGAGCCTTATTTGTACTGTAGCAGCTCTTTTGAAGAGAATATGATTGTGTATTGTCTATTACACTCACAGGCCTGTCACTGCTAGCCAGTGTGAAGTTGTCAATATGATGCTAACTCTGAGTGCAGCTTTTTTACACTAAGATCGAATGTGCAATGGAATGAGAGAATACAAAATGTATACATGAAATGAACTTCCACACTGAATGCTTTTCTTTTAACTTATGTTTTGTACCATTTAATGAACAGCTTTAAAGAATAAAACTGATTAATTGTAGTGAAAAAGTAAGTCAAGTCAAATTTTTAAGTTTAGTCCAAAATTATTTTTGTTTTTATTTGTTTTTAAGATTTTTTAATCTTTATTTGATAGTGAAAGTAGAGATACAGACATGCAGCAAAGGTCCCCAGCTGGAATCAAACTGAAGACATTGCTGTTACATGGTACGCATATAAACCACTGACCACTAAACACCCCTTTTCTTATATTCTATTCTTTATTTTTTAAAGCCTGTATTAAAATTAAATGTCTAGATTAGAGGCAGCTCCCACAGGTTAGCTATTATACTATATAATCAACATAGTAAACATTCTTGCACTTTTTTTCAAATATTTGTATTTAAACAAATATTATGATATGTATGGATCAACTGACTATGTATAACATGAAAGGGGTGGCATCCCACAGAGAAATATCCCCCAACTCAGCAGTTTCTCTCAGCTGTATTGAACTTTTGGTTTTCTTGCCTGCTAACCCCACTCTCATGAACCATATTTCCAGCAGTACCAGGCAGCTGTTTTCAGTGAAAAACCCACTGTACACTACCTAACCACCACAAAACACCAGACAACATACAAGTGACTAACTGCTGAACACAGTGGAGCGTGCTAAAGGTAAAGCTCCAAATATTTTATTTGTAATTGGACTTTCATTAATCAGGTGTCCAGAAACACGACTCCAAATACTAATGTTTCTCTATGTGTGCTGGATGTGTAAATTGGCATATTCTTGCTAATGTGTTTATGGCAGGTTCTGCTGCCCACAAGTAGCCTAAAACTTAATTGATCAAATCAAAAAGCTTGCCTGCACACATAATTGGGATGATTTTGATATTTGAGTTTTTGCCTTGGTTAGTTTCATGGCTAAATTTCATTAAAGAAAGACATATTCATACAGTCCTACTTTTATTGTCCTTTTGTCCTTTTAGCCATAGCATACACAGGCAGTGTAAACAGTCATACATCAGAGTTCAGACTATGGATGACATCAGCTTTTTTACTATAAATACAGTTTCATTCATACACCATGCAGTACTGTATTTGAAATATTCTGTACATGTTCTCAAACATAACCTATAACTGTTCAATATGTTTATCCTCTTCTGTCACAAAGCTTTTAGGATGTAACTTCCACATCAGATAAAATGATCAGTATCAGATTAAACTCATGTTGAAGACCATGAACACTGTTAATCAACAGACCACTGTTTAGAAAGAGGAGTAATGTTACATGTTACTGTATATAACCAAACTTTGAATTATACAAAAAAATAGTAATAATAAAAATCCCACTTAGAAAACATTTCAACATATCACACCGATTGTGACAGTTTCGTTAAAATGTACAAATTATGACAATTTGACTTTTAGACAAAGATAATACCCCTCCTTCATTCTCCTTGTTTCTAGCAAGACTGTAAGCATCAAATAATGATTTGACTTGTCCTCATTAATATTAATCACAATAGTATCATCAAGGTTATTCTGTCTAGAACCCATATTTGACAACTATATACACAGTATATACTACAGTATGTAGATTATACACTACATATTTACTGTAAAACTGTTTAATAATAACATCCTGTCTCCCAGTTTTTCATCCTATCCAGCTGTAGGCTCGGCACTCCACCAGTGGGTTTTCTTTATAAACAACTGTATATCCACATTCTGTCTTGACGCGACGACACTTCTTGGGCCATGAGGTGGGCTTCACTGGCCTGAAAGGAATGAAGAGAAGAAAGGGGAGACAAAGAGAAAAGAGCAGAAATAGTGAGACTATAAGAACCAGCCACAATGACAGAATGCCCATAAGCGAGACTTTATATAATTGAAATCAATTAATATGACCTGAAGTGAATGATGAACTCACGTAAAGCAGTAGAAACCAAACTCATGACAGGAGCACTTGTCACAGCCTCTCCAGAAAGAGTCTCCTGGTCTGTAGTACTTGTCGTTATATGAACAGATACCTGTGAAAGAAATGAGAACCACAATGACATATCTATCTCTTGTGTCCAGATTTTTACGTTTTCCTTTCCTTTACAGTTTAACCTACAGGCTTTAGCCCTCTGGGTGAAATGTATGCCTTTTACAGGTTACATCAAAACGTTTCAGAGGCTATAAACATCTGTTCTTATGGCAGAACATCTAAAGCCCCGCTGCAAGAGGTTAGCACAATAATGCCTAAATCTAGCGTCTACAGTGAATTCTCCTCCTATTCCTGCAGGCTGTGGGAGCTATCCTCATGGAGTACGTCTGTCACCTTGAGAGTGGGATCAATAGGAACATACTGATCTGCTGTGAAGAGCCCCACGGGGCTTAATGCAAGGTCAGGGTATAGAGGACAGAGTCCGTGGTCAGCTGGTTGGGTACCAAGTGTTGATTTATGATTCTTGGCCGGAAATGTAGCAGTCGCAACCTGGGATAGGGCGTACAAATGTGACGCACATGATTTTGAATGATAAATCTACAGAGAAACAGAACTAGCCCTTACCTTTTATGTGGTATACGGAGGCTTCTGTGCATCCGTTGCTCAACAGAAGAATGAGGGACAAGCTCAAAGCAAACACCAGCGATAGGGAGCATCCATGAACGTTACTTATTGGATGTAACATTGTGAAAAAAATTTAGTTGAAGAAAGAAATATTTACTATTTGATACTGTCAAAGCTTCTTTTCTCAAAGAAGATATCAAGTTATTGTATCCCCTAAAAATTAATTCTGACTCTCTATCAAGAGATTTGGTCTAATCTTATGTGACTGTTCAGTAAAATCCAGTCAAGTCCTTGTTATGACCCAGTAGACGCTGGCTAATATTTATAGTCTCACATCTCTACTGAGCAGAGAGAGAGAGAGAGAGAGAGAGAGAGAGAGAGAGAGTGAGAGAGAAAAAAAAGTATATCCACATGTTTAATTTCCTGGTTTCCTCCCAGTGTCCAACTTTTGTTTCAGAATGAGGTGTGTTTGGAGTTTGGCTGTGTACCCATGCATCCCTAAATATTACCTTTGGCCCTTGCTGGCTGTTTAAGGCTGTGTGGGTGAAACAATGGTGCCCTAACAGGACGGTCGATTGGTTCAGTGATGGATTCTTTCAGATTTCTGTCCTTTTTAAAAAAAAAAAAAAAAAAAAAAAAAACTACATTTGCGTCTTTATCTGTTGTTTCTTTTTGTCTGCCTGTTTACTATCTAGCACCGTGATTTCTTTCTCTTTAACATACACATTCCCCCTCTCCCCTCTCTCTATCAACTCACCACCTCCTGATGTGCACAGATGCTGACTATTAAAGCTAAATCTATTTTTATGACTGCTGACATTGTCAGAATAGAACTCTTTGTGCTGACATTGTCCCTTGTGTGAGGGAAATCGGTTCAAGCCAAATGATCACAAAACTGCATTCTCGAACAACAAAAATGCATGAAAAACACTGCAAACTTCAAAATCTGTTTTTTTCTCTTATTCCGAGTAACTTAACCTTTGGAGATACAAGGATTTTGCAGCACAGTGTCAGTACCTTTCCCACCTGGGAAGTCAGAGGCATTTGATATTCAGAAGGGAAATGATGAGAGTATCATGGTTTGACATTTTGTGCTTTTAACTGTTTACATATGCTGCAGTACACAAAGCATGACCACAATATTAACATGAGTGCTGCACTGCCAAGAACGTATGTCCCATATTTTTAGCTTTATATAAATTGTACATGTAGTCTGACATCTGGAAAAATGCCTCAAATATTTGAGGGCCAAGTCAGAAAGTTCCCAGGTGTGACTCAATGCATGTGTTGATGGTGTAATGTCAGAAAATACAGACCAATAGAGGAAAACTGTTGGGTCTTATGTCTGTGTCACACACACATTCACACACACACACACACTCAGGCAGATTTTGCTGGATGTGTGACTAACCACAGGACAGTTTGTGGTCCCTCTCTTCCTTCCTTCCGCAGAGCCTCCAGCCAGTAACTGGTCGACACGCTGCGCTCTGACAAAAGAAAAAACAAACTGGACATCAAGGGACTGGAAGGAACTTGTGGTGGCCGAGGGGCTCCAGCTAGAAACCGCTGCCTCTGCCTCATCTCCACAAACCATGTAGTCACACAGGAACACTTTCCGGGTGTTCGGTGGCTCAGCGGTCTGCAGTGTCGCCACACAGTAAGAAGCTCCTGTGTTTTCTCCCATGCAGATCAGGTGAAATGTAGAAAAACTGCCTGTAGGTGTAAATATGGCTGTTTGGCCTAGGAATTACATTCAACAATACTGCAGCTCACACCCAATGCCAACATTCAGGACCAATGCAGGACGTAGTGTGGCCCATATGTAGTGAGGCAGAAAGTGGTGGTGACTGGGGGAGTAGTGAGTCTGACTTTCATGTAGGACAGCAGAGTTTGCTTCCCATCACAAACCTGCCTTTTTATTAACTGCCTGCCTTTCCCTAACCTTAACCAAGTGTTTTAGTACCTGACCCTCACCATACCTTAACCACAATTTATTTGCCATAACCACAATCTTCCCTTAACCATATCCTAGTTGCCTTGCTAAAATATTGAAGAAAAGCAATTATTTTAATAGAATCGCCATTGGACATAATAAGCTTTTGGCCCTGCACAGGATACGTACAGTAGATGGGTGGAAATAGGTGGATGCACCATTTTGGTCCTTTAGAGCAAGCAACAAAATACAGTACCTGCATTTTTATACTAAGACATATCTTTACAAGCATTTTTTTCATAAGTAAATCAACACCAAGGACCATAGCCTCAAGTGCAAGACATCCCTTATGCTGTGTGGGAAAGGTTGGGAAAGTGGCTGTGTGCTGCACTTTTGGGGAAGTTATTTGAAAGTACATTTGCCAAACCAGTTAGTTCTCATCCTTGAAACCCTCTCTGTTACACTATTATTGCAATGTCCCTGGCTCGGTTCTGCTCAGCAAGTAGAACATTGTCCAATAATGGCAGGGTTGATGGTTCAATCTCTGGCTCTCCCTGTCCACATGCGGAAACGTCCTTGAGCAAGACGTTAAACCCCAAGTTCTTTCAAGTCGTTTGGGCCAGCACCTTACATGGTAGCTCACTGCCATCAGTGTGTGTGAGGTAAACTGTAAAGCACTTTGATAAAAAGTGCTATATAAATGTGATCTATTCACCATTTGCCATTATAAAACCAAAACATACAGTTTCTGATAAAGCATAAAATAAGTTTGTAAGTTACTTAAACTCTTATCAACTGTAGTTATAGTGGGTGTGGGCTTACTTGGACAGGATAAGATTCATGCTTTGTCAGAAGCATTGTCATACAGTACGTTTCAGTTTCACAAGAAAGAAGGCCTCGAGGATGAGGACTAACTAGTTGGTTTGGCAAATGTTGTTTTGCTTAACTTCCTCACCTGAGATAGAGAGCAGCACACAGCAGCCTCCCTAAACTTTTCTATGTGATGCATTGAGCTGAGTCCCTTGCAGAGGATGAGGCAGTCCCAAACTGGGATACAAAGACCTGGTCCCTTTTATTCCTGCTACGGTCAGTCAGCTGTACCAGCTGAGTCAAGTCTCACAGTGGAGTTAAATTTTATGAGTCAGTGCCTGGAAATAGGATAGGACATTATGAAATGTCTGAATTAGAGTGTGCATGAAGACAAGACAGTTTAACACTTTGGTCCATAAGATAAAATTTAATTCAACAAAGATTTGACAGGTGTATCAATGTTTTTCTGTTTTATAAAGAACACAGTTGATCTGTTCTCTTGTCTTCATGAATTCAGATTATTGAATAAATTAATTTCACACCATACAGCTTACATCATATTATTCTTGTTCAAACATGAGAGACCTACACATGTCTCATGCCTCAGGATGCATAATACATTGTATGCATAATACACTCATAGTGTAACAGCTAGATTTTAACAACGTTGTCTTAGCATATACTGTAAGTTTAATGAATCAACTTTTTGCTGTTCTGTGTAAAATACATGCATGACAGATCACATGACAACTTAGATGCACAATATTCACCTGATAGACATCCTGTAATTTGCATCTTTCATCCACATCCTGGATGAAGATTCTGCTGCTTATTAACAGAGTGGAGTTAAAAGTGAAATATCTTGATAAATGGCCGACTGTCTCACAGTGTGGTAGTTCAAAATCAGTCAGATTCCCAGTGAGAGAGGCTGACTGTGGTAGGTTGGCTCAAATAGGTTTTGCCTCTGGACTATAAGAGTGTGGTAGGTCAAGAAGTTCTCTGCTTCTGAGGGCAGCAGAAAAGGACCACACAGGCACACACACAGTGTTATGATGAGGCCATAGGTCAAAATCTTTTCTATTAGCCTCATTTCACACCTTCTCTAAACACGTATCTGCTATTGTAGATCAGCACCTACTTCTGCAAACGTCATTGTCTACCTGTCTTTGCACCAGTTCCTCTGAGATAACTAACTGGGTACTTATTGTAACACACGGGAACACATATTTTTAAAGGTGCCACAGTGTTTTCAGCTGTGATATAATTTCACCAAGAACTCTGAATGCTCCATGTTGAAATAATGTATCAATCGAGCAATCATAAGACAGGTTTTAGAGAAGCTAGGGCAGTTGTTTAATGTTCTGGTTGAATCAACATGACATTTTTATTCAATACTAACTCAATCCAGGATTGCCTTACACTTAATGTCAAGTTAAAATGAAAATTAAATGGCAGCCTGTTGAAAAATAAGTTTGTGTTGTATAATTTGGCTTTTGTGAAGGATTCAGATGATCCTCTTTGGGAGCAACATGACCCAATACCCTACCCTGTCATTTGCAAGGTTTAAAGTTACAGAGTGGGGAGCCCTGCCTATGAAGTATTCTGTTTGGTTAAATGTATTTCTAACAATAAAATTAAGGAGAAAAAAAGGAAATTAGGTTATAGAGTCTGTTATTTCTTTGTGGTGTTTGGAGTCTTTCTCATACAGTTTATTTTAACTGGCCATGCTTGCGGCATGGCTTTAGGGATGACAATGTTGGTCGGTCGGTCCACCACTTTGGTCCACACTGAAATATCGCAACTTGAATGGATTTCTATGAGATAGCCTATTGTACAGACATTCATCTAGCTCCACCAGGATGTTGATATTGTTGAAATATCTTAGCAACTATTGAATGGTTTGCCATGAAATTTGGTACAGACCCAGGATTTATTGTAATTACTTTGTTGATCATCAACTCAAACTTTTCATTTGCTCAATACATGGAGTTATTATTATAACAAAGGTTCAGGAATAAGACCACGCCCCTCTCTCTCACTAAATTCAATCACCTGCGCCTCACTAATTCAATCATCCGTGCATACCTATATAGGCGTGTCTAACCCCTTTCTCTCCTGTTTGTCTCAGTTCTCATAGCCCTCCCCCCCAAACCCCATTTCTCTCCTCTCCCCCCTCAATGGGCGTCACAGTGGCTCACAGTGGTTAGCACTTATGCCTCACAGCAAGAAGGTCCTGGGTTCGAACACTGGCCATCCCAGGTCCTTTCTGTGTGGAGTTTGCATGTTCTCCCTGTGTTCGCGTGGGTTTCCGCCGGGTACTCTGGTTTCCTCCCACCATCAAAGACATGCTTTTTAGGGTTGATACTTACTTACTTACTACTTACATAAGTAATTCTTCTTGTCCTATTTTAGGAACCACAGGGGGATGGCGGAGCAGAAAGCTCATCAAGACATGTCCCCCACCCTGAGTCTCGACCCCCAGGTTCCTAGACGCTCCAGCCTCTTTGTGATTCCATTTGGTTCCCGGTCATCCCCATGCCATCGACCCCCTTCGTCCCTCTCCTCGACCCCCATGCTGCCCACCATACACTATCTTAATCCAATCCTAAACCCTCTCGACAATCCAAATAAAACTACTTTTTATACTGTTCAAATGGCGTGGTCTTTGTTAGTGAATTTGGTTTATGATGAACACAAATAACATTCACAGTAGCTTTAAATGTACTTTGTGGTTAGTGCCAAATAGCAAATGTTAACATGCTAACACTAAACTAAGACAGACAAAATTATGCCTAACATCAGCATGTTAGCATTGTCATTGTGGCATGTTAGCATGATGATGTTAGCATTTAGCTCAAAACAATGCTGTGCCTAAGTACAGCCACAAAGAGTTGTAGACTCTTAGTCCTGTTTTATTATGTAAGCTGAACAAATTAATCTGCTCTTGGAAACAATCATGTTTGGTTATTTTGGGTGCAAAACCAGGAAAAAATGTAATAAAGGTTAGATGAAGGTATGTATCATAAGTTAGATGGTTGGTTTTTAAGATTATTTTGCAAAAACAGTAGGCCTAGAAGTAGTAAAATGATTCATGTAATGTACCATGGTGGGCCAATCAGACATAAATCATGGTACCTTTGGATCCCTGGTGACGAATCAACTTAAATTTCTGTTCCAAGCCTGAATAGCAGTGAAACCATTTAGGGTTTCTAAAAGTATAACTTTGTATAGTCGTGGAGCCAGCCTTGTGGTAGGCCTTCCTAAAGTCTCATCCTGCTTTGCAGTTCCACATGGATAAAACACAGAATTGAATAAATAAGACTGTTGGGTAACCAGTGTGGTAGTTGCTAACAGCAGACCACACAAAGGTTGAACCCACTGATGAATTACAGTAACTTACTGTCACTAGCTGCAGATTCCCAAGTCACAGGCAGTCACAGGCAGTCACAGGCAGTCTCAGGCGATGCCACCCTCTTAGTGCGCATCTGTGTGCAGTGGCCCTGTGTGATATTTTTGGTTGTGTGACTCACCCTCAATGCTACAGCAGGCCTGGATGCTCTGGCTTGGCTGTTAATTACATAAATAGTTCTGTTTCAACCATACTTTTGTGCGTAACGATGGATACAGGCACCAGGACTCTTTATTGGTAGAACATGAGGATATACAGTATGTGGTACTGTATAAATCTGTATGTACCAGAACAGTGTTTTACTGCTTTGCTTGAAAACTGTAATGAAATGATGAACTCATTCATTGATACAGCCAGACACATGTTTTTTTGAATGTAAAATATCTTTATTCGACCTTCTCAAAATGTGTTTCAATAACAGAAATTTGTCATCATGGTGAGTTGGAATACTATTCACAAATAGGAATTAATTAGACATTATAATTTTCAAACCAAAATCAGTATGTCATCATAATCCATGAAAAGCAACAAGCCTCTTTCAGACTCTGTCCACTTGTCCACTATCAAGCAACTTTATAAATAGACTTTTATACATTTTTGGGTGTTGAGATTTCAACAAGCAGTCATCCATTAGTGAGTCAAAATTGAATCTGAGATGTTAAGTCTGATGTGACAGAACAACAATCATCATACATCATACCAAAATACATAGAAAGTAAACTGTAACAGAAAGGAAAAATTCTGTAGCAACACATAAAACAAAGATCTCATCAGAAGTACTTGACAAATATCAGTATATCATTCTTTTGTTACAAAACAAAAACAGATTATTTCTTTTTTTTTTTTCATGTCAACACATGATAGTTGATGGTATTTTGGCAACATCTGCATTTCAGGAGTTAACAGAAAGTCAACTATTATCATAACATAAGTCACTGGACATTATTCATCTTTGCCCTGACCCCATCCCACCCCCAACATTATGTCTTTATACATGATATTGCATGATAAAAACAATGATGAAATCATTGATAACTCAATGACATTTACATAGTCAACAAACATGTGTTTGCTGCTAGAGATTGGAAATGACTTTAATCGACTCTGTGTCCTTTTTTATTAGCGTTTGATTCTTCTTCATGTCTTACTATGATTCTGCATTTCAAGATTGAGGTGAATTCAGCTTTGGAGTCCCATCACAAACTGAAAATAAGAAAATCAAGTGTTGTTTTTTTTTTTGTTTTGTTTTTTTTTTTGTTCAAAATATCAAAATGTTTCCCCAAATCAAATTAAATAATTCAGGGGGGAAAATATTCTTCAGTATTCATTGTAAATTTTTAGCTTCAATTGTTCACCTTGAAACTGAATTGACCTCAAATCTGCAGTAAAACCCATCTAGCTTCAGAGCTCAGTCAGAGTATGTAGTCTTTAGTACAAAAAACTACAGTGTCACTACTTGTTTTGCTGGTTCTGCACCACATCTGAATTAAATCAAGAGTTCTTAGAGGCACCTGGAGTGGTACAAATATGTGCTCATCAGGGTTAAGGTATTGTCAGTTCCTTGTTATGGTATTTTTCAGTTCATCATCAAGTCCTCAGGATCAGGGTGCCCGCAAAGGAGACCAGACCAATCATCACACAGGTAATGATGCTTGGAAGCCTGACGTGACCACTCAGGCCTCTGGGCTTTTCTTTGTTATTTTCTTTGACACCCTTTGTAGATTTGTTGTAAAACATGTCCTGGGCCCATAAAAGTATTCCCAAATGAGAGTTGCACACTATAGGAGATGTCTAAATCACAATATATACTGTACCAGAGACATTACTGCCCGCTTTATGCAAACTTTAGGTATAAAAAATTACCATGCTGACGTCTCAGCATGTGTACTATTTTCTCAAATGATCATGTACATATCAAAAACAAAAACATATTTCTTGCAATACCAAATGGATGAGGTCTGTAGATACCGTTTCAATTATTTATATCGTATTCTAATACTTGCGCAGTTACTTCAAGGTTAAAGAAACTTTTCTTGAATTAGGGCCCAGCACTCCTACCCTAAGATGGTAGATGAGATAGATGTAGGCCAAGGGCACATTTTTAAACAAGGTCTGCGCAGAGCCTGCATGGACAGCATCATTAGATTCAGCATAAGGGCTGTATTTCATATTGTCTTAAAGGCCCAGCTTGGAAAACCAGAGTAGAGATATTCAATCTAAATGTGTCACCAACAATGGATTCATCCACACAAAAGAGCATAGACTAAAAATCTTGCTCGCATGTCACCTCAGTTTCAAGATTTGCTTGTGTTTGTAGATTATTTCCATAATGAGCCTTTAATACAGTACTGTGTACACAGCTTCCTGAGAGTTAGCTAGCTACCATTCTATAAAACACACTGCACATCTAGCTATCTGCTCATTATATGTACTGTATATAGTGAAAAGGATGCACCGATAAACTTAGCCAATATCTGTCGGAAATTTAAATTTTAAGATTCATTTGACTTGTCCACAGTAAACATGTTAATAGTGCATCCCTAACAAAATATAACATGGTTAAATATAATGCAGTATAATATTTCCTTGTGATGTTGCCTGTTAGATAAACTGCTGTCTGCAGATGTCAGAGGCTTGTAGCTGTCTCACAGAGCACAGATCACCTTGTGTGGTTGAATTGCTCAGTGAAATGGATTCAATTACTTCTCAGGGTTTACAGTATGATCGCGCCTTCCCCCCCGAATAGGCAAAGCATGCCCATTTCTCATATGAAACAATTAACCGTGTGCTGTTATTACACAACTAATTTCATTCCCGTGGTGACTCATCCCAGGTTTGGTGCGTTAGAACTTCAGTTACAGTGTATCAGCCTGAAGTGCTGCTCTGAGAGGGATAAGGGCCCCATGGTGCTTAGGATTAAAGCAGACGACTCTGTCTTACTGGGCAACTGCAGCTTGTCACATGTCACACTTTAGAGCTATGTCACTGATATCACGATAATCAGTGTCATTGATGCAAACATATAACTGTGCTCATGGGTACAATGGTGAGTCACAGGCCTCGTACTGACAGTGCCATTAACCCAAGTAAAGAATGCCCTTGCAAGTATTTTGATATTTATAGAGCAAATTAAAGTGATTAAAATGGGAAACACAAACTATAGTATCTCCCTGGTTACTACACTGGTTGTCCTAGCAACCCATTGGGTATGACTAGCCAATCACGTCTTAGATATCATCTTTGAAATGTCCCGTATGACAAGAATTTTATGTTGCTGGTGCAGCGATGACCACCGTTATAAACGTGTCAACAATAATTCATGTCATTGGTGTTACAATAATAACTAGTGACACTAGTGGAATTGTCTGAAGTGCTACATCAAGGTACACTGCTGTTGGAGCAACAATAATCTGTGTGGTATTGGTGGCATGTCACAATAACAACACTACATAAATAATTTAGTTACACTCCGTAATTTACGTAATTTACTGTAACATAGTGGATATTCTATAGGCTGATTCCAATAATTTTAGAATTGAAGGGCCTCATGCAAGAAACTTACCTTGAAGGCAGCTGGATTCACGAGATCACGACATCACAGGATCACGCAAGAATCCATCTTGTCAGGCTTCAAGCTATGCGCTCGTGTCCAAACCACTGGTGGTTCGGACCAATCAGCATCACGAATCCAGCTGCCTCCCAAGGTAAAACAGTGATAGAAAGATGGTTCATCCAATCACCTGCCAAGTAATTTTTGAAAGTGTCTGCCCTTTTCCAAATGGTTTCTATGGACAACTTCTCAGATGGTTCTGTGTAACAAACTATTTGGTGCGTCAGGTTAGCAAGAACCAGCTGCATGAACAGATTCATTCTTAAATGGCAGGCAGGAGTGGTTTGAGAGAACGTGTTGCATTCACCAATTTTATCATATTTGGGATATTGTACACAAAAAATATTCAGTAGTGGTACGGAGGAAAGGGGAAGAACACTTGTTTAACTTAGGAATTGTAACAGCTTAATGTGGATGAATTTGGAGTTCAAATACAGAAATCAACTAAAATAAAAATAAATAAAATAAACTTCATGAAAATGTTCTGCTCAGTTCACTGTATCATCATCATCATCATGGCTTGCCAGTTTACTGAGGTTCAGCAATGTTTGTTTTTTTTGTTATGTTTTAGCATGGCCACTCTAACAGTTTAGTAGTTGTAAGAAAAATTCTCTCACACCAAAAGCGACTTCAGGGTCTTTATGCAGGTCACTGTCAAGGGGAAGACAGGATAACATCACCTGCTCTCTTTATTTCTGTCACAGTACAGCACTACTCTGATGACGCTAATGTCGTTAACAGCTGTATTAATATTTCCTATTTGTTTCAGGCCTCCTAACACCACTACGGACACTCCTAAATGTGTTGTTTTTTGTCTGCTCATTTCCAAAAGCAGGACTTGAGGCTCTTTATAATTATGCAATCTCATGAACACACACCTCATGAACAGGACGCATTCGTAACACTGAAACATGCAATTTACTGCACGTTAGGGCGTTAAAGAGAACCCGCTGAATCTGACTTAGAACACTTGTACGAGCAAATCTCACAGGAAAAAAGTAAGAGAGACTTTTTACATAAAAATAAGAAAATGTTCTTGCCTGAGGCCCAAAATATTGAAATTTCACCACTTTACTTTATGGGGAGGGGGGGACTTGATCATGACCTCAATCTTTCTAAAATCTTGGCTACGGCCCTGCCCATAATGACATAACACTTATATCTGGCATGGCTGTAAGGATTTACTGGTAGGACACAAAGTCACATTATATTCTGCTGACTAATATGTTACAGAGGCAACATTTAGAACTCTTTAAGGACTGTTGTCTCCATTTTTTGGCTTATTCACTGTGATTTTGTCGCACTTATGATTCCTATGACTACTGCAAGCAGCATTGCTTATTCAAAGAGGCATATAAGTGACATCACCTTAAGACAATGCAGCACTTGGGGCTTCCCTCTGAGAGAAGGCCAGTTCATACAGCCATATTCACACAGTCTTAAGACATCTGTAGAGTAAACTGATCACTGTATGCTGGAACTATAAACTGGAGTAAACTGCACACTAGAGAAGGGGTTTGTGAGAGTTATTACAAAGGAGTGAACTTGGACAAAAAGAAAAAAAAAACCCAAACAATTTCTAAATCTGACTTTGATAGCTGCAATTCAGTTCAGTAATTTTTTTTACAGTAGACTGTGGGGTACAATCATACAATAATGGGCTTATTTTGAGGTTGTTGATGCAGGGGAAGCGTTTTTTTTTTGTGTGTCAAAAAAGTGTGATCGTACACAATCGCTTTGATTCATGGTGCTCTGCTTTTCTGTGGAATATCAAGCTGAGATATCCATTTTACCCCCATCTTTCTAATCCCACCAAATCAGTAGTGAGGAGTCATATAAACACAATGGATTTGCACATACTCTGATGCTCTTCTGGCACGAGGAACACTGAAACCAAAGGGTAGAAATACTATACTCAAATGCATTAGAATCAGATGAGGTTTTGTCGTCGGCTGTTTTTGTCAGCAGTAATGTTATTTACATTGTTCAGTATGTACAGTAGAGAATCTCCCAGAGATGTTAGGTTCTGTAAAGCTGCAATGGGGTACTCCTTTAAATTCCTCACATTTGAAAGTGCTTAGATGAAGAGCCATACGAGTCCCTGTTGAAGTATTTTTTTGAATGTTCAATAACGTACTTGCTGCTGTATTGCCAGTCTTGACTCTGTCACTGCACGAGGAGTATCAATAATCTTGAAAGCACACAACTGCTGCTTTCTCAAGCTATGAATGTATACAACACATAAACTGAAAGTCATCAAATAGCAAGATTTTAAATAAATCATCAAAAAATCATGGATGGACATCATGGTTCTTCATCGTAAGGGTTGAATTTCTCACAGAAATCAAGACTTTAAATACAGTCAATCTTTTTTTTTCATCATAAAGGTATTTGTTGAGAAAGTCGAGTGTTAAATGCACTGTACAACCTTGTATAATTTTTTTTTTTCAAAATATAGTTTATCCCAGTGTGTTTTGTTGTTTTTCTTTTTACATCTTACAGAATCCTGTACACTTGGTGTCTGCATTGCGATTGGATGATATCCTGATCATTGGAGAGAAGAGAAGAGAGGAGAGGGAAAGAGACAGATGGACGACAGAAGAGAGAAGAGGAGAGGAGAAGAGAAGAGAAGATAAAAGAAAAAAAGAGAAAAGAAGAGAAGAGAAGAGAAGAGAAGTTGTCCTCAGTGAAGACGCTGCACTCCATACCTTGGCTCTCTTCTGTCCCGAACCTCAATCTGAACAAAACAACGAAAGGATTCATTATTGTAATAAAATCCAGTGATGTTCACAACATTTACATTTATAAGGTGCTGATGATACAAATTAAGATCGTTTACTAGTAATGGGGAGTACTACTAATTTGGTGAAAACAATTTTAATATGCCCTCTGTGGCTCTTGAGTTTTGTCAAGTCTAACAAAATAACCCCAGTGATGTCATCAGGGTGATAAATTTAGTGAGGAGGCGTTAATTTTAAAAGACGCACGCATGCATACAATCGACAGATTTGTGCAGTTCTATGTTGATCACAGAGAATTTCAAAGTTGAAAGGTGCTTTGTTAATTTTTACTAGTCAGAATGCACATGGTACAGTGTACCATATGTGCCATGGAGGTTAGAACCAACTGCTATTGTTCACTGTAACTTTGTGTACAAATGCTTGTTTTTTCCTTCTGTGGATCAGTTTTCAATATTTCAGCCAGTAGTAGTACAAGACGAAACAGGCACAGTATGATAGATGTCAAAACACCTTCAACATGTCATTGAGATAAACAATTCTTTTTACCATGCCACTCTGTTGGATGGAAAACTCAAGCTGTGCCAGATCACTAAACCACAATTGCAGTTACTCATGGCATGGCGTGACTGTTCCAACCCTATAATTGACATGTTAGCTGAGATCTGCTGCATTTTTCATGTGTCAGTCGGTAACACACACATATACAGTATATACATATACTGTATTTATATATGTGAATTGTAGGTTTTGGCTAATATTTGGACATGAAAAGTGATCATTGCTTAGAAAATTCAAAATAGGATCTTGTGTTTTTAGAACTTAGCCCAAGCTAGAGACTTCAAGTCAGGACATCACAGACTGTGTTGCATCGCTTTTGATCTTTCTTTTCTAAATCTGCCTCCCCCAACTTTACGGAAGCGCAATACTAAACTGCTAGTACTCTTTTATAGTACAGGTATTCCTGCTCTTCAGCAATAAATTACCATATAATCTTTTGCTGTTCACAATCTGTGGTATAGTTGAATACCAGTGGCAAACAGACTCGTCCACCACCACCGTCAGTTAATGTGGCTGCATGGGCCTTGCCTTTTCACAGTACAATGACCGAAAGCTAACAAGGCTTTTTGCAGGCACTTTTGCAGGTATTCCTCAAACATAATGCATATGAAATGTCAACTTACCCTTGACACAGCAAAATCTGCAAGGACAAAAAAGAACAAAAGTGTTGGCATATACACAGAAAAAGTGCATATTTGTGCAAAACACGAATATGATTACTGGTATGTAAGTGTGAGTTAAGCATTTAGGCATCACTTACTGGTGAAAAAAAAGACATTTATTTGCTACCTTTGTCCAGCTTATGGCCACATTTTCCATAGTTGGTTAATTTTTTGTTTTGATTTACTCTATTTCCTCAAAAAGTGGCCATGGCCTTTATTTACCTCGACTACAGAGGGTACCAGACCTTTATTGGAAACAGGCTTATGTTAGAAAGAGGCCTTTATTGTTACTGCCTTACTAGTAATCCACTTACTCCGACATGCAGAACAATAATTATAGCACTTCCAACTGCAACGTTTTGGCAGTGCACCACTTAGCTGTAGCATGCTAGTAGCATGCTCATGGATGTATGCTCGCTGGCTTAGTCAAGTTACCCTGGTTACCCATGCTCTTGTAGTGTCGCTGGCATCATTATTATTAAAATGCGGGCCGTTATCCCCATATTTAAACAATACTGCGTCTCCTTTGTCCCACTCCCCTCTCTGTGACAGTCAGCTAGAGGGCTACACATGTACTCATAGAACTGGAGTTACATCCAGGTAACTACTGTTTATGCTTAATTGGCATGCACATTATATAACAGGCAGCAGGAGTTTATCCACTCTTGTTTTTTCCCTGGCCTGTTTTTGGGGCTGATCTTTATTTGTTTGTGTTGACCAAGCCCCCGGCTATTATCAGAGACACAGGATTTAATTGACTACTGTCTTTTATTTGAGGAAATACGGTACATATTTCTACTTAAAATGTTGCAGTGCACTAAAAATTGTAACACTTTTTATATGTTAATATAAACCCAGTGATATTTGTCTTGTTGCTGACTTAATGCTGATACAGTCTTTCCTCACAGAAAGCTTACTATTTCACTTCCTAAGTTTTATGGACAACAAATGCTTTCATGGACTGTAGATATACAGATACTAAAGGGACATTGATCTCTATGAAAGTGTGAACAAAAAAAGGAACTTCACACAGCTGATGAAGCATTAGATGCATTAAATGTGTAAAATCACTGAGACTGTCAGTGAGGTTAATCAGATAAGAACAGAAAGACACACCCACGCCCTGGAATATCTCCAGTTACCATGGAAACCATCACAGAGATAGACCGTCGGAGAACTGAGACATCTTATGTCACTATTCTCTCTTTATCTTTCAGTCTCTTCCTCTCACTCCTCCTCTCTCCTTTACTCTATCTCGCTCTCTATCTGTCTGTATATCTCTCAGACTACTATGTCTTATGTCATAGATCTCTTTCTTTCTGCCTCTCCTTCTCCCTCACTCTGTTTCGTTCTGTGCTGTTGCACATCGGGCTTGTGGAGTCAAACACATAATCCTTATGTAAGGAGACTTTTTATTGTTTTGCACTGTATCTTTTACTCTTGCCCCTTCACCGCCTTCTTCTGCCATTCCTTTCCTCCTCTTCTCCCTTTTCATACAGCTAAAACAATGTGATTCAACTGTCCTGATGCAACATCATGCAAACTGTCAGAAACACTCTGGGGGACTCTCTCCCACTCTTTAATACAGAGTTACTGAGGTCATGTTGGAGTGTAGTCATTTTTCAACTGGGCAAATGTTGTTTGTGTTAATGGCCTCACAAAAATATAAAAAGAAAAAAAAATGGAGGAAGACTGACTTTGAAGGCATTTAGTTATTACATTATTCTCTTGTTTATTTTCCTTTTATTTCATTCATATTATCTTATTTAGGTATATGGTAATATTGTTTTAAAGGACAGTTAACAGGATCATATAGATTGGATGAAAGCAGCTAAAGGTCACCGTGCAAAAATTAATTTTGATTAATTGATTTATTATTTCATTTTCATCTTTTATCCATGAAAACAAAAAAACATAAAAGTAGCATCAAGGTGAATTGTCCATCCACTAAACCCCTCCCCCGAACAGTTATTGTTTGGGGTGTTTTTTTGTCACCTTTTTAAAAAACAAGGGCAAAAGTGTAAGGAATGGACAACAGTGTTTTTGTCCGTTCTAACATTACCTGCAAATAGCGGCTAACTAGCTTACTGCCTACACTAGCAACCTAGCGTGACTTTGAAAGCCAAGAAACATAGTTTGAATATATTATAAACAAAGCATAAGTCTAACATCTGTGTTGCTTGTCCAGGTATGTTTTTCAAGCAGGGTTATGATGGAACAAATTAACATTTTAATTACTAATTTATTCAAAATACTGTACTATAATACAAGTGCTAACCACCTAACCAAGAATAATGCTTCTCCTTATCTTCAGCATTGATCATAAACCCATAGGACGTGTAGCTTTAGAGTCATTCTTTTAGCATTATTTCATGTACATCAAGTGCATATTTTAGACCCTTTAAAAGGATTCCCATTTTAAGAAAATTAAGCTGCAAAACATAAAATGTCAGCTAGAGACAGCTATAGTATAACTCAACAAACTCATTTAGCATTAATTAACTAGCTGCAGTTGATAAAATATGCTAGCAAAAATCAACTGTTGTTGGCTAGAAATAAGAAGCCCATTTTTGTGTATTTGTATGTGAAATCAAAGACCCATTGGTTCAGAAATTTGTGAGAATTTTGAGTAACAAATCTGCTGGTTAATGTGAACTACATGTGTCCTATGCAAGAAAGAAGCTAAGCTTGACAGCATAGCTTGTAAATGGAAAAAATGTTGGATACACTATTCAGAGGGACACCAAGACTAACTTTGGGAGATATCACTTGATTTGACTAATTGAGACCACTGGAGCCTCATATTAGCCTCAGATAAACCTTTAAAAACATTTTTTGCACAGATTGAAGACTGTGAATTTTCCCCATCACTTACATCATATGGGCATTAGGGATCTAATGTACAGTACAGAGTAGTAGGAGTGATTAGAGCAAGCTAGACCTCATCAATGTTTAAAAATGTTTCATCAATGTTCATATGGACACCTCATTATTGTTTAAGACAGACTTGAAAAAATGTAAACCTATCCTTTAATTAACAGTAATTCAGAAACAAAGTGTTGATAGAACAAGAAAAGGCAGAGCAAACATAAACATTGAAAGGGTAAGCAATAAGCATTTTTACTTTTTAAGTATTGTGTTTCAGTAATTCTTTGCTTACCTTTGTTGTCTGTCTGCAAGTCGTCGAGATAGAAGTCCGTCTGCCGGTTGCCCAGGACAAAGGCCAAGAAGGAGAGGATGAGGGCGTCCAGGATGCCCATGATGGCCAGCATATAGGCCCAGCGTACAGAGCAGTCGCCCAGGGAGTATTTCCCCGTCTGCTCCCCGCACATGTCCCGGATCACCTCAGCATCCCATCCGTCAGGGAAGATCATGCAACCCAGCACCAGGCACACTCCTGCAGGAGGACACAGAGGAAGAGGACGGTTACGGTGAGGTTTGTGACTGGGGAGATGAATATGTGGGATGTAAAAACAGAGGTTAGGGGAGAAAGGGAAAGAGAGGAGAGAACAAGGGAGAGGAAGGATGATGTAAGAAATAAGGATGAGGAAAAAGAGAGAGGGTACAATTGATGCGTGACAAAGATAGAGGGAGGTAACATGGAAGAGGAAATCTCATTGCTGGATTTCCATGAACTAACTGCAATAAAATGTTGCTTCAATTTACACAAGAAAATACACATTATATATAGAATATACTAAATAAATAAATCCACCACCAAGTACCTGTTAAAGATTATAAAAATTTAAAGCTGCAGCAAATATACTGATGGTGACAAATTGCAGCAAATGCAAAACAGTCAAAATGACACCAGTACTCTGCACAGAGCAAATGAATGTTTGCAATATTGGTCGGTCTGCTTTATACCAAAGGACACCAAACAGGGCAGAGAGGCTTAAGATCTCATACTGAGTCCAACTTTTTCTTCATGCCCTTTGATGGTGATAGTACAGTTATTTTTTCAATGCCTAGATATGAGATCTGTGTAAAACACACCATCTTGTAGGATACATATAGTATATATGGTATCTGTAATGGAAACCTCTCTCATTGCTTCTAAACTGGTAAACAATGAACTGGATGCAGAAAGTTACATTTAGCAATTTTGTCAACATTAAAGTATTTTAAGGGGAAAAGTTACTACTGATTTCCATATCTTTACATCTGGGATTTCATGGAGGTGTTTGTGTGTGTTTCTGTGTGCATGTTTACTGTATATGGGTATGTCTATGCATATGCTTATGGTATTTTGTGCATTTCTGTGAGTGCATGCATTTTAAATATGTACATTTGTTTCTGTGTTTATACACACCTGAACCTTAACCATACCTTAACTACCTTTATCCATAAAGACAGGCTAATCCCAAGCAACACCACATTGTAACACTAAACAGGACATACTGTGCATGAAGGTGACTGATCTAGTATGTGTTTACAGTCTAAACACATTTCTTTCCCCCAAATAGGCTTTAAAGGTAAGAAAACAAACAGTGTCAGTGTTGCTGATTCTAACCCTTCATTTGAGCAGTGGACTATCAATATCAATCATATTTCAAAAATCTAATTTTGTTACACAACCTCCTGCCCATGAGCAATGAAAAACTGGGATACTAAATGATGAAATGATTTGATGTCATCATATGCAGTGTCATTTTTCATTCTTTATTTAATCATTACATAATAATCACCGCCCACATGTTCGACTTGTTCAGCGGTTCATATAAGTCTGGTACCGACTGATGGCTGTTTCTGCCAGTTGGAGAAACAGTTCTGCAATCAGAGCTTAGTGGGCAGAAGTAACTGGCATCCAAAGTGATTTACAATTTGCCGCTCATTCTTGTGCATGGCCTGACCAACAGGAGCAATTCTTGTATCTTGCCCAAAGTGATTAGTGGACAGCCTGCTCTACCTTTTGAGCCACAGCTGCCCCATAGAAGGAGGAATGGGGATCTAATCTTCCTACATAGCTAGCTAACTAGCTACATTCTAAGTAATGACGATTATGAAAAAAAAACCCTGTTTAACCCAGCTGTACCCAAAGTTGTTGTTGTAGGTCGATTTACAGAAATAACAACTCTTAAATCTATTTCTTTAACCTATTTCTTAAATAATTCAAGTTAACAGCATCATTACCGCAGCTTCTGTGTCAACTGATTACAACACTGGTGGGACAGATATGTCTTTCTACTGATTGGTTAGAGAAATCAGTAGCAACAACAATTAACATGAACAAGATATCGATCAGGCTAACTGACTTTTTTAGTTAGGTCCAACTGGTATTGAGAAGTTAATTTCATCTTGAGTCAACAGAGAGTGCTGGTGAGGTGACGTCAGCACACAACACACTGTATTTTCATGTTTATCAATCACAATATGATTATGGAGAAGGAAAAGAAAATGAGCAAACAAGACAGGCAGCAGATGTATGAAATAATCTTGGTGAGTTTTGTATTTCACTGCTTACTGTCCATTAGTCACTTCCTGTGTGCAGAGAAGTGTCCGCACTCAACACTCAAATATAATTTGGGTAAATAATGTGGTTCTATCAACTCTTACTTAGCAAGTAGGGCAGATCTACTGCGTTACAGACCTACTTTGTGATTAATGCTGCTAACATTGTTGCAGTTTTACCTGAAAATGTTTAGAAAAGCTGCCTCCTGCAGCTTTAAACACTGCTGATGTGAGCAGAGTTTAGCTGTGTGTGAATGCTAGTAGCTTTCCATTTGTAGAGGAGTTAGTAGTAGTGAGACAGAAAAAAGATTGAATACATGCACACATGCCCTCTATACATTATTCACCTGGAGACAACTGAGAAATTTTAAACATATGTGAAAAAATGCATGCACTCACATCCACAAACAAGAGAGGGTGCATGCATCACACACACATACAACAAGGTACAAAACCCTCAAGGGAAATCCATACATGCAATTTCGACACTACAACAAAAACGGTAATCTATACTTTACACCTCTGCTCATTCATCAAAGTGAGCATCACTGGGGAGCTGATTATGCCGTATCCCTTGCTCACCAGCACTGTTTAAATAGCAGTCAGCCTGTGCCTGAGGGGCTGTAAGTAAAGCAGTGGGCTCCACTGGGAGATGGGGAACATACATGGCAGGCGTCACACTGAATCTTCATTCCAGACCAGACATGTCTTTTCCACGGGCAACATCACTTGTGATACACATGAAAAGTCAGACAGATTTGGCTGAGTCGGTGATTATTACGCTTCAGTCCAATAAATGTTCAAAAGATTTCACGTCTGGAACTCAATTGGTGTGCAATTGTGAATATTTTAAGTGTTGTGTGTGCCATTTATGCGTGTGCACTGATGGATGTTGGGCAGCATTCAAACACAACAGCTGGCTGAAATGTTAAACAGAGGATAGAGAGCCAAAGTCAGACTGGGACTTGCAGGTTATATCCCATTGACATTTGTAATAACACAACTGACAAAAAACTACACATGGATTAAATCAAATTAGCAAAACATAGCATGTTAACATGCTAAACTAAGATAGTAAACATGTCGTATGTACTTATAGTATATCTAAAGCTAAACAGCATGTAAGCATAGTTTGTGAGCGTGTTAGCATGCTGATGTTAGTATTTAGCTTGGTGTTAGGAGGTCATGTGGCACCTGGAAATTGCTTGACATCCTCCCAATACATTCTTCATATATGTTATCAGTTTATCTATAATTTTGTCATCCCCTTTGTTCATTCTGTAATTTTACTTTTTTGATCTATTCTGTCCATTTTTTCCTCATGAAACCTTTTTTTGGGGGACTGTTTCCTTCAAGGGTCAAGGGTCTAAGCACAGAGGCTGTTGTATTGCTGTACAGATTGTACAGCCCCCTGAGGCAAGTTTGTGATTTGTGATATTGGGCTATACAAATAAAAATTGACTTGATTAAAAGCACAGCTGTGCCTGAATACAGCGTCACAAAGCATGGCTGTAGAATGTGATGTCAAAGGAGCGCTCTCTGACCTCACATTTGATACAGTGTGGATACCTTCTTAGTTTAAATCTTCCAACAAGAAACCGGGATTTTGTTGTAACTGACTATGTTTTCCTAAATAAAACTAACAAATTTCCAAACCCCAATTTGTATTTTTTTTTTCAATCATATATGAACGGTTTATTTATCTATTTTTTCTCTATTGGTGAAGAAGGTATTTTTTAAATATTTTGCATGGGCTCAGTTATGTTTAATAAACTTTAAAGACATGAATGAGACTTTTCAAATATGCAGGGGTGGAGCAGAAGATGGAGTTTAAATAATTAGACTATTAACAGTTTTCACAACCAGCTGTGCTGATATAGTACAGTATGCCTGAAGCTGCAGAACTGATATGCATCCATATTAGCTGCCACTGAGAGCATATTTGCAGTGATGTACATTTATATTTGGGGTGTTGTGTATTTGTATTTTGGAACTTCAGGTGCTTCAGTGTAAATTTTTTTTTTCTTTGTCTCTCTCATAGCCTCTCTCCCCCTTTTCAAGTGCTGGTGATGAAGTCACCAAAATTGCAAAAAACTGCTGGTGATGACCATACTTGTTTGTGCCCAGAGAATTCGCTTACGTTTGTACCCTATATCAGAAAAATAGAGTCCTTGACACATGAATGAATTTCAACAAGGGGAATGTTGTGCTTGTAAGGTCTGAAGGTGTTGGATCTGAGTGTATTAAAGTGAAGTCCATTAGTCATATGGCTGAACCTTGTCACATTAGTGATTCCCTCTGAAGACCCTCTGTTTCACCTGCTAGCCATCCATCACACACAAGTAAATGGTGGGTGGTGAGCTCATGGCAGCAGATGAGGGAGGATATGAGATTAGTCACCACCTCTCTGTGTAAAGCAGAACACCGTGCGAATATGAAGAGTCGTATTTCAAGCTGAGGTGTACAAAAATGTGACTGCTCCTCTGACAAAATGATTGCAGGCGTAATGAGAAAGTGTAATGAGAAAGAACATAATGACGATAATACAGTAAGTAATGAGAGAATAGAAGAGCAATGGAAGTAATCATCGTGGGAAATCATCACATTATTAGCTTCTTTTATGACCTTTATACAAGATATTAACGTAGATGAGAGATGATAAAATCATTAACTGAGTAATGAGCGTCAGGTAACATGTTTTATGAATTTTTGATGAATGTATCCCTGTCTTCCATGAAAACCATCCAAAGTTATTGAGTGTGGGCTTTTTGAAAATGTGGATGCAGACCCACTTGCAGAAACCTGATGGGCAAAATACTTCAGCCTCAGAGCAGCTCATTAGCCAATCATTTCCCTTTGTTACATATTTATTAACCCTTGTTTCCATTCCAAAAAATAGTACAATATATCTGGTGAAACAAAGATGGAGTCCATGAACAGCCCAAAACACACTGGGTATTTAGGTGCGTTTGTGCTGTGGGTGATTAAAAACCAGGTTTTCTGAATCAAAATACTGTTTTTCGATGTAATTCAATTTTACTGTGTACATATTACGTAATTACTATTTATTAAAACTTGCGTTTCATTTTCATAGCTCAAAGTCATTGCTGAGATCTTAGGGTGGGGTAACATTGATTAAAATAGGTCCATAGGGGGCAACAAGCAAGAGAGTTCGAACGCTCAGACGGTTGTAAACAAACCCCCAGGTTAGTCAAATGTATTATTTATAAAACAAAAACAAAGTTATTATCCCAACTGCCAGTTTCAGTTGGCTAAATGCAATGGCTAAAAATAAAACCCATGTTTTAGTCAAGAGTATTTTTAAGGCCGTAACATGCATTTGGAGATGTTTCCATTACAAAACCAGCCTCTTGACATGAGGTTAGATCACCCCAGAAATGCGCTGTAGAGATCTGGGAGGCTTTCGTGTCGTCTCTAGAGGTGGACCTTTAGAATCACTTTGCTGATTCGAGTAATTTCGTTCAGCTCAGTTCAAAGATTTTTTGTCACTGACTGCAGTTTGTTCACTTTTTTCTATGCTAAGTGATGCATCACTGCTCAAATGCACTTCAGTACGCATGTCAGTATGCAAACACATCAGCGTTCATGCTGCCCAGACATTCAGCTGTGATTCTATCTGTTCAATTTTAAGTTCAGTCAGTTGCGAGTTCCAACTGTTAAGTTCAGTTCAGTATAAAACTAGGTGTATACAAGCACTGTTTACCACTTTAATAGCTTAGCAGCCAACCATTTTGTTTACTTTGTGTTCTTTTGGTAAGCTTTTAACAAGGAATTAATCACAGCTGAGCTGCAGTGCTTTCAGTGAGGGGAGCTCCACTGCTAAAAGCTACAGTCAGTCCTGTGTGAAGTTTTTCTGTTAAAGATACATTTGTACATGTACTGAACACCTCTAGTCAGCCCCTATGTGAGCCCTGTGATTACCCATAACACCCCTTTCTGCATAGATCTGCAGAGACGTTTAGGTGTATCTTTGCAGAACTATAATTTCCACCTTTTGAGTCATTTTGAGATCTACAGTTATATTTCTGAGATAAAGTCATGGACAATTTTTATAGAGCGATTCGACATTTCAACAATACATTCATTCAAAAAAAACAGGTTGCATATGAGAGAAAAGCCCTTTCTGCAGCAGTGCATGACAAAAGTGAGCATGTGACATGATCTATCTGTGCTCTCTCCTCTATCTGCCCTTCTCCTCCATTTACAACTCGAGTGTTTGAGTGGGCACCATCAGGCTAAAAATAACCCCCACCTTCCCACAACCCAAGAAAAGCCCTTTGAAGTTGTTGGGGTTTTTCCCCTCTTCCTTCCTCCCCTCTACTCTCTCAAGACACTGCATTCTGAACTTGGAGGGGAGGAACTTCAAAGGCGGCAAACAGAGGGATCGAACAGAGAGGGAGGACGGGTGGAAGCAAACAGAGCTGAACAATGAAAGGGAAAAACGAGTCGCATGAGGAAGAAGAAAGAGAGCTGGATGGCTACTGTTGCTACACTCCATTATGTCTGCATTTTTTTCATCTCAGTTCATCACTTCCTGTCGTTTCTTTTCATCGCAGCATTCACAGCCTGTCAGCTGTTAGAGACAAGGCATCAAAGCAGATCAAAATAATGAAAACAGTTGCAAGTTTGTTGCCAAGACACATTTGTGATCCAACTAGTTAAATATACTGTGCACCAATTTATTTATAGCGCCTTAAACACATTTATAGACTTATTACATAACAATTTTGTCAGACTTTCTTATCTACATGTCCACACAGATCCTTTTTTTCATTCTAGACAAACAGCCACAAATGATTATATAAGAGCTCTAAAAATACCATCAATGTGCTATATATAAGTGTGTGTGAAGTATTTTTGATGGGAGCAGCTTCAGGCTCCACAGTATTCCTCCTGAGCAGCTTGACTGTGGACACAGCCATGACGCCATCCAACACTATGTTGTGTGCTCTGAGTTATAAGACAGTATGGGCCCTATTTTAACGATCTGAAGCGCATGGTCTAAAGCACGTGGTGCAAGTGCATTTAGAGTGTGTCCAAATCCACTTTTGCTATTTTAAAAATGGCGCATGGTTCAAAGGGGTTGTCTATAGTCTCCTAATTAATCATGTGTGTGTTTTGGGTGTAACATGCAATAAACCAATCAGTGTCATCTCCCATTCCCTTTAAAAGCGTGGTGCACTTGCACCTTGGCGGATTGCTATTATGATGGCACATTTGCCAAGTAATAAGAAGGAGCACTTCTCTGCATAGGAAACGGATCTGCTCATGCGCAAAGTGAAAGCGCACGATCCATAAAGAGCACGCTGGCCCCTGCTGCTCCTAGACCTTCCCGTGGTCAGCCCCAGACCACCAGTTTGAGATCCTGTTCGTTAATTTGTTGCGAAAGTATTTTCGTTTGATTTTTTGAAAACGTTTATTTTCTAATTACAGCTTCAGTTTCTTTAAAATCATTTTGTTCAATCATGGAGTAATAGGTCAAATCAGCAGGGTTTTAATTGCTGAAAGTATGGAAACCTGATCACTGTACTCTCAAAAATGTTAAAGAATATTTGTTAAATATTGTTCAAAAATTAAGTCATTAATCAGCTCTCCAAGATGCTGATCCTGCTGTTGGCAGCAGCTAGAAGCTGTCCAGATTTATTTCCTTCTTTAGTTTAATAATTATTTTCACCTCATTTATTTCCTCATATGTTCCTCATGTCCTCATGCATTGATGCAGCAGGAAAGTCAATCTGTGTCTGATCCGCTGTTGTCCGTCTGTTTAAATACCTACATGTATTGCAACAATTCATGGCAATACACGTATTACTGCGATTATTAATTCTGATAAATACTATGATAAAGCATTATGACACATATTTTTTAAAATATGTTGATGTACACAATAATAATCTTTCACATTGTAATCCTTTTATTTGTCATCTTTTGCATGTCTGTGCACAGCTGCACATCTGTGTGTGTGTAAATAGCAGAGTGCATGTGTGTTGTGCACCCTTCTATGTAGCCTCATATTACTGTCTTGGTAATGCACCCTTAAAATAACAGTGAAACACTGCACCATTGACTTCAGACCAGGTTTTTGTTGGTCAATGGCGCAATCACTCTCTGCTGCCTGAAGATAGCAATGTGCCAACAATGTGCCTGACCACACATTTTAAGACCAACATGCCCATGGGCGCTCTGATGGGCACAAGTGCATTTGCTATTTAAACAACGTGGGCGCTGGACAGGAAAATGATAACTGCTTTGCTCTTAAACTAACAAAGACACTTGCGTCACACTTAAGATGCGTAAGATAGGGCCCGTTTCCAATAAACACACACGCAAATTCATACAGAAGCACATGGCTTTCCCTAACATTTAGATTAATGCCTCTATATGCAATAGATATGAATGAATCTCCAGGTAAATAAAAATTGTTGTCCTAATGCAGCATGTCCAGCAGCA
Source organism: Thunnus albacares (assembly GCF_914725855.1). Lineage (NCBI taxonomy): Eukaryota > Metazoa > Chordata > Actinopteri > Scombriformes > Scombridae > Thunnus > Thunnus albacares. The sequence continues at coordinate 8,114,966 of NC_058110.1, read as the reverse complement.
CATGCTCTGCTCATACCAGTGTGAAAAACTGATATTAGCTGAGGCTAAAATAATGTGGTTTTTGGGACGTGGAGTCATAAGACATTTATAGTCTTTTTAGCATCAAATTCCCTCTTTGGATAGTGTTTCCCCGTTGAGCTGTTGTGAAAGTATAGTAACAAAAAGAGAAACTTTGGCATTAAAAAGACTGTAACGTTGAAAGATATCTACTTGATTTGGCTAGTTTGGACGGCTGAAGCTTCATATTAGGTTCAGGTACACTTTTACATTTTTGCACAGAAGGAGGACTGTGGATTTTGGCCCCCATTCGCACAGCAAATAAAAGCATCAACCAATCATGAAGTGTAATCTGCACAGACAGCTGTTTATTGCAAAAGCCCACGTGGGGTGTTGAATATCCTGCTGTATGTGTTTTGAACTTATTTAGCGTATCTACATTGATTGATCAGCTCCCGGTCTGTCTGTGAGCTCGCCTGTTTCACGGCAGACAGTTACGCTCACTTGCTACAGTGGGCGGAGAAATAAAGCCCATGAATCAATGCATTGATGTATCATCTATCAAATGCATTATCAACATATATTTATAAATACAAACACTGGATCTCTTCCCATGGAGCTTACATGCAAACTGTTTTGGTTCAGTAAGTGTCTGCTGTCGGTCAGCTTGGTGAAGGCAGTTTGTCCGGCCGCTGTCCTCTCAGCTCACCAGGAGCTGCTGCTGACGGACGGCTGCCTCTGTGGACAGAGATGGTGAATCTAGGTTGGAGATCATCATCATCTCTGGAGGATGATGTCAAAATCCACATCCTGTGATGATGTTCTTGTCCTTCTTTTCCTCACTCGACAAAAGAAGAAGAGAAACGTTATATCCATTCAATCTACATTCAATCTACACGGACTCCAACCTGCGTTGAGTGTCTCTGTCCACAGAAGCAGCGTCTGACTGCCTTCATGAGGCTGACTGACAGCAGAATGAGCTGTTGCAAATTCGTGTTTCTGTCGCAAATTCGTATTACTGTTAATAGTTTCAATGCGAATTATTCTCAGGCGATTATTTCACATTTTCGTGTTGCTTATTTGTTACACCCCCAGTGTGTAAAGGCTTTGAGACTGTAGTGGCAAAACTCGAGTGGACTGAATTGAATTTGTAGGAGGAAGAAAATGATTTTTTTTTTTTTTTTGTTCAAAAAGTTACATAGTATTGCTTTTAAACCCTGTTTAGAGTAGTTTCACCAAAGCGGCAACCTCTGGGACTGTAAAATGAAGCCAATGCGGAAGTGCCAAAAACTGCAGTTCCTTGAATGGCCACTTGAGGCTGGCTCCAAAAGCGAGTCATTCCCCATAGACCCCCATGTTAAAATGATTAACTTTACAGCAGAAATAAACATGTGCCTGGTACAAAAAACAGTTTTGGTCTCTATAGATAATTTCTCCTTTCATGACAACTGTACAGGAGTGAATTTTTTAATAACTCACTTGTTTAAATTTTATTAAGCTGTAAAGTTATGCATAATGAAGGACATGGCTGCTTTGAGTGACAGGTCCGCCAGCTGCTAGGTGGCTTGTTTTGGCCATTCGGCCCGCCTCTTTGCCCATTTTTGATTGGCTGGGAGTTAGGCAGTGTCACGTACTGCCAAGATGGCGACGGCCAGAGCGGCTCACTTTGAGCTTCAAAACCACTCTTCAGAAACCAACGGGTGACGTCACGGTAACTACGTCCATATTTTCCGGTAATGTAACTCAGTTTTATACCTTACCTGGTGATTTGGATAAATCACCAGACCTTTTTTAAAAACTCATGAGACCAGACATTTAAAGTCTAACAACTTTATTTTGAACCTAATTGTAAACTCTTATAAATAGTTCAAACCGCTGGCCTCCTTGTGGAAGTGAGCTCCTGCAGTTTAAAGTCTAACACAGAGCAGCGGAGTGGAAAAGTGTGAACATGACTGCATTAAGAGATCACCATGTCCAGCTCTATAATGTAATAAAGCTGTCTGAGGTCTGCCCTTCCCTCTGCTACTGTGTCTAGACCTTGGCCTGGTGTCCTCCATCCATCTAATGGACGGCCTCCTCGCTGATATACAGAGCTTTTATTGGAGTTGGGATCAAGCCTGACGTGTGTGTGTGTGTGTGTGTATTTGTGAATGTGTGTATTGCTGAGGGGGCACTTTACAAGATACTGCTGCTGCCAGGGTTCACTGGCCCACTTGGCATGTAGGCAGCTTTCCTTTCTTTTCACCCTCTGTTATTTTTTTTGTCTTTACACTCTTTCAACCTACTGTATACTGCATTCTCACTGTGCATCATTTTTGATTATATTTTTGTCATTTCCAGGTGGTATTATTGTTTGCGCTGCGGTCGCAAAGACAACTGAATCGCTTTCTGTTTTCCTCAGAGCATAGCTTCGTGAACTAAAGATCAACATCACTTTGGAAATAAGAGAGAGAAAGAAGCATTTTCACTGAAGAGGTCATTTGAAATTGTCACAATTTTGTGTTGAATTTGGGAACAGGCAAAAGCTATTGTAATGATGTGCATCGCATTGTAATGACATAGTTTGAGTAACGTTACTGCTTCGCACAAACAAGTAACTACTGCAGGGGTTGGCGTAGGGGTGGAGGGGAGTAACTTTAGAAGAAAACAGGAGAAAAAGCCTGAGTTTGTTCATTCATGTAGTCTATAATGGAGACATGAAAGCAGATAGAAAAAGTACGTGTTGAGAGAAGTGAACTGGGTTGGTAGCATATTTTAAGTTTTTACAAAATGAAAGAAAATGCGCAACAGATAACATATTTTCTGTCCGTTGATTTTCATATGAACAAGTAGATCAGCCTGACAGCCAGCCTGACGGGATACTAATCCAGTATTCAGTGGCTGTATGGCTGTATTAGCTAACTTATTTCTAAAGGGCTTTCTTTCCGTTAGCTATCATAGCTAATGGGATAAAAACCCTCTAGAAATCAAAAGACAAGTTTATTCAGGTAGTATAGGGTATGCAGATGCAAGTAGCGTGTGATCAGATTTGTCTGTGCAATATTCCACATTTATCATATAGCAATAAGACAATAGAAGGAGGCTTGCCTGCTAACAAATTATTATGAGATATAGCTACCAGTAGCTTCCGGGGAAAACAAAAGCTCTGTCCTCTTCCTCTTTTGGTTGCACAATGGTTGACACACTTAATTTGTGCCGTAAATTGAGCCGTCATTTTTCCTGGGAGATTGTAATCTAAACGCCAATGGTGTCATTATTCTATAGTTATTACACTGTGCAATCAATTTACTTCATAATAAATTAAAGCAAAAAAAAGTTGTCTTCTTCCACTTTAATTATATTTGTGGAATGTAAGCTGAGCTCCACTCTCTCCCATCTTGCTTTTTATTCATAAGTTTACAGGTACACTATTAACACCTTAGTGTTCAAATTATTGACTTTGCATAAAACGTGATACCTTCACCAACTCATTTCTCTGTGGATTTTAAACCTCAACCTCCCATTCTGCTTCATTCCATCCTCTCTCTTTCTTTTTCTTTTCCTTTATCTTTTCCACGTGCATCCCTGTGTCCTTCACCCGCTGAGGAGGAAGTTGCTGGCACCAGTCCCAAATCTGGAAAGAGGATTGGCAGGCGCACAGAGGCTTGCACATAACCATATAATGTGTCATCGCACAAGTCCAAGCATCGTTTTTCATTGAGCCACGCGCAGCAGTTTTGTGATATACTGAGGGATCAGTGAGCACTCCCCTCTGGCAGTCCATCTAATTCATAATTAGAGGAAGAGTGTCTCACTGAACCAGTGCTGTTACAGAAAACCTTTCCACACTATATTTTAGTGTTGTCCCCCCCCCCCCTTTTTATCACTGTAAAAATACAACTGTGCTTTGACAATGCATTTTTTTCTGAATACCATAAAAGGATTTGAAAGGTCATGTGAAAGTTTAGAGCTTTATTGTCAGATGTACAGTTGTAAACTTTTGCCAAGATTTTTTTTTTTTTTTTTAAATTCTGTGATTGATGAGTTGTACAAAATGGTTTTACAGCATTGGTTATATTCTCTTTCAATTAATTCTTCCACAATTCAAACTGGTTAAATGGATAGTAGGAAGTCCTCTCATGGGAAATGAATAGGAAATTGGATACATGATATAACAGTATGGCCAGTCCCTTATATAACATAAAGATATAGACATCATAATGAACATCAAATTCTCAGTTGTACTATTTTGTTCTCCTTTGTCTATTGAAGGGTCAGTTCACCAAACTTAATTGTTTTTCTCATTTGTGTCTAGTGATATAAACCATGCAGATTAGTTCAAGTGTTGTTCCAGCATAAAGCTGGTCAGACCTGTAAAGATATATAGAACAATAAAGTTTTTCAAGTGTTCAAGATTAGACTTTTAGAAGTTTTAGATCACAGGGGCGTAGGGCATGCTAACATGATAACATGCTGATACTGAGTAGAAGTAAAGAAATATGCTTTATTACACCTCCAAAACATTTATTTGAAGACTAAATAAAGCTGAAAGCTTGTGAAATAGTTGGTTTTAATTTACATACTGTGATTGTGTTGATTCTACTAGTGTATTACTTTATCTGTAAAAAAAAAAAAAAGTGTATAAACTTAGCACAAAAAGTAAGGAAATTTGTGTTTGTTAGATTATTTCTTTGTTGTAACAATGCTTCTTGGCAATAAATCTTATACCTTTGGAAAGCCTGTTTATTTCCCTTTTAAATGGTGCCACATTTGCAAGGAACACGCATTTGTGGGAATAGCAGCAGAGCTGAGTCTGTGGGTTGTGCCCATGAAAAATTTGCCAAATCTTCTTTGCCAATGCCAAACGGCTTATTTTGCTGTTGCTATTGACTCTTGTTTTGAGCTTCTGGTACCCCCACCTGTGAGCATGGACCCTGCTACAGTGGTGAGTAGGTGTCTGCTCCAAGAATTGGCATGCCACATTTGACTGATCTGGATAGGGCCCGTACAATAGGGCAACTTCAAGCTGGTGTTCCGCAAAACCAAGTTGTGGCATTATTTGGAGTGAGCCCTAGTACCATCTCCAAAGTGAGGGCCAAGTTCCATATAACGGGGGATGTCAGAGACAGGCCGCAAAGTGGGCGTCCCAAGAAGACGACACCCCAAGAAAACCTTTTCCTCATCCCGTCAGCACTTAGGTACCGTAGGCTGTCTTCTACAAATTTGCAGTCAAGATTTGCAGGATGATATGGCCGATGGCTCTCTGCCCAGACAATCCGGAACAGACTGCACGCAGCCAGTCTCTGGTCTCATAGGGCTGCCAGGAGGCCTGCCGTGACTGCCCTTCACCGTCAGGCCTGTTTGCACTGGTGTTGGCAACACGTGCACTGGAACCTGAACATGTGGAGGAATGTTATGTTCAGCGATGAGTCCAGATTCTGTCTACAGCAGTTGGATCATAGAGTCAAAGTGTGGAGAAGACGCGGAGAATGCTAAGCTGATTGCTGCACCGATAGAGTAACATCTTTTGAGGAGGCAGTGTGATGGTGTGGGGCGGCATCTCCCTCACTGGAAAAACGAGGCTTGTCATCATTGGAGGCAATCTCAATGAGAGATATCGAGATGAGATTCTGCAACCAGTGGCAATCCCACATCTCCACAGTCTGGGACCGAACTCTATCCTCCAAGATGACAATGCTCACCCCCCACAGAGCAGGGTTTATCAGAGACTACCTCCAGAATTTGGAAGTGGAGAGGATGGAATGGCCTGCCAGCAGTCCTGACCTCAACCCCATTGAACACTTGTGGGATCAGCTTTAGCATGCTGTTCGTGCCAGAGTGACCAACACAACCATGTTGGCTGACTTGCGACAAATGCTGATTAAAGAATGGGATGCCATCCCACAGCAGTGTGTGACCAGGCTGGTGACCAGCATGAAGAGGAGGTGCCAGGCTGTTGTGGCTGTGTATGGTTCTTCTATACGTTACTGAGGCTCCTGTTTGTTAAATGAATAAATTGTTAAATTGCCAATATGTCTTGTTTCTTCAAACTTCAATCATCCAATCCACCAAACACCAAACAAGAATCAATGGCAGAATAATTTGTTTGGCATTGGCAGAGAAGATTTGGTAAATTTTGGCAAAAAGTTCCTTACAAATGTAGCACCATTTAAAAGGGAAATAAACAGGCTTTCCAAAAGTATAAGATTTATTGCCAAGAAGTATTGTTTCAACAAAGAAATAATCTACCAAACACAAATTTCCTTACGTTTTGTCCTAAGTTTAATATCACGACAGTAGCAAAAATAAGAACCGGAGAAGATTCAAGAACCCAATTCAGTGCACAAAGCAATTATATATACCATCACATGCTAACAAGCTGAGTCTACTGTCTGACTTTGTTATTGTCTGATCTGAACAAATCTTGTGAGCCCCAAAGCCCTCAACTGATATCTTTGATATTCTTTTGCATATGGGCAGCAGTTCAGCAGGAAGTGTCAGCGGCAGTGAGTACGTACCAGAGCTGGTATCAGCAGCAGTTGAGCCAAGTATACAGGTTTGTAGTGCTAAACAGTCTCAGCAGCAAGCACATACAGCTACTGAATGCCTGAAGGGGAACACGTGTTGGTTGCCACCTGCACTGATTAAAGCTAAACTTTGTCCCACAGTGCTCAAGTGAATTTGTAATATTGTATAATGCAATGTGATGTTGATCGCAGGCAGTTTATTTGGTAATACAGTATATAAAAAATAGAGTGGGTAGGAGAAGCCTTTGTCTGTGTCAGACCTAGGCTGCGAATATTTACTGGAGACAGTGTGTATCAGTGCAGACATGGTACATACCAACTCAAAAAAGTCTCAACACAAAAGATTTGTTTGTTAATTTTTTGATAGCACTAATGCAGATAGTTTGAGTTTTATTTGCCCAGGTTCTGATGCTACACCAGTACAATGGAGGTGAATGGAATATTGTTTGCTGTGTTTATAGCACTGAAATTTACATTTTGAAAAATTCTACATAAACAACTTCTTACTGTGAAAAATCTACTGTTAACAGTTTTTTACAAGGACTTTTTCTTTGAGGGAGAGTGGTTCTAACACAAAGTTTTCAAAGTGAGGTACATTATTCATAGTAATATTGTTGAAAACCTGGCCAAGTCAGTCCCAAACTGATAATTGCTGATCACACTGACAGGTTCGATCGCCACAGAAGCAACCTCTCCATCAACGTCCAGCAATCCTGTCGATGTGTCTTGGAGCAAGGCAACTAATGTAGGCATGGTCAGTCAACATCAGAAAAATACTGAAAATATAAAGTGTAAGTAGTTATTTCACTTAATTACTGATTAAGATAACACATAAGGTGTTAATATTATTTTGGAAAATGGGTTCAATGGCACCTGGTCAAATTATCTGCATGGGGCTGTTGAATGAGCAGCTCCATACAGTATGTGTGACAACACTCCTGATCATAACATGATCATGATGAAACCCTAAGCTGATCAACTTCAGAAAAATGTAGATATTTTTTCTCTTAAAAGTCTTATATCTATATAAAAATAGTCTATATAAAGTCTATCTATATAGTCTAAAGCCCAGTGTAACAAAAAAGAATGAACAATACACCCTTTTAAAGTGTGAGTATGTTATTCTGTAAAAATGACACATTAATGAAGAACAAAAACGCACAAAGTGTTCATGGATGATGTAAAGCAGAGATATTTTCCATTTTTACTCATTCTTATGTGTCTTATCAACAAGCTTTAGGGTCTTTCTCTCTCTTTCTTCTGCTTTCTTCCCCTCTCTCTCTCTCTCACACACACACACACACACTGAGTGACAATGCTGAGAAGGGTCAAAGGAATCCATTATTCAGCTGTCAGGGTATTTTTAGAAACACCCCGGTGACTTTGGAATTATTTATTAAGCGCCTGATAATTAAAACATGTACGTTTGGTTGGGAAAAGCCGGACAGAAATCTCAGGGAGAGAGAGATAGAGATAGAGAGAGGGGGGCAGGGATATCCCCCGGGAAACTCTTCTCTCTCTCTCTCTCTCTCTCTCTCTCTCTCTCTCTCTCTCTGTTGTTCTATATTTAACTCGACCACTGCAGCATCTATTTAGCTCCTGCTGGAAACACATGCACGTGGGCACATCTATCTACATACATGCACTGATGCTACCCCACACACATATGAGGCTTTACACATGTATGTCTTTATACATTTACTAGTGCAGCAAAAAAAAAGAAAGAAACACACACACACACACACACACACACACACTGGCTCCAGAGAAGAAGAAGAAAACATTCTCATTAATAATTCAACTCTCACACCATCATATACACATTTACCCGCTGTCTTACATGCTCACGTGAACAGACGCGTGTGGCCATGCAGACCCATACACTCACACACACTCACACACACACACACACACACACACACACGCACACACACACACACACACACACACACACACACACACACACACAGGAGCACATGCTCACACAAACTCATTCACTTGCTTTGTTTCACTCACTCTCTTCTTGTCTACCCATCCCTTTCTCTCAAACACACTGTTACACACTCTTTCTGTTGCTCCATTGCTTTCCTTCGATGCATTAAGATGTATACTTCATGCTGCTTGCAAAAGCAAAAATGGTCACGATGGCACAAAGAGGGAAAAATACTTGCTTGTTTTGGTTGTTCACTCAAACACTTAAAACAACCTACATTTACATTTTTCCAGACAAGGACCTCTTGTGGCTGTGCAAATTATGACTCTGTGTGGAGAGATGTAGGGTGGCGTTATTAGCACCGCAGTACCTCTTAGGGAGAAGGCTGGTGTGGATGTTTTGGACACCAAAGCATGTGACTTTCACGCAGCTGATTGCATTGTGTACTCTACCAAACGTCAGTATTGTTTACTTTTAACCATACATGATTTTTCTGTAGCATTAACCAAGTAGTTTTAGTTGCCTAACCCTAACCAAAGAAGTGGGAAACCAGAAAACATCATATAAAGTCATATACACGTTTTTTTTTTAATGATTCTGGTCCTCAGGAAGGCAGAGACAAATTATGCTGTTGGATCAGAAAACATTCATAAGGGTTGTTTTGGAAAGCAATGACAGCTTATATTCTCTTTTAGTTTGGATGAATTGAAGGTGGAGCTCTTGGTTTCCCATGAAGGCAACCATTATTTCTGGGATAAATCTAGTTTTTAGGTAGGAAATCTAGTATTTTCCTACTAGTATCCCTAGTAGGAATTACATTCCATATCCACACTTTGCAATTTACGTCCAGCTTACATGCAGGAAAAACTGTGGCTTTCATGTAGAAAGGTAAAAAATAAGGGTGTGAATGTTGGTGCTGTGGATGAGTGTGTAGCACATTAGACTTTCATGCAGGAGGCAGGACTTTGCATCCCGTCATAGACCTGCAATTAACATTTGCCTTTTTATTAACTGTAACTACTTTCCATACCCTAGCCGTACCGTTGTTGCCATGTGCAGATATTGTAGAAAGCTAGAATTTTTAAAAAGCTGGCAGTAGACATACAGAAACACTCACTGACCATCATATAGTGCCCAATATTGCCATTTTTGCCTGGTGATAGGGTTGAATATATAACAATTTATTATATTGTTTTATATTTTATATTTTGCAGATACAGTATGAAACTTGACAGAACTTGCTGGTTGAAATACAGTAATTCCAGTCTTAACTGGTTAAAGGCTCATCCAGTTTCCACAAACTAATTTTGACATATGTTCACTGCATATACAGTAATTCCAACCAAATGGCTGTTAGGTGTTGCCAGACCATAATGAGTGAGGTGAAACACTGGTTTTGCATTGCAAGGCTATTGTATTAAGTAAAAAAACAGCTATAGTTATTTGGTCCACACATGTATGTTATCTAGTCACCTTCCAATTTAGCATAAAAACGCTCTGAATGATAATAATAATTATTTTTTCCCCAGTCTGCTGTCTCGGCTTGTGTCATTCAAGAACTAAATGTCTTTCCAGTTAAAATGCAGCAGTTTTTTGTCCAATGGGTGGGATAATGATCTACTTTAGTGGACACAAAAATGGTGTAATCATGGAATAATGATGCATTTCTAGGAACAGAGGGGACACAGAAATAGTTACTAATATGTGCATAATAAGGCAGTGAGTATTGGTTATGTTATGTGCCACTTAGCAGATTATTCAGAGTTAATTACAAACAGTTATGAGCTCTGCTGATTCACTAATATGTAGCAATTGATCATTAAGCATTTCTATAATAATAAAATGTAATACCTTCAGCATAGTCAGTTCTTAAGAAATGTATAATTTTCTGCTATCATCCTTGGTTCAGAACTACAGTTCTTGGTTCAGTAATTCAGTAATTAGCAGTTATGTAGCACTAATATCCTAACTAATTCCCTTGGTAACTAGTGTTTGCCATTTTGTTAAACTTTGACTTGTGAAGTTGGGCAGCTAGCTTATGGAAACAACTGTTTGGAGTCACAGATCTTAAGAAAATCCAACATAGTTCTTTCTTAACATTGCTGGTATCACCCAGTGTTGTATAATTTCTAGATTCTCTCCAAAGACCAGTCTGTAGGATTTAGTGGCATCTAGCTGTGAGGTTGCAGATTGCAACCAATTGAATACCCCTTCCTCTCCCCCTCCCCTTCCAAGTGTTTAGGAGAACCTACAGTGGCTGCGAAACTCGTAAAAAAAGTGAAAGGCCCTCTCTAGAGCCAGTGTTTGGTTTATCTGTTCTGTGATTATACACTAATTAAAACATACTAACAAATATTATATTCCATTTCTGGCAAGTCTGTTCCGCCAGATGCCACTAAATTCTGCACACTGCACCTTTAAATACCTCAAAAATAGAAAAGCTCCACAGATTGCAGTTAGCTGTAAGACACAAAAAGATTGTACATATTTGTCCACGTAGCTGAGCATCAGAGTTAATTTGTAAGTAACAGCTATTGCATAATAAGCTCACGCACAGGTGCCTAAAAGCTGCAGTAATCAATGTGTTTATATTAACAGTTGATAAAATTACTTTGTATTAAAGAGTCACTTGTAGTGTTGAACCCACACAAAATTATTTATAATATATAATATATATAAAATTATTATAAGTTCACCTGAGCTTTAGCTCCCTTTAGCTCATTGTTTTGGTTGTTTTGGTCACGCAACTCTGTAGCTGCATGAAGCTGTTTTAAGTGATAGAGTCTGATAAACCCTCTGTACACTACCTGCCCAGCCCCAACTGGCAAAGACGAAAAACAGAGCTAAAAGGAGAGTAACTATTGGACTAATATTGGACATTTGACAGGTGGCACATGAGATAAATGCATGTTACTGTTGCTCTGTGTAGGCTAAATGTGTAAACATGCAACTTTGTCTTCACCATAGCAACTTCATAAGGTGATCTGTTTATGTATTGCCCTCAGATATCAGCCAATAAAATCAATAAATGCAGCTTTGATAATATGATGTCACACATATCATCTATATCAATCTAATTAAAATACTGTATAACAATACTGTACTCCCCCTTAAAGGTTCAAGGTTAAAGGTCAAATGTAATCATCCATAAAAATATGGAAATTACAGCGCTCCCATAAGCATCCATAAAATAAAGCCATAGATAAAAACAACATTAAGTAATATTCCATAATAAAACTGTCAACTTAATGGCTCATACTATCTTGTTCCATCTTTTGGATTGAAATTTCTCTCACACTCACACACACACACACACACACACACACACACACACACTTAGCCCAGCAGCAACTGACAGGTCGTTTTCCCCAAGACGGCTCTTCCCTTGTGCCACGGCCCATGTCCTGCTTAGTTCTGTTTAATATTGCAACAGACAGGGACAGGCGTGAGGGAGGGATGGAGGAATGAGCTGACGGAGGAGAGGAGGGAGAAAGGGACTCATCAAGCTGCAATGGCTAGTGAGCTACTGGGCTTTCTTATGGTACCTCATTCCTTCTGGAAGGATGGACAAAAAAGATAGGAACTGAAGAGTGATAGAAGGAGAAAAAAGAAGTAGAGGAAGAAAAGGAATGGGGAAGTGGAGATAAAGTAAAGGAAGAAGAAGAGAACAATGGGGAAGGGAAGAGGGGAGGCAGTGAGAAACAGAGAAACAAAACAGACCTCTTGGTCTCTGTAGGAGGGAAAAAAACTCAAACCTTGCCCAAATGTACTTAGAACCTCTTTCACTAAATTCATCTTTTTTCAGAAAATATAAATTAAAACTGAAGCTATCGCAGTTTTCCCAGGAGCATTTTCCCCTGAATTAATCTAAATTTAAAGGTGCAAGCAGCAAAGTTCTTCACAGACCTCAGGTGCTTCTGGGAAATCTAGCCCTCCTCTTGCTCTTTTCGTCTGAGGAAAAATGCTGCTTAGTCTAGATACAAAGCGTAAAATGACCCCATTATTCACTTTCCCATGGAGCTGTGACATAAATGGATGAAGATGGGAGGAAAGTCACTTATTAGCAGGTAGTTGTTGATTCGCTAACCTAACCCACTTTTAGCCATTTTTGTTTGTGCCTCACCCTGCTGACGTCGTTATCGTATGTAGTTTACCAAATAACCATTTAACATTTAACTGTTGATTTATCTGCTGATAGCCAAAGGAAATTCAATAATAAGTGATAAAAAACAGAGTAGGTAGAGGAGTACAGTATCCAAAATAAAAAGTAAGGCTATAAATACGAGTGAGGATGATTATATGCCTTGTTAAAAATGATTTTGCACATGACACATACACATGATTGAGAAGAGTGATTATGGAAAATAAAACTGTTATTCATAAATGATCCATTTATTTTCCATAGTGACATTGTGGTGCTTTTTTGTCATATGATGACCATACTATCAGGAATAATAATGAAAATAATAATGATGAAATAATAATGTTTGCTGCCAAAACAGAAGTAAAGTTATACAGTGGATTTATTTTTTTAAATAACAGGTGAAAGTGGATTTTTAATTCCAATCATCTTTTTGAGGCTAAAAAGATTTAATACTCATACTCAAGTCGCTTAATGCTATCCTGAGCTGCAGTGATGGAGTAAGAATTTAAAGGGGACATATCATGTTTTTTGTGATTTTCTGTTGTTTGATTCTGATATGATATTGGATATCTATATGGGCCAAAACCTGAAGTGAGAGTATGTAGAAATGCTCCCTGCAAGTCAAAAGCCAGAGCATCAGTCTGTTCTGAACGCTTTGTTTGCAAAGTTACCTCTACTTCCTCTTCATGATGACGACAGATTGTTCAAGCATGGCAACAAACGTCTGTTCTGTAGCCTTCTTTGCTAAGGTTGCTCTGCGGGTTCTTCAAGTTGTCCATCCTCACACTTTGGATCAGATTCGGGCTTGAACATGTATGTATGTATTTGAAAAGTTTATATTTGGAGTAAAGAAGGATAAAAAGAAGTGAAATCCAACTGCTGTTTTTTAATTACTTAACCTTGTGTGCCGAGAGTCAGTCTCCGGAAGCCGGCCAATCAGAACAGGGTGGGTTTATCGGGAGGGGGGCCTTAAAGAGACAGGTGCTAAAACGGCCTGTTTCAGATAGAGGTTGAACAGAGGGGAACTGTAAATCATTCAAAGATATACCAGTAGAACTCCAGAATAAAAATGAAGTAATAAAATAATAATATAATATAATAAAAATACATCTCTTTTAAAAGTTCCTATACTGTCAGGAAAATTAGACCAATTAATATGCAGCTCTGATTGCCATTGATTGGTATGTTAGTGTGGTAAAGTGTTTGTTAGAAGCTCTGTCTTCAACCTAGATTAGACATAAGAGTGTAAGAGTGTCTGAAATTTTTTCTACTATTTCCAACATAATCATTATAGAAATCAAAGTAATTATATTGATATACTAAAGATGTCACAGCTGCTCTTTATTACTTCTCACTCTATTGTACTTTTGTCCATGTCAGGACCCTGTTGGAATGATGATCTCTTTCACTGGTATTTTGTTAGGAAGGGATTATATGAGTATTGTTTTAAGACAGACTGGGGAAAAAAGTTGGACTGATCTTTAAAACTATATCCTTAAGATTTCAGTCCTGGCTGATTTGCACCCGTGATCACTGGTAGTAACTGCAAGTTTGGTTTAATACTACAACAAACACTCTTAAATATAGCAGCATAGGTTGCCATGGCGATCTACCCTGGTTAAAAATAAGCCAGCTTCATGACACCAGGAAACCTGATTTAAGCCCAAAGACAGCTGGCTAACCCACTAATCTCTCCTCATGATATAGGCCCCTGCTTTAGTACTGAAGGATTTTGCAATCTCTTGGATTTCAAATATGAATGTAGGAACAGTGCAGGCGTATAAAAACTTAACATATTTTTTCTGGCTTTTTTTGCAGACTGTTCCTTATCTTGGGTTTTACTATTGTCCCACAGTGTTGCCAGTATGCTCTACAATCAGTGGTAAACATTTATCCAGGTCAATACTGCTTCATTTTGGCCTTTTGGTAAATACACTCTTCATTGCCAAGAGTTATGAGTGGAACGTTATAGTCCTCTTCAAGTGCATAAACCTTATTCAAATCTGGTCAATTTAGCACATAGAGAGGCCAAGGTTGGCCCATTTTTTAGCTTATAGTTGCCAAGACACACTGTGTCACTCTACTCTGCCAAGAAACCTGTGAGGTACCATTTCTCCCCAGTCATCTTTTATTTAACCTTTACTAAACCAAGAAGCCCCATTCTTCTTCTCCAGAGTTCTGACATGAAGCTAGATCAGCAAAATTGCTGTCCTACGTGGACATTCAAACTTTACTATAGTTTCAGCTGACATGAGGGTGAGTAGATTATGACAAAATTTTCATCTGATGAACATATCTGTGTTACCTTTCTGTTGCAGTAGCAAGCGACCATCATGATCAGGGCCTAAACTACTCCCTAATTGACACTTTTGGTCCATTTGGCAAGTCTAGGCCACTACCAGTTCAAATTGGCCCTTACTGTATTTGCTGTAGTATACTCTGTCCCTGCGCTGTGCCAGGGGACCTGCTGCTACACCCAGCAGGGCAGAGGGGATGATTAAACGATCATCTCCAGGGTGGTGAACAGCATTAGGCCATCTGCCAAGCCTATTAGACAACTTACCTTCACCACACATCACACACATCCACTGGAAGGACAGTAAAACCTTCTGAAGTTTCACAAACTCTGATATGTATTTGCAAATTAGGGGGAACATGGGTATAAATTTAGTTTGAGCATAAAAATTTGTTATATGCTGTTTTAGTACAATATAACCAAAAATATTGTACTAAAAAAAGTAGTTTCTTTTCTGAAATTTTACAAAGAAAATTTTGAACTTTATTTCAAATGTATACACTTTATTCAAAATGTATTGAGACTGACATTCAGATTAACTTGCTTGAAGATTCCCATACAATGTAAAGTGTGTTTCCTATGGTCTTACAATTTCCATAGAGTATGTTGTGCATCATGAAAGTAATATAGTCTGATAATAGTCTGATAATGTCAAATTTGCAACAAGTCCTCTAAATTAAACAACCACATAGATTTTAACAACGCTGTGGTCAAGGTCTGGTTAGGTTTACCTCCCCCTAAGAAGGAAGTCAATTTATATTGACGTCATCTTAACTCTGTCACTTCTCCAGGTCATAATTACTACGACCGCTAGATGGCGTCTGTCACTCAAACGTAACTGTAGGCCATTTTTGGCGACTGAATTTAGGACCTATAGTGTCGTTTCTCTTGGGAGGACAGGCTCTAAATTTGTGTCATTGAATCCATGATAAAAGGCTCACCAATACACTAGGAAATGTTGGAAACTTAAGCGCAATCTTGTGATTTAAAATGTATTGAGATTGTACATGCACCATGGACAAAACAGCTGTCATGCAGGCCTTTGCCTTCCTGCTGTACAGAGATGGATCTCCTGACAGATCAGCAAGGTTTTGATGGATTGTTGGAACATGGGGGTATTGATAGCTGAAAGGGACCTGATGTGACACATCGGAGTCATTGCATTTACAGAGCAATGCAACATTCCTCATCAGGCACGCATCATCCACGTCCACATGCTCATATTCAATAGTGGATGAGGCCACACTGCACTGGAGAGGTTTTCCACTGATGTATTTACTCCTTTTATCATTGTTTTACTTGATTAATAGTTTGTAGGAAGACCCAGGTTCAATCCCAGTTAAGTCTTAAAGATTTGGATAAAGAGAGCAAAATCTTTACCTCTGCTATTCTGTCTGATTCGTGCTGATTGTAGAGCACCAAAACCCTTTCAACACACTCCGCAGAACAGAGGACAGAGTGGGCAGATGAGGATGAGGAAAAGAACAATACTGAAGGAAAAAAAGTGCTGATCTCTCTCTCTCTGTATGCCTTTCTCTCTCTTCCTCTCTTCCTCCTTCTCATTCAGTATGCTGACTGTTTCTGTACAGAAAACTGACTCCCACGCTATTCTGCCTGGCCTATTTATCACATTGATCAGCTTATAAAGAAGTCGGATATACACAGGAGGCTCGCTGGAAATGTGTGTGTGGGAGAAGATCATGGTTTCTTGTTGCTTCTGTGAGATACTGTACGTTCTGCTCTTCATAAAGCGAGGTTCATTCCAGCTGACATAGTCACCTTACTCGCTTGGCCTGATGACATCTATTCACCATAGATTAAGATGTTATATTAGCCTTTCTCTCACACAACAATCTTGCATTTTGTTGCACCCCCCCCCTCAAAGAGCGGCACTGAAAATCAGCTGAAAAATTGAGAGGCAGCGGCAATAAATCAGAACAAAAATTGTTCCTCATTAGCATCTTTATCCCAGATAAAGATAAGAGTAAAAAAAATAAATAAACGTAGAGTTGAAACAATTAGTTGATTAGTCAATTAATCGATTATTCAATCAACAGAAAATAGTCTGCAACTAATCGATTAACCGTTTAAGTAATTTTTTAAGCAAGAATGGCAAAAATGTACTACTTCCAGCTTCTCAAATGTGAAGATTTGCTGGTTTTCTTCATCTTCTGTGATAACTAACATGATATCTTTGGGTTTCAGACTGTTTGTGGACAAAAGACATTTTAAGATGTCACCATGAGCCCTGGGAACTCATTTTTTCTGTGTTGATTAACTGAGAAAATAATTACTGTACAATAGAATAATCAATTATAAAAACAATGGTTAGTAACTTACTGAAGGAAGGTAAACTTTTAATGATCAAATGAAACCTGAATTTGATATGTATATATATTATATTTCTGGTGCTTTTATTTTAAAAAAAATATTTAACTTTAATTTAAATCAACCTTTTCCTGCTGTCAAATCTGTTTGTGCTCTCACAAAATACCATATTTCTAATAAAACATCATCTCCAAGAGAGTTTACCTTCATAAATCTAAACTGAACCTGCAACGTTACGATGATGGAATCACATATGTCCATTTGTAATAGTTACAGATCCCTTTTCTCCAGCGCTTCAGCTATTCCGTGAAGGTAGCATAATTCAGTATGTCCCACATGAATTGGGAAGCCACCATTTATCCCAATCAGTTTAACAAAGTGCAATCTAACCACACATCACCTGCCCGAAAACAGTAATCCAATCGACCTGGAATCATCCCTCAAAATAGCAATACAGCTCTGTATAAAGCCTCGGTCACAGGAGGATGAATTCATATCTCCATTGCACATCACACTGCATCATATATGATGAGCTGAAATGGATGAATGAATGAAATTTGCATTTCATCAGCATAAAGCTGTGATCCGGCTGCCTTCTTTAGAGATGCAGTGGTGTATCCTCAGAATATCAATGGTAACAGGGGAGCTCCGTGTCTGCTGTTGCTTGCGGTGCGTTTCAGTTGCATGAATAATCGTATTCCTACTTTCCCTGTTGTTGCAGAGATGGAAAATCTGTATAACAGCCCTTGTTAACTGTAACATGACAAGGCCTATACCCTTTAGACTAAAGCATATCAATTCCAGTGGACTAACACACAATGGAACTGCCACACACACACCTTTCACCTTATTTCTTCTACTGCGAGAAGCCACTATGATGTTTCTACTGTACAGGAACGTGAGCCTGTGATACTCAGCAGTGAGTAGGCCTACAGTACTGACCTCAGAAGTCTGTAACAATGTTGGATCCTGGCACAACAAAAACATACACGTGGGGATTCACAATTTTTCATTCACTTTTTAAAATCATGTTTCAAGCTTTTTTTTTTTAAAGTATCACAGGTCTAATTCCACCGACTCAATAGGTATCATACAGACCAACAGATTATGGTGGATTTAGAAGGTGCTTCTGAACTAATATCCACAATGGTAATGCAGATGTGAAATGTACAGGTGTAAAGTGTATGTGTATCTCAAAGGACAGTAGCCTTGATGATTACATGAAGCAACACTCTGTTGTGCTGTGCGTGCGCCTGGCTGCCTGGGTAAAGCAAGGTGGCTATTTGTGCGAATAAAACACAATATTTATTTGAGTTTTGGGTGTGTGTTTTTTTTAACCTGATTTCTAGACCTCGGTTTTTTGCAACTGAAAAGACAGAATAAACGTCTTAAGAGGTAATTGTAACAGTGCCTACCGCACAGCAGCTGCATCCAGGCGCAGGTCTTGTAAACGGTGGAGGTGTTGCAGAAGAAGAAGAGCGCCATGCAGGCGATGCAGCTGAGGATCAGCACCATGGACAGCAGCACGAACACCGAGGCCGCCTTGAAGGCTCCGGACGGGATGGAGCTGAAGTCGGAGAAGCTGCCCACGCAGGTGAGCTCCCGGCTGGGCGACGGCCCGGTGCCCACGCAGTAGTGGAAGAGGCCGAAGTAGCCGGCCTGCGGCGTGTTGACGCTGTCGCCGATCCAGTAGGGCTGGATGAACACCACCACGTTGACGATGGCGAAGCAGATGGTGAAGATGGCCCACAGCACCCCGATGGCCCGGGAGTTGCGCATATAATTGTCATGGTAGATCTTGGAGGCTTCTTGGGAAGGCAACATGATGGTCGTTTTTTTTTTTTTTTTGTTTGTTTGTTTTGTTTTAACTCCTTATATCTCTCTTTCCACCCCCGTCTTCCTCCTCTTTAGACTATAACAAGAAAAAAATAAATCTTAAAAATTTCCCAGACAGCTCGACACCCCTCACTATCCAGATCTTTTTTTTTTCGTTCTCTAAATCAAAGCTTCCCTGCGCGAATATTCCCCTCGCTTTGGCTATAGGCAATCTTTTGTGGCTGTTATTGGCTATTTAATGGGCCTACATAACCACACAATAAAAATGTAACCTGCAAATATGTGTATGATCTCACAAGACTACACATTGTAAAAATGAATGGGGGAAAATGCTACATTGAAGCAATTCAAAATCATAGCCTACCTATACCACTAATGAATAATTTACCAAGACCAGTGATTCAACATTGCTTTCTAAGGCTCGTTTCCTTGGGGCTACACCATAAATGATTAAAAAAATCCATCAAAACAGGATTTTCTTTATTTCACAGTCGTCGGGTGGGAGGGGGGTTAAAGCTGTTTTTCATCCTCATCCATCAGTCCAGAGCTATCTTCATGATGTCCTTTTATTACCATCCGAGAGATGAGACGCGTCTTGTTGCCTGTAGCGCCAGCGGTGGAGCCCGTTTTTTACCTTCCGAGGCATCCGTGGGGTGCTCCCCTTCCTCTGCTCGGCTTCAATGTAGATGTCCACGCAGCATGTGGGAATCACACAGAATGGGGATGGGGGGGAGCGGGGAGGGGGAAGAAATCGAGAACAGGTTTCAACGCGAGCCCTCTGTCAAATTTCAACAGTCCTTTCTCGTAAATCCGACATCCTCCACCGCCTCGACTCCATTATCATCATGGTTTTTTGTCGTAGCCTTTATCCAGTATGTCTCCTCTCCCTCTCTCCCTCTCTCCCTCTCTCTCTCTCTCTTCCTCCGTCCTCCTCCTCCCGTTTCTCTGCGCGCCCCCCGGAAGATGCTGATGTTGTACTGATGACAGCGATGGAGCGCGTTCTCGTACGCGGGCACAGCAGCAGCAGCAGCAGTAGCAGCAGGGGGACATTTGCATCAAAGCGCGTCTCCGCCCCTCTTCACCTTGAATTTGAAATTAGACCAACAAATATTTCCTCACGTTTGGATGAATAAGTGATTTATCAAAGAGACAGATCAAAAACAGATCATGCACCCCGTTTAATTTGACCCAGGGAACACACACTGAGAGGATGCTTCTTACTATGGGTCATGAAAAGAGTGCAGGGAGTGAAATTCGTACTGATTGATTGATTTGATTTATTGATTGGGACAGTGTGCAGTTTTAATCATTAAAGATGCACTGCACCGGAGTCAGCTCGAAGCTAATTTGCATCTGTAGTCCCCCATAATCAAAACATACAACAGTACAACAACAAACAGTACAAAGCAAAACAAAACACACACACACACACACACACACACACACACAGAGAGAGAGAGAGAGAGAGCACACCATAAAAAACCATAGCCAAAACTACACACAACCGCACATCACATACACCCACAATGTCAATTAGAAATAAATAATGTAAACTTGTCAAATTAAAAGCAAAGCACTGTATGATGTGTCACATTTGACATGTGAAATATGTGCCATTATGTGAAATTTTAACATGTGAAAAGGTATTCCACATGTGATAAACGGATGAAATATGTTTTATTTAATTTGTCCCTCAAAGAAAGTGAGCTTGCAGGCAGAAGTACATGTAGACAATTCATTTACACACATTCAAAAATAATCCTAATATACAAACAATAAAAATACAATAAACAACACCACAAAGGCACACATTATGGAATGACGCTGTAAATCAAAATGTGCTTTCTTTGAGACCAACAAACCTAGAATGACAAAACAATTCCAACTCCACTTATAAGCTTCTTCAAGAGCTTTCATCCATGGTTCCATCACATGGTTTTCATAAGCTACTCACTTAGTTGTCTTCAAAAGCTAGTAAGTGGGCCTTTAGTTGGTATTGTCAAAATAACTCCAAGGTCAAGAATGAACACACAGCCAACACAGACAAGAAGTGCCGTGTGGATGAAAACATCACAGCTAATGAACTTGCATATCAACAGATCCATCTCCATGACAACTGAGCAAACTCCACTAAGATGAAGACTGTGTGATGTGGTTGAAATCTCTGGAAAAAACGAGTAAATTTCACTTCAGGAATTGTTTGTGAAACTACTATTTTTTTTTCTTTCAAGCCTGACAGACCTGAAGTTTCTGATCTAATTTGACCACATTAAGGCCAGTGAAGATGTGCAACAGCAGGATTAAGAAAATAAACAAACAACAACAAAAAAACATGTACATCTAAATATAAATATTCCATAAAGTGACCATTTTAGCAAATCACATATATTTTTTTTACTCCTTTGCCTCTATAAACTTTGATGATTGTGTAGAATATAGTGATCTTTCTGCAATATGTAATGGGTGAACATAACTGAATATCACCACATGAAAAGCATGAAATTACTGCTCCACAGCAGAGTGCATCACAGTATTCACTTCCTGTGTGTTCTTTATTCAAGAGTCCTGCTTTCTTCAGGGCCAGATGTTGCCTTAACTATTGAAGCCTTCATTCTGTGTCCATTAAAAGCTCTGTTACTCACTCTGGGGAGAAACGCATCTGCCCTCAAGCTAGCACATTCATGCAAAACTAGGCCAAGACGGTGGTGTGTGAGAGAGTGCATGTTTTAGAGGCGGAATAGACAAAGACTGTTGCATATGATGTATGACATTGTGCCCACATTTGGTCTTTTGGCAAGTTTTATTTAGTTTGACAAAATAAACAGGCAGCAGAGGCTTTAGAGGAGCAAAGAGCAGCTTTCTTAACGTTTCCACTTCTCGATTGACATAGAAATCTGATTAATAATGTACTGGGTTCATTCTGTCTGTCATATCCTCTAGCCGCACTGTACGCTCAGAACACACGTAGCACATCTGGATGCTGTCTAAGCAAACACGTATTTCTGCCCTCCACTGCCACAGTGCTCAGACTATCTTTCTTCATCCCAAGGCCTCCTGTCATCTGTTAGCAGCAGCAGGGGAGTTGACAAGCCGTGTGTGTGTGTGTGTGTCTGTGTTTGTGTGTGTGCTAAAATTGGTAGTGTGAGAGCAAAAGGTGCAGTGTAGCTGCTGAAGTGAGGACATGTCAGTGGAAGAAAATAGACTTGTACACAGCTAGGGGACGCCTCTTGAGGAATGAGAGGTGTTTTCAGAGAGAGGGAGAGGGTTTGTGCTTTTTGAGTGTGAATGCATGAGTGCATACGTATGTGTGTATGTGTGTGTGTGTGTGTGTGTGTGTGTGAGCTAAAACAGGCAGAGGCAGGCGGCGCTAGCAGATCTGAAGACAACATGATGTCAGCTTCATACACCTCCAGAGAGTAAGAGGTGTTTGTGTGTGTGAGTGTGTGTGTCCTCGTGTGACATATTTTTTGTCCCTTGTTATCACATTATATTAATCATACATTACACATTTTTAGACCTTTTGGTATATGTGTTAAACACACAGTATTTCCACGCATAATCACACAGCAACCTACTAAATGATTGTTCACATGAACTTGTCTTAGGTTGCCATCTGTTGGAAGAAGAGTGAACTGTAAGTGTGCAATGTGAAAAATCTGTGGTTGTTTCCCCAGTAACGTCTTAGAGGTTAAAATCCCCCTTGGCTCAGTATAATAGGATATATGTTTTTCTACTTGTTCCCACAGTTGGATGTTTGAGCTTCACTGTACAGAATGATGTATGAGATGAGAATGAGTTTGACACTAGAAGGGTGTTTTCACATTCATCTGCTGAAAGTGGAAAGTTTCTCTGTGCTCATTGAAAATCTGATTTTAAAAGGTGGGTTACAAGCTTGATTTATGATATCACAACTAGTTTGGAAGCCAATCTTGGTCCGGTATTCAACTTATACAAGTGTGATGTGGAAACTTGACGCCTCCAGTGCAAATACACTGAGAATGGACTTTACAGTGAAGTAGGATAATTACCATGTTAAAATCATTTTAAGGATTTTAACATGGTAATAAACCATATCAGGCACACATCATACATATTATTATTTCTATATCTTAATACAATATGGAGGGGATTTTTAAGAGTCTACAATGCTTGAAAACCTTTACACACTTCTATAAACCGCTCATAACAGTCAGTGCATCTGATTGTCTGTAAAAGGATGAGGCTGGTAACATTCTATGTTTTTGGTATTGTCAATAAATCCCATGAAAAGACCAAAACCAAGTCTGTCTCTCTGTACTTTATGTCTTCCTTACCCTGTCTGTAGCTCTCCCTACCTGGTCCATTAATTCCTACTGAAATATGTATATAAAAAAAATAGAGACGAAAATATGATTTCATTTTTAGAAAAGGAAAGATTCGGTATAAAGGTTTAGTATAAAATAAAAGGTCACTGTAGTTTTTAGCAAATGTTAGACCAATAGATGGAAATAGTGCATTTCTTAGGGACTATTTTCAGCCGTGGATTAATATGCACCAGTGAGTATTTATAGCAGCAGGATGATGTTTGTTGAATTGACTTGAAACAAACTGCAGTGCCTGTGTTCTTGGTAGTAAAACAACATGTCATCCAGTGCACCAGTGTAGCTTATTGATTGGGTTTTAATAGTTTTTGGATAACAGTGGAGCTCTGTGACACAAAGGAATAATCAGGCTTTTGCTAAACAATCAACACTTGTTAGTAGGATCAATTTGTTGTTGACTTCGGTCTTTTCATGGGATTTTGTCAACAAAAACAAAAGTACAGAATATCACCAGTAATCCCATAAGAGCGTCTTAACATTTGCTGTCCATGGTGCTGAAAAGGATGATGAATGCATTTTTGAGGACTTAAGCAAATCTGCTAGTTTTCTGCAAACTATGATGTATAGTAAAATTCCAGCATAACAAAGCAAAAATGAAACAAACAAGGCAATAGAAAATCACCTTTCTGAAAACGACAGAATGTCTGAGAAAATAATATTGGTGTAATTTTATCATTTCATCTGTTGCTTGAAGTACTGTAGATTTCCCCATGAGAGAAAAGTAAGCCTCAAATCAAATAGTGATTGTTTTTATAAGCTCTCTTAACGTCAACAATTGTACGTGTTGCTATTCAACCATCAAATTAACTATCATTCATCAGACCTTGTCAGCAAGTGGAAATTGTCATTGCTGGATAAACAGATAAAGCTGTTAAAGGGGGCCCGTGGGCAAAAATTGGCTTTTGGGCCCCTATTGAACCCCCACCTCACTCTGTTTTTATGGTGTCTGTACCCTGTCACCTCCAAGTTTCCATTAAGTACAGTGCACAAAAAAGGTTATAGGCTACATGGCAGCTGCATTGTCTCCAAGTACTCCACATTAAACAATAAGTAGTAAAGTAGCTACATACAAACATTTGAGCTAAACACTCACTTTTTTATAAAATGAAAATGAGATGTGTAGTCATCAGTGCTGTCTTGGCAACAGCAGATTTACATGAATGAGACAAGGAAAAGAGGAAAAGGGGGAAACAGGAAGATGTCCATCGAGGGATACACAATTTCATACTTGTGTATAAATGTGTGTATCTATGTGTGTGCAAATGATTTATTTCCTTGGAGTGAAAATTGTTTCCATTATTATTCTCTTATGTGGTTTCCAACAAAGGCTTTGGATGAAACATGTAATTTGTGGTGATTGCTGCAGGTCATCGTAACCCTCTGAGTAGGTAATGTAGTGCTACTCATTTATATTAACCTGATGCTTGTCAGGAACAATTCAAAGACAGTTGTTCTTGGAGCACTAAGATGCTTCTGGAACAGTAGCTGTACATTTAGAATCTGGATAAAACATGCGTGTTATTAAACATGCATGCAAGTTTTTGCATTTCAATTTATTTGAAGTGCATATTATAATCAGACAGTGACTCAAACTGTTTTAAGATTCAGTGAACTTGTACTGTGGAAATATGCTGGTGCAACATGGCAGAAGACGACCCGACAACTCTATAAAGGGCTCATTGTAAGGTAACAAAAACACAACAGTTCTTATTTCCAGGTGATTATACACTAATTAAAACATACTTATGAATATTATATTCAATTTCTGCCAATAGAGCCCCCTAAATCTTACACACTGGTCCTTTAAAGGTGTAACTGTATGTACTTTAATATCAAAACATTGTGTTGTTTCATACATCTACAATTAACTATAAAACTAAACTACTATGTTGCCTAAATTTGCTTTTGAGAGTGAAAAATAGATACATAGCTGTATACCGGTTCTGTTATTCAGTTATGAAATGCTCACTGTGATAAGTCCATGCTTACAGTCTCATAAATGAAGGAATATATGAGCTCATTTTCTCTTCTGTCTTCAAATACAATTGATGTAACAGAGACATGAATATAGGAACTGACTGAAAAATCAGATGCACATGAATGGGTTGACAGGATATTTGAAATGCCAATGTTTGAATTGCAATGTTGTGCTCTGAACACTAGAGGAGAGCATTTCATCAAAGCCGCTTATAAAACCTCAGTTACAGTAGAGACTGCTCCTCATATCAATGCACCTTATTCCTATTCCTTTGCCAACTGCCTTGTTATGGCATGGGTGGTCTGCTCTTCATGATTATTTCACTAGTAATTATTTTCACAACTCAGCCTTTGAAAATTACAGAAGAAAAAAAACAGACGTGGAAATGGAAATTCAGCTCCATAGCATATTTTCCAGAGTAAACACACTAAGTACGGTGACACTTACGGTATTTGATGTTGAGTGGATGGCTCGCTGCAGTCTGGGGTAGTTGGTCCAAACACTCTGAAGTGTTAAGTGAACTCAGATGAATGTGGACTGATACACACTCTAGCACAGTGTTGATTTTCACACTCTCGTTTAATAATGCTGCAAGAGAGATTTGCTGTGTGGGTGTTTTGACTCCTGCTCCTTATTTTCAATGAAGAATTGTGACACCCGGACAAGATCGTGTGGTAAGATCATCAAAATTCACATCACACTCTGACCCTCGACCTTGAAACAATAACTGAGAATCAGTCATGAGTATATTGCCTCCTTTGTTGCTGGATTGAGATAGTCGTCTAGCAGCTTCAATACTTCTCTCTCTTTCAAACCTCCAGCGTGGAGAGCTGTTGTTCCAGTTGTCTCCTTTGCAGAACACTGGTCCAGCTGATCACAGACTGCATGTTGGCAGTGGCTGTGCAGAGTTTGGGGCGTTCAAACACAAGCCTTGCCAATCAAATATGCTGTCACATCATCAAAGCCATTTCAAACTGTGATTTGAGCTGGAAGTTGGGAACATCTAGACACCCTCAGAAGCACACAGACATACACAAACAAAGAAGAGGCTGCTTCATTCATCTGCTCTTTCAGAAAAAAAAAACATTTTTAAAAAGGAAACATCACACCCTCTTTTGAGGGTTTCTGTCATGATAACGGCACTCAGGGACTTTTAGGAGCTTTTTTAACTTTCATTATTTTTCACAGCTACCTGCATTACTTCCCTAAACTAGAGTCACACAGTCATTCATTATGTTTTAGTGCTTGCGTGGCTATAATCAACATGTCCTTGTTTGTATTTGTGGGTAGTTATGTAGGTTTAAACCATGAAGCGTCTAATTTAGCACACTCAGACTGGCTTATCACATCCTCATCAGAGAGAATTGTGAATGAAGCAGGAACAAGATGTGCTGTTGTTTAGAGCAACCCTATATGCAGGTCTGCATAAAACACTGAAATGAATTTGAAAACATCTATGGCAATGTTACAATGGAAAAGCTGATGAACATTCATCATTATTACTGTACAAAGCTAAGGATCCGTTAAGTCAAAATGCATTACATTATATTTTGTACTGCATATTTATTGTTCCATACATCACCTATTGCATATAGATATGGAGAAACCCTTACAAGTACACATACCACTAAAGTACCTTTCTAATGAAATTATTAATATTACACAGTGGTAGCAGAAGTACTATGATCCTTTACCTAATAAACCTTAAGTAAAAGTACATAAGTAATATCAGCTTGATGTAGTTAAAGTATTGCAGTAAAAGTAGTGGTTTGGTCCCTCTGACTGTTATATTATTATATATGACATCATTCGATTATTAATACTGAAGCAACAGTGTGTAAGCAGCATGATACTGTTGTAGCTGCTGGAGGTGGAGCTAGTTTCAACTACTTTATATACAGTTAGCCAGTTTAGTCCAGTGGTTCCCAACCTGGGGGTCGGGCCCCTCCAAAGGGTCACCAGATAAATCTGAGGGGTCGTGAGATTAATGGGAGAGGAAAGAAGAAAAAAATGATTAATGCACGCTGTCCCTGTTAAATAAACCAACAAATAAATAAATAAAATTAAGTTTCGATACACAAATCTGTTGTCAGTTTTCGGACTTTTTCTCTAATCTTTGATTTTTGGTGAAATATTGGATCACCTGATCATTTATTGAAATGGAAAAATGTGAGAAGTTTAGAGGGAAAAATCACTATTTGGTGGAGCTGTTAACAATTCATAGACATCTGAAACGTGACCCCGACTACAAACTGCTTTTTCTAAGACGTCAAAAGTGAAAAAGGTCGGAAACTACTGGTTTCATCTTTAACAATGTGTTGTATTTTAAAAGCTTGTTATATTATCCATTGTGTCAAATCTTCAACTGAAAAGTAACTAAAACTGTCAAATAAATGTAGTGGAGTAGAAAGTACAATATGTCCCTCTGAAATATAGTGGAGTGGAAGTATAAAGTAGCATTAAATGGAAATACTCCATAAATTACAAGCACCTCATGTACCGTACTTGAGTAAATGTACTTACTTTCCACCACTGACATTACAATTAAATAATCTAGTTGATCATCAGATTATTAAAATAATATCTTTTTGAGGGTCAAGACAAATTCCAAGACACATGCATTTTAGTAAAAAAAGGTTTGGAATGTTAAAAAACTCCACCATAATAGACAAATACAAAACATTAGCTTGATATAATAATAATAATAATAATAATAATAATAATAATAATAATACTTAATGTGTACCTCACTTTTCATTTATAGTGAAACTCAGAGTGCTACAGTATTAATAGCATACAGATCATACAACATAAAGAAAATAATAAGACAAAAGTTATTAAGATGAAATATAAGATGAAAGATGAAGTTAAGATGAAAAATGATATATTGATTATTTGTGTGAATGATGCATCATTTTGTTATTCTTTTATTTTAATTTCTGTTGACATAACGTATTGACGTGTTGACGTGTGTGATTATACTCTATATGTGCATGTGTGTAAATTTATACACATATACATATATATATATAATTGTCATTGCGATGATCTCTTTTTGACATTGTTTCATTATTTTATGGTTGTGTAATCTTTTTAGTTTTTCTTTTTATTATCATCTATTTTAACTTCCTTTTTTTGTGGTAAAATCATATCAGAGTATATGTCTTAATACATGTCTGGAGGGAACCTTTAAGTTTATTCACTATACTCCAGCACCAGTTAAACTGATTGGATGGGGAAAAGGAAAACAAAAGTCAAACATTATAAGCAGCTTTAAAAAATTTTTAAAAATATATTTCTTACTCTTACTAGATCAGTTAATACAACCAGAATATTTTTTAACCTGACTCACCATTTATCCCTCTTGTGATGTTTCAGAGCACAGTGACCTCAGATGGGGCAGCAGATCTAATAAGCGATAGAAAAGGGAGAAGGTAAAAATGCCGAAGAACATCATCAAATGAGAAAAACATTTTCCTTTTTTGCTTTATTGCTGGAAGCCTTCATTGTTTGTCAGACACCTGCTTTGTTCTGCACATTGAAATGGAAACTAAACAGGATTTCTCCCCTGTGGATAATTAGCTGCCAATCCACAAACACGCTCATACACAGTGTGTATGAGCACACTGCTAGCCACTGTCCACTTTATCATCAGATCACACATCCTCTCATGGATCATCCAGAAGCGAGAGAGAGTGGAAAATGGGTAAATAACTCTCTCGCTCTCTCTGTCACTCTCACACACACACATACGTTTTCTTCATCTGCCTGCCTTTCTCTCTCTCTGCCTTCCCTCCATTTCAGACTCACTCGCCGTTTCTCTCAATGCTGTTTTCTTCAGCCCATGAAAAATTTAAATTTCTGTCTGATCAGCTGCAAAATTGAGTGGATCTGCAGACACACACAGACGCATAGCTAGAAATAACATATATTTGTCATTATTGGTGTGTGACAAGGCAATGAGAGAAGTGATACAGTCACACTCACTGTCCATTACTTCTGAATCAATCCACAGATGAGTCTATTATGGACACATACTTTAATGCTTCACCCTGTATTGTATGCTCTACAGGAGATCGAACAGCAACAGTTTCTGACACCCTATTTGTTGGACCTCTTCCATCACCTTTAATCTCAGACCAAACATTAGAATTGCCTTCATTTCTCCCAATGTTCCTCTTCTCCTTGTCTGACCACATACTGTATTTACACACTCCTCCTTCCTTTTGGAGTTCATGAAGACTTTTGTGGCTTTGTTTTCAAAAAATACAACTCAAAACTCTTTTTAAAATACAGCTATTTTTGCAGGAGCTCAGAAATGTAATTTGTTGGAGAGGGTCGCAGTGGGAGGCATGATGCTTTCAGGAGAGCTGATTAATGGAAAATTACTGAGAAGCCCTTCCAGATTTAGAAGCGTAGACGTCTCATTAGAGGATGACAGGTTGTTTCTTCTGTTAAGATAATTGACCACGAGTGTGCGAGCCCAACTGTTTGATTACCTGCTCCAATGAAGATGTTATGCACTAGGCCTATATCATGTAACCGAACAGTCGTGGCTTGAATGTTTGAATGAAAGCATATATGGATGGGATGGTGTTTCCTGTTCAGGGACTCCAAAGGTGAGTTAATCTCTGACAGGCTTTTAGTGGATTTATTTTGACGTAAGCAAGGCTTACCCCTCTGTTACTTTAAACTGTTTTTCACTCAGTTTAAACTTAACTTAAAAAATCAACAGAGGTGACCACAGCTTGGGCTTGACACTTGATATTTCTAACAGAAAGCCTCCATTAAAGGCCTGGTCACCTCCAGAATTTAAAACGGCAACATTTTGCTATCTTTCCAATCTATTTGGAAAGTCCAGACCTTTCTATCTCCAGTTCCACTCACATCCTGCCGTGTCTGATTTATTTTTTTACAGTGAGTTACTGTAGCTTTGTAGTCTTTATTTCAACACCAAGCTCACTTTTCTGAAGCAGTTCTTTCCACATCACTGTCAACGTTAACTTGCTTCATTCAAACACCGGCTTACACAGCACAATTTATTCACAATGCATTACGCATTTTCATTTTATCGAAAGTGACATTTTGAAATACAGTATAATTAACTTGAATAATGGAACAGTAACAAATAAACCAGCTTCTTGTTTCACAGCACAGAAAATATACTATATTTAGCTTATCTGATTTTAAAAGAACAAAACAAATTATGTGCTTATCTATTGGTGCCACACACCAGAAGACGCTCAAATTCATCATTACATTTTGACACAAAAGGAGAAATGTCACCTCAGAGAGATAGAGGTGGGAGAGGAAATGTCTGAGCAAAGGCCACAGTGTTTAGGTGGCATACACGCTGACAGTTGTTTCTGAGCTATAAACTCCTGTCATTTGCTCATTTTAAGCCTAAGAAGATATTCCATTAACAGTGTATTTAATAAGTAGTTGAGTGGATGAGTACACACACACACACACACACACACACACACACACACACACACACACACACACACAGGGCAAGAGAGAGAGAGAGAGAGAGAGCAAAAGAGGAGCACCGTGTTGTTACCGGTGCCTCCGGTTGGCTGCGCTCTCCTCCTCCTCCTCCTCCTCCTCTGCACCTGAAACACACCGGCAGCGGACCGTGGACGCATGAAGGATGAATGAACTTTAAATCTGCCCCACAACTTTCACTGCCTCTCTCTCTCTCTCTCTCTCTCTCTCTCTCTCTTTCTCTCTCTCTCTTTCTCTGTCAGTCTCTCTCTCTCTCTCTCCCTCCTCCGCTGCTCGCTGCTCCACAGGCGAAAACCAAGAAGAAGATCTCGACAATGGATTTACTGCAATCACGATCCTACAGTGACTGATCAGATCTTTTTCTTTCTTGCGCGGATGCCCATTAGCGTCGCGAGTCGAGATGATGGCATCAATAGGGGAATTCGATCCTCTCAACACCAGAGTCCCTGCAACTAAAATAGAAGTTACCGTATCATGCCGGTAAGGTCAAACTCTTCTACATGCACAGATGTAGTTGATCTTAAACCCTGATTAAAAGTCATTTCACCTGTATCACGTAAAACCTTTTAGAAATGAAATTCATATTTAACATGCAAGCAGCATCAAAGTGATACAAGTTAATTAGATGTGTGTGGTGAATTTTAATTTTATCTATAGTTATTTTTTCCTCTGATGTAACATCCATACCTTCCGCTGAGGTTAACCCCTAGTGTGCACCTCTGATCAACTGTAAAACAAACATAAATTTTTGTAAGATTGTAGATTTTCTATGTATTCAATATCTATCTATCTATCTATCTATCTATCTATCTATCTATCTATCTATCTATCTATTTATCTCACACAAACAGGTGGTTTAGGTGCCTTTGCTATTAGCAGTGTGTTTAACTGCTTTATCCTCCATCTGTGACCTTTTAGTTTCTGATGCCCTTTGCTTGCAGGTATATGGTTAATCCCATCAGATGCATCCAATATGCATCAAAGTGATTTTTTAAAAATCCTTCAGAGTCTCATGATTTCTGCATGAAGTCTGGCTGATGACCCAGTAGACTGATGATGTTCAGAGACGTGTGGTTGATTAATGATGATTGATTGAAGTGAACTGCTTGAGTGTATAACATCAGATTCTGTTGTAGCTGCCTGACTAAATGATGCAGTAGCATAAATGTTTCACACAAAATATAGAAATACTGCCAGTAAGTATAGCAATAATCCTCAGAAAAACATGATTAGTATTGATTTTTTTAAAAAAGAAATCAACCATCTGAAACAAAGCAGCAGCGTTAACACATACCTGAATCTTCTGTTCTATTTTATTCCATGCTGTCTGTGTTTGCTGGCAGTCTCTCTTAGCTGAATGGTTGACTGCTTACTGTCAGACTG
Source organism: Thunnus albacares (assembly GCF_914725855.1). Classification (NCBI taxonomy): domain Eukaryota; kingdom Metazoa; phylum Chordata; class Actinopteri; order Scombriformes; family Scombridae; genus Thunnus; species Thunnus albacares. Next base: position 8,082,696 of record NC_058110.1, on the reverse strand, counting down.
ACTGACTGACTGACTGTGCAGTAAAACTCAGTCAGGGTTTTTCAGACTGTCAGTCTGCCTGCCTGGCTGTGTGCTAACTGTCTTTTCAATCAGCTCCTGAATAATAAATGGCTGTTGCACCTGTATAGTCCCTCCTGAGATCAGCCAGACTTGAGGTGGCCAGACACCTGAGTTACACTGCTCAGACCTAGAGGGGAGTGAACTCAGATGGAGGAATAGAAGATGAAGGTGTTTTAACTTTCAAAGATTCAAAACCACTATAATTGAATTACATACAGGATTTATTACATTAAACCTTGTGCAATAAATGTACTAATTTGCTGTATTTTCCTCTTTTTTGCCTTGAATTATGGGGTTCTTGTTAGAGGTTTGGTTGCATAATCCATTAATAGATTCACCTCTCCAACAGGAACAGTTTGACTTTGAGCTTAGATGGTTTCTTGCTGAGTACTAAATGAGAAGATTGATACCACTCTCAACATGAGAGTGGTATCAAGAAAGCAACATTTTTTCCCAGAATGTCAAACTAAATTTAAACTAGTTTCTGGATATCAGAAACACCTACAGCAAACAAATTTGGCCAATATGTTCAAAGTTTTGCTCACTATACACAAAACATTTTGGTCAGTGACTTGAACAAAAATTGCCTCCTTAGAATCCTGTAGACAGAGGTGCATTTTACACTCTGTGGGTTCCACGCTTTTCCATTGAAAAAAGTATTTTCAACTTTTTTTTCCAAAACACAAACTGTTACTACTTCTGTCTTTATGAACATGGCTTGGATTTTGCATTCATTTGAAATTCCTATTTAGACATCAGAAGAAATAATCTATTCAACTTTTGTATTCAAATTTGGAGGGACATGCAACCTCTGATGTGGTACCAAAAATTCAAAACTGATTGCAACCCATTACAACAAAGTGACCATAGATTAAAAGATAAAAAATAAAAGACGTTATGTTGCTTTACTTGTATTTTATTTGCCATACTACTGCATTGCAGGGAAAGTGTCAGCAGCATATGGTGAGATGGTAATTGTCACAGAATCATTTTTGGGGAATAATTTAGAGAGCATTTAAAATCTGCCCTTGACCCAACTTCAGGGCTTAGCTGAGATTTTCTCTAAATGTGCAGGAGAGTGAAGAAGTGAAGAACAAAAGAGAAAAAAATGAATTTTGTGAATGTTAATGAATGAATACATTGTCTTAAAACCCTGCAACAATGGCTGAAAGAATCCATTTTACCTGCAATTTCACTGTTTCCACAGGAGTCTACTGGATGTAGATACATTCTCCAAGTCAGATCCTGGTATGTATTAAGTCTTTAGTGTCTCTGATGAATATGGATTGAAATGTTGGTAATAACAGAACATTCTGTTTTTTGTCATTACTTTTTAGGACAAACTTTTAATGTCAATTTGGATATTGAACTTAATATCAACTCTATATTTATCTTGCAGTTGACATTTTAGAAAATGGGGAGTTGCATTCTGTAGCATGATACATTTTTGCATGTTTTTTTGTTTGTTTTTTTACACTCGTTTAAGTAGTTCTTTTACAGCAAAAAAGCATTAAAATGTAATGAACGGTGTTCTACTCTGTCTCTTGCACTGGTAAATAACCCAGAAGGTCAGAGCTGTCAATGGGTGACAACAATGTTGATAAAATACAGGAGTGAGGGGGGAACAGGGGAGAACAAGGACAGAACTAAGAAAGGGGCTTAAAAGTCAAGGTTAAAGAAAGGTCATGGTGTGAGTTTTGCTGAGCTTCAGTATGGGGGGTAGTAGAGAATTAAGTGAAGGAAGAAAGAAGACATTGGTAGACAATTTCAGGGTTAAAAAGCCTGTTGGGCCGATAAGGAACCTGTGTCCCTTCACCCCTCTGTCTTAATGAAGTAAACAAACAAGTGTGGTTGAATTTTTTTTTTGGTAATTAGGGAGGGATATTCTGTCATGCAGGACTCTGGAGCTGCAAATGTGAACAGTGTAAGATCCCAATTGAGTTAGCCAAATAATTTAATTTACATTCTTCAAACTAAAAGCAAGTAAACAAATTATGACCATAATTTTCCGTATGTATAAATGCTAGTAATTATGTCTCCATGGTAACGAGAGATAAATAATTAACTTGGAAACTTTAACTTAAACATCAGCAATGTCAACAAGTAAAGGACAGTACCTCTGATTCACATCATCCACTACAATCATATACTGTAGAGCCTGGAGGGTACCCTGCAAGCTGTACAGTATATGATTACATATTACATATGGGCCCACAAAAGGCCATATGTAATCAAATAAAAATACCAGTTGTACATTTACTTAAATACCTAATTTTTAATCTTGCTTTTCTGCTTTAAATTTCATGAAATACAGTTCTGGTTCCAAGAATTCTGCTGCTTGCGTTGCTAAGAAGCTAGCTTAACAGGAAAAGAATACATTTTACAAGGCTTAGGCAGGAGATTTAAAATCCTGACACAGTTTGAAATCAGGAGAAAGAGAGAAAATTCACTGATTGCTTGTCTTGAATACACTCAATGTGCAACGATAGAGAATGGAGAGCTATATCCTAAGTTCAGCTGAGATACATATACATACTGAGTTACATACACATAGCGTGTTAGCTCTCTATCACTGTCTCTTTTCTTCTTCTTTCTGTCTACTTTCTCTTATGAGTGACCTCTCCTCATCTCCTCATTTTCGATGTGGTTTTGTTCGTTTCCTCTCTCGTTTCCCCTGCAGCTGTCCTTCACACCTACAGGCTAGCTTCATTGATGCTAACGTAGCTGTCTGCAGTGTCCTCTCTTTCCTCCTTCTACCCATTAGTTGATTTGGGTGTCCAGATTTATGCAAATATCGAACATGTTTGGAATTTAATTTGCCTGGTCCTTACTGAGAAGCTGTTTATTTTACTGGTTATATAAATAACAGAACAAAGCTTAGCTAGCGAGCTAAGACTCACTAATGCTGTTTTTACGTAAAGTTTACTGGCACATTCATTAAAAATGGTAACTGCATTAGAGGGAAAAGTTACTCCACACCTGCCAGCCAATTAGAATCAAGAATTGTGAGTGACCATGGTATGAATTGCCATAATAATTGTCAACTGGTAATAAGAAATACGCTTTATTTTTTTTTAATGCTTAATTCTGTGGCCAACCATTGTTCTGACTAATGCTAGATGTTTCATGTCCAATCATCTCTCTGAAGGAAGTGGTCTGGCTATCACTCCACTGATAACTCACAAGAAACACCATGGAGGAGTTCCTAAATATATATTTTATTTTCAAAGCACAAAATCTTGATTAATGTACCCAGTAAGGGTATAAGTATAAGGGAATAAAATTGGGCAGAGGAAGGTAATTAAAAGCACAGACAAAAATCTGAATGAGAGAAATGACAAACATGAGATAAACACAAAAACCACAGGCTATTAAAGCGTTCAAATATGATCTAGTTGAAAAGATAATGGGAAAGAAGATGTAAGTTCAGTGCTTCAGTGTTTCGATTCAACTGTACAACATTACTAGTCAAACCTGACTGCCAGTCACAAATGATACTATTCAAATAAGGAAAAAAACTACCTTCAGTTTGAGCTTGTTGTTAAATTAAATGTTTAAATCTATATTAAAATAATTTGTCATAACAATATCAGAGCAAAAATTTTGGCTGACAAGGCAGTTGAGAAATGTCAAGAAAATGTTTTAGTTGGAAACATGATTACAAGACTGGGTGCATTTATCGCTCTGAAAAAAATGCCGAAGAGACCTATAAAGAAAATTACAGGAGGCACATCTTTACTGCACCTACTGGCAAACTGCTCTTTTTCCCTCCTGACACGTAAGATTCTACCTTTACCAGCTAAAACAAGTCCAGCAATTTGGTACTTCTGAGAGCCTGTGGGGCACATCTTTCTTAGACAAATGTTACCTCAAGTCGGCCAGACAGTCAGGCTTTAAATGAAGTACACAAATCACAGCTGGAGAGCACAGATGTCTAACTCCTTACCCAGACGCGTCTTGGGGCTCGGGTGATAATGTCTATGACTGGCCACAGATGTGAGGGCAGCCTGAGGAGGTCCAACCAGTACAGACAGGGAGAAGTGATGCATGAACCTTTCCTTCAACATAAGCAGATGTGGTGAACTGTGCTCCGTACAGCTGGAAGATGTAATTAGAATAAGCACTATTACCAATTGTTACTTAAGTAACACAGACAGCACAGCTAAGAAAAGAGGAAGAGATTCAAGATTCAAAGCCTTTTTAATGTGTATGCACGTAGAACAAGTTTGATTGTGTAATGAAATTATGTTTTCTGTCCTCTCTGGTTGAAAACTATGTAGAAACAAAAGTATAAAAAGTATAAAGTATAAAATTGTACAATAAGAATTTGATTGGTAGCAAAATTTGCAAAGTTTGACGTGAAATATTTCCATACAGTTGTGATTCAGGTGTTTAACAATAATGCAGTATTTACACAGTAAATTTGGATGTGCAGTAGGTACAGTGGTTTGGATGGACAATTTTAAAAGTAAAATGAAGTCGTCTTGTTTCACTTCAGTAGAAATGTTAAGCTGTTTTCACATATGAACTCTGGACAGTGTCTGGAGAATCAGGTCCTAACATTTTCCGGAGTTGCCCTTTCACACATGAAGCATACAGCAGGAGATTGTCTATGTCAGACTTGTTCTCACCTACTGGAAATACTCCGTTTGGTTTAGGCAAGGGCTGCAGAAGGCAGGACATGACACAGAAAGTACACTGCAGTTGTAATTCAGTGTTTTTAAGCTTTTCATCAGAAATAACGTGCTAGCGCTAGCTTCACAGCGGAGCGGTCAGGCCTGCTGTGTTTATCCAGCGCCAGCAGCATGTGTAGAATAGCGGCTGTGGATGAGAGGGGAGCTGACTGCTGGAAGTAAAAGACATTGTATTTAAGTTTCTCTTCTGCTCATTCAACAGTTGTTTGATAAATTGCTCATATCTTCTCCCTTACTGCCAGGTTTTGTTGCACTTACAGCAGTGAGCAGTTGTAGCCCACTCACTCACTGTGAATTTTCCAGAGAACTCACTGCTGTATTCACAAATGGGCTCAATCAGACATTACATGGACTTTGTGCTAGGCAGCTGGCAGAGTAAAGTCTGTTTTATGCCCGGTCCGACTGATTCAGACATTTGCATTCACTCATACAGCTCCTCAGGGTAATGTCTGGAAAATTTCAGGGTTGCAGTGCATGTGTTAAAGGGGTTTTTAGTTTCATATTAATTATTCTAATGCTAATAAGTATATGCATTCGGTGCAATAATTTAAAGTGGGCGAGGAGCAGCTTGCTGTTATTGCTTACATAATAAAGGGTGATATGATATTAGATCATTTCATATGCAGAAGATGAACTAACTGTGCTGTTAGCCCAGATATTAGCCTCTCCCTTAGACTCACACACAAACTAATGTGTACAATGAGTGAAAAAGTGAATCCCCCTTCTTCCTTTCATGGAGACTGCTGGGTTGGCACAGTGGGGGTGCCAGCACAGAGGAATGGTTTCATACAGTGATATAAAAATGTCATTTTGCATCACCTTGTGAACTGTTACCGTATGACCTCATTGGCTCAAACAAACGCACAATTACTTTTAAATTGTGGATACTGTAACCACTGTTAACACATCCTCTCCATTAACAACTAGACCTTTTAAAAAAGGAATGTTAACGTAAGCAAATGTTCCCCATCTCTCTCAGTCCCTGTCACCTATGATACCTCAATTAAAATCTATCCTATGATATTTTCTATAGTATCCCATAGTGTTTTGTCTGTGTTGATCTATTATGACAGGAAGGTTTGGACTGGATTCCTCTCCAGCATTAACTAAATAGTCTAATTAAAATGCCATGTTCAGCTATGTCAGGCATATATGCAGTATTTTGGCATCTGATAAGCCTTTAAATTAATGGTCCCACAATATCACTCAAACCAGTCCAGATTTTACCTCATCGTCTCACCAGTAAACCCCCGCCAATGCAGCCCCTCACATTTTTTTAAGGCAGGGCTGTTTTCAGTCTGAGTACTGCTAACTCCCGCTCACCTACCTCTGCAGAAAAACGTCACCCCATAAGTATCTGCCAATCAAGTCTGGCTTGAACAAATCAACTGAAATGGAAGCTGAGATGACTGACAGGCTTAAAAGCCTCTTGTGTCACTCTCAGTCCATTATATATAAAAAAGGAAAAAGGTGATATTGTACAACTCCAGAGTGTTATTTGGACATCTGAATGCACTTGTTCACAGGTGTTTTCATAAGTTGGACCACAAACTCTTAAACCTTGAGTTAGCTGATATTTTGACAGTCACAAATGCTTTTTTTCAGTGTCAGCTGTTGGATATTTGGCAGGAATGTTACATGGGAGCAAATGCCATGGTGGTAATGTGACCACAATTTATGACAGGAAGCAAGTAATTAACAGGATGGGTGCTGTACAGGAGAGAGGAGACCCACTCAATCAATCAAACATTCATTTACCACCTCTCATGTAAATTAGTTAATCAAATCATACATCCATAATCAGAGCTACATGTATGGCTGCAGTTACTGTAGGCTGCTTGTGTAAATGCTAAATATAGTAACTTTCCAGGATGAAGAGAGAGCAAAAAAGAGTTTATTGACATGACAGCACTGAGGGTTAGTCAATCACTCATCTCTCATGTTAATGTCATTCAGAGCTAATACGTAGCATTCAATAAATGTGTCAGCTGTTGGTAAAGAGGTGATGCTGTCCATCAGGAAGGCTATCTGTGTCCCTCATTCACTACTCACTACATAGTATACATCAATAGTCAACTCGGTAGTGATCTGTAAATTGAGATGTTGCGTCATCACTGACAACCATGAAGACGTATAGCGGTAATTTTCACATCTATAAAATGTGGCACTGTGGGCAGAAAGTGTTGTGGATGTCTTGGACAAACTTTTTTTGCTCTATTGTGGAGTTTATTAGGGCATTATATAGAGCATAAATTTCACACTCAGAATCTGGACCCAAAAATAAAAGTAAATGCTATAGTGCACTATAGTAAATGGGGAGTGATTTTTTAATCATGTGAGACTCTCATGACCTACTTTATTACAATCAATTTATAGAAGAGAAGAGGTGGGGCTGTTTATAAAGGAAAGGGAACAAAGAAGAGATAATAAAGCCTGCAGCTTTCACCAGGGCCCATTAAAGTACCTAAAACAAGTGGAACAATGATGGATTATTTAATCACTCTGCACCTCAGATGTGTTTTTCTTAGACAGATTCCAGGTGGTGAATTATTTATCATTCAATCAATCAGTTAATTGCCTGAAAACTAACTAACAATCATTTTAATCTTCATATAAAGCATTCTGACTCCAGCTTCTCAAATGTGAGGATTTGCTGCTGTGAAAAGGCTACTTCCCTCTCATCTCTTAATGCTTTGTGTGTTATTCTGTATTATTTGACTGCCTGTATCTGTCTAGCTCAGCCTTTGCTTACCTGAGCAGTTGGTAGGTTCCAGTTAAGTGAGGCTGAGAAGGTAAAATGGCAGCCTGGTCATAGTAGGAGAGAGTAGGTTGCAGCTTACTGTTAGGCTGCAGATTTTATTTGTTACTTTTTGTCTGGACTGGCCATGGACCAGCCTTATAACCCTGAATGTCTGAAGGACTGTTAGCTTAGCATGCTAATCCTATGCAAACATATGGATGAGACCACATGTTTACAGACATCCACAGATAGAAACAGATGAAAGCAGGAGAAGTTAACAGATAATTAGAATAGTTATAATTAAAATTAAAATAAGTTCTCTTTAAATCAAATATCTCAAGATAAGAGAGGAAAGTATTGTTCTTGCAACTGCATTTATAACCCTTTTTTTTTGTTATTACTCAAACATTACTTAACCAATTTCATGTGATATGCTACTTTAGAACACTTTAAAAACAAATACCAGGACCACAACAGAAAATTGCAGATGAACATTTAATATCCAGGAATTCACATTATAGACACGGCCACTGACTATCCCTGTAACAAAATAGCCACAATTACACACATTGAAAATACATAGTCAAGCCATATACTAGTGCTGTGTCTCAAATCGCATATTTCTGTACTAACACTTAACATTTTGAGTGCATAAGTGCGTTCACACTGAGAAGTATGGGAAAATGCAGTGCACTGTAAGTACCCAGATGGTGCACTCAAAACGGTTAAAAAGTTGAATGTTGAACTATGGAGACTTCTCGCCCTCAATGGTCGCCATCTTGGCTACGTAGCGGAAGGGGAGGGACCACTTTTCAAACTGGAAATGGTGGCCGAGTATGTTGTAACTACGGTGAACATCGCCACATTATACAAATGTAAGTTATACATGTGTTTTTTAGCACTAAGCACCACTTTACTGTTGTCGGATATAAGCCATCAGTATGTTTTTTGGGTTGATTTAACAGTCTGTAATGATTTGGTAACGCAAACGATAACGCAAATGCTAATGCTAGCTAATGCTAATTTGCGATCATCATTGCCGGTAAGTGCACAACGGCTGTGTTTGATTTGAGACAACACTACCCTGTCAAAATTTGCGCACTACGCCAGTAAGTACATAGTGTATGCAGTATACTACATGAAAGTGTACTAACAGAAGTATGTGATTTGAGACACAGTTTAGGTTTTCATCTAGTCTTGTTTCTTTTTGTTTCAGCTGAAGTTATTTTAACTGAAGGTTCATTTTGCCTCTGTTTCATTAAAGATCCCCTCCAGACATGTGTTTTGAAAGAAAAATATAAAATTACATTGAATGTTTTTTTTCTCTTGTGCTCCCCTTTTAGTCATCAACCCTGCTAACATAATCTGTTGCCCGTGTTTATGTGTGCTTTGTGGAAGAATGTACCGAGATACCAAAGCAAGACTCTGAAGGTCTGCCCCTTATCTAATTTATTGATGACTCAGAGTTTGTCCTTGGGGATGTTGTATCACTTTGCCTGCTCCTTGTGTAAATTAAATTTGAGTTTGTGTTACTCCGCCATCAAATTACCTGATGTCTCTGTGTATCTGCCCACACATGGAAGATATACAACTTTGCAATAAATGTGCATTTTCGTCTGTAGTGTGAAACTAGCAAGCTGGAGTAATTTAAAAAATCTATGTTTTGGACAGACTAGAATTGATAGGAGTAGGTAAACATGCCATACGAGTGATTATAATCTAACATATATATGCAACTTATTTCCAGCTCTGTGCTGTTTCTCTGCAAACAAGAAGCTTCCAGTTGTTTTTACTTTTCCTAATGGTAGCCTGTGGAGTTTTTGACCATTACTTATACTAAGGGACCCTGCTTTGCGAGTGGGTGGCATGATAAACATACATGCTGATGATTTAATGCTATTCCACAGATTGAAAGTTGCTGTAATGCAGCTGGAAATGTAACAATGAGGCAACAACAGTAAGGAAGAAAACTGCTGGGAAAAAAATCTCCAAGGTTGTGTAAATGGTAGCCTATGCATGAATGAGAATGGATTGGTCTAACCTTAACCCTAACCCAAGCACTTTAGGCCTTCCTCCAAGCCTATAGTAATGCCCTAGATTGTCAGCAGTATTGTAATCTCCACTAAAAAAGAAAAAACAAACAAACAAAAAGTTTCATTTTACATATTATACTTCAAAGTGCTCTCTGAAACTAGGCCTGGGGTGGGTTGTGTCCATGAAATGAAAAAATTAAAACTTTGTCGTAGAGCTAAACCAAATACATTCTTGCAAAGGTCTCAACCTGGAGAGTAACATGTCTAAATGAAGATTCTAAATGGCTCCTACTTTGAAATACTGACCTTTGAACCTTGACTTTAGTACATGTTTGAAGACATATAATTAAGCAACAAAAGGGGCTACAGACATAGGACCAACTGTTATAGAGAGCTCTTGACCTCAGCTATCATGTGAGTATGGTCAACAACTGGGGGTGCTGTCAAATATGGGTAACACATGGTTAAAATTAATTTTCACCCATTTAACAATTAGATATTTAAAATCTGATAACATAAATGTGTTTACCACCCGCTCAATCTCCTCAATGTACTCTCAATTCAGTATTTACAACTACCAATTCTAGGAAAAAACACTAACTATTTTTTAAAAACTACCATTCCTTAGAGCTGCGCCATGCAGCTTGATACAAATCAGCAACAGGGTTGTAGTTCTTCCAGTTTGCAAAGTGGGATTATAAATAGGGTAGTAAAAAGATATATCTACTGACTATATCAAATATCTTGTACAGATGAACTGGTAATTACACTGCATCTAGATTATCTAGAAAAAGTAAATATGTTGGTTTATTTCAGATAAATCAAAGATCAAAACTGGAGTCAAACTCGCCCATAACACAATGCCCTTCCATGAGCCATGTCATCCAAGGTGTGTGTGTGAATTGGGGGGACTCAATAAACAAGCTGCACACAAAAATCTTAATCAGTTTGGAATAAATTTGGTAATTAAAAGTAAACAGTAGATATAATAGTAAATAAAAGTTTTGCAGTGTAACACAAAGTGGACTGTCTTCGTCTCTACGGTAATGCTTAATGAGGCTCATGGGTAATGCAGTTTTCTGTAATTGAAAACTGACAAAAAAAAACATTATTTCTCAGAACCAAATCAGAAATAATTAAAACGGATGGCCTTAACATTAACTTGTAGTATTGTTTAGTTACTGTATCAAGGACACTTTCATGTTTTTGTGTTGAGAAATGTTCAAGATATCATCGAAAGAAAACCTTAACATGGCAACAGTGAGGAAAATACTTGTCAGGTAGGTCTTCCAGTCCGCCCACCAGACTGATGCTGACTGATAAAATTAGAAAAATAAATATAAGGATAAAATCTTGTGACTAAATGTTGAATAATGTAGCAGTTATAGTTCAAAACATGAATAACAAATGAGAAAAACCAATACAACATCTGTGGTCCTGAGACGTGACTGACAGAAAAAGAAACATATACAGTACATTAGTTTGAAAGTCGTGCTGAGTGTCACATAATAAATGGAAAATTCGTGTCCATGTACACAAATCTGTAGATTAAATTTCGTGACTATTTCACAAACTGCCGTTAGACTGGGTTGTTGGGTAACCATGCTGACCTGCAGCACAGTCTCACTCAGTCCTGTCTTGACTGGGTTTTAACATATTCCAGGCATGTGTGACCTCAACTGCATTGACGCTGCCCTTGGAGGGATGTAAACAGCTTTCATGCATTTCCCAAAGCAAGTAAAATTCTCCGTTTGAACTGCAGCGGCCACGAAGAATTGAAATCCCTGAAGAGATTGTAAACTGGAAGGGAAAAAAAAGAAGTTCTGTTATTTGGTCAGAGACAAACGCATCTGTATGATACATTCCTTTGGAGACCAATAAAAGTAATGGAATTCATGAGATATTTTTCTTCTCTTTTCCAAATAGCTGTGACTGTACTTCTTTCTGTCTTTGGCACAGCTTTTCTGTTGCTGAAGTGACCCTTCAGCACTTCAGAAAGCGTAATTTCCATCTCCAATTCCTTTTCAGATTTCATATTACATTGCTATGATTTCAGTTCTAAATGACTTAGAAAATCACTGATGACACCAAATCATGAAAACTTTTAAAGATTAAGAGAAGACACTTATGGAAATTGAGGTAATCTTTTTAGTTGCTTCATGTTCTCATTGTGCAGTTCCTGAAACTACACCCTATTTACAAGATTTATCTGGCTCTTTTATTTCTATCCACCACCATCTAAACCACCATCAGGCTTCCCTATGAAACATCCCACTTCTCTTATGTAACATCATTTGCTGGTGGAATACTGAAAGTTTTCATCGACATGCATGAGTGTCTCACTCCATTAAAATCTTCAGGAGAGACAGCCTCTCCACTCACCACCAGTCCAGGTGTATTTAAAAGTAATCAAATCAATTATGTATATCTAATAAATTACAATTCTATACAGTCTCTCATAATGTGAGATAATGAGTCATGTTGATTACATTTGATATATTATGTGTTCCTGTACATTTGTTTAGTTGTATCTGCTTGATTTTGACTCATCAGCAGGTAGGAGTTAATGTTTTGTTTTGTTATAGCACAGCAGGTGTGGTTTTAGTTTTGAGAGTTTCTGTCTTGTCCTGTTCTGAGAATCTGTTTTAAAACCTGCTGCGGTTATAAATGACTCATCTGAGTGACTAGATTGTGATATATTGTATTAACTATGTGATTCAGAAGAAGCTATTTTTGGCCTTGTATTACTTTTCTTTAGCACTAGTGGCAATTTTCTCTCCATGGGAGGGTTGTTACTGTAAACACCACAAGTATGTATTTGAGTATAAACTTTGTAAAAAAAAAAAAAAAAAAAAAACTAAAAACCTTGCTTTTAATAATAGAAAGATGCAAAGCAGAATTTCTGTGGCACACAGTGATATATGTAAGAAATGATGGAGGGCAAGGAATTTTACATTTTCCTCATCCATTGTATACACATCAAGTTGACAAGTTCCACTTTCATGGACAGGTAAATTATAATTCAATAAAGGCTCAGTGGTTGAGGTGAATAAAGGCAAGACCTGAGTCATACCATCTAAAAAAAGGTCACTGGTCCCTAATTACCCTGAGGTCTCCTAATGAGATCTGAGGAAAGAGTGAGCAGCCCCTCGTCCACCCATGGCATCTACTAGTCACATTGACTAAAAAAAAAAATATATATATATTTTAATGTTTATTATCAATAATATGTTGATATCCACGTCCAACTATAAAGGATATAAGGACTTCCTGTCTGCCTGTATGTGTGTATGTCCTTCGCATATCTCAAGAACCGTTCATCTGATCAACTTCACACTTGATAGTTGTATTGCTCAGGACCCAAGGAAGTACAGTGACAATTTGGTGCAATTTGGACATGTGACACATTTAATATTAATAACCTCTGAATAAACAAGCGATCTGCGAGCTGCTCAGCTCTGCAGCAGCAGGAGCGGGACTTCATGTCTCTGCGACTGCATGTCATGAGCACATCTGGAAATCAGAGAGAGAAGCATTTTCACATGGTGTGCTTATACACTCGATGTTTCATACTGATAAACTCTGAATAAACAAGAGAACAACAAGCCACTCAGCTCTGTGTCTGAGCACTGAGTATGCTGTCCACGAGTAAAGAAAGAGCGCGGTGTTGAAGTGATGATGACCGTCCTCTGCTGTTGGAGTTCCTTTGAATCTGGGAATTAATTTAGATAAGTGTAAGTGGACATTCTTACTCAGGATAAAATTTGATGATTTGGAAATTGTATAGGGCCTAACTGTAAATGGCGTGTGTAATAGTCAAATAACAAAAGCAAACGTTCTATCAAAATGATGGATTCACTTTATTTTCAAGGTGCAAATTTTTATGTATTTTATTTTTAAATGCAGCCCTCATTATACTTGAAATAAGAAAAGATTCACTATTATAGTATTTAACACCTGTGTGTAATAGAATGTTAGATTCTTTCATGTTGTCAGTGTTTATACTCAGTTCACACCTTACATCAACAGTATTAATTTTCCTGTGATGAGGCAGCAATGCCAGAGGCTAAGCAATCAGCCCAATCCAACCAGGCATGTTATGAACGGGCACCATACTAGACACAATAATTATTTCAGAGCAGTATGCTGCTGTTACATGTTTAGCTTTTAGCTTTATGAGCGCAGGTTTTAAGACCAAACAAAGGATGATAAATTAATTCATGAATTTAACATATGAAATATGTTAAATTCATGATGCAGCTGATGCAGTTTGATTTGTCGCTGAGCTTCTTCGTAATTCACTTACAGGACAAAACTCAGAGATGCACAAAAAGTACCTTCCCACCATTCTTCTCCACAGTAAAATTATCGCAGTCATAACTGGCACCTTCCGTCCATGACAGACGCTCCCAAAGGACACTTGTTGTGAAGGCCAGCGTCTCTCAGATCAAAGATCAATTCAGTTTGACTTTGGCAGCCAAACCTGGTGGAAAATCAACACAGTGCTTATCGCTTTGACTCGCACAGCTGGACAGCCACTCTCTCCACTGTAAATAATAGCTAGCTTTGCCTTGTGTAACGTTGAACTTATACTTTTGGTGTATAAACCCTGTTAGAAGTGCTGTAAAGCATGTTTTTGAAATTTGGAGAGAACTAGCTAGAGGCTAACTGTTTCCCCCTACTTTCAGTCTTTATGCTAAGCTAAGCCCTCATCAGCATCCCAAGTGGCCCAAAAAAATGTATTAATGCAGGTGTATGTTTCACTTTATTATTCTTGTGAGCAAAGAAAGATCTACATCTAACACCACAATTTGATTTTGAGAATCAGGGGGACTATGCCATCTCAGTTTTAGGGCGATGGGGTGCTCTTTGCTAACGCAGCGTCCCTTGTGATTTAGGCTGACAAGAAGACTGGATTTTCACAGAAAATCACAGAAAACCCTTCCTGGCGCAGGGTATTTCCTTATATTTTCTTCAGTCTGTGCAGTTTTGTCATAGCTGCTCCACTGAGGTTCAAGAATTGGCCTCAAAAGGTTTGGGCTCTTTTGCCTTATCCCTCTCCTGGCAGCTGATCAATAGATGAGCAGGGATGTGTGCCCATTGTGCCTCACCTAAATTGCTGTGTGAGAGGTGTAACAGAGAGGGATTTCTTACAGCCAAGCCCTTAAAACCTACCCCTTCTCCTCCAGCTGGAATCTGCCACCACATGACTGTGTTTCTACTCTGCTCCTACTTGCCAATCACCTATCCATCTCATCTCCTTACCTTTAACTCTTCTTTGCTGCTACTTCCATGCCCCCCTTTTCTTTGTCCTCTATTCTTTATCCCACCCAACCTTTCTTCTTTCTCCTTCCCTCCCTGTCCCAGCCTTTTAATATTCTGTTTTGTCCTCCTCCAGTCGTCCCTTTCCAGCTTCACCCTCCATCACTCCCGCCATCCGACCACCGCTCTGTTCCACCTCACAGCGAGCAGCTCTGATTATATTTTCCTGCAGTGCAAATCCAGGAGGCAGGAAGCAAGAAATCCCCAGTTGAGAACCTTCACACAGGTGATTGTCACTGTCAGCTCACTTGGCATTAGCCAGATCAGTCTGAGCGTATGCCCTGCCATTTTCAGTTACAGTCGATACACTGATGGGACAGAACTTTAAATATTGAGGGGGACTGAAATCTCTTAATGTGCTTGCATGTACATACATGCTGGAGATTACGTCTTTACGTCCTGGCACAATCTGTTAAAAACGGACAATTAGATGTGAAAACAGGCTGCGAACATATTTGCTGGAGACTCGTCCTTTTTCTGTGGCACTGCAGCACTCCCTTTACCATATACTGCTAATCTGTGGATCCATGTGAGAACTTAATATGATTTGTGCTCAAGTCCGAACTGTTCATGTTCAGAGTCACCTGGGTACCCTTCCTGCAGCCAGACTATTGTCAGGAGTTGTAGTTGGAAGTAGGGATTGGGGTAACAATGAATTGCCTTGTGATTTGGCTGCACCGTTGCTGACCAGATGGGCTCCTTCCTTTCTCAGTCACTTTCCATAGAGCAGGCAATCAGTCAGGTCCTTTGGACATGACCAGCACTGATGTAGCCCTGATGCGGATTAGTTTGAGTTCACTATCAGGCTGTGTTGTTACTTTGCAACCTTAGGGAAATACCAAGGTTCTTTGACTTTGATCTCAGATAAACATACTTACAGTGATTTCTGTCTCTGTCTTACATATATTCATATACCAGCCACCAGCAGCTGAATGGTGTCCCTAATATTTTGTCCACTCCATTAACATACATGGAGGGGGGGGGGGGGGGGGGGGGGGCGCAAAATATTAGGAACACTTTTCAATATAAAGCACTCCAGTACACCACCGCCCACTATGACCTCAATAATAAACAGAAAGTAGAATTATCACCTTTCTGACAATGTCAACAAAAACTGAAAATATATAAGCTTCATAAATGTAGAATTCATGGCAGAGCTGTATTGAATTGTATTAGATTGCACAGGTGTTCCTAATAAAGTGGCTGGTGAGTGTATAAAATCATTACTTCAGTTGTTGGTGAAGAGAGGGCATTGGGGTGTGACTTACAAGCCGATCTAATCCCCAGAGTGTGTTCGCCTTCATTGTTTTGTATTTTGTAATTTAATTGAAGGCTATTCACAAACTGATTAACTTGTGAAACTTGGGTTTGCAAAACCCATTTAAACAGCACCATAATCTTCCCATATGGTTAACAATCTGACAAAGAAAAGATTGTTTTCCTCTAAAGACGCATTGCCCCAAAGGTTCCCTGCCTGCTGCCCTTTCCCTGTTATCTCCCCTCTGTTAATTGCTCATTAGGAGGGAAAATGTGGTTTTAATCGTCTGCTGGTCCAGACAGTCTGAAGTTCATTAGAGCTAATGTCCAAACTTCACAGAGGCATACAGTGGCTGATGGTGCCCGTCTAGACAAACAGCAACACTTGGCCAATTATTAATACATCCCATAAGAGCCTTTAGAGGGTGTTGTTTGTTTGCTTATGAATGTACATACTGTGTTTAATCCAAACATTAGAACAGGGTACATTTGTTTGGTTATAATTGGGCTGCCTCTGCTGTATTGCATATTCATGCAGTTGTGCTAAAAGCAGCATCTCTCCTCAGAAGAAAAATGTAATGTTTGGGGAAGAACCCACAACAGGACATTGTAAATTGTAAACCTCAAATACTGGCTAGCCAGGGGACCCATACAGTATCTCAGGCTTACTCACTAAGGCTACATTTATTTTAGCAGTACTAAGAGCCTGCAGTATTGCAAACAGCTTTTTAAAGGTTAATGCACATTGTAAAGATCACCAAACTAGAAACATAAAGGTTGAGGTTCAAACTTTGTATCTTAAGCAGTTGTGATGTAATTGCCAAATGATAGTGTCAGACTAAAGAAAGAAAAAAAACCAAAAACGTTCAGACACAGATAATGGCAAATGATTTGCTATCAATAGAAATTGTAAAGATATACAGTATCTCAAATTATATCCTTTTTTAAACTTTAAAATATAGTCCATGTAAATCACACTTTCAGTTCACATGAAAAATAAATATGTCTTTTATTGTTCTGGTATTATTTGTCTTTAATTTCAATATTTCAGTTTAGTGTGCTAGCATGTAAGTTAGCATTAAACACAAAATAGTTTAGACTTATGGGAATGTCATTAATTTTGAACGTAAGAAGGTGATCATAAGTTTTGCATACAATTTAGATTTTGAGTGGATGATGATGTTAGATGAATTTCTGCTCTAAACTGCATGATAATCTATCCTACAGCTGTCGAGATATTTCACTCCGAACCAAACCACTGTGTTATTAGGCTTCATGCAAATGGGGCCATGAATGACTGTACAAACTGTCATGGCAGTCAATGCAATAGTTTTTGAGATTTCAGTCTGGACCATATTGGACTGACCATCATTTCCATCTCTAGGGTTATGGCGCTAGCTTGGCTAAAAATGACAGTTACAGAACCAGCAATGTAGTGTATACTTAGGCCATATGTTTCATTTGGTCCTGAGTCTAATACCTTATGTACAGCATTCTTGCCTTTTTGTAATTATAGATATTGATAGCAGGGGAAAGGTCTGGCTGCAGGTGGTGACAGCATAACTGTAAGGCAGAGAATGTAGAGATTGATTACTCCCGTATTGTTTCACAGGTATACTTGGCAGAAAAGTGAGAATATAAAATATATTGTGTTCATGTGTTTTCATTATACTGTACTCATTTGTTGCCTTATTTGTGTTTAATGTGGACCACTGTGTACAATGTAGATTAAATAAACCCAAAATTCCTTTATTGCCCTGAGGTTTCTCATTCTAACAATAGTGTTGTAATGGTTTTTATAAAAGAATTATTGACTTTGCCTCTCGCTTTGTCAGTGAAAATAGATGGGTCACATTGATTTTCTTACCTGAGTGTTTTAATATCTGTCAGGTGCTGCAGGTGCCAACTTATAAAAACCATCAGGCTAATCACCGAAACTGAATATTATCTTTTTTTTTCTTCTTTTCCTCACATTTCTCGTTCATCATCTTCTTCTCCTCCTCCTCTTTCCCTTCCAGTGGTCGTGCTGTATTTGCAGGCTGTGGGAACCAAAGAGTGGAGGGAGGTGAGTTCAACATCCTTTTGTTCTCCGATATCAATATCCTATATTTATGCCTACCTCTATGCCAGATACAGTATGTGTGTATTTGTATGAATTCTATATAATGAATATTAACTTCAAGACTTCTCCTTGATGCCAGTCACAGCAAACCCCTGAGAACAGTGTTGTAGAAAATTGAAACTGTCAGCTTCTTCACTTGCCCACACAAGTGTAACCGCAGTCTGAAATGGACTCAGGTAGGGAAAAAAAAGCTCCATATACCCCACCCAAGCTGATGAATTAATAGTAGAAGTTAAAGAATAAATAAATAAAAAGGATCTCATCATATCAGGTTTATGATGTTAGACAAGAGGAATTCACATTATGACTCAGGGCTGGAAGAAAAAGAAGTAAGGTTCCTTTTAGGTCTCATCAAATATGCACGTCTGCTCCCCGAGACTTCTTGCTATCTCGCCCTCTGTCACTCCTTTTTAAGGCAGGGTCATATGACCTTCCACTCACGGCTGCTTCTTTGAATACCTTCCCTTTTTTCAATACATGTCTCTGGCACACAAACACATTTCTGTGTCATCTCTCAGCCCTATTTTACCTCATCTAATTTGCCCATGACAGTCTGTCTTTAGTCAGTGTATTTACCGATTTGCAAATTCAAAGTCAACACCAATGTTTCAGTGAGGGTTTTACCATCGCTGATCCCCTCACTTCAAGACACCTCACACCTTTTCATTCCATGTGGCAGGGCTTAATCAAAAACACGGCACCGCAATCAGCAGAGTAAACATCTCACTGCCAGCCATATACATATCAACGCCATGAGCAGATAATTGTGCTTGACTGGAAACCTGACAAATCCTTTGTTTTCTTTTGACATCATGTTTTGCATTATGGCAATACTGTTGTAAGTGCAATTTTGTCCTTTGAGGGAGAAATTTTGCATTTACATTCCAGCAAAAATATAAATATGTGAAAAATAATCTTTGTAAACAGCATAACTTTTATCATATCACTATATCCTGAGGGTGTAATATGATGTTCCTCTGTGTTTAAAAACTTTTTTTTTTAAAAACAATATTGGTTGTTTGGGTTTCTTTTTTCTGGTCTGTTTTTTTTGACAAGTGGTTTGTATAAGTTCATAGTTACCTTGGGCTTCTTTTCTACCTGTTCCAGCTGTTTTCGGGTGTACTGCTATGTTTTCTGATCACAGTGGTTCCATTTCTCCCGGCCAATAGATCCTCCACTCATTGGCTCCCACATATCACCTGTGGTGGCCCATGGGGGATTACCATGGATGTATTAAGAGAGGTGAATACAGTGCTGCCACTCAGCCTTGCTGCCAATTTGTCCCAGTTGCCTGCATCAAAAAGCATTTTCCCCAGACCAAGCTTATAAAAAAGACATCTTTAAACTTTTTGACTGAACAAATTAAACTGCAAACAAAATCAGTTATTAGTCATTCAAGTGAATGGCCGCCATCTTGAAGTATCCAGTTCTTATTAAACATCTATGGGGACTACAGACAGCTCAGTCTGCGTGATTACATGCTCTAAAATCAGAAAACAAGGCCTTGTCACACCAATATTCTAAACAGTGAAGTTTTGTGGCAAAATCTATTAATTCCAATGGAATTGCTGAGAGGAGTTCAACTTTGATTAACTTTGAAATGTGAATTTGTGCTCTTGATCAATAGAAAGTTGTCATGACAGTGCTGACTGTTGAGGGAACGAAGAGCTGGAGACTCCAAAATAGAGAAAGTAGCTTATCATTTGTGTTTTTTCATTCACCTTTATTTAACCTCCTCTGTCTTGGAATAATCTGTTCAACAAAAGAGGAATGGTTTGGAAACAGTTATTAGACAGGAGTCAATATAGGTACAAATGTCTTTCAATTGCATTTTGTGAACTAGCAATTAGCAGTTAGCCAACTGACACTTAGCAGTTAGCAGGCTAGCTCAAGGAGCTTTTTAATCTCTTGAGTAAAACTCTTTATTGAATGAACTTTAGCATGTCCCGGCTGGCTAGTGGGTTAGCAGTCAGCTCACCAGTTGCAGTAGATCACTGTGAATAGTCCTTACATCACCAAGCTTCTACAACTAAATAGTTTTGAGAACACATTTATTTATTGGGACCATGTACAAGACATGTAGATGAATTTCGCTTAGTCACTTTCTGGTGTGACCAGGTCTTCAGGAATTACCCTGATTATTGCCAGATCATCTTGTTTGCATTAGTCCCTGAAATCCTATTTCCCAATCAGCCTCTTACTATGAATTATGGGGCCCTATATAATTATACAATTTTCTGTTCAATGGTCAAAGTTCAAAGTTGGAACTGCTTTAGTTATTTCATTTGAAGCAGCATTCGGTCTGTGTTTTTCTCACTGGTTTGAAATGGGCAGGGCTTGGTTGGAAAAACAGGATGTCACATACTTCCAGGCACTAATCAGGGTTTAACAACATTTGAAACAGAATATGATGACAGTTGTGAGGTTGTTTGTTTATGTTGACTGGCCACCATCAATCAAATCAGATCAAACACACCCAAGCAGATTAGCTGAGTTTTTAATAAATAATACCTTTGGATGTTTTTCTCCTATTAAAATTGATTTTTGCTTATTTGATCAATATTGGACTATTGGAGGCTAGGTTCTCATGGGCTTTAGGGTCACATTCAAATAAGCATAGCTAACTGTTTAGCTGCCTTTTGAATTATTCTGAGCTTGCATACATCTTAGTCTGAGTCTGGAGTCTTTCCAGGTACAGTGTTGAGTTTGCATAAGCTCTACCAAGGTCATGCAGCAGAACACACAAAGCAGTATTTTCAGGGTCTATTTATTCCATTCTGTTGTTCAAGGATAAACACAGATAATGCCATCCACTTTACACTTGAAATTGGCAAAAAATAAATAAAAAGGAAGAAATGCAAATCCAACAACTACACCATAAACAATAAATATTATACTGCCCTGCTGTACTTCTAATACCCATTAAATAAGCTATAAGGCACACCTAGTTGCCAGCTTGAAACCTGCAAGATTTCGTAGGCAAATCTTTGCAAAAGCTACAAAATAAACAAGAAAAATGCTTTCATCTAATGCAACTATTGTTGTCTGTATGAACTCCATTTCAGTTTCCCAAACACAATGAATGCAAATCTCTTACAAGTCAACACACAATTGTGCATACATGCAAACAAATTTAAGCACAAATCCCTCTTTTGTGCCCCACTGTTGTCGTTATTATTTAACAGTTATTTTTGCCTGAATGGGTTCTTTTGTGCATTTATGACCCTGAATAAATGTTTCTTTTCAATGGTTTACTGAAGAATATTACATCAAGAAATGCATGGTATCTGTAAAACACCCATTTGATATTTCTACATATGCCTATGTTGAAAGCAATAATTGTCTTGCTGCCAACTGCTCTTCTTACTCTAGAACAACAAGAAACATCTCCCTCAGTAACAAAGCAATTCCCTAACTGTCACCCACAATGCCTGAGCACCTATTAACTAAGCACGCCTGAGTGAGATTATAAACCAAAGGACTCCAGCCCTGAAAATAGCAACACTACTACTAGGAAATATCATGGGATTTTCCTTTCAGGTCGATAAGGCGGGTAGGTTCTGAGGTCCAATACACTCCCCTGCGAGGCCTTGGTAATGGATAGGCTGGGGACGCAGTTGATAGCGCGGATTATGTGCGTTGGGCACTAAAGACATGAGTCGAGGTATTGAGGCTGCAGTGAAGCAGTACCAAGATCAATAGCTCATTACACGGTGCTGTCGGGCCAGGCCGCAGAGGCGAGGCTGGCAGTCCACCAGGGGGATTACTGGTGTGATTGGTAAGGAGATGGAGAGACGGCCTGGCCCAGGAGGGAGGCTGGGACCAGGCCTCTGTGCTTATGTAGGGTAGAGTGCTGGCTCTGATGCAGCTCTAATGTAGCATTCTGATTTCTCCAGGGACTCAAGATTTAGCAAATAGCACAATGAAGCTCGGTGTTAAACAGTGTGGTCATATTTTAGCCAAAGGAGATTTGTATTTATGAATTCTAATCCTGTGTTAAATGTTACAATGGTAATATGGGTTGCTGCTGAATCTCACAAATTTTATTCACTTTTTTCCTCTGGTGTGTTTGTCTTGATATAAGCTTAATCACATTTATTTGACCACTGAATCAGTGCTGCTTTTACAACCAATTATTTCTGTCTTTCTATTTTTGTAGTTTGGCAGGACAGAGGTAATCGATAACACTCGGAACCCAGATTTTGTCAGGAAGTTTGTCTTGGATTTCTTCTTTGAAGAAAAACAAAATCTAAGGTTTGATGTGTAAGTATTCTGACAGTATTTTACTTCACTTTTTTCTGAATAAATCTGAACTTGTTTAATTCTAAATTTGGATACATTCTGCTATGTGAATACTTAGATTCTGAGTAACCAACCTAAGGTAGCAATGCCTTTGATTACATTTGAATAATTTCTCGCTCTGCAGGTCCTTAGTTGGGTGAAAAGCTAATCTGGTTCATTAGGAAAAATGAGCAGGCCAATCATTGCTAAAATTAGATTCTGGGATGTCCAATCATGGAAGGAGTTTTTTTTTTTTAAAAGCCCACTTACCAAGGCCACTTGCTAGACCCACTGATTAAATCAATGTCTGTATACGCACTTGGCTGTTCTGTTCAGTTGACCTAACAGTTATCCTTAATCAATAGATTGGAAAGATCACTTATATGCCTCTGAAACTTAAATCAAGGCACAGAAATGTGCTTTTATTGTTCAGTGAGGTCTGTGGGGCAGTTGCTTGTATACACTGTTGGGGAGGATTTGTGTGAACTTGAAAATGTAACAGGAACACTGTTTGCTTGACCTCAGAGCGTCTTTATTGTTTTGCGAGGCCATTTTCTATGTCCAGAATCCAAATAATACACTTTTTTTGTAAAACAAACCTGAACCTCTGATACAGAGGTGAGAAACAGTAGGCATCAGAATTTCAACATAACAACATTATATATATTCTTGTTTTCTTGGATTTTTTAGTCACTTTCTCATAAATAAAATGGAAAAAAACATATGGTAATGATTCACAGCGTTGGAGAGGTTACCTGAAAAATGTTATCTATCACTCATTAGTTATTACTCACTGAAAAAAAGTATGTTAAAGGAATTGTTAAGCATCCTTGGAAATAGATATTTTCTTTCTTGTCAGTGATGGCAACCTCAAAAAGCTAGGAAGTTTTGGAAGTACCTACTGACCGTCAACAGCTAGCTTAGCTCTGGTGACTGCTTGCAGAAGTCTTAAACTCAGAATCTGTGTGGTGCACCCTCCAACTCTGAACAAAAGATATGTGATCCCTGAATGTAGTTAGCAAGAGGCTAGCTAGCCAAATAAGTACAGGAGAGAACTTTAGAGTTGCAGGAAAGATGACTCCTCCTTGCTACAACCTTCAAGGTGAGGATAATATGTGAACAATGGAGTAAGCAATCACGAGTTAGTTAATCTGCTAGCATGACTGCCAGCTAACCACTATTGGCTGTGTTATCTTATAGAGCACACTGGGTGTGGGATTCACAATGTTGTTTCATGAGTTTAATTTAAAAAATGAATGAATAATGAACACATTTCAGTGGGAAGTGATTATTGAAAATGTTTTTTACTACAGCGGCATTGAGCTGCATCCTCCACATTATCTGACATTTCTTTACACTCTGAACAGAGTTGGAGAAAACTGGGTGACAGACTTGCATATTAAAAAACTGGAGAAAAAATATCTACAGTAATAAAAATGTAATACAGAAATTCCAAAGCAACTTATAGTGAAGGGATCCTTCAAAATCTGACTAGAAGTTACGTTTGCATTAATATTCGTGAAGGGTGTAATGGCATATCTTAGAGGAAGGTTAGCTTATGCTACAAATCTTTAATTAGAGTGTTTCTGTCATCATCTTTGGTTTCATATTATTACGCTGATCACATTCAAGTCAAAGTAATGAGGTACTGCCTTGTCAAAACTAAAACGATGTGAAAGAATAAAGAAAACACCAAGCTTTTCCAGCATATTTTCAAGCATAGCTGTCATGTCAGTCTCCATTGATCAGTAAGTAGTATAGTAAGTAGCAATAAACTGGAAGAGTCCCTCTAGAGTTCTTCAGATTAGCAATTGCAATGTAATTACTGAATTTCACTTACACTACTGACAAAAGTAATTACATTACCAGCACGCCCCAGTAATGTATGCATGCATGCTACTTAACTACAACATCCCCAGTTCGGTTCCGGCAGTTTGTTGCATGTCATACCCCATTTCTCGCTCCTTGTTTCCTGTCATCTCTATTGTCCTATCTAATAAAAAGATATTTTTAAAAAAAAGTAATTACATTACTGTAACATGTTACTCAGTAATACTGCTCAACACTGATAATTAATAGTTAAAAAATCAAGCAGGGAAATCTGTGCTTTTGGAAGTAACAGCTCTTTTCTTATGATGGTGGATCTGTATATGTGGTTGTTTTAAATCTCTTTGAACTTGTTGTCACAAGTTCTTCTAATCTTATCATCTATTTGTTTCTCACAGGTACAATGTGGACTCCAGAAGCTGTAACATTTCCAAACATGTAAGAGCTGACAACGTCCATCAAGCCTTGACGCGTTTCATATCGTGTTAAGCATTATTCATATTGTTAAAGCTAATTTACATTGAATGAGTGCAGCAGCAGCCAATTCTTGATTAAGCATATATAAAATCTCACTGACTATTAAATATACTGTAAACCCTTCTTTTGACAAAATTTTTTTTTTCTTCTTAAAAAAATCTAATCATACCGGAGAGCAGAAGGTGAGTAGTTTATGTGTAGATTGTTGTGCTCATGAGTTCACCTTCATTTATTTCATTCTTTATTTCTCTAATATATTTCAGGTCATTGTATTTTTCTCCCATTGTTTCATCTCATTTCATCAAGAACAAACACCAACCGGTCCCACCTGGAAAGCTTCATCCATAGTGTTATTCCTCATTTTGTCTGTCTGCATTTTATCAGTTGCTCAGGTAAAGCAACTTTCAGAACTCGACTTCAAAGTGAAAGCAGCTGCTGTTGTTTGAGACAGTGTACTATACCAGATTGTGCATGTCAGGACATTTACAGGAACTACACACACATTCAGTTTGCAGGACTCACACCTACACCTGCTTGCGCCCACACGCCACACTCATCAACACATAGTGCTCTGCCCTTGTTGCTGCGCAGGAGTTTTACTGTGTCATGTCATCACTCTGTTTTTTCATGTTGACATATGTTTTCTCTGTAGTGTGTGGGCAGGTTGTAAACTTCAAATTCTGTTGTTCAATGAAAATGTTTCTTTTCTACTATAAAGATAGGTGCCCTATGACAGTGTAGCCCTTTTAAGAATAATCAGGTCAACAAGCACCTGAATAAAGCAACCCGCTAGGACTTCCTGGGCTTGACCTAGTTGAGTTAATGCATGCTTATATAAAAGATGGAATTAACCTCTAAATCTAACGCTTAATTTAAAATGACACTTCAATAAAATAAGATTAAACTTTAATGAAAGTTTAATAACTTAACTATCTCTATTACTATCTCTATTGATTTTATAGTGTTTTATAATTGCTATTGAACCTATTATCTTTAGTGCGAACCCTATAGAGAGCTAATGGTGGAACTTATAAACTCTTGTTAAAAAAAGTTTGAGAGCTCTTAAAAATAAATGGAAATCTGTCAACACTGAGCACACTATGGTGTCTTGGAAATGTGTTAAATTAAGAATGCCTGAGTCAGGCAGGTCATTATTAAGTTACCTTGAGGTTGTATTTATGTAACTTTCCTGTTAGATAGAGCCTGTTTTCAAACCTGGATTATCTCCTGGACCTGTCATGCAATTAATTCTCTCTCTTCTACCTTTCTCTCCCCCTCAGGACTTTCTGGGCCAGACCTTCTGTACCCTTGGAGAAATCATTGGCTCCACAGGAGGACGGCTGGAGAGGACTCTCTCGTAAGTCCCCCCATGCAACAGTTTCTCATTTATACCAACACTGTATAGATGAGAAATGACTGCCTTTTTTGTTCAGTCATATTCATAATAGAAATAGAATAATAGAAATATTTCTTCAACTGTGCAAAATGAGAGTGAAATGAGTCCCTGTCTGTCCATATTGATGGCTACTGTTGAAAACAACAGTATATGAGCCATCTCACTAATGCAATGTGTATGGACTCACCCAGTTTAAATAGCCTCGTCCATTATATTGTTAGATTAGAGTGTGAGAGGCCAGATCAGCCTGCTGCATCATTGCACACTGAGCAGTTGCCGCTGAAGTAGTATTGAGTTTTTGTTATGTTTGACAAAAGCCACCGAAGCCTGCAACAACAGTCTGATGTGAGGGAAGTCAGCATAACTTATTGACTGATAAATACAGAATCTGCTCGTATCTTCTGGAGAGTGATATCTGGATGGGAGAAAAAAAATAGTTTTTTTTTTTTCAGATAATAAATGTATACTCATTGCAAGCACAAACACCTATTTTATTGCATCTCTGCAGCGTTAGATAACACACTGTATTCTGAGGAGTGAAAGGAATGCTGGGAAACAGAGAGAGATGTGATGTCAAAAATGTCACGAGCCATATTTCAACCCCTTTTATTGCAAGGACAAGGAATCCCCCTTTGTCCGCCTATACACTGTGAAGCTCATCATACAGGGTTTAGGGAAACAACACCTCAAGTCCTCACAGTAGCACTTACTGTCAACAATCATATGAATCAGAGACTGTATAGTATCAGCTGAACAAGCATAATTGTAGCACAGGAGCACTGGTGGCTGCATAAGCAAAAAGAACTGTACAGCATCAAAACAGTCAGTTTGGTTGTCTTTGTTTGTGGCGCCGCTGGTGGAGCAAATAGAATCTGATCATCCCTTCTTTTGGGATGAGGAACTTGTTTGTAAAGTGAATATTTAGATGATCATGATTTTATGACAAACTAGCGTTGATTTCCTCATGAGGTACACTGAGTAGTGCATGAACTGATTTGTAAGGGAGTGGGGGTTAAATCCTCTAAACACTGAAGCAAAAGTAAACTAATTGGCTGAGTAACTTTGTCATTAACCCTTTGTAACTGAAGGACACAAATTCACATCAGGATTCATACCCTTTAAGCATCAGTAAACCCACTTTGAAATCAATTCTTATAGCTTGGTATCTTGGTTCATGATAAAATGAGTTTCTGTATTTTGATTGTGTGGTACTTTCAACACTTTTTTTTTTTTTATATTCCCAGAATGCTGACAACCACCCCTAACCTTTCATATATAGATATTTGTTCTGTATTGAAAATATCCGTACATAATGACAAAAATAACAAAATTCACATTTGTATTGTAACTTTTTTCCACCAAAAGTCTCCTAAAGCATGTATAGTACTACTCACATGCAAAATGACATTTCCAAATAGCATAACATGAAAAAACAATATACAGCATGGCTGGGTGACATTTACAGTGACTATGCCATAAGTCTATATATAAAAAGAAATTACAAATGAGAAAAACAACCTAGGATTCAAAGGGTTAATGGAGTCAAAGGCCAACAGAACAGAGAGCAAGAGGGACAAGTGGAAGTAGGTGATATTACGAGTCTTTGTGAGCTGTTTCTTACTGACAGGCCAGTGTACAGAACATGCTCTAACGATTCTGGTCAGATCAGAGACTCAGACACAGAGAAAGACTCAGAACACCAGGTAGATTTCAAAAATAGGCAAAGTCTCTACTGGAAAGCCAGGCAGTCATTCACAGGTAAATCCGGCCAAATCAACTAGCAAATCCAGCCAGGGAGTAGGCAAAATCCAAAAACCAGAGAATAAAGCAAGGTCAAAAACCTTGGAGACTAAAGGTAGGAATAAATGCTGGAAAGCAATAAACACACAAGGATGAACAAAGGACAATCAGGCAGGGAAGCCAGGAAAACAGGCGAGTACATGTATGGGGTTGGCTGATAGCAAAACAAGGGGCAGGTGAGTAATTGGAAGCAGGTGCAGATAATCAAGGGAGTGGAAGACACGCAAGGGCTGGAACTGAAACAACAAGATATGTGAGTACTACAAAATAAAATAGGAAAGACAACAGGCAATGATTAACAGGATGTTACACTTGCCTGTTTATCTTGACAGTTTGAGCTGTAGCTCTGCCCTCCTCTGAAGTGTCCGAGGTGGTGGTGAGATGAGCGCCACCAGGTGGTCACCACTACCTGTGACATTTCTGAGGAGAGCTAAAACTGGAACTATCAAGGTGACCAAACAAGCAAGCCAGTCTGAACTCAAAATAACTCACAATTGAGACAGACCTTTTCCAACTGTGAGTTAGGAATTGGATACTGTGTGACCTTCAAACTGAACGAAAATTATGAATGCTATTAGTGTTAGAATGTTAGCTTAGCTGACCCACTAGCTCACTAGCTGCACTACCTTATACTTAAACGGTTAGAGGCTCTTAATCCTCAATATCAAAGTCACAATTAAATCAGAACATATAATTTGTAATTAAAAAAAAAAAAAAAGATTCCCTTAACTCAAGGTCCACTTGCTAGCTTTTTCCAGTGCTTCCAGCCACATCCCTTCCTCACCAGAAGGAGTTTGCTTAGTTGTTTGTTGTTTCTGTTATCACATGACCAAAGTCCCATACTTCTAATGACAATGAAGCTGATGACAACCAAGCCCCCAGGAACAGCGCCAGGCTGTGAAACCACTTTCAAATAGCTGCCAAACCGTGTAATTACAATGTCACATGATGCTATTGGGCCCAAAAGACTTTTTTCCCATAGACTTACATTGTGAAAGAGATGTCTGTAAAACAGTGGATAATTTTTTTTTGAGCATCACAACCCCAGCGAAATGACTCGTCTCAGTATGAGAATTTGATCCATTCAGTCTGATCACATTTTGAAGGTCTAGAAGAGCCTCATGATTGAATTGTTTTATCCCCTTTCAAGTTAGCCGGAGGGCTCAACCAGAAGTCAAACTTTTTTGGCTTCATGCGCCACAGAGCAACTTTCATAGGAATGAACGGGGCCCTGCCTCCAACACTGTATCCAGTTCTCTTTATACATCCATGATGACAACACACTAGACAACATCAGCTAAGGAAGACTATGAGAAGCAGGTGAAAGCTCTGAAAAAGCTAGTTAAGTGGACCTTGAATGTATGATTCTTTTTTGTCAAACTATTGTTTCCAAGTTTGAGAGTGAACTCAAATAATGAGCATTTTATATTCTATTCATACATTTACCAGAGTTTCTTCTTGCTGTCCAAGGTTGCAAGCTCATTTGCACTCCCCAAAGGGTTTCTAGTATCAATGCTCATGGAAGTTTAGCTCAACCAACAGCAGCAGCTCTGCCTATGAAAATGCTTGTATAATTAACTCCAATCTGTCAATAGTCTGTCTGGGTATGTAGAGTTTTTTCCATAGACTCTAAAAAAAAAATGGATGTAGCCACCGTGACGTCATCCATTGGTTTGTGGACTCCTGTTTTGAAGCCTCGAGTTTGCATTTTGACCGTCGCCATCTTGGATTTCTTTAGCCAGAAGTGACCAGATTTGGACGAGAGGGTGGAGCTGACTCTAGCGCTAGCTGCTAGCTTGGTTAGCACAGGGGATTTACAGTCTATGGACAACCATGATAATGCTAATGCTAAAACTAATTTTCACTAGCGAAACCATTAAAACAAAATGTACTTACTGGAAAAACTGAACATCCGACTCCTTAGAGGGTCTTTTAATACAACCAAATGCTGGACAAAACTTTTTTAGGCAACCAAAATGTTACAATTTTAACTTTCATGAGGTGAAACCACATTGAAATAGCAACGGCTAAGGCTACACCAGTACTTTGCAAGTCTGGGGTTACGCCATGGTTACGTTACCTAACCAATGGTTGCAACTTGTCAATCACAACATAGCCACGCCCTAAAGCATACCCTGCTTTATCATCTATTTTACTCTAAATGGGGCCATAATTTACAAAATCATGCTGTATTGAAGAAGACTTGAAACTAGCGATTGAGACCACAAACTCATTTGGAAAGTGTTTATTGTGGTAATAATAAATTAAGTGCGAAGTAGGGTCTTTTTCTCAGACTTCCATATAATAGGACTTCTTTTTGAAGCCAGTGGAGTCACCCCCTGCTGGTCATTGAGAATGCAGATTTAAGTCACTTCCGCATTGGCTCCACTTTTCAGACCCAGAGCTACCCGCTTGTTTTTTTCTGGACCGGTAGTAAAGTATATGAATCACTGCCACTGACTTCAGAGATGATGATGAGCGGTCTGATGATGAGTCAAGTCAGTTAGGGGGCTACTTTATGGCCCCTGCAGCTGCCCCCTGCCAGTAGCACTATTGACATGTTTTAGAAAGCTTATCATGCTCAGACAGACCAAACAGTCAGTCAGCTATGGTTTGCTGTCAGCACCAAATGCCACTGTGCCAGGTGGGCGAGGGAGGAAGAGAGAAACACAAATGAAATGGAGGGAGAGCAATAAAGTATTATACATTTTGGCATTATTGAAACATGAATGTGGTGCCAGTACCTGTAGACATGTACACAACAAACCCAAAAATAGCCTTTAAACTTGATATCAAAATTATGCAAAAATAAATAGAAAATAAAAATAATTTAGGGTGACATCCAAGCCATCATTTCTGTACAACTCAGTTAAGTATCCTTCATAAGCCTTCAGCATGTTTTCTTTTAAACCAAACTCTGCAACACACCAGGGGTGGAGCAGCGATTTTAAAAGTGTGGGGTTTCTAGAGGTGGGACATGAACACAGCAATCCCCCTACCTTCGAGCCCTGTTCCAAATCAAAATGAATTCCATGCATTTAAATAATTTTTTCTACTACTGTAGTTGTAACCACTGCTTCAGCTTACCATAAAATAATTACTGAGACCATATGAGTGTAACAACTCAGCAGAATTTATTTAGGGTTTGGTAG
The DNA here is from genome assembly GCF_914725855.1 of Thunnus albacares. Lineage (NCBI taxonomy): Eukaryota > Metazoa > Chordata > Actinopteri > Scombriformes > Scombridae > Thunnus > Thunnus albacares. Next base: position 8,051,535 of record NC_058110.1, on the reverse strand, counting down.
CAGTTTACTACTTACATTGAGTTATTTCTATGGACTGCTGGACTAGAGCAATGCTATCCTTATTATACTTCAGTTAATCACAGAGTATCTTTATCCTGCTTCCTTACATACCTTATAGATATGAAATTAAAGGCAACTTACACTTCCATTAAAATTAAATGGATAGTTATAGATGCAAAACAAATTGAACCCTGGTAACAAATCAGTATCAGTAAAGAGTCAAATCAGTAAAGAGTCATTTCTGAGTCCATGGACTAGTACAACTACAACTACAACTGTCTTCAGTTTTTTTAAAAGTGTCTCTTTTAGTAGGAGTCCAAAGGGGACCTTTAATTGTCTTTAATTGGGAAATTAAATACCAAAAGTTGTCCAGGAGGTTTTGTATCAGCAGGCATCAGTTCTTCTCCAACAGCCACAGGGAAGAAGCAGTCCCTCTTCATCCAAAGTCCACCTCAAAGCTAACAGGAGAAAATCACATAAGCAGTTGATCTGAGGCTAGTGAGTGCAGAGCATTCACACGCCACAGCTACAATCATCTGAACCCTCTTTAAGCTCAATGGCAAATAGTAATATTACTGTGGTCTAGCTTTAATACACAATACAAACTATAGCTCATTCTAACTTATATTAAATGCAAAACACACATTACTCCCTAACATAAGGAGTAAAACTATGACGTCTATAGCAACATATTCTTTTGACATTTAGCTTAAAACAGCATGAACTATGTGGGTTTACATTCTGGACACAGGTAACTTGTACATATTCTTGCCAAAGTCCGCCTAGCATGGCGGCTAATTAGCGATAACTGTATTTTCTCTAATAGTTCCAATAATGGCCGGGGGTGTAGCCAAATACAGGCTGGGGAGGGAAAAAACGAGGATGGATTGAGGCTGTATTCAGACCAAATCAGGTGTGGCTGCGCACTGCTGCAGGGTTGTACGGTGGTGTGCAGGGATGTGGGTGTGTTTATTTGTGCTCTAGAAAGTAACCGCTGTGAAACAATCAGATATTTTTTTTATTGATCTGATTCACTGCTGTCTTACCAGCTCCATCTCTTCATTCACTCTCTAGCCCTTGTCCCTCTTTTTCTCTCGTCTTTTTTTAAAATGAGTTGGGAAACAGACAGCAAAGCCTAACTTTACTTTTAACGTTATCAAATGAAAATAAATGTCTGCCCCCTTCCTCTTGGTGCCTGTTATAATGTGACTGTGGTTTGTAGTAATGTACAAGTGCCACAAGATGGCGGTAGCTAGTACCATATAGGACCTGTGCAAGTGTCAGTGACTAGATATAACATAACACCAATGCCACTACACTGTAGAGAGCGAACATGGCACCAACCAGACGGAAGTTTGACGTCAAATTCAAAGAAAGTTTTGCAATATGCAGAGGAAAATTAAGGAGCGAAAGCTGCAAGACATTTTGACACTGACCTGAAAAGAATCAGATACTGGAAAAAACAGAAACATGAGCTGCTGTTAGCTGACAAGAGGAGAGCACGGCTAGCTGGAGGCGGGCGGAAGAAAGTTAGCTTGGAGCTAGGGAGACAGCTGATTGATATTTGATAGTTGACTGTGCTGTTAACTGGCTATTAATGTTTATATCCAGCGTAACGTTAACTCAGATTTGTTTAGTTTTTAACTGACGCTGGCCATATTTCCCCTCCCGTACTTGACCAGTCATACTTCACACAAGTTATATTGAAATGTTTGTGTAATGTTTCACAGTAAAAGTTGGGAAATGAAGGCTTTTATTTTATTAATGGCATAGTGCAGTAACAAAAATTTATCAGAGCAAACAGAAGTAGATCAGAAAACAGGGAGGCTTCATACTAAAATATGAGCAAATATACTTATCAAACAGAGGAAATTAGGAATAAAGGCCTCTCTCTAATATAAGCCTGCTTCCAATAAAGACCTGATACCCTCTGCAGTTGAGGTAAATAAAGGCCCCAGCCACTATTATAAATACGGTAGTTTAACTCACGATTAGCAATTAGCATACTAATAAACATTAATTTGGTCAATAAGACTTTACCATAAGGAAACACATTGCCATAAGACAGATAGATGTTACACATCTTAAATATGAATGCTCACCTTTGTCAATGACTATTTGAAAACGAAAATAGAAGTGACTTTAAAAACCAAATTTGCCACCCGGCTTACATTTAGGATAGCCTATTCCATTTATGTTCAATGATGTTAGCTAAGCAGACACATCACATAACAAGACAAAGTTACAAAATAAAATTCCTCATTACTAACTAGTTAAATAGCTGTTTCATACCTCTGATCTGTTATTCTCTAATCTGTTATCAAAGCCAGCGGTGGTCTTCCCTGGCCTGGTGGGTTGGTTAACAGGCTGTGATTGGCTGGATGGCTGTTCAATTAATCTAACTTGACCAATAGGTTTTTCATGTATGGGAAACTCAGTTTTGTTTCATCAATGACTACCTCAGGAAAAAGTGGGGGGGGGGGTGGAATTATGTTTCTGTGAAAGTGCGGGTGTCACAACACCCGTAACACCCACGGCTGCGACGCCCCTGCGAAACACACACACAAATGTTGGGAACATAGAAGAGATTTATAGATTTTTTGTCCCTTTTTTTAATTAAATGGACTTTTAAAGACAGGTACAATTACTCACAGTCATCACATACCTGCCATAAGTACCATGTGATTAATCATCTTTTCACTGTATCCATTAATGGAATTCACCTTGAGGAGAGAAATGAGAAAAGTGACATAAGTGAAAGGTTACATACAATAAGACCCCTATCTGAATGGTTCTCATAATGACTTATTCTGTGATTAATGGGGGACAATGGAGCTTAAAGACCCTGACAAGGGGATTCTCCAACACTGTCCTGATATCAGCCCAATCTATCCATCAAATGAAGTCGTGGTTGTAGGAAAACACTTGCTGCATGTTGGAATTTAAACTCAGGTATGTGTAGCCTGAATTTTAATTTAAACAAATGAATGTGCAGGTCAATGTTGTGAGATTTGTACCAGGTATTGCAAAATTACTATTTTTTTCAACAGTCTCAGTCTTGTATGTCTCTAAAGAAGTCTGTTGTTTCCATATTTGAGACATATTGTTGGTGTTTGTGAAGAAATACTTTATTGATTACTGGCGTCCCCCTGGGCAGTCGTTCTTGTGGGGTAATAGTGAGATCTTGCAGCCTGGTGCCTGGAGCAAGCCGAGGCACCTCAGATTCTCCAATATATTACGTAGCCTCCCATGTCTCCACTGTATTACAGTATATCACACAGTATATGTACAAGCACATTAGACTATCGTATGTGACATGGTTATGGTTGACATTTTGTTTTAAAAATGCCGTGATGACGGTAATGAGCTTAACCCTATGATAGGCATCACATGACCATGGTATTACAGTAATGCAGTTATCGTCACAGCCCTAGATGGTATCCCATTCAACATGGTTGGTGGTAGCATTTACAGAAAGAAAAAGAAATAACTGTGAAAATGGTATGGACTCAAGCATGCAATACAACATTAAAACAGTATTAATCAACATTAATATGTTGACTACTTAGGGGCAGCAGAACAGGATGTAAACACCATATTACTTCATATCTAACGTGTCAATTTACACACCCAGTAGACACAGAGCAACATTAGCATCTACCTGATGAATGTAATTTCAATATTCACTCTCACTGTCACTCTTTTTTGTTCTTCACAAACTCTTGGGGGAAAAATATGGCTCTTTAGCAGCTAAAGGCTAGTCGCTAACTAGGTGCTGTTTGGTGCCAGGCAGATCGCGTACCATTGGGTTTATCAGAGCTTTTCCACTGAAAACAGCTGCCTGTTGTGGATTCAAACAACACTGAGAGTGGCGAGATTGAACCAAAACAGTAAAGTTGCAGGCCAAAACAATGAGCTTAAAGACACTAATATGCTCTGTAGAGCTGAAGTGAACTGCAGAGTGAGGTTATAATGTGAGTTCATTGCTACAAGTGATACCTTTAGTGCAGCTTTAAGTTTATACCTGCACTAAAACTATAAGAAAGAAAAAAATCTCAATGTGCCAAGGCATATTCCCTTCAAGTTTTGTAGTGTGCTCAAATACAATGACAAATTGAAACTGACATTTTATTTCCCATAATCACCTAAAAATTTTTTTCCTTTTTATCTTAATTATTCTATCCCATGCAAACGTCCTAAAATACCTGAGACAAAAATACCTGGTGGCCTTGATTCCCTTTCAAGTGTTGAATACAAAAAAAAAAAAAAAAACAGTTTAACAAGTGAAACAATACAGCTGAGCTACATAACTGTCATATAATTCCCTAATGATCCTTCAATACACCTCGTGTCTGTGGCTTTGTCACAAAAATACCTACTTCTCCTCACTACCCTCCCTTCTTCACCACAAGCTGAGCAGTTTGGCTCCTGACTGCCGCAAAGATTTAGAAAAACAGTAAAATAAAAGGAACCAAAGGGAACAGTTATACAATAAGTGTTTTGGTAAAAAAGCTAAAAATGAAAAGGAAAACAAAACAACGAGAGACCAACGGAGCACAATCACTATTCCTCCCATATGGTCAGTGTCTCTGATGGCTGCCTGCAGGGAATAGACAGCTGTCTGGAGCCTCTGATAGATCAGACACAACAAAGCCCAGGGGGAGAAACAAGGGAAGATGAAGGGAGAAAGGGAGGTAAAGGGAGACATGTGAAGGGTGACAGACAACTCAGTAGACCAGGGAGAGAGGGAGGAGGGAATGCAATTCATCGAATGGAAAAGAGGAGGATGGTGAAGTTGGGATAAAGGAGTTGGTGCAATAAAAAGAGGAATATAGATGCAGGGACGGGAGAGACAGAAAGAAACAGATTTTTACTTTCCAAACTGCAGAGTCCTCTCTATATGTGCTGTCATTTAGAAGACTCCACTTCTGGAGCAAGCTGTGAGAGACTATACACACACACACACACACACACACACACACACACACACACAGACATGCACATACAAAGCTTGGACAAAGAAAACAAAGACTCCGTATATAAAAAAAACTTCTAAGGGTACATGGATTATTGATTGTTTTTCTGCATTTGCTGTCATCAAACACATACGCACACACACACACACACACACACACACAAAGAGTCCACAACATATATGGCTTTGGTAGCCTCCTCATGTTGGTGGGTGTACGTTTTTAAAGGGTCAACAGTCTTAGTAACGGGCTTCATGCTGCGTGGCAAACTAAGCACTCCTTTCCACTTACCTGTGTGTTGCCATGGTAACCGAGGGGGGCTATTAGCCGAGGCGGTAAAAGTATAACAATGATCCAAAATATACCCTTTTGACAAAATAAATGGGGAGCTCAGCAGGATATATCATATGGACACCCATACAGTACGACCACATACCAGAGGTATTTTTAAAATGGAAGTGATGTTTGTGTCTAGAAAACAAATACACATGCACACATAATGTATGAATTCATCTATAGGAAGCAGGGCCGTGTTGAGCATGAGCTAAAACTTTTTAACTTTAGCATATCATCACCACTGGCAGTTGATAAGTGAACAAAAAAAACAAACAAAAGAAAAACCAGACAAATCACCCATTTGTACATGTAATCTGGAAAAATGAGGCCAATCTATTAACAATCCCACACGCTGCCAGTCAGTCAGATGTAGATTGATGAGGTGGACAGTGGACTAAATAAGCTGCCGGCAGGGATGCTTATGTTGCTGGGTGTGGGTGTCTGTCATGAAATCATGCCTGTCTGGATTTCGCAGCGAGACGTTGGTTGGTCTGTCTGTCCGAGGGCAGAGTGTGTAATTGGGGGCAGTTGGTTGGATGTCTTCTGCTCTGTGGCTGATGTCATATAGACAAAGACCGATACACATGTAACACAAACTTTTGAAGAAAAATTGAATTGTCAGCCACACAAAGTAAGATATTTTCTCCTTTGTGAGAGGTGGAAAACAATGGCAGGTTGCAGGCAGTATTATGTTAGTTACTGAGCTGCTGCTGGTGGAGGGGGTATCTGTACATGCTCTGTTATATTGTTGCTGCACACAATAACATAGACCGACAGGCAGAGATGCATTGCTAGAAAGTGAACTATTTTTTTTTTACCCATGTGACTTTGTTGAAGAGAGATGTCCAGTTTACTGTATTATGGAAGTATCTCAGGTTGGATTACATTACAATATAGGCTATACCACAATATAAATCTGTCAACTGAGATTTTTCCATTATGTTTATACCAAGGATCCCTTTAATATCTCTGTGTGTATGAGAGCATTGTGGGCAATGTTGCAAATCACTGAGCAAGACTGCTTTACAATTTTTGGTCAAAAATAGACATTCTCTGTCTTGTTATTTTATCCACTGAGTTTCTCAATTGATTTTTTTTTTTTACAGAAAAAGTACTATTTCACAGTATATATCAATATTGAAAAAAATACATACATTGTGATAATGAATATTGCTGTCATGTAGAGCTACCAGTGACAATAATAATTCATTAATCTTGTAAAATGAACCAAGATCCTCTTTACCGACAATGTGACAGATCATCAATAGCAGAGCAAGCTTAGGGGTTCTAGACACACACAAAGACCTTCTTCCCGGTCTTCCTCTCTGAGAAACCCTTGGAAACTGTGCTAGTAGACTAATCATTAATGGTCAGAGAACAAGGACCACAAGTAGAATGAGAGTCAAGATTTTAGAAGGTTGGTGCCAGTCAAAATGTCTCTATCCCCAGCAACTTCCATATGGGATCCCAAGCTTTCCCCAGTCATTTAGAAGATGACCCAAAGTCTTCTTCCAAGTAGCTCAAAAAGGCACAAAGAATGAGATGAGCCGCCCTGCTGAGAAACCTCATCTTAGCAAGCCACAATGTCATTCTTTCGGTTGCTAGCCAAAGCTTTGAATTAAGTCTGACCAGTAAATTGAGAGTTTTGCATTCTCATCATCATCATCAGTCTGATACAAAGCTTGGATACAGTGAATGCCCGCAACAGGTGGTCAAGTCTCACAATTCTTTTAGCATGACTCAATAAGACAACAACTGAAGTCCTTGCCTTGAGGAAGATTCTCCCTCCTCAATTTTTTTTTCAGAGAAGAGTCGTGGTTTCAGAATTGGAGTTGCTGATTCCTTTATGCATTCAAGGGGCTCTTTTTAAAAACATTCCACAAAAGGACATCCATCACTGTGTATACAGTATGTACAAATGATTGCAATGTCATGATTGTGTTTGAGGAAAGATTATCCAAATGCATGTACTATTATCCCCATTTGAACAATTATCATGTTTAGAGTTTTCTTTTTCAAGGATACGCTGGTCTTCAGCCACAATTCTCGAAGGTGATGGTCTGATGAATTCAAAATGACAGCATCATATTCAAAAAGCAGAGATTACACCCCAGTGACACCAACCACAGACCTTGGCCTCACCTTGGTATCCTGACTGTGCCCATGAATATCACAAACAGGAGAAATGGCAAGAGACTACTCTGTCAATCCCACACTGGATGTAGTTTGATTAATGCAGAGAATGTTAAAATAGTCTGAGAGCTGAGGGGGTGGATCGTTTTCAACAGCAACCTCTGCAGCCCTTCCTATAGAAGACCTCAGGGAACATGGTGGCAAGCATTTTCCAGATCTAAAGAACAAATGAATCACTGGAGTAGCAAATTACCCAGACTCCTTGATTATCTGTGAGAGGGTGAAAAGCTAACCCTCCGGAGGAAACTAATATTGTGAAGCCTGGTCGAATGAAGTTTGTTAGCGACCTGAATTTCAAGCTGAAAGAGCCTCACTTGCCTATAGCTACTGTAGGAACTAATTAGCAAACCTGCTAATCTTTAAAGGTCATGAACGCCATAGTCACTAGTTAACATTTACTGCATGTTTCATTCAGATGATTTAGTTTTTGTCAGTTGACATTAGGTTTGCCAGCGAAAGACTCCACGCACTGAGATCTGGCCTACCGATGACATCATTTTTGACATCACATTCAATTCCACTTTTAATAGAACTCATGCGCAATCTCTCTCTCTCTTTATGAATCTGTCTCTCTCTCTCTCACACACACACACAGACACACATATCAGTGTGGTCACTGTGTATCTCTTGTGAACTGTGTCCTACAGAACCGTCACCTGCCATCTGGTGTGGTGGTTCAGGTCTCATCTGGCCGGCTCTGCTATGACAGACATGAAGACAAAACACTTCTTTTACTGCTGTTGCTCTTTTTCTGTAAGGAGCATTAAACCTTATGAGCCCAAAAATCAAATATGTGACATTTAATCTTGCTCCTGCTGCAAATGTGATTAAAAAAGTATAGTTATCTCTGTACATGTCAAACTGCTAGACTCCCATGGCACCGTCTCATAGCTCAGCAAATACCACGCTGAAACAGTGATTCTTACAGTTAATGCATTTGAGATTATGGAAAATGTTTACAAAAAGAAACTATTTTGTTTATCAGTCCCATTTTTCCATTGAAAAAAATCAGCCTCCACTACACAGCAGATGAATCAGCACAGAGATCTACAATTGTGTATCTCCCAACTGGCAAGAATTAGTTGTTACTTTATCTTGTGAACCAAAGATCTGTTTGCAATTGGCTTTGTTTGAGCAAGCGGAAATTAGCTTATAGCTAGTTTCATGCTTGGCAGCTTTGGGCGTCTTGGCAAATAATGTGACAATGTTGTCATGGACAGTCATGGATACAGACAACACTTGTAATCTGTTAGCAACAACACTTGTTCAAACAACAAAGGATTTTTTTAGGATAAGAACATCATGACTGAGTGATGAGAGTTTTTGGAAAGAGAGCTACAAAAACATGCTGATTATATCATGGCTGTTTTATTTAGAATCATACTAATTTTTATCAGTTATTTGTTAATGGTATTTTTTGCTCAGATATGTGTAGTGGTTGTGATGGCTTTTCTACTATCAAATTACAGTATTCTCTTGATATTGTCCTGTTTTTGTTTTCTCTGCTTTAATCATCAAATCAAAGTCAAATCAAAGTCATAAAAATGTCAAAATAATGGTGGAAGCAGTAAGTCATGACTGTGATTGTGGCCTAAAAGAGCTGCTCTTTTGCTGTCTTTTTTTACAGTTGTAATTCCATTAATCATAGTTATAGCTGTCCCCAGGGTCATTCCTGCTCTGTATCCTCATTACTGCAACTTCACTTACTGTAGACTGTAGAACATTAATAACATTGTATAAAGCACTTTTTGACAAGTCGTTTTGGGCACGATTCTCTGAGATACTAAGAGCTCCAAGGAGAACCTAGTCCTCATCCTTGATGCCTTTTGTCTTGTAAAATGAAACGTGAAATACTTCAGGAGGACGTACAGCTGTTAGCATTTTTCAGGTTGTCTTTTTGAGGTCCTAAACATCTGTGACACCAGCAATTCCTGGCAGCTTGATAGATGACTCAGTCCTCAGTCCATTTATGCAGTAAAGATTTTGGGAAACACTTTTGACTTGTTTTCACTTGTTAATTTATTTCCTCCAAAACATGTTACATGAGCCATCAGAAACTCCCACAGAGGTTACACCTGGCTAACGAAATGCTTTTAGTGCTGATTAACAGACACACTGTGAAATGACTCACTTAGTGACATTAGTCAGATTTCCACCCAGATGTATGGCAAATTTAACCAAAGTTTGAGAAAAGCGATAAAAGAAAATGCGAATTAATGTCCGTTTCCAACCACTACCGTTCTGTGAATATTAATAGTTGAGCGCATCAATAGTTTGTGGCACTGATTGTTCCTGTCAAGTGCAGTAAACAACAAAAAGAAGAGGATGGTGCAACACAGTGACGTAATTAATAGAGTGACAGTCAAAGCTGAAGCAAAGGAAAACATGATCCAAATCCTGGTGATGGAGAGCATGATGGACAGTGGAAATGGAGGATCTTGAACAATTAACGTCACAACTCTTGAGTTTGGAAGCGTTTTGATAATAGCCCTGTGTCAGTTATACAAACATGCTTTAAATGCTGCCCAGAGACGAATAAGAGAGTTTACAGTGAAAAATGTCTGCCTCCATTTTTCGTCTCTCCAGCAGGGCAGGAGTTTCAGGGACATTTAAGTCATATGCTCCCGGACATCATCACTCTAAATGATGCTAAATCTGCTTCCATTGCACTTTGTTGCATTTTGCTTTTATTGATACATCAACTTTTCCACCTCATCCAAGCGTAAGAAACTGTTTTTTGCAATATTTTGCCTTTTTCCGAATTTCCAGTATTTCCATTAACATTTTTTTATGCATAAATTGAAAAAGCGCATTGAAAAGGTGGATGGAAACCCACCTATCTGAAGGAGCCACCACCAGTACTCTCTCCATTCTTAAAGAATATCTGCTCTTGTCAATACCAAAATTTCTGCTCCTCAAATATGATACAAACCCTGCATTTCAAACATAATTTCCAGAATTGTATGGCATAGATGTGACGCATACTGTATGTTAAGTATGATATTCATTTTTTTCTTCTTTTTTCTTCTGATTTGACCAGTCAGTGGAGTGCAATCACCCTCGTGTTAGCCTTTATATGGGATTTTTGTGTATTTGGAGGGCTGTGTGTGCGTGTGCCACTTGTATAAACAGAAAAGAAGAGTGAGGGCAAAGGAAATCACACAGTTCATCACATGTCTTGGCGTCTTGGATCATATCTCCTTGATTCATACAGGTTTTATAATCCTTTCTATCAGGAAAAACAGTCCTATGTGGAGATAATACCTACTTTTTGCATATATAGAATAAGTCTCATTTAAAAAGCCTCTCTTAAGATTGTGTCTTGTGTACATGGAGTGATGACATTTGTCTCAGCAGATATCCGGTGTGACAGGCTGAAGGTAACACTGTGTAGAGGTGATGTCAGATTGAGGTTAAGGTGATGTTTCTGTCTTTGGCTCCTCTGTCACAGCTCATTCCAGCTCATGTGTTTGCTCATGCCCAGGCTTGTAACACAACACAGCTTATTTAGCAAGGGTATGAGAGAGACACAGAGATGCACAGCAACAACAATAATAACATTATTAGATAATGTGTTTCTAAGGTGTTTAGGGCCACGCACAAAAACTTCAGTTTTGTCTGAGTTTAGTAACAGAAAAAATGCAGGTCATCCAGGTCTTTATGTCCTTAAGACATGCTTGAAGTTTTAGTTAACTGATTGGTTTCATCTTGTTTCATTGATACATATAATTGGGTATCATCTGCATGGCAATGAAAATTTATCAAGTGTTTCCTAATGATATTACCTAAAGTAAGCATATATAAGATGAATATTACTGGTCCAAGCACAGAACCTTGTGGAACTCTGTGTCTAACTTTTGTGTGCATGAAGGATTCATCTTTAACGTGCACAAACTGAAATCGATCTGATAAATAGGATTTAAACCAGCTTAATGCAGTTCCTTTAATGCCAATTAAGTGTACTAGTCTCTGTAATAGGATGTGATGGCCAATGGTGTCAAATGCAGCACTAAGGTCTAACAAGACAAGCACAGAGAGAAGTCATTTGTCTGATGCAATTAGGAGGTCATTTGTAACTTTCACCAGTGCTGATTCTGTGCTATGGTGCACTCTGAATCCTGACTGAAAATCCTCAAATAAACTATTGTAATGTAGAAAGTCACACAACTGATCAATGACTGCTTTTTAAAAGATCTTAGAGAGAAAGGGAAGGTTAAATATAAGTCTATAGTTGGCTAAAACAAGTAGGCTTTTTAAGAAGAGGTTTAATTACAGCTACTTTAAAGGACTTTAAAGGACTGTGGACAGATTGATCATATCTAGAAAAGAAGTGTTAACTAAGGGTAAGACTTCCTTTAGCAGCCTAGTTGGGATGGGGTCTAAGAGATGATTTAGATGAAGAAATCGTTAGGTCGGTTAGTTCAGGAAGGTCATTTGGAGAAAAACAGTCTAAATATATATCAGGTTTTACAGCTTTTTCTAAGGTTCCTGTGTTTGGGGATAAATCTGTGCCGGTCAAGGGCAGGAGATGATGAATTTTGTCTCTAATAGTTAGAATTTATTCATTAAAGAAGCTCATGAAGTCATTACTACTGAGAGCTATAGGAATACATGGATCAATAGAGTTATGACTCTTTGTCAGACTGGTCAAAGTGTTAAAAAGGAAGGCTGTTTTAATTTTCCTCTAATAATGATGAGTAATAGGTTGTTCTGGCATTACCGAAGGCCTTCCTATATGTTATGCCATGGAGTTAACATCTTTTGTTTTATTATCTTCTTTTTTAAGAGGGCGATGGAGTCATGTGTCATTCACAGTGAGCCTGCAGCACTATCAACAAGATTATCAATGTAGGAGGGACTAAAGTTAGTATTAGAGTCCTCTGTTGTATTGAGATATAGCAATTAATTAAATGCTGATGGAATCACTTCACCACAATTTAGCTACAGCACTATCAGATGGACATCTAGTGAAGACATTTTTGTCAAATGTCCAGTAATAAGAATTCAAGCAGAGCTCCATGTGTGGTGACTGGTGTAAGGTTTACTTAGACTCAGTCTGACTATGGACGCATCTGGCCACATTTAATATTTACATGTGGTGGACATATATAAGTTGGCTTTGAGGCCACATAAATCATGTTCTTTTCTGTCATGTCAGTTTTAACTTTTCATACAAAGTTATAATCCATTTAGGAGAGGGGAATAATTGTTTTATCAAATTCAAGTCTAATCTAGGTACAACCATTTATAATAACTTTTCTACCGTAGACATTTGAATATTTTAGGTTGTGGCCCTGAGTTGTAGCAGCAATAGTTCCAGGTGACCAAGAAGAAAATATTCAGGTGTTTATTGCTGATACAGAATAATTTGATGTGAACCCTGATACCGTTTCAAATATGTTACATTTAATAATTAAGTGATATTGAAGTTTTGAATGCGCAATAATGAGCATGTAGTACTTATATTATATATACGGTATGTGACAGGGAGCTCATTATTAGTTTTAGAGTGGCCTTGGAAAATGAGGAAAACAAACAGATTGCTTAACTGATCTGGGAGGCACCACAGAGAAAGAGGGAATTGCACTGATTGAATAAAATGCTTAGGAAATGAGTTTAGTGGTTAGGGGATAAACACAGGAAGAATGTGGAGTAAACTGATTTAAAGGATAAGAAAAAAAGGGGGAATAAGAGCTCCAAGGTGAGCTGACCTTCCAGGTTTATCTTTAGCAATAACCATGGTAGCAGCAGCAGTGACTGCAAAATCATGATGTAAACAGTAAAGGCAGTATGAGTGGTTCTATTAAATTATCTATTTATACTGGTAACTACTAGTAGAAGGACTAATGATACGAGTAATAGTAATAGTTGCAGCAGTAGAAGTTTAGGACAGATGATTGTGATTCAGTGAATCTTTCATCTTTTCCTACCTCACTCTGTTCAGTCACCTGCACAATTAAAATGCCAATAGCATTCAAAGGAACTTAACTGGAGGATTACAATTATATAGTAAAGACTGGTGCAAGACAGTTCAAGTCATGAAATAACAATGTCATATTGCAAATATTTTCTTAAAAAAAAAAAAAAGAATTCTATGAAATACTTAATCATATAAATACTTAATCATAGGGGTGGGCATCAAAATCCGTTTGTGAGTTGGAACTGTTTCTACATTTATAGGGACCAGGGATTCATTACATAACATGATGATTCATCAGTTTCCAACCGTGTCTCCTAGAAATTACATCTATATACAGTACTGTAGTACTAAATTGTTTCCCCAGTTACATTGTGTTGACAACACAATTGGGCTGTTCACATGTTTTCAAATGAATGAAGTGCTACATGTATGCTAATTTGTAAAATTGTACCAATTCATGAAAATTCTAACAAAAATAATACAAGCACAAACAGTACATATTACAAGTCAGCAGTGCAGTGTTGTTGTAATGAGATGAGCTACAGATCCAGTGTCTTTCGACAAACTCACTGCATAGAGGAAGAAGCTGTTTTTGAATCTGGTTGGGAGATTCTTAAAGCTGTGATACCGGCATCCACAAACAAGCTGAGGAAATAGTTTCTGAGCTGAGCTAATCAGTGAAATCACATTCTGCACTATTTGGTTAGAGTGAAAATTTGCACACAGAGCCTTCCATGATTGATATTCCCTGAGACAGAGAGCCTGGCCTGAGCCAGAGAAATTGTTGGGTAGATTCCCAGAAAAAAACAAACTAAAAAAAAACTTTTCAAATGACATCTTTGACCCCAAAGTTAACCAGTGTTCTGTTATGAGACTATATTTCACTTTACTTCATCAAAAGCAGATGGCAGCTTAGTTGTTTGTGTTTCCCATGAGCTACAGCTTATTATGAAATAGGTCAGAGCTGCCTTGCTTTGTGTAGGTATTGTGAAAGATTTTGCAAAAATTCCCAATCAGTACACATAAACTTGGTGTTGTTTCTTTGCAGTAATATCAGGCTTACAGCAATAAAAACACAACATCATGAAAACTGAGCTCAAATCTAAAAATCTCATGATAATAAACAGAACAAACCAAATACTTGTAATGTCGATCACTGGAACAGCATGTTATTATTCTGTAGTCAGTCAAGGCTCGGACAGATACTTCAGAGTCCAGGCAGCTCTTGTATCCGGTGGGCTAGCCGGCGGGTGTGCAGTTAGACACATTGTGTAGATAAATTCATAAATAATTCTCTCACAGAAGCTGCCTATTACAGCGGAGGGGCAGCATACGTAAGAGAATCTATTGATTTTAAAACTACGTCATGGAGGGCTGTGAATTTGTGAGGCGAAGTGAGAGTGGTTAACCATACTCTCGTTGGATTTCACTTTATCTTCGTCGTTCTTTCCTCCCTCTCTGCCTTCAAACTCGTTTTTCTTACATGGTCACTTCTTTTTCCTTTGCCTCTCATCTTCTGTCAGTTGTCTTGCTCCTTCTACCCATACTTTAAGACCAAAGCTGAATAAGTCTGCATCAATGGTCCTTTGACAGGGCTGTAATTCTGCATTCTGCCTTATCGTGACACTGAGCTGGGACACTGCTGAAATATTCAGGGTCCGTGGACAGCAAGTCTACCTCTTGGCTTAGCCTCAGGCTCCCCTGTTTCCTAAAAGTTGGATTTGGACCCCACTGAGAGTCATGGCAGCAGATGAAAATGTAACACAATAACAGAAAAGAAAGGGAGTGTTAATGGAGAATAATTACTTACAATGTAAATTCCAAAAGCTTTTATTCAATCCAAGTTCAAATATTCAAATTAAGCTGTACTGAATTAGAAATCATCATTAGGAGGGCATCTTCTGCACCAGTTTAATTATACTCATAAACATTTCACACACAAGTGGGTATGCGTATCCTATGTGCAAGTGTGTGTGCACATAGAATAGGATTTGGAAAGGGAGGCTGGATATCATAGCCTAAACACATTGCGACCGTGCCATACAATTTGACTTAGCTGTCACTGGAGCCGTCAACTGTGGAGACAATGAATGTCTTTCAGTATACTTTTCAAAAACACAGCTGGTTCAAATTTTTCTCTGTTCTTTGAGCTTTAAAGTATTGTACCCACTGAATTAAACCAGTGCTGATGGAAAGCAAAAGAGTTCAAAGACAAGGCATACTATATGATGACATGAAAGTAATTTGCTGAAAAAAAGACGATGTTGCTGTTGCAATAAATGCTGTGTAATCAGTGCTTGACTCCTGCAACGACTTGTTGTTCAAATGCATAAACAGCGCATGTTTATGTGACAAAGTAATGTAATCTTAGAGGTCAGTTTATCCAGAGATTTCAAATGCATCTCACTGTCTTTATTCAACTCAGCAGTTATGAGTAAGTGTGTGGAAAGTATATGTGGGGGAGGTCATAACCCCTGGTTTGGTTTGTCAAATGTGAATGTCCTTAATCTTTCTCTGGCTGTCCACTGATTGGGTCAATGACTTTAACCCCTTGACTGGGCCATCAACACTTCATTTCCCATTTTCTCAGTCAACAGTCAGTATTAATATCTTTTAACGGTGATAACGATCATACCATGATATTTTTGTGCCTGAACTGAATCTGTGAACAATGCTATAACAATTTATTAAGCTTTTCCACATCTCCAGAAGAAAATAGTTTTACAAACCAAATTATTGAGAGAAGATAAGAACAATGGACTTGATAATAATAATTAAAAACAATAATAATAATAATAATGATAATAATAATAATAATAGTTATATAATCAGGTGCAACCATGTGCCTTTTAGGTGATACTTTATTTGGAGTGAAATTGGGGACAGTTGAATAGAATGAAGCTGTTGTTGTTGTTTTTGGTAATACCTGTGCTTTTTCTACTACAAATCATATGTGTTTCAAATATAGAAAGACTGCTTAATGTTAATTTCAGGATGCCTTTTATTGTTGTTCTTTTTTTTTTTTAAAGAAATAGTGAGATAAACTGATGGTGGTGGCTCTGAGTCTCTCTATGTGATTGTAATTATCAGTCACAATCATTTGTCTTTTGCTCAGATCTCAGATGTTTCCCAACAAAAACTTAAAAGCACTTCGAAATATGCCTGATGCTTCGAAAACTTCAAGTGCATTTGGTAGTTGGCGGTACTTTTCACTGTTAAATAACCAGCTCTACAATCTCCATCTTCGATCCCAGTAATATGGGCAAAGAAATATCTTTTTGTGAGCTCTGTGCTGACTTTTACTGACCTTTTATTCCAGTCCATCTAATTAAACCCCATCCAATACATGCATATTATTTGACAAAACTGTATTTAAAGTGTGTTTGACTTCGGGATACATACCGACATTACTCCTGTCTCAGCCTGTCTTTCCTCCCCTTCCCTGCTCTCATCTTTATTTCATTCCTATTTTTCATCCCCATGTGTCATTCCCCTCCTGCTTCTCCTCCTCCTTCTCCTCTGTCTCTTTTAACTTCATCTTGTGAGTCAGGAAAGTATAATGAAGCAGCAGTCAGGCTTGGCCCTTTTGTGCCCCAACTGTCACAAAGTTACCCCTCATTTTTCTTCCCTCACTCCCAATCTGTTCCTCTGTTCCCTTTCTCTGAGTCCATTCTATAGACTTCCATTCTTTTTTTTTTCTTTTTTCTTTTCTTTTTTGTGACGGTTCAGTAAATTGTTCTTGTACTGTAGTCAGTTCAGTCTCAAGCCTTCAAATGTAATGGAAGTTTAAATGGGATAGAGGCAAAAGAAGAAGGAAGAAACAACCGTTACAAGTTTTAACCTTGAATGCATCATAGAAAAGCACAAAAGGTGATGGATGGGATGCATGCACGTGCACACATGAGCACATTTTTATGTTTGTGTGTGAGTTCTTCCTCCAAATTGGAACCTTTTATGCTGAAATGTTAATAAGGTGCCAAAATAATACAATTTAATAATACTCAAAGCAGTCAAAGACCAACTGTTAATTTCAAGCTCATCTAAACATATTACTGTACTGAATCACTAATTTTATTACCTGAGAGCATATTTTGTATGACCAAATGTTTTGCTTTGTGCCAAAGTATGTTCATTCAATCTTTAATAGCAATTAAACTCAACTTGAACCATTTGAATAAATATTGTGTTGCTTTAATTATTTTATTTGCCTCATATTATTTGTTATAGCAGTTGGTGGTGGTAAGGGAAAGAAATGTAGCGATGTGCTGGCAAATACAGGGAAGAAGACCAAAAGCTAGCAAACGTGATATAAACAATGCAAATAGTTGGCTTTGTAAAACAAAACTGGCTTTGTAAAAGTGAGATTAAATGCATTTAACACCTTGGACCTTTAGGATATACACTGTGCATTTTGTTGAGAACTGAATGTAACATAACTTTACAAAAAACCCATATCTTCCTCATACAGATTAAACATTGAATTCATGACCAATAAAATGCACCTTTTTGCTCTATTAACACAGTAGAATACACTCAATACACTCAGAGATATTTTGAAGCTACAGCCTCACGTGGTCTGGTGTTACCAGGAGCTTACAGTGTCTAATGTCAACAGATATTGCTTTGTAACTGACATTACTGACTCAGTTCACTGACTTTATGAATATTATCTACTTGTGCTACAGTTACACTACATCATAGTACTTGCCATTATCCTGTAATTGCTGTTCAGCAGCTGTTACATGTGGTGGCTTTAAATTGGTGAAAAAGTCATTACTTATAAGCCTTTTACCTTTATGTACTGAAAGTCCTGTTTCAGATTACATTCAGTAATCTGGGCAGGAAGGCAAAAGAGCTTGCCCTACCTTGTTACCACCTCTGGGGTGACCTTGAAAAAGCTCCAACTGATCCTGTGGAGCTGTTCATTGGTTAACAAATAATGAATATTGTCATGGCTAGCTGCCAGCATTTCTCGCAGAGAAATTATCCTGGCAAAAAATGTTTTAAACAATGGTAATTTTATTCACTTACTATTTGCAGGTCTGATACAAGCAACAACTACCACAGCTTGAAGTTGAAGCCAATGCAGAATTACCTTAAAGTGCAATACCAGCAATGGCAGCTAGATGCTCCAGCTGATTCCCATTCAAAAAGTATCAACTTCTCTCTAGAAATACAGTAAATCATTTTTTTCAATGCATCATTATGGTCTCAATCACTAAATTTGGACCTTCTAATAATTGTGCTGGTGGTCATTTTGGAAATTATTACTATTGTTTATTGTTAATAAGATTTGAAGACTTCTAGTAGCTTTGATGTCTGCTGTGTGGGCATTGATTGACATCTGTGATTGACAGTTGGCTCACCTGCTGTTTTCCCCAGCTCCAGGACTTGCACTGAGTTGGACTATTGTCGCAATATTTCACTAAGTTTAACATTACTTGATTATGATACCTGCCCTGTTAGCACAATTTAGCTAAAGTAGCTAACGTTAACCCAAGTGTGCACTGCTCAGTGTTCCCAGTAAGTTAGCATTAGCTTTGGTCCGAGGTAGCAGGGTCTGTTTCCAGACTGTGAAAGGAAACACTCCGCACCCCTTATTTGAAGGGCTTCAACCAGCTCCAATGCAAACCAACAGCTGACGTCACACCTTGCTACATCCATCTTTATATACAGTATATGGTCTGATACATGTTAGGAATGGTATGTCCAAAATGTTCTTAGAATCCACAGGATTTTGGTGGTTGAAGATGTGATGTGATTTTGTTTCTTCAAGTCAAATGTGTCCTCTTTCTGATAGAATGTTTAAAAAGATGGATGTTTACTGTGTCCAAAAGGCACCCATTCTCAGAAATAACTTTCATGTTAGAAAGTAAGTGCAGGACTCTGTGAGCTTTTTCTTGTAAATATGACAATCTGCATGCTGGGCTCGCACCTATCACAATAACAACTTATAGCTATGAATGACATCTGCTTGGCAATTGTATTATTTATATAGTGCTACAATTATTGTCTTTCTCATTCTTTCTCTCTGTCTCTCGCTATCTCTCCTTTTGCTCTCAGTGGGATTCCAGGAAAGAAGTGTGGAGTCATTAACTTAACTGCAGAAGAGCTCAGTAACTGCAGGGTCAGTACACACACACACACACACACACACACACACACACACACACACACACACACACACACACACACACACATCATAACTGTTGCTGGAATATTTTCATATTGTCTGCAGTTTTTATTTGCCCTGATGTTGTTGTTGTAATAGCTTGCAATCCTCACCCCACACAAACAGTACTGTAAATACACCCACACACAGCCGTACACATTTCCAAATATGCAGAAAATATCTAATGATGGGCCAATCTTTCAAAAAAAGATCATGAAATGTGACAAATGTATAAATGTCTTACAATGTAAATCACTTCATCTGGACCTCTGCCTGCAATTATATTTGTTCAGCATGGATAAATGCTCGATTTTGTGTTACCAAGACCTCTCCCCAGTCCCCGAAATGTGTTTAAAACTAATTGTCAAGATGGTTTTCTTGCTATGAACTAAGTGAGTTTCTCTTCCAATTTTGCCATTCCCTTGTCACAATAATATATTAATACCAACCAAGCAGTCAGATACTAACAGAATTCCCTCTGTGAGTGTGGACAAAAACGATGTCCCCGACTGGTAAAACACTAATTTTTGGGTCAGTGGTTAAGATTAGGTTAAGGGTTAGATTTAGGCAAGTAGTGGTTATGGGTAAGGTTAGTGTAAGTGTTAGTCTCCAGGAAATTAATATAAGTCTATGTAAATTATATGAACAGGCTTATCTTGGTTGTGCTTACCATCATTATTCTGGGAGGTTTTGCCCCTGACAAGATCCAAATGCTCCTCAGAAATTTTGATAAGTATGTTTTAGTGTGTGTGTGTGTGTGTGTGCGTGTGCAGGGTGACAAACTCCTATCTGCCAATGACAAGCTTAGGTTTCCCATGATGGCCTACTACTGGAAGCAATGGCTAAAAGGCCTCATTAAGGACAATCTATTCATTCATCCATCCATATATCCTCTCTTGTCCCAAGCATCTCAAAACAGAAGCAGCAATAGCACAGCTCCTCATTAATGCTGAAACCATGCCATACATATGTATGAAGCCATTCACTGTGCCTCTCTGACTATATTACAGACAGCCCATAATAAAATCAGTTTCTCTCACTAATAAAGTGTGTTATTTAAATGAAACACTGGATTGCAATCAGTGTAATCTATGTATGCATTGCTTATTAAGCTGATCTGACTGCCGGTGTCTGGGATTCAGATCCACATTTACATCACTGTTATGCATGAGTTTTTACTCTGCCAATTACTTTGCATTCAGAGGGAGTCTTGGTTTCCAAATTGTTGTGCCCAAGTCCCACAAAAACCTGCGCTCTCATCACAAGATATTAGAAAACAAGTTGCTGACTTAGAAACTAAATTGCATCTGAATGATTATATTGATGTTCAACTAAAATTGCCTGTCTTGTCTCTCAGGACATTGCTACCATGCAGTTGTGTGCCAACAAGCTGGACAAAAAAGACTTTTTTGGCAAGTCAGACCCCTTCCTGGTTTTCTACCGGAGTAACGAGGATGGAACGTGAGTCTGAGAGTTCAGAGAGGACTCAAATGTTCACCCATGTCTTTTACCTTTTTCCACCCACTGTTACTCCCATTGGACAGTAGCAATATGTAAAAACCTTATGGATTGTTAGAAGGGATGTTAACAAATACAAATACATTATTCAGATATGGATATATACTGCGCTCTGAATAAATGCAACAGATTTTATGTTCCACAGGTGTTCTTTTTACCAAATCCCCTGATATTTAAGCCAAGGACCTTGTTAACATGAACGCAGATGGAAACAATGAGCTGAAGTTAGGGACTGTCTCAAAAGTGCATGCAAAATGCCAAGAGAGCTTTTCACATTTCACACTATTTTGTCCAAGGTTTTCTCATTTTTTTCATTGACACTTAAGGGGTTCACAATTTTTCAAGTGTGTCTTAAAACAATAGTCAGGTGTCCATATGAACACTGTAAGAGGTTTTCCTCACTGTAATCATTCCTCCTGTTCATTCTGGCTATTAAAGATCCCCTTCAAATGTGCTTTCAATGTAAGTGATGGGGGCCAATGTCCAGGACTGTTGATTTTGGCCTTATCACTTGCACTGTGAATGCATTATGAAGGGATCTTCTAACAGTCAGGATCAACAGGAGGAATGATTACAGCAAGAAACATCTATTTCAATGTTCATTTGGGCACCTGACTATTGTTTTAAGACTGACTTGAAAAATTATGAACCCCTACTTTAAGACCAACTTTATTTTCTTCTGCACCTCCCTTCATTATTAACACAACCTCCAGTCTTCTTAGAAAACCATGAAATATGGATTTTCCTAATCATTAACAGCCACACAGCTTTTACTTAGACTCTGTTTACACTTATTTTTTATTTTTTAAATTAAATTTGGGTACATGGTTAAAATATTATGTGATAGATGTTATTTTGTATATTTCGTGGGCAGCTAAACTCATAAAGCTTCATTTTCAAAACAGTCCAGGTACAATGCACAGCAGAGTATACAACTGAACTGAAACCTTGGAAATAAGGTGTCTCCCTACCTTCAGAGCAGTCTGGCATTCCAACATTTAAGACATCCATAAACACCTTATGTTCCAATCCCTAAAGAACAATTTGTGCATCATAAAATGTAGCTAAGATCAGCATGTGTACATTCAAGGATTGCAGGGGATGGCTGTTGCTACAAGCCTTTTCTGGAACTTATCCACAAATGCCACCATCAGCTAATCACTGAACCCTCAGTAGATCCATTGGTGCTTCTCAACGGGAAGTTGCTGCAGCAGCTGTGGTCTCACTGGACAGTCCCTATGAGTGTAAGGTGGGATGTTTCTGAAAATCAGCTTGCAAACACTGTGCTGGATAAAGAAAAGTTTAGATAAGTATTTCATGAGCCTTTTGAGGATGAAAACTACATCAATGGAAATAATATCAAATTTCACAGTAGCTTTCACCTGATTTTCACTTGTATCCTATCCAAATCAACTTTGTGTATGATCTTTTTTCTGAATCAAGTGGCACCACTCATTGAGGCTTTTTTCAAACATTAAGATTTTTACTTCCTTCAACTGCTCTGCCTTGGAGAGATGTTTGTCGCAATAATACTTCATCTGCAATTCTCTCATATCTCCCAGATATACTTAAGCAGATATAAAAAGACAACAACCTGCAAAGCATTTTGTAACATTGCAGAGGAAGCTGAAGTGATGTGGGATTATCTTCACAGGTACAACGTGAGCAATATGAATGTGCTCTCCCTTTAGTGGCCTTATGTCTGTTATTTTGCTGGCAGGTTCACCATCTGCCACAAGACAGAGGTGATCAAGAACACACTGAACCCAGTGTGGCAGCCCTTCACCATCCCTGTTAGAGCTCTCTGCAACGGCGACTATGACAGGTCAGGAAACATTTTGCACAACTCTATTATATATTCAAATGTGTGAGGTACTGAGATATTTAATTACTGAATAAAGATGTAGATGAAACAGCATAGTAAAAACCATGGGCCATTGATGGGACTGATTTTCACTGCTGTTTACATAAGCTACGTACTCTATATCCCTGTGTGCTCATAAAGCCTGCATGATTTCCTCTGATTAGTACTATGAAAAGTTACTAATATGACTATGTTACATATGTATGGATAGGGAGGACACTTGAGAACCAATAGAGAACAGGCAGACTCTGTAAGTGGATGACATCACCTGTTGCTGGGGCGGTCAGAATAATGCCAGCAGTCGGTCATGGTGTCCCAGGGACCAGCACTGGTGTTATTGAGACTGACTCAGTTTTCACACAGCACTCGGTTATATATTCAAAATCAAGTTGAACTGTGCTGAGCAGATGTGATAGCCATTTGGTGCCACGTGCACAGTGCATACGGTAAAGCATACAGTGCCATTCTTGCAGTTCTTTCCTTGCAGTATTTGTCCTTGTAAGAGTACAAAACATGTGGTATTATACCCCAAAGTGTTTCATACCTTAAGGATTAAGCTGACATTATTCTAGATTTATCTGATTGTCAGCCAATCCCAAATCATTCCTACCAAAAGGTAAATCTTTTTAAATGGATTACAAATTCAGTTTTTAAAAGGGGCACAGCTGAGCACTGCAGTTTTTAGCAAACATTACACAAAAAGGAGTGAATAGTGCATTTGTTGGGGATTATTTACAGCTACGGATTACGCATTTGGTCTGTAGTACATTTGCATTTGGTGCTGTATTTACATTAATGTGTTTTTAATAGGTTGGACAACAATGGAGCTCTATGGCACAGAGGAATAATATATCAGGCTTTGGCAACAGAAACAACAGACACTAATAGCTACTTACAATGGAAAGTAGGATCATTTCATTGTTTTCCTCTTTTCATGTGATTTGTTGACAAGACAGAAATAAATTGTAAACGAAAACATGAAATAATGATTTATTATCATTATTATTAGTAGAAGTGCAGGTAGCATGAGTAGAACTATTAGTATTAGGAGGGTTGTCAACTTTGGGTACCTGGCTGAAGTGAGATTTTGATACCATGGGCTTAATCACTCACATGCACACTTAATCACGTGCACATATTTAGACTCAATTCACCATCAGGGTTTAAAACAGTATGCAGCTTACACATGTGGCAGGAGCCAGAGCTTAGGTCTAAGATTTAAAGATATAGCCTGACTACGCCACCCCTGGACTTCCAGCCAGGGAATTACTCAAAAAACCCATAGATGCCATAGATAGACATGAGTCTACAAATGGCATACTAGCCTTTACACACACACTGCACTTACACACTAGGGATGTGCAGAGAGCCCAGTATTTGCATTTGTATCTGTATTTGTTGAGGCAGCAAAATTATTTGTATTTGTATTCAAATAATAGTGGAAAGAGGCTTAAAAATCCTGTTTTTGTATTTATTACGCTATTAATTTTAGAAAATTAAAGTGTTACAATTAGTGTTCATGAATAAACTACCTTACGAAGGAGGTTCCCACACCAGGTCTCGAATTGGAGTCTCCCAGATCATAGACGACTGCGTTGACTACTAAGCTAAAACTTTACTCATGGACTCATTGCAGTCAGACCTCTGATTATTTATACACCCATAACACAGAGACATCACACCATGTAACATGTAGTAGAACTTCAAAGGTGATTCTTGCTTTACATTTCTCATTTATTGCCTATTTTTTACAACCTAACTTTGTGGAAAGGAGATGGGGAATAACAGGTTATGGAGAGTCCCTTGGGACTTACCCCTGATGATTAACATGTTTTTTTTTTCTTCTCAAAAACAAATAATTTTTAAAATACTTGTATCAAACAAATATTCTTATAAAACCCACTATTTGTGCTTTGCCGATTAATGTTTTTGTATTCGAGCACACCCCTATTACACACATCCCGATGCAACACGTCACGCTAAATCTTCATTCATTATCTCCATTATAAATTGCATGCAAAACCATTACAGGGTATGTCTAAAAATTCATTATACACATATACGAAAAAAGGCAAGTAGCCATGTTGCAGCAGCCATTTCACCAGCTGAATGATCACAGAGTGCCAGGTGAGGTGATGTGAAGGTATAGGGAATATAAGGTATTGAGACAATGAATTGCAATGCGTAGGGTATAAGAAACAATGGTTCTTTTGTTGTTGCTGTTTTCAGAAACAGAAACTAAAGGAACGAAAACAGAATATTGATTTGATTTTCGCTTCAAAATCCACAAACGAAAAGGCATTTTTCATCTTCCCGGTCAGAAATGGCAGATACAACATTTATGAAGGACTTGATTGTTCTTTGTAAAATTAAAAAATAAAATAAAATAAAATTGTTAACAAATGTATGAACCGTAGCACTCAGGAATACAAAGGTGTACTTGTTCCACACAGGAAGGTGGATTAGTAAAATGGTCTTTGAATATATTTTCTATCAATAATTCAGTGTAGTTACTTCTGTTATTACTGAAATAAACAGCTTCTCTCTCTCTCTCTCAACACCTTTGTGGTGCACTTACTTTTCAACTGTTTTGTTATTCTTATTATTCATATTCTATAAGAATAATGATGAATAAAATCGAAAACAAGTGTTTTATAAATGTTGTAACTGCCATTTCTGACCATGAAAACTATATATGTTTTTCATGTTGGTGCCCTCCAGCATGGCAAATTGATTATCATTTCTACCAGGGCATTTGTAGCAGCATGGTTCAATCTGATTACCTTTGATGCACATAACGGACGACAGCGTCCCACCTAGTGCAAGTCTTTATTTAACAAGCACCCTGGGTTCATTAATTAATTAATCCGTGATTGATAGCTGTTCATGCCAGGTTAGTTGGAGTGTGGCTGGCTTGTTTGAATGCCGTCTGGGCTCCTGGCTGTGAACTTGAGCAGTTGTCCAACACAGAGATAAGCATAAGTCAGAGAGTAATTTAAGATGCAGTTCTATGGAAACACCTTAATGAAACACTGTTTTCGAATGCCAGAAAGACTTTGACCATACGTTCACCTGTTCATCTCTGTTGCTTTTGCAGTGTTTTGGAGTGAGAAATGTTTGGGCAGTGTGAGAGCTTGAGACTGAAGGTGAAAGCACGTGTCACATGCCAGAAGCGTGAAAGTTAGATAGTGTGGGGTTTTATGAATCTACTTCTTGAATGTAAATTACAGAAAGAATTGGAGTTCCTGGTAACGTTTCGTCAGAGTCTGAGCTGAACAAACACGGCCGATACATACGTTGCTAGCTAGCTTAGCAGTACAGTTGGTATATTGGCTATGTAGGGCTAATAAACAGACTGCAGTCAAACTCGTGTGAATAAAGCAATACAAAAAATCACTTTACTTTCAGTCTGAACCCACATCAACCACTGGACACAACCAAATCTTGTGACATTTGTCACTTTTCACTGTGGATGTGTCAATGCTTATTAGCTAGCAAAGTACCTTACTCGTTAGCAAACATTGTAATAAGCAACTTACAACGTTCTCCAACAACTGTGACTTTGTGCTAGCTGTATTTTGGTTTTTTTTGTTCTTCCTTCATAGACATTTATCCACTGCAGGTAAAGATTAAACTGCCTCACCAACCACTGCATTAGTTTTTCGTTGTCAGTTGTTTAGCAAACCATTGGTCAGACTTCAGGCAAATTTAGCAATTTCAAAGCTGTCCTTTTTCATGTTGGTGGTCAGTTTCGCTTTGCCATGCTGACTAAAAATAGAAATAAATAGCTAACTAAATAGAAAATGAACAATTAAAAAACATGTAGCATTTAACACAGCACAACAACATACACTATATCTGGCCCTTTGCATATGGCTGGAAGTACGTATATAATCCAAAACAAAAAGTTTTATTCATTTTTCTCTTCTAGATGTGAAAATGATAATGTTCACTTGCTGGAAACTACTCTTGAGCATATATGGGCCTTGTGATTCAGAGTTCCCATAACGACCTGTTCCTACTGCGCCAATAATCCTCTTCAGCATGACACTATTGAATCAGTGAATTGCTCTGTTGCTAGTGTGATGGAGTAAAAAGAGTTTTTTTCTAATTAAATGGAACTTCAGGTTCTCATTTTATTGACTGGGGACTATCTGGTAAATAGCAGATCTTCAGAAATATTCTCTGTCTATTTCAGGACTGTGAAGGTAGATGTGTATGACTGGGATCGAGATGGAAGGTAAAAGCATCCATGGATAACCACTCACTACAACCTCTATAATTCACATTGATGTCTCTTAAATGTCAGAAGGAAATGAAATGCCTTATGTATATTATGTGGGTGAAAATTTGAAGAGTGTGCCACAATATTTCTTATGCAGCAAGGGGAGAGATCAGGTAGAGACTGACAGAAACAAAGGTAGAGAAATAGATGTGAATAGAGGCAAAGATATAACAATTTAACGCAGATTATAAAATTTGTGTGCATGCTTGCCTGTCTGTGTGGGTGTTGTTTGTCTGCAGCCATGACTTCATTGGCGAGTTCACCACCAGCTACAGAGAGCTGTCTCGGGGGCAGAACCAGTTCAATGTCTATGAGGTGAGACACAACATGCAGGTGGTTTGTTTTCATCGTTTTTTTTCATATGAGGACCTAGCAACTGCAATTTAAGTGATTTTGATATTTTTACTTGAGCTGGCTTGCTCTCTTGCTGTCTATATATGATAATAACAGGTCCCTTCAGTCCTGTAGGCTGCTGTTCAGTTTTCACAATTTTGTTGCTATTTTGTTATTTATGTATTTTGTTGTTTTGACACAGGATAAATTGAAATGTTGAATTAGACTGAATGAAATAGAAGACTAATATAAGACAAACCTGAGTCTTTCCAGGTCAAATGCTGAAAACTGGCCTATTTGAATGGAAGTCAGCTTAACTAAAATTTTGAATCTCCTCACTTTTCATGTAAGGAAATATAAACTATAATAATAATGTAGCTATTGTGCATACTTTTCAGTTTTTAAGAGGATAAAACCACTTTTGGATATACTCATGGAAACAGTTTTTTAGCATTAACCCTTTGGGTTGTCATTCACCATGGCAGCGGGAAGTCATGGTAGCTATGACATCTGACAGTCAGAGTTGCTAAAACACACACAGTCAACATCTGAGGTGCCCTACTGACTGAGAGTGTCACATTTTTCCCCCTTTTCCAAGAAGCTGACATAGCTTTGGCTACCAACAGTTTTGGGTTATTTAAGCCTTGAATTTGTATTCAACACAGAAAGTGGAAGCTTTCAAGTTAAGCTAACTAGCTTTCACCTAGAGCCTAGCTTGGCAATGACAGCACTGATTCCCACCAGACCTTAGTCTTCGTTCATGTTATTTAAAGGATTGCACCAATCAAATTACAGTACCGAAAGTGTCAGTCAGAACCAAAAATCTGCAGTCATTGCATAAAAATATGTAATACTGACATTTCTTAATTTTGATATTGACATTTGATATTTTTATCAAATGAATACACAAGTCAAAAAAAATCATTTTTATTTCAGTATTTTTAAAGCTGCACTTTTATATTTTACAAGAAACTGTTCAAATAACATGTTATGACAAAGTCTTTATTGTTATTTAATACACTTTTTTGATCCCCCATTTATTGTTGCCACTACAAAAAAACTTTTGCTGGCAACGTACAGAAACAAAGAAATATTTGAATATCTGCTGTATAATGTGGAGCTTTCAGTGCAAAAATATAATATCATACTATAGAAAGTAAGAATATAATATAATATATTATGAGTAAATTTACTGACAAGAACTAATTTGTTGTGCTGAAAAAAATTGCCAAACACACATATCAACCATTATTACCACTATTTAACTTCTGAAAAGTTTATTTCATTAATGCCCTAAACTTGTTACAGCAGCTTGCTCCAAGGAAAATAAATTTATAATACTACTGCAGAATGATGAATAAAGAAATCATAAACTCAATAATCATCTGTTCTGAAAGAGAAGAGAAAGTTTATTTGCAATGAGAATGTATGGGCGAATGGATGGATGGATATATGGATGGTTTAATGAATGGATTCAAGATTCAAAACTTAATTTGCCATTTGCTCAGGCACAGGTGCACAAGGGAATTGGAAGTCTTGTGTAGATCTCTCAGTCGAGTAATAAAAAATACAATAAAGATATGCACATAATAATAAATAAAAATAAAAATAGTTTGATATAAGAATAGTTTAATCTCCACACCTCAAAGTCCATTTTTATCTTCTCTGCTCTCAAAATACACACAGTTAAATATAATATCAGTTTCAATTCATGGGCTGCCAGTATTATCAGGAATCTGTTGAATTATTCATACTCATTATTAAACATCATTCCAGGGTATGAAGTGGTTTTACAAGTAGCCTCTCAATCACTAACTTACTTTTTCCCATCATTGGCAGGTTTTAAATCCCAAGAAGAAAGGCAAAAAGAAGAAATACATCAATTCTGGGACTGTGAGTACATCCACCTCTCCCATATCTGGCTGTCTTTTCTGCTGTATTGGTATTTTATGTTATCTTATATATTTATATAGATATCATCACCTCTTACATCTGCCTCTCTCTCACTGGCTCTCTTGCTGTCTGGCCACCTGTTTGTCTCTTTGCCTTCCTGTCTACCTGGCCCTGGTCCCTTTTCCACCCCCCTTCTCTGTTTATCACTTTGTATGTGTGTGTGTGTGTGTGTGTGTGTGTGTGTGTGTGTGTGTGTGTGTGTGTGTGTGTGTGTGTGCTAGGTAACTCTGCTGTCCTTCAAAGTGGAGTCCGAGTACACCTTTGTGGATTTCATCCGAGGAGGGTGAGTGGAATAATAATTAGCCTGCAGCACAGTGAGTGTCAGTAGCGACCATTTTGGTTGTTTGTGTCTTTGTGTGTATATGTGTGTGTGTGTGTGTGAAGTTATCTGAAGATACTAGATTGAATTTCCCCGAAAGCTCTTTTGTGAGCATCACACTGAAAGTTTGAGGGAAGTTTGCATTGGAAAATCTAATTCCTAATTTATTCAGTTCATTCACATTTTAATTACTGGTTGCATTTGTTTTACCAAATTAGACCTTCAAGATGGTGAAGGTAATATCATCCCGCCATACTAATTAGCCAGTGAACCAGTAAACTGATTAAATTGCTGTTCATTGTGTTGGTGTGTGTGTCTTGGGAGATACAGAGTGTATGATGCATACTGAAGTGTGTGATGCTCTTTGTTGTTTCTTCCTTTCTCCTCTTTATTTCGCATTTCCTATGCAACAGAACACAGCTGAACTTCACAGTGGCTATAGACTTTACAGCATCCAATGGTAAGTCGCTTACTGACATGAAGCTAGAGCTAGGAGATGGTTAACTTAGCATAAAGACCGGAGGCAGGACGAAACAGCTAGCCTGGCTCTGTTCAAAGCTTAAAGAGCCTAGCAGGTGTAAAGCTAACTTATTAACATGTTATATCCAGTGCTTAATTTGTCAATCAGGAGGCCCAGAACACAGACGAGGTGCTGTTCCAGCGGATCAGGGGGGAAAGAAAAAGTCACAGAACGCATAAAAAAATCCACAGTGCCTTGAGCACATTGGACAACGCCTAGGTGCTAGCTGTTAAAACGAAACAAAACTGTCATCACAAAGAAAGAAATGTGTAACGCAGCTAGCCTATATTATCATACGCCAAAATATTTAGACACAAAAAAGGATTAAAGCACTTGCCAGCATACAATGCATCTACTGATATCATCATCATCATCATACTCATCATTCTTCACCCTCCTAATCAATCATCAACACTACACAGCAGAGAAGAGTAATAAAAAACATATTTAACTTTTTGTTTATTTGTCCAAAACAGCCCACGAGAAGAAATTCAACAAAGTTGATTGTCTTTTTGTCATTTTACCAGACAGTTCCCTCCTTGTTGTTAAGAGTAACCTAATTCAAATGGCAGTAACATTAGCTCACATTCACAAAACTCACATGCTTCAGACGTCACTGTGTGACCTGAGTGACTGACATCTCTCTCTTTTTTAAAAAAATCAGATTTAAAATGCATCCAAAATAGGAAATAAAAGAATGACAGAACAGATAGCATTAAATAATACACAAAATGTATTTACAGATTTTGATAGTGACAAAGGAGGTGCTGGATCCAATCAAATAGGTGCCAGTCCTAGTCGGTCCCAATCTAGGAAGTCTCAGATCCTGTTCCAGCAGGATCTGGCACAAATCAAGCCCTGGTTATGTCATTTGTTTAACCCATACAAATCCTGCGGAGTAAAAATAAGACGTTTTTTATTGGGGGTTACATGGTTGATTCTTTTTTGATCAAACACAGTGATCTTCTTATCTTATCTTATCTCCCCATGAGGTTGCCAGGCAACCAGCGGAGACAATCAAAATAGAACGTGTTAATAATTTAACTTTAGAGGTGCTGATTGGTGCAGGTTGTTTTTTTGTTTGTTAGTTTTTTACCTTTGCACAAAGCCAGGCTAGCTGTTTCCCTCCGCTCCCAGTCTTTATGCTAAGCTAAGTGTCTTCTGGCTCTATCTCCATATTTACTGTACTGTACAGACATAAGATCAAATCTTCTCATGTAACTCTTGGCAAGAAAGCAAAGAAAAATGAATTTCCTAATATGTCAAACTATTCCTTTCAATTGAATGTTTTGTTTCCAATAAAAATGATTAGTTCCAATGTCACTGAAGGAAGCAATTCTGTTCAATATTGTTGCGATGTTGGAGTCATACATTAAGAAACACAACCAGCTTTTGTTGCTCAAGAGATGAGGACCTCCAACATGACAGCCAGAGCGTGATTCCAAAACTGTTTGTTGCTATCTGACCTCTTTTTGGTACACCTGCTACAAGATATCACACTGCACCTTCACTCCACTTTGCTAGTGAGCAAAGATGTACTTATAACTCTAAAACGATTAAACGATTAAAATGCCACAACCTAAGTTTTATGTTTTCATACACTACAGACAGGAAGGAGTTTATTATTAAATTATAACAATTCAATGTCAAAGGCATTTGCCTCTTTTCATCTCTGTAATGTAACATGACTTTCCTTCATTTTTCATGGCAGATGCACTTTTGCTTGTGATGGTGGGCACACCGCTGTCTTGAATAGATTGTTACATTTAGCCTCTTATTTTCACATAGTGGAAAGTTCAACCAACCGTGGAAGGTGCACAGGGTGTGGTGAATGTGTTTGGTATTTTCATGGCCAGAGGCGCGTGGTGCACCTGCGGCGCATTTGGAAGTGAGATGGGATTAGGAGGAATACATTATCAGTAGGTGTGTTAGGAGCAGGCATCTATCCTGTCTAATCAAATCATCCTCCTCCTTTCATCCCATTTAAAAGCATAGCACTTGTTTCATAATGGAAGAGAGAGTCCAGACCTGCACAGCCCAGGGGAAGAAGTCAGAGTTGGAATTCATGTTCACATGTGTGCAATAATTTCACCACTTAAAATATTGAGGCAACTGTGTAATACATTTACATAATTTCATAAACTGATAACTCACCATAATAATCCTGTTTATAAATTGTTTCTTTGATTTTCCAGAGATAGAAAAAAGTATCTCATTTGATTATTCTTACCTTAGTTCATCAGACCCAAAGCCTGTCTCTGTTACATTTAAAATGTTAAATGCTACTTTTGGGAAACCTGTTGGAAAGAAGGAGACGTATTTTGTTGGCATCAATCATCCTCTGTTTTCCACTTGTGCGCACTGTTGCTTGTATTTTGCAGGTGAAAAACTGGCAGAGAGAAGGAAGGAGACATATCATCCTTCACTTCATTGTATTGTGTGTGTGTCTTCCTCCAAGGTAACCCATCTCAGCCCACCTCTCTCCACTATATGAGTCCCTACCAGATGAATGCATATGCCATGGCCTTGAAAGCAGTGGGTGAGATTATCCAGGACTACGACAGTGACAAGCTCTTCCCTGCCTACGGCTTTGGAGCTAAGCTGCCCCCTGATGGCAAAATCTCCCACGCATTCCCACTGGTAAGACACACAAACATATGGAGTCACACACACACACACGCACCTACAGTTCACCCATAGCAGGGTGCTTGGACCAGGAGTTGTCGCTGCGACAACAGCTGGTTGCACAAGTTGAGAAGCCGGCTCATCTGCCTGCCAGCAGGAATCTCCCAGCACCCCCTCCACTTCCTCCTTGCGTCCTCCTGAGGGATGAGTGCAAACAGTCAGAAAACACTGGATGCAAAACTGTAGTCAAGCTAACTCTGTCCTAGTGTTATAAAATTGGTATTACATTTGTATCATTTTATCCATCCATTTGGGTTAAATGTAACCACCTTTTACAATGCAGACAGCTTAACCCTCTACTTGTCCTAAGGGTAATAAATTTCAGTTCAGTTAGAGTTCAACAGCAGAGAAACCCGCTGAATACTTATGTTTCAGCATGAAACCTGATGACTTGTCTTCAGAAACCACTAAGAAAACTGCCTGTTTCTTTAATATCTATTACAAAAGCTGTACACCAGAGTATGAAGATTGGACCTCATGTAAAAACCACTAAAACAAAAAGATCCGTTATTAAGCACCTTGTACGAGTGGTTTAAGAATTTGGAATTTGTGGCATTCACCAATTTTCGGTACAAACAAAATTCAGAAGGATACCTAGTATGAGTCATGAAGTATCTCTCACATACATACACACTAAGATAGTTTGCCTTTCTTCACAGAGATAAAAAAAAAAAACAACACTCATTTCACCAGAAATAATAATGCTGTAATCTGATTTTTTTTAGTTTAAATATGATACAGAAATGAACTAAGATAAAATATATAACTCTACTACTATATAAGACAAGCTTTGTACAGTGGAGCAGAGCAGGTGGACCCAAATGCAGGACGCAGCAGCCTGAATGAACTCAAGAATATCTCTTTTTAATAAAGACATAACAAAACAGAATAGGTAGAGCAGAACAGAATAAACAGAGCAAACTGAACAAACTGATCAAAGGATCCAACAAAACTGAACTGAAACACAGGACTAAAATACTAACTAAACTATGAGGTGCAGGTGGGGAGATGGGCAGAGAAACTCAAGTGAGGGGAATGAGGAGATGAAACAGGAGAATGGGAAAGAAGCTGATAGACTGGGGAAAACACTGGGAAAAGGGCAGGACTAACGAGGCTGATGCAGGGCAGGTGTGGAGGAAAAGGCAGAACAGACACAGGAAGAAAAACCCAGAGCGGCAGAAAACCAAGAAACCAGAAAACACAATCCTCTTAATAATCAACCGGCAAACATAAATACGTCTAAGAATATACATGAATATAACCTAAATAAAAAGGTACACTATAACCTGCAAACTCTCTTATTTACAATTTAATGATGCAGTTCAAACATAGCACACAGAGGCTGTAAATGCAAATTACTCAAACCTACAGGAACAAATGTTAAACTCCTAGTCACATTACACCACTAGTGTGAAAGCAAACTCCAATGTCCTGTACAAGGGCCTTCTCCCACTCAGTCCAGTGTAACAAGCAGGGAAAGAGTCTGAGGGAATTTGCTGGACTGGTGGACAATTACAACAAAGGAATATAGAGCCAGACTGGGACAGAACCATGACAAGCTTAATGAAAAAATAATATTCTGTTCATTATAGACTATCATCATCATGGTTTGTCAGTTCTTTTTGTGTAATCACCTGCTGTAGGCTATAATATTCCCTCCTCTAATATGTGTGTGTCTGTCAAATCTCTCTCATAATAGTCATGGGCCGCTTTTCTTTAGAAAGATGTTTATTAGCGTCTAACTTCATGTCAAACCATTACATCTTTATTTCTGTCAAAGTATGTTGCTGTTCCTCTGACACATGTTGTTGGCAGTTGATATTTTCCAATTGTCCAATTCTGTCAGCTCCTTTAATACGACTACTGACACTGATAAATTTTGGAATTTACTCATTTACTCGCCTGATGTCACCAATTGGTCGGTGTGCACACAGTGTGTGTAATAGTGTATGGGTGCAGGACAAAAAGTAGCAACAAAGGAAAAAGAGGGGCTGATGAAGACCTTGCAGGTCGAAAAGTTGCATTTATAAAAAAATTTAAAACCTGGGAGCTTGTAAATTTCAGTGTGTGGACAGCCTCTCTTTTTCCAAGTGACCAGCATTGCCATAGAGACCCAAACTCCAACAAGTGGAAATAACAATATACCCAGAAAATGTCATAAGATATTGCTCCTACTTTAGGTCGACTTTGAGTTATTTTTTACAGTTTTTTACACCATATATCACATGGTGTGTCAGATAATGGTAAATTGAATACATTAGATAAAATATTATAACCACATTTAATGCATCCATATCAACAACAGACTGAACTGGAAGACCGACACCGAAGTTGTATATAAGAAGCAGGTAAGCAGACTATTTCCTACGGAAACTGAGATCCTTCAACGTGTGCAGCAAGATTTTGGAAATCTTCTACCAGTCTGTTGTGGCAAGTTCACTGTACTTTGCTGTAGACTTAATAAACTGATTGAGAAAGCCAGATCTGTAATTGGCTGCAAACCAGACACCACTGAAGTTGTGGTGGAGAGGAGGACACTGAACAAACTTGTTATCCATTGTGGATAATCCTTACCACTCTCTCCACCACCTACTGGAGCACTTTCTCTAACAGACTGGTTCAGCTTTGCTGTCACAAGGACCGATACAGGAAATCTTTCCTGCCCAAAGCAATAACTCTCTACAACACTTCACTTCTGTCTAACGGAGAATCCTCAGAACTCTCAGCTTTATAATTTCTGTCTCAACCAAACTCCACAGTTTTGCTCCTTCAGTAACTTTGCTCATGGTGAATTTGCACATCTTTATATTCCTACTCTCATTGCATTTTTTAAATTTCAACAACTTTGCACATTTGTCAAATGTATATAGTATGTTATCCTATGTTTATATGTTATATTTTATTATATTTATAGTGTATGCTATGCTATAGTCTATGCTAATCTATTTCTTGGATTTCCTAATAATTGCAGTGCCATGTTAATCATACTGTTTGTTAACTGGACATGTGAATGTACTCTGTGTTCTTCATCAGTGCGTTGTGTGCTGTCTGTTGCAGGGTGGTGACAATGATAATCCAAACTGTGTGGGTATAGAGGGGGTTCTGGAGGCCTATTTCCAGAGCCTGAGGACAGTGCAGCTATATGGACCAACCAACTTTGCACCTGTTATCAACAAAGTGGCACAGTGAGTTTGAGAACATGTGTGTCTTAGAGTTATAAGGTTCAGTTATGTGTTTTAGATTGCAGAAAACATTTTGTTTTCTTTCACCCACATGATTTTTTTTTGTCCTTATTATATTTATAGGCCTTGATCAAAGCTTATTAGTGACATGACTCACGTGTAGCTTCTTCACCAGATTAGAGATTCAGTTGTATTTATGTAATATTTACAGTGGGGGGGAAGCCAACATGTGCAGGATTAAGGAGGTTGCAGCCTTCCATCAGCTAAGAATCAGTTTTTTTCTTCCTCAAAGTGTGGCATCAGAAATCAATATTTAAGGCAACATTTAAAGACTAAATCTAAGATGCACAGACCTCCTCTTTAGAAACATCTGGTATCAATGATTGCTTGCTGCTGACAGTTCCTTGTATGGTTTTGAAAATCTTAAAACATATCTGAAGAAGAGTTATCAAGAGAATTTTTTTAATTCCTAAAATTCAATTTCTGAGTTTTTGAAGTGAGGTGAAAAGGTAATGATTAGAAAAAACAAATAGGAACCATAACCAGGCTCTGATACTCCTCTCCATCCTCTTCCTATATCGACATTTAGCATTGATCTTCTTGTCTTTCTTTGCATCTTACAGTTATGTGAAGTACTTCAATGTTTTTTTCCATTTTTTTGTTGTGAAAAACATGAATTGACCTTATTGTTAAACCAGAATAGTGTTGGAGATCTTAGCCTACATGCCATTGCACTGAATTATCAGTTTTTTTTTATCTCACCCTGTGTTTGACACCAATGTGTCGAGCTGTAAGAGGCTTTCACCCACTGAAAACGCACACACATAAAGACAGAAGTGCTGTCACACACACACACACACACACACACACACACACTAGTCTGTGTCCTAACTCCTAACATTTGGCTAAAAACACATCTATGTGCACTCATATATAGATACACCCACACAGACACACACGTACAGATCAATGTCTTGTTCAGCCAGGTGGAACAGCTGAGTCGCGGGTATTAGATTCTATCTCATTGGAATAAATACACACACAGCAGGTGAAGGGCACACACAAACACACACGCAGAAACACACACACACTTGCGTGTTGAAACACTCATCTGGCATCATATCAAGCCAGCGCTGATATTTGGCAATGTGGATATTTTCATTTGTTTTTCTCATCAAATCCCATGTTGGAAAGGGAATGAAGAGTGGTGGAAAAACAAGACACAAGGTCACATTATGTTCTTCGTGCAGGGTTTTTTTTTTTTTTTTTTTTTGGTGCTTTTTATTTTTGGGGGTCTCTCTGTTGCTCGAGGTTGTACTTTTAGGTGGTAAACAACTCACTGGTCTGGTGTGGGGGTCAGTATTCCAAAAAATAGTGGTGTGTGGGGATGTATCAGATCCATTTTAATACAGTTTTTCTTGGTTGCATGAAGTCCAAATGTATTTTTATCCCAGATACACCAGAGTTAAAGGTGCAGTGTGTAGAATTTAGTGGCATCTAGTGGAACGGACTTGGCAGAAATGGAATATAATATTCATAAGTATGTTTTTGTTACCTTAGAATGAGCATATTGTCAGTGGTGCTGCGGTAAAAAAAAAAAAAAATCACACTGTTGTACTGTAAAAGCTTGATTCAAGTCCTGAGCTACAGTAGACAATAGAATGACCGTATGTTTGAGACCAACAGGCAGGTGTGTTGTGTGTTTCCCTTAGTAGTGTGTTATTCAGGTACACGGGCAAAATTTTAGCCCTAACCTGGGTATTTTGTGTGTGTGTGTGTGTGTGTGTGTGTGTGTGTGTGTGTGTGTGCGTTCCCCAGCTGTGCAGCAGAGATTACAGATGGCTCTCAGTACTTTGTCCTGTTGATGATCACAGATGGAGTGATATCTGACATGGTCCAGACCAAAGAGGCTGTGGTCAATGTGAGTAAACAGACACATGCATGTGTAAACACAAACATAGAGACTGATGGATGGCAGTACTTTCCCCCTTAGTTACTCCTGCTACTGATTTCTGCTCAAGATTCATGTCAAGGAGAGGAAAAGACCATTTTCTTATTATTGTGACTGATCTCACTTCTTTGGAGAGGTCAATACTCATTTCAATAATCTGCAAAATGAATGTTTGAGAGGTGTCTGATCCAATTAACTTGGCTCTCAGTGATTTCTCTCTGGGCAGGCAGTGTAGAATATTAAAAGCAAATTGGCTCTTTTCCCCCTTAATTCCCTTACATGTGGAATGTATTTAAAAAAAAAAACTTTAGGGAAGCCTCAGATATTTTCGAGTCTTCTTTGTTGAGTATCTTTCAGATGTACAACTTTTCTCTGCGTCAAGGAGAGTTAAGGTTTGGAAATTGCATGTGATGTTAATGACTTGACCCCCCCATTAACCCTGGACTGTAAGTGAAGAATATTGAGTAAGATTAATAGCCTAAAATTAATATCAGTTTTGAATCATTTTGAGAGACAAAATGCTCACAACGCCAACTTAATTTAACTCTCTTGACAGCTCTGTTGTTCATCCGAAGCTTATAAATGTCTCGATGCCTTCTGAAGATTGAACGTGTCAACTGAACTGAATGTTCATTCATGTCTTTCCATCTGTCTCCTGTACAGGCAGCATCACTCCCACTGTCCATAATCATCGTAGGTGTTGGGCCTGCTGAGTTTGATGGTGAGTATTCCATTTTAGTTATAGGTCTATTTTTTTTAATTCAACATGAGTAAACAAATAAAAGAAATAGTTCTTTTTTAAGAAAAGAAATATATAACCTAAAAAGGACAAGGAGACAAGTAGCAACATTAACTTTCATCATGAGTTATGTTTGTGTCCACCTGGAGAATGTACATTTAAAGCTATAATATGTAACTATTCTGCATAAAAATGTCTAAAAACAACCAGACCTATGTTATATATTTTGTTGAGTTGTGTACTTACATTATCCCAGATATTTCCAACAATTTTCAAACCCAGAGAAATCAGTCATTTTAATCAAAGTAACAGTCCGTTTCATTTGGTCGACTGTCAATGGCGTCATACCCCCTCTACCAAAGAGTATATGTGCACAAGATGCATGTGTCGGCGTTGTGTTTGTCCGCTACAAATGCATCTACCAAAGAGTGTACACCTTCAAGATATTACATCAACATTGTGGCTGTTTGCCACAATGGCATCTACCAAAGAGTATACACATACAAGATGATACATTGGCGTTGTGGTTGTTCAACAGAAACTTAGTTGTAAATTGACTTTTATTCAGTTTTAAGCCACATTTTTATGATAAAATTTTTAGATCTTGGTCGTTTTTAACTATATCTTTTAACAGGATTTTAGTCATTGGAAGTTATCAGAGAAACAAGCTGGGCAAATGTTGTCAGCAGCTCAGCTAGCAGCCCCTCCAGGAAGTCCAGTGCTCACCAAAGATCGTCAGAGAAACATTGATTTTTTTATGTGAAACAGCTTTATTCAGTATTTTTACCAGTTTTAATCCCCCTGTACGTTTGTTTCTGGAGAGGAAGAAACCTTTGCAGATAATTCGGCTCCTGGTAGAAACCTGCTGAAAGTCTGTATCTTAAGTTATCAGAGAAACAAGCCGAGCAAACATTAGCATTAGCTCAGCTAACAGCCCCTACCGGACGTCCGGTGCCAGCTGAACAGCGTCAGAGAAACATTGATTTTTTACGTGAAACTGTTTTATTCAGTGTTTTCACCTGTTTTAATCACTGGGTCTGTTTGTTCTGGAGAGGGGGAGACCACTGCGGATAATTTGGCCCCCGGTTAAAACATCCTGATCGATTAACACTGAAGTAATCCTAACATGAAGAAGCTGGTTGTAATAATGAAGACAACACCTCCCATGATCCCACACTACTTCACACTCTGTCTTTTTGTTATTGTTTTGATTGAGAGACCCCTAGCAGCTGAAATTACAAAGTGGGCGTTTAACATGAATCAAAACTGTAAAGTTGCTGTCTGTAAAATCAAAACAATGAGCTGAAAGGTGCTAAAAGGCTCCATAGAGCTGTAGGGAACTGCTGAGTCAGGTGATCAACTGTTTGCTAAGCCTCGCCCCTTAGTTACTGTTGCTACACCAAGTTTTCAATTCTTGCACAGCAGGTATGCTGTTTACAATAATAACAGTGGTACATTTATGACAAAATTCCTAGTAATTCTCGAAACAAGGGGTTTTTCCATCTGAAATGACAACTGTTGCTGGCAGATTTTATCAGTTG
Organism: Thunnus albacares; assembly: GCF_914725855.1. Taxonomy (NCBI): domain Eukaryota; kingdom Metazoa; phylum Chordata; class Actinopteri; order Scombriformes; family Scombridae; genus Thunnus; species Thunnus albacares. Next base: position 8,011,051 of record NC_058110.1, on the reverse strand, counting down.
TATCTAGCTAATTAAGCTGATGTTAGCGCCATGAGTTGGTTGAAAATGCCTTTATTGAAGAAGGCCGCAGAAAGCCACAGTGAAATTAAACAGTGAAATGTCCTGGCCGAGATGGGCACCAGGATGGATATACACAAAATCAGAATTAAATTTAAAATCATGGATAATATTTCTCATACAGTCATGTAAAAGATTTCATCCTAAAAACTAAATGAACACCTTAAAACAACACAAGATCAGTCTAAAAACAAACTGATGATTAGGACCCAATCAAAAATATTTTAATGAGATTAACACGTTAAGATTCTAAAAAAAAATCTGTATTGTAATAACTAGACAGTGGATGTGCATTTTTTTTTTTAAACGTTTTTGGACAAGTAACCCCACAAACAAATAGAATGTAGTTAGTAAATGATGTGTTCCTTGGTCTTGGAAGTAATGCTCTTTTACTACTCTACAGAAGTGAACTACTTAAGGGGACATGTTAACATTTGCAGTGACGTGATCACTCTCAGCATGTGGAGAAATCCAAATCTTGACAGACCTGCTGTGTATCATTACAAACTATGATTGGATAATATCTGTGGGTTCATCACTACAAGCAATTCATTTCACATTAAATGTAGTAATTTGGTCTATTAATTTAAAAATATTGCATTGGCAGAATAAATATTTCTACATGTTTTGTCCAAAAGTAGGCAAGGATTCTTTGTACACACTGCATGTATCCTTACAAACATGGTGAATGTGTTTTCTGCCCCATAAAAGCTGAAACCTGCATTGTTTACAACAGTCTGTGGTATTTTTTTCAAAACACCCAGTGTCTTCATCCTGGCAGAGGACAAGAAACAAACAATATGAGGACACAGTCATCAAGATGTTGTTCTATAGTGCCAGTGGTGATCAAATTTTCCACAGTGCACCTTTCAGTAACGCATAGAGCCGAGCAGAATTTGATAGCCAACCACAGGAAAGTTCAGCTATTGGGAGCAATGTGCAGTGAATACGTTTGAGATGTAAATAGTTTTAATCAAATTCAACAACCTTGACATTGCAAAAACATAAATATGCAATGTTTTATGAAAAGCAACATTCCACTTTGACCTTGACTTTCTCTTGGCTTGATGGGATTCAACAACACCCAGTGAGCAGACAGGAAAGCACTATAACAGCTGTATCATAATTGGTTCCTCATATACACAAGTGTGCTGTCCCCTTTCCTGGTAGGGTTGCTGCAGAAAGTCAGTGGAGTCAAGTGTGCAGGCAGTGTTACAGCCCACAGATCAATGACTTTTCAGTGGGGAATGTTTGTGCGTGTGTGTGGGTGTGACTGTGTGTGTGTGAGTGTGAGTGTGTGTCTATGTGCTCTGTTGCTGCTCAGCAGGGTGTGACGACTTAACACCTCATCATTGTGTTGGATGGCCCATCATTTTCTACTCATTTAAGCAATCAAATAGTGGGATTGGTAGTGAAAGCACTCGGGCATGTTTAGAGGTCACAAGGTCAAAGTGGCTTAATAGCACTTCGGAGTGTGTGTGTGTGTCTACACCTTTTTGCCAGGCCTAATTGACTCTGTTTGTTATTTGCATTGTCTTTGGTTTGTGATCTTTTTTCCCTCCTGACACTCCTGGCATATCACTTTCAGTATTATACTGTCAGTTCTAGTGTTTGTCCTCTAATATTTTCTGGTTCTGTGTGTTGATTTTTTTGCTCAGCCACCTTTATCCCGGCTGTTTTGTGTCTTTGCGAGAGCAGATGCAGGATATACACTGCTGTGCAGGTGCTGCTGTTGAAAACCTTCTCAGAATGACATGTCCATTTGAGCACAATTTTCGAGCAAGCACATCTACCTATATTTGGTCATGTATCAGATGGCTGCCTGAAAGCACTCCAGTAGCTACACTCTCAACCTATAAAGCATACCCTATAAGTGGCCAAAATTATTCTCGTTTCTACTCATGCTATGTTCCATTTCAGCAATTATGCTGAGGAAAAGCAAAAGAACATCCTGTACCTTCTTCGTATTCTCCCTCAGTGGTTCCAGTATTGAGTCATACTTTGCCTGGGTCTAGACCTTTGAATCCGCCCACTCCATCAAGTTGACTGATTCTGGTCTGGCATCATGACATGAAACAGCGGTTTCTCGGTTGAAAAAACAATTGATCCAGTGAGTGCCGCGGGGGGACTAAAGATTAGCTAATCAGTGCCACAGGCAGGACTAACGTCGCTGTCAAGCTGTTGTCAGGCGTTGTCAAGCTGTGCGCTGGAATTGTTTTACATAGATGGCATATCACTTTCTCCATTCTTAAAACCCTGGCAAAACCAGTATGTTGGCATGGCTACACATCAGTTTCGATTTAAAAAAGACATTAGATTCAGGCGGATACGTTGCTCTCTAGCGATTGGTTTGGGAAAATCGAATCCCCCTCCTCCACGGAAATCGGTAAGAGTGGAGGCAATGCCAGACTGAAGATGGAAATGAAGTGCAACGTGTTGACAATTCTGTCTGATATCAGGAAAAGTCATAGTCTCTCTGTCTTGTCTCTCTCCTTGCATTTAGCTATGGAGGAGCTGGATGGAGATGAGGTGAGAGTATCCTCCAGAGGACGTCTTGCTGAGAGAGACATTGTACAGGTACTCATCATTATTCTATTTAACTTTGCAGGTTAGACTTCAGCATGTTTCTGTCAATAGCAGCAGCATGGAGGTGTAGTCCCCGGAGGAGGGTGGCTTACATTCACAACACATACTCACATACACTGGAACTACCTTACACAATACACAGTACTCATCTATGACGGGCCACTAAACAGGCCTTGTATCTTGCTCAAGGGTACAATACAGTAACTCTGGTTATATTTGTCCACACAGCTCAAAAATCTACACATCCAGTGTAAAATCAGCAAAGTCAAAAGGTCCATCTCAATTTAATGAATCACAGTTTTTCTCAGATGTACTAACATAAATGATATTCCTTAAGCAGTCTGATCAAACTTTATTTGTATAGAACTTTAATGTAATTCAAAGACGACTACATACAAGAATTTTTTTTCAAACAGTAAAATTAGAATTTTTTTTTTTAACAAAAAGTAATTAAAAAAATATTTTAATAATAAAACAATTAAATAATAAAAATAATTAAAAGAATAGAGGTATTGTGAGATGTATCATTTTTTTGAAAGATTCAATGGAAAAGCTAGTGAAAAAGAGTGTTTAATGTTCACAATTGCCACCAGTGAAATAAAAAAAAGTGCTGATGGTATTTTTGTACCTAAACAGATATAAATTTACACAACACAAGTATAGTGCATATAGTATCATACACCATTAATCACATTGTGTTCTGTAAATAGGTTTTTTACACTAGTGTTGGTGTCAGGTTGGGGAAGCAGGAGTGGACCCAAACGCAGAGGCTGGAATGCAGATTTGATGAAAATATCTCCTTTAATCATGGACGGTCATGAACAGGCAAACAGAGCTGAACAGAACTGGCAAACGAAACAAAACAAATGATCCAGCAAAGACTCAACTCAAAACCAGACCTTAAATACAGACTAAACTAATCAGGGAACGGGGAACAGGTGACGAGACACAAGGGCAGGCTGGGAGTGATTGGCTGAGGGAAACACAGGAAGCAGGGCAGGGCTGACGAGACTGATACAGGGCAGGTGTGGGGAAGACACAGAGCAGAGCAGGGCTAACGAGGGTGAAGCGGGGCAGGTGATGAGGAGTACATGAACACACAAGGTGAACACGGTAACAAAACCAAAACCCAGAAAACACAATACTCTAAATACAACCCACACCAACCTGTCCAAGAACCATCATGAACCTAAACTAAAGTATACAACACACCAGGCTAAACAACAAAAGGCAGTCCAAACCCACCACCCAAATATAACAAGAAAACCCATATGAACTGAAGGACTAAACAGAAGTGCAAACCAGGAGACCCCAAAGAACACAAGAACATAAAAAGACCAAAAAACACAAAGTCCAGGCAGGGTGTGACAGTTAGTGTGGATTTTTGCAAAGGTTTGAGTAGCAGTAACATATCAACAAGCCCTCCAACCTAAACAACAAAACAGGATGTTTGTTGTTTCCTTCCTCAGCAACCCATGTGAATTTTTTTTAAATTTTATTTGGAGCTCCTATCTGCAGACTGACAGTTTGTCAGTTCCTTTCAAAAGCATTACCCTTAAAATGATTCATACTATTATGACTGTTTTCTGATCTGCGTCTTGTGTGGATCATGTTTGCTTAAGTTTAGGTACAAAAACTATTTGATCACAGTTAGAGATAATGGTCATTGTTCAAAGAAACCAACAGTGGCTGTTGCTAGGAGATGGGAAAACTCCAGTATCTTGCTGACCTCCTCCTAAAGAGATTTTACTTTGTCACTTATGTAGACATATGTCATTTTCAGCATTTCAACAAATAGCTAATGCAGTTGTTTTTCAGTGAGAGCAGTCTCTGACTTTTTGTTCAACAAAGGAGAACAACGCCATGTCATCTCAGACCAGTGACCCACAATGGTATGGTGCCATTCAAAAGATAAGAGGCAGGGAAGAAATACTTTGAAACTGTTGTGGTGAGGACAGTCTCTCTTATCTTTGTGGCCTCATGGCATTGTGGGTCACTCGTCTTGAAATGTTGAAAGTTCTGAGGGCTCATAGAAGATGTCCAGAGCCTGACTTAAAGTCAGTCTTTATGAATGGAGAGACTCTGAGAAATTAAATTAATAGCCTATAAAACAGAAAAGTTTTTATTGGTCACTATAAAAAAAAATCTGGCTAAACAAAGAAATGTCCTTAGTGTACCCACAAGACACTTTATCCATAATCATTTTTAAACTCTACCAGAGAGAGCAGCTGTGTCTATAAATTGTTTTGCAGTGAGTTTCATGAACAATAAGCAGGAACCCCATCAGGGGCCGATAAACCATATCTGGGAACAGCAAACTGTAATTTTAGAGAGTCTTTTAGAGATATGAGAACACAAATAGGAAGCAAATACAATTCCCAGTGATAACATTGTACAGTTGAATTTTTATAAAGGAGTGGAGAAGACTGGCCAGTGAGCTGGCAAATCATAGGGTATACAGTGATAAATGCATACGAGTATATATGATTGCAAAAATGTAATTGTAGCATCAAAGTGGCAATGGCTATTTGTTGCAAAAGTAGTATCTAGTTCATCAACATAATGACCTAAAGTAACTGTACTCTCACATTCTTAAAATGTTTGACTTGCCCGTATATGACTGTAATACAAAAAGACATGAAATATTATTTGCATCAGAAACCCCTGGCTTGATCCCACACCAGGTTAATAGCATAATTTATGCTTCCATTCCAAAGCTGTATTGATAATTGATATCCCCCCACACCCCCACCCCACCCAGTTTGTTTCACCAACAGTCGTAATCACATTTGCATGCACACAGTAATCTTCTGATTGCCTTTAACCTCCTAATGACAATAATTCAATCGGAAAAAGAGTTCAATCAATCAATTTACATTTCATGCACTCTTGCTGTTATTGATTCAATATGATGACTGCCTTCACTACAGCAACACTGATTTTCTTCCTCCTGTCATGAATTAAAGTCATATTTCTCCCATTACCCCTCTACTTACTGTATGTACTGTAAACTGATGGACAATTGCCTTAAATGTCATCTTGACTTATATTCAGTGGATGCTAGGTAGAAAGTGTTTTGCCTCCAGAATAAAATTATTGTATAATTGTACAAGTGACACAGTGACACAACAACAGTCGGGCTGAGTAAAATTTTTGAGAGAAAATTTATCAGCAACAATCTTGGTCTAGTAATTGTTAATTGTCATAATTTCAATACAAATGCCCAAAACATACTAATTCCAGCTTCTATTTCCTGATTTTCTTAGTCTTCTATGATGGTAAATTGAGTGTGTTTTCTGAATAACTGATTATCAGACAAAACAAGCAGCTTGAACATGTCAGCTTGGGTCCTAGGAAATCAAGCTGGGCATCTTGATCGTTATCTCAACAGGTTTTAAACCAAATGATGAATGGATTAATCAAGAAAATAAAATAAGTGTTAGTTGTTGCCCTAGCATTTATTACTCGATAATCTCCATTTGCGCACAAAGGAAAAAAAAAGTTTAATCAACCTCAAAGTACTGTGAACGACCCAATTTCAGCTTGTTGGAAATTTTTCAGATCAGTCTGTAAAATTTTTTTGCCCCTCATGGCACAGGACAAAAGACATAAAAAAACCAACAACTTACGACCATAATAATCAGACCTGCACTCCTTCCCTGTTTTCAACTTGAATACACCAACGGCATAGATGAAACTGTGAATGTAAGGATTGGCAAGTGGTGGAGGAAGGATATAAAGAGGGAACAGTCTTCACCCAGTGTATGTTTATTTTTTAGAGGACACCAGATACACAAAAGCATTTCAAGATGGTTTTAGTATGAAGGTGGTGAAATTTTTTTTTTTACAAAAATGGAGAAAAAAAGAGAGGAAAAACTGAAAGGAAACTCATCAGTAAATCTAAAGAAAACCTAAGCTAGGCCCATGGCTAGGTGCAGCTTGCACATGCAAACATAAAAACACCCTGAGCAGCTTCTATCCCTGCTTTCCATATGGGGACAAACTAAAGTTACAACGAGGTTAAGTAATCTGAATAACCTTTTTAATGCAAAACCAAGATGGACAATATCTGTATGTTATTCAAAGTGTCCTAACATAGGAAACATTGAAAAACTTATAGTTTGATGTACCAATCCCCCAAAAACAATGAATAATCCCCCTGTGTACTCCAAACCACATGGTACATTCTGGGTTCCCCCTCCTATAAAACTCTTTGGAGCCTCCCACTTCCTGTTTGGCAGTTTGGATATGGAGTACATGGAGCACAACAAAAATCTATGTGCTGAAACATAAAATAATGTAGCATAGAGACCTGATAGCAATGCAGATAATAGCGTTGCAATGGTAAATTAGCCTAATTACACACTTAGAGCAAACTCTATATTGCCGGCTTGATGGAACAAACTAAAGAATTTGATGAGGTAGTGTATGTTTTGCCAGAGTGGAGCCTACTCTCTAGAGGGCATGGGCTAGCACAGTGACAGTGAATATCCAGCATAATACTTTACATAGCCTACAGTATGTGAGCAAACAGGAATTAAAAGAAGAGTCTTAAAGGTGCAATATACAACATTCAGCCCCACTATACATCAACATACAACTATTTGCTATGTAAAGATATAGTGGAGCAATAGTGTCTTGAGCAGAGAATGAAACCACACTCCCTCTATGTGTGTTATAATCTGAGCCTCTCTGTTCTCTATTTCAATAGCCAGTCCAGCCACGCGTGCATGTTAGTGCAAGTGAGCGTGTGTGATCATGCATGTGAGTCCCTCCGTGTCCTCCCCATGTCCGTCTTCAACATAGCGGCCAGGTCACAAACTTTCTCACATTACAGCTGAACAGTGCACTACAATATGTTTCTGAAAACATTTGAGATGAGAAACAGGCAACGCAGTTACAGAATCTTTCCCAACTTTATTGAGTAAACAACGCACACATTTGTTTTGGTCTGAGATGCTTCCACTTTAGTGCAACATCTAGTTGGTCTGAATGTCATATATTGCACCTTCAACGTCTCTTCACTATATGTTTGTGCTCTGTCTGACTTTAAGTAGGGATCCACTGGTGAGAAGCAAGGGTTAATGCTCATGATGATGGTCATGAATGAAGCCTTAAGAGAAAGCATTTTTCTTTTTTCTGATATTACTTTCCAAGATGCCAAATATCTTGTGAGGATTGTGCCTCCTCCCGTAACGGTCCAGTCGTATCTGAATAAACCGTAACTGAAAGTGTCTGTCTTTAACAGACAGATGAAGCCAGCAACATCGGAATGAAAAGGGATTGTTTAACATTAATATTAATGATAAAATAATCTAGATCTATTTATTTATTCATAATGAAAAGAAAAAAAGAACAGATAAAGACTACATTCTTAAGACACAGTGTATTTTTAAAATAATCAATCATATTCTCTCCCTCTTGCTCCAGTTTGTTCCATTTAGAGACTACGTGGACAGATCTGGCAACCAGGTCCTCAGCATGGCCCGGCTGGCTAAAGATGTCCTCGCCGAGATCCCCGACCAGCTGCTGTCTTTTATGAAGAGCCAAGGAATTGAACCGCGGCCGGCCCTCTCCACCTCGCCGCTTCCGCAGCTACACCAACACATCTGACCCTGACACAGCGGCCATTCGTCTCTGCCTCTCCATCCTGACTCCCTCTCCACCTTTCTGCTTATCCACGCGCACCTCCTGCACGGTTATTCGTCACTCATAAAGGAGCAGAGGGATCGACCTGTGACTTGCCCTCTCCTCTCTTATCACTGGTGAAACTAAACAGGCACATCACAGCAAAGCAGCGGGCGCTCATCCCTGACTTTCCTCTCTAACTCACCCTGTTATGTACCATTACTTTTCATTTATTTTATGAAAGAACAGTGAGACTGAACCATGACTGACCCCTCTCCTCCCCACTGACTGCAAACATACGGTTCATAGCTTGACTTTCTGAATTTGTCTTTGAATCCCCCTCACCAGACACTTGTTTGCACAAAAAAAGTTTTTACACGTGTCCTATCCACAGCCGTGTTGACACTTCTTACATTTGGCAGGAGTCCCAGGAAATGCAAGACACTAAATTTAATTAAAACGAGTCCCTAAATGAAAGCAGAGTGCATGATGAGCAATATATGCCAGCTTACATCAAGTGCTTTGGGGCTTTTGTTTTGACTGTAATTTATTGGAGTAATTGGAGACCATGAGGACAGGTGTTTTGATTTATACTTTCCCATCCTCATTATCATCAAGCTACACATTAATGTGTGTAGAAAGCTGTGCCAAATCTCTTGAAATTAAAAGAGAGAAAAAATTAGTTCAACCCAAACATAATCAGCCTCTGATGTGGACGTCACATGGAGAGTAGCAGACAAGTGTTGGCAAGTCTAGTGTGGGGTTCCGGTCACATGTTCATTATTGCTAAACACACACAGACACATGCACCGAGACAAACACACACAGTCCTCTGTCTGCCATGCCACACCCACCCTCTTTGCCCAGCGTGGGCTGTTGCCGGGTGCAGATTCCCCTCCTGCTGTTAGAGAAATGCCAGTTTCCCTGGCTGCCCTGCTGAGAGGAGGAGGATGGAAGGAAGGAAGGAAGAGGCAGGGAGAAGAGAAGAAGACAGGTGAGGGAGTTAAATAAGGAGAATGAAGGTGCAAGAGAGCAATAAAAAAAACAGTGTGGAGGAAAGAGACAGAGATGGACAAGGAAAGGATCAGAAACAGACGGAGCCAGGTGAGAGTGTGAGATGGTATTAAAGAGGAAGACTAATAGCTCAGGCTTCAGTTGGGGGGTTTTCTCTATCTGATAAGTCTTTGTATGCATATTTTTGGGGAAGGAGATCTAAATGATGGATAAATGCACATTTTCCGAAAAGCAATATACCTGACTCCCAGTGTAATGTTCACCCTATGCATGTCCCTCCCTCTCCCCTGCCATGACTTGACATTTTGTTCCCAGGCAGGTTCTCAAACACAGAGCTGTGTACAAAGTGGGCAAAGTGTGCCACCTAGTGCTCATCCTTTGTATAGCAGGGTCTCTTTATTATGCATGACTTCTGTACATCATATACTAACTCACACAGCACATACGCATGACCTGATGCAACTGTCCTTACTCACCAAGCTCAGCAGTAAAGTCAAGCATCCCAGTAGTTCAAATAACAAGTTGATCGTAAAGAACTACAAACTCCGACACTTCTATGTTCTTATGTGAAATGTGACAGTCACTTTTGAAGACGTTTCGTTCATATCAGTGTAATGATGGTGGCTTAGAGGGGTGTTTACGCTGTTTTATGTGTCACTGTTGTGCAAGTATATTCATTCTTTTTTATTACTTTGTACAATAATTAGTTTAATTGTCAAGTTTTTTGCATGTTGCGGAAAAAATGCGTGTTTTGTTCAAGTGGGTGTTGTCAAAAAAAAGAGAGAAATATATCTCTAAGTAATATGCATTTCACTCGTGTCATTGTACATTTTCAGCTGTTGTTTTCAGAACTAACTTGTGTGTCTGCAGTGTCTTGCAGAAACCTAAATTAAACTTATGAATTTCCCCATCGAGAGACATGTATTTTTGATATTTTGCAATGACACGGCCGGTTCTCAAGGTCAAAAAACAGACGTGTAAGGTCTCTGTAAGACACCAGCGGAATCAAAAAGTATTGTGAGGGCACTTAAAGCCTGCAGTGTGGTTTTTGTGCAACAGGAGCATTTTTGTCTGTCTCTTATCTTTGTCTGATGCCTGTATGAGCATATTCAGCCCACTGATCAGTGTTTAAAATATAAAGATGGATATGGTGTCATTGTATAAAGAACAGTACATGATGAAAATCTGTTTGCTTATACAGTAGAGCTACAACAACCTTTTACTTCTGTGTCTAAAATAATAAATCTATATTGTATGTTTTTATGAATGTCCAAATAAGAAGAATGTAGAAGTTTGAACTAGAAACCCTTAACTGTTTGGACAAATATCTTGTGTTTTGATATGAGGTTTGATTACGTTTGTGTTTACCCATATCTCCAAGAGTTGATGAATTGCATTACAGTATTACCAAACATAAAGTTGCACAATCTGATCATTGTTTGTCGTTTGTCCACAGAATGATGATTTAAGGTGGCATGTTGATGTTATTACAGTTTTCCTGGTACTGAATCAAATTCTACAACACTCTGAACCTCCTCCCATCAAAATGGGTTTTGGCTGATTCAGTAAACAGATTAAAACACTATAATACACAGAGCTATAAATAACATATAAAGCACTCATGGATTCATCACTATTCCCTGTGTCTGTTTGCATCTTGTGTTGAAAATAAACGCAGTACCTGACATAGAGACATATGCAACATCAAGTCTGAAATAGTAGCAGTGAAATGTTTCTCCGTTTTCTTTAGGAATTGGTGATTTTATCTGTCTTTGCCAGCATGAATGATATAAGCACCTTCCACCTTCTTGTAAGTTCACTATTAATTTACAGCTGAGGAATATTTATGTCAGGGTTGAAAGGTGGTAGATATTCCATAAATAAAATTATTCTGTTTCTTATTCATGTTAATTCAGGTCAAAAGCTGTGGATTTACAGACATTATTGCACTGGTTGAATGAGTGAGGCTAGTCGGGTAAGGAAAGAGGGAAGGATGAGTAAATTAAATGGTGAATGATACATTACGGCCAAAAATATGTTGAAATCCAAAGCTTTACACCCATATGTGATTGTTCAACTTTCCATTTCAAAACCATGTGCATCAATATACTGCTGTAAAGCCTCTGGGAATGCTCTCTGCAAGATTTTGGAACCAGGCTGCAGAGGGTAAATCCGTGACAAGCCTCAGCCATCCAAGTCACGGTATATCCAGAAGGGTCAAGTCAAATGGCTTTGTTTTGGATGAGAGGCAAAAAAGAATCTATTACAAGTCCTGTTACTCTTGACGCAACCCCTCTGGAGTGGCTCCCATTCAGCCACAAAGTTGGCCACTGATGCTGGGTGATGAGGTCCAGCTCACAGTCTAGGTTCCAGTTCATCCCAAAGGTGTTGGATGGGGTTGAGGTCAGATCTCAATATAGGCCAGTCAAGTTCTTCCACACCAAACTCAGAAAAGAATGTCTTTATTACCGTATCTCACTTTGTGCTCAGGGCATTGACATGTTGAAACAGGCCCTCCCCAAACTTGCCACAAGGCTGGAGACACACAGTTGTCTGAAATATCGTTAGCACTACGACATGGACAGGGGTGAGCACACACTATTCTTAAACCGAAGACAAGGATCATCACAGTGAGGTGTATTAACTTTCCTTAAAACTAAAACCTACTCTCCTTGAGGCACACTTGTCGCTAATCTTGGCTAAGCTAGTATCAGTAAAGGAATTGCAGGCACTGAAAAAGCTAGAGACAAAAAATAAGAGCAATACAGAGCAACATTCTCATTCATTTGGAGTCATGTTTCTGGAAACCTGATGAATTTAAGTCTAATATTCACTCTCCTTCTGGCTCTGTTTTAGTGTCCACCAACTCCTGAGGGAAATATCTGGCTCTTTAGACACTAAATGCTCCATTATGCTCACCAACTAGATGCTAATAGTGCTGGGAAGGTTGTGTACAGTGGATTTAGCAAAGCTTTCTCTGTGGCATCATCACTATGACCAATCCCTTTCACATTTTACGTAGTCATTTGACAGTGATAGTGTATCTAGCCATGCTGATAGTTTTGGTTTTATTGTTCCACTTTTTGAGATATCCATCTCCAAAATGTCTGCCCTCACAGAAATACAATGGAGGTGGACAGAACTGTCTGTGCTAAAGGGGTTGAAAAATGACATTTGAAAAAATCAAAAGCAATGAAACAGACACAATGTCCTTGTTACTTTGGATAGCCTGCAAACTTCACTGGGAACAGTTTTCATTCAAAACTGTCTACAGTGAGGTCTGTCCTCAAATGCACCACAGTAATGACTTATCCATAAGTGTGCATTGACACAAAGTTTCTGTACATTGATTTTCAAGCCACTCTACATGATATTAACTATGGCTGTCTGGAAGGTAGGAAACTAATCTAAAAACGTCTGGTTACTTTGGAAAATGGTTAGTAATGAGTATATGTGTATGTAGTTGAAAACATGTATATAGTCCCTGCATGAGGAATCACTGAATAGGCTGTTTATTAATATTTAAGTATGCTGTCATGTCTACACTAGTAAAGGGGAGAAAAAAGTGACTAAACAGATCACTGCAGTGGCATAGAGGAACAGTCGGTGCCGGATGTGCTGTGACAGCCTATTAAGTATAATGACTCTTAGAGGCAGAGGAGTCGCTCTGCTGGATGTAAACATACTATTAAAGGAGGTGTTATGTAGCAGGCAGGAGTCAAGGGGAGACAGGAGGAGGCTTCAGTCAGAGAGGAGAGAGACAGGGGCTGCCCAGGAAGTGAAGGACCCCACAGTAGAAACTTTAGACTAATAGCCTTTCATGTAGGCGTACTTACCAAAGGTGATTTCATTTTCATTTACCCACGACCACCTCACTCTCCAGCAGCTCTGGACAACAACAAGCAGATCCTGATGTCATTAAAACGTTCTTTTTTTTTCTAAACATAATTTTTTATGAGTATGTGGAAAGAAACAAGGAACAACATCTGGCAAAAATGTGTGTTTTTTAAAGGGACTTGAACAAACCCGGTTTTGTGGGACTTTGGGTAATAGGTCAGAGAGGCTTAGCTCAGGGAAACTTTGGGCAAATATAAATGAAGCCTTCAAGCTTGAAAAAAAGAGGAAGAAAAAGGAGGCACACTTGAAGTTTGCAGCGAGCACACAGCTGCTTTAGGGCTACTAGAGTTGGATGGACTACTGTAAGATTGTGTGTAAGAAAATTGCTTTAACTATTGGTCTCAAACAGAAGTCATGAGTATTTTGTGTATGTTCCAAAGCGGTTTCCCAAACTATTCACTGGAACCAAGTTTAAGTGTTTCCCACCAAGGCTATAGAATCAGTTATGGGAGTATAGAATGACTGCTTAATTCACAGTGACAGATTTCATTGTACACGCTGCAAATTAATATTGAGTAAATAATCAAAACAACATAATTGTGTCGAATTTTAAAAGAAAAAAAGTATCCCGTAGTATGACCAATAACAACAATGTAGCCTTTCTGTTTTTCCACTTACCTCACCGCCGAGCTGCTTTATAAAACAGCTTTTTGTTGTTGTTATGCTGTCACAGCAAAGGGGTGCTGTGGACGGAGTTATACGTGGCCAAAGGTGGCACAATCATACACTGTGTAAACCCTTGTAATGTCTCTCCTAAGGGACTGAGTTTAAGTTTGACATTTTTGGAAAAATGTTTATTCTTGCTCTTGCCGAGAGTTGGATGAGAAGATTGAAACCACTTTAATGTGCGCTGCATATGAAGCTACAGCCAGCAGCCAGTTAGCTTAGCTTAGCTTAGTTTAGCTCTGTCCAAAGTAAAATCATTTGGCTATCAGCACTTGACACTTCGGTTTTTGTACGAATTAACCAAGATATAACATGTTAACCACTGAGTTTTGGAGGTGCTCGAGGGTGGACCTTGTTACCTTTTGACAAAGTCAGGCTAGCTGTTTCCCACTACAGTCTTAATGCTAAGCTAAGCTAATCAGCTGCCGGCTGTTGCTTCATATTTATCATACGTAAGAATGGTAACCCTTGGCAAGAAAGCAATAAGTGCATTCCCCAAAATGATAAACATTTAAATTGTAGCATTGGTTATAGCTTGTGGAATGACACTGAAGGACAGATTCAACTCCCACTGGACCTTCTCATGCTAAAAATATATTTATTTACTGTAACGTGAGCTGGTATTTTGGATAAAATGATCCACTGGCTGGTGTGCTCTGCTACCATACAACATCAATTAAGTTAACAGCATACTTGGATGACATTGCAGCTTACACACTGTATTTTCTTCATTTAAATGAAGTCTCTTAAATCCACTCAAAACTGATTATCTGTGAGCATGAAGTCCCGTCCAAAAGTGTTTTGACAATACATCTCTTCATCTCTCCATCTCTTCCCATCTCTGGAATCTGTGAACAGACAGAGACATAACTTAAAGCCATTAAATCATGACTTGGCCACTGCGGTGTGCATACTGAAGCAAACCATTTTTAGATCCGAACAGTCAGAGGAGCAAGGGGATACATAATACCGCTGTTTTGGAGTTTGAATAAAGGCAAAGCTTTGTTCTCTGTGTCTGTGTACGGTTTGGATTAAGACTTCAGATCCAGGATTTGGAGGCATAATATTCTCTGTGGAGCATGGCAGTAGCCATGACAGCAACGCTAAACACTGCAGCCTCTGTCCTGGAAAAACAGCAGTATCTGGACCTGAGGAGTTTTGGAAAACAATTGTGGTGAAGAGTGAATTTATTATTACTTTAACATTATATTACATCCCAGCAGCACCGAGTGGAGTCATACCTTTGAAGGTAAGATATACCTAAGATGCAATAGCCATTCAGTGTGCTTACATTCTATATAACTGCCTTAACAGATGCCATAGATGATATCCATAACCATATCTGTCTGTCCATACATTCATCCATCCATCTATCCATCTATCTATCCGTCTATCTGTCAGTCTGTCTAATTTGTACAAAGATATTCATAACTAAGGAATCCAGCTCCACTGACTGTATAGTTCCATTGTTGCACAATGTTGCTGTTTGGCAACATACCTAATTTATTGAATAAAAAGACAATAATTTCATTTAAACAAGATTTACATGATAAAGACAGATCGTAACTTACCGCAAATTCTTTCAGTACTTTTCAGATGCTGCAGATATATGAAAAATTGGAAGAAATCTTTGCACATTGAGGAGCTTTTTCTCAGGTGACTCAAGGTCATTGACAGCGTGAGAAACAGTAAGACTTTGGGGGTTTTATTGTAAATGTCATGTGACCTCATTGAAGTACATAACTGGTTAACCCAACTTCTATGGAAAGGCCAAGTTTATTTTTAAATATCAGGGAGTTGCAAAGAAAGGGTATGTTGCCATATGGCAACACCATGCAGTAGAGGGTTAACTGATTTTTTTTGGCCACTTGTGGCAGCGGCGACAAGCTATAAACACACCACTGACATATGATCTCCTTTTAAGTTGATATGGTAAACTTATTAGCAATCAATTGCTTATTTACACATCAAATAGATCCAGGACACCATAAGCATTCATTTGGAGTCGTGTTTCTGGCCACACGGTGAATGTCCATCCAATATTCACTCCTCACTAACTTTGTCTGTCTGCCATTTTGTGCTGGCCAAGTCGAGTACAGTGGCTTTGCAGAGAACCAGCTGCCTACTCATGATGATGGTGGCGTGAGCTGTGGGACTGAACCAGAACAGTATATAACCAGAACTGTATAGATGCCTAGCAGGCTTGGGTGATAATTCTCTGTAGGTTTGTCACATCTAGTGACCTCTTTCAAATACAAGTAGCCATTTAATCCATTGTTAATATAAAAATATTGATCATAGCAGCTTTAAATTTAAATCTTACATTATACATTTCTTTTAATTGAATGCAATATTTGAGTCATTTAATTGAAACTAACAAGTTGCTAAAATAAAATCTGTTTGCTATCTATGGTACCTTTCCCCACTTCAGGTAATAAATAAATAATAAGTCCAATAAACCTTGGACTGAGAAATGCAGTCAAATGAAAGGAAAACAAGACCATCTTTTCTGCACCTGTTCCACTTGGCCACCAGCCAGTAAGATGTATTAGTAGAGGCAACAAAGCAGGAACATTAATCTCACAGCAGGCATTATAGGGATTTTGCATATTTTGGTGCCATCCGTGGTGTTTGGGTCTGAGTATACTGCCTTTCTTCTTCATTAGCATCGGGTATTTATCAAACACCCACTCACAGAGAGATGACACTGCTCCAATAGTTACTTTAAAATCAGATTCCAGCTGTCAGGTTGAATAGTGACTAATCTACAGTATTTACACAGGACACCACTGGCCTCATATTGCCTTTGTAATCAACAAAAGGATACAATTGTGCTGTAGATGATGAATTATGATTGAAGAGGAAAAACAATTAAATATCAAAACATTTCTGAATATTATCTCCCACAATCAAGTGTGCATAGGTGTAAGTAGGCAGATTTTCACACACAAACTCTGAGGTTTATTGACAACAGATCTGGTTCACGACCTTGAAAGGCAGGTGATGAACTTTGGCCCTGTCATGTTTTTATAGGTTAAACAAACGTAAAGGGAAAAAGTCTAAACAAGTGCGGGATGCATGGATTCAAGGTGATTTGGGTCAGTTTCCACTCTGTCTTTTGTTCCTCTGTCTTTGTTTTTCCTTTAAACAAAGATTAACAGAGCCCAAGCAGCTATGATGAAAAAAAATAAAAAACATCACCCAAATAAATGTGATGTTGAAAAGCAGGGCACAAAATTAGCACCAGCCACCAGCCAAATGCTGGTAAAATATACAAGTGGCTAGTAGATTTGCTTCACTCACCAGCCATTCACTAGCATTCACTAGTGGACAAAAAAGTTATTTTTGCACCCTGTTGAAAAGTAAACTCTGTTACATATAATATGTGCATCATCATGTCATGAAGTCATGAGGTCATTGACCTGTCTCTCTCTCACTCTTTTATCTTGAAACATACCTGGACCTGAGTCATTTTTCATTCTATTCACTGTTGACCAGTCACACGTGTTGCTTCCCTCTGCATCCACTTATCTTGCACCAAGAACCTCCCATTACTGTAACACTCATATAACAAAGAGGTGAAGCAATCTGGAAAATTAGTAGACACAATGCTGGCAAGAAGTAGAGCTCCACTGATCTTGGATTTTTGAGATACCAATATCAAAATCTTGTAAAGATTAATTAGCCAAGAGTTCTGGGCAACATATGTAATTTTACAGTAAAATACACTTGGAGCTCTAGTAACAGGATTATCAGAATCCAAAGAGTTTGAAGGGTTGGGTAATTTCACTTTTCCAAAACTGAAACCACAAGAGCAAAGTTGTAAGGAAAGAGTCAAGCACTGTCTGACCCAAGCATGCTAACTAGCATACTACCCACAGTATAAACCTAGCATAACTTTCAATGCCAAGTAGCATGTCATTAGCTAACTATATTATTTTGCAATGTAGAGTTAAAAGTTATGTTTGAAAAATCCTTGTTCAGCACTGACACATCCACTGCGGAGCTGGTCCTGGATGCCTCTGTGTCAGAGTTCAGGGTAACATTAGAGGCTCAGTTCTGCTATTTATTGGATTCGGGAAGTTTAGCAACGCCAGCATAACTCGGTACCTGAGGTAATGTTAGGTTTGCCAGACTGGTCAGTGGGTCCTCATCCTCAAAGCCTTTGCTATTGTAAAAGTTTAACAATATGACATTAAAGCATACAGTATCAGTCAACAGTTTGGACACATCTTCCCATTCAATTGAATGAGAAAGTGTGTCCAAACTGTTGACTGGTAGTTTTCACTTGTCTGGTACTGTATATCTAACCTCTGTGTTGCTTCAAAGCATCCAAACAGGGTTATGTTAGAATGAAATAGCAGCATGATCTTTCATTTTTCCTGTAATACTGTACTTTACCTAGGGCTAACTAGCTAGTTCTAGCAACACTAGAATGCTGTACCTACTACATGGATTATGATGAGGATAGGGACACTTATTATTTCATGCTGGTGACCACTTGCTGGCTTGCTTTTACCTCTGTTTGAAATCAAATATAATAAGAATTTGGTAAATCTGCCATTATTATCATTGTAAATTGCACGTGTGTCATGCTGGTATGAAAACCTTGACAGGGGACATTGGTAGTTCAAGCATATAATTAAGATCGCCCCTGGATGCCTCCCTCTGCAGGTATAGGCACATCCAACTAGGAGAAGACCCTGGGGCAGCACCAGATCACACTTTTATTGATTTATATCCCATCAGGCTTCAAGATCCCCCAGGAGGAGCAGGAGGACGTGGATAAAAAGAAACTTGTCTCAGCGACCTGGCTTAGCCTGCTAGCCTGTTAGCTTGCAGCCACTGCAACCCGGACATGGATAAGCTGCAGAAAATATCTGGATAGCTTTGGAATTTCTGCACCGCAATTTCTTGACACTTATCAGTCAACATATACTGTGCGCCAATATTTATATATTGTGATAAGATAATCAGCCTAGTAGTAAAGCTCTGGTTAAAAGTGAGCCAATTTATCCTTTGAAGGGTTTTAATAGACTCACAAACATTATTACATAAATACTCAGTTCAGGGTCAGTGTGCGAAAGTACAAAAGTGTACAAAGAGTTTACAAAGGTTATTTGCTGCACTGTAGCTCTGTATGAATAATTCTATACCTTTGAACGTCAGTCTGTATGTAGGCAAAAGGCAAAGGCACTTAATCCTTCAAATAGGATGAGACTTGCCAGTGTAACTGAAAGCCAACTAAGCTGTCTAAGAAGTGCATTAGACTCAAGAGGGATGTTTGTGCAAGTGTTTGTGTTGATGGTAGTGATTGGTTGGGGGTAGAAGGGTCGAGGTTCTTTGCAGCTTTATTAAAATCTCATTGCGTAATTCTCGGAGGGAATCTTTGTTCCCAATAACAGGCTGTTTTTTTTTTTTTTTTACAAATATTTCACGTTGTTGTTGGTACTGTGAGTGTCTCAAGAGAGTGACTGAAAATAGAGTAGTTTGTATTTGTGTATGTGTGCTGGGTACTTGAGAAAAACAGTTACTTTAGGCAAAAGGTGAAGTGTACTGTAATTAATTTAATCCCCCACAAAAACACTTTTTCTTGGATAACCTTTTTTAACATCTCAGAGGCAAAAAAAAAACAAAACACAACAGGTCACAGTTAGATCTATTTATTTTCTACTGTGCTGTGGCAATGATCTGATCATTGCACAACTGCCAACACATGAAAATCTGATTTAATGGTGTATATGTAAGTCAGTGTCAGGTGAGCATCATGTCAGGTGAGGGGAAATAATCAGCTTTAGCCATAGACTTGCTCCAGTCACCCGGTGAACTGCTACAGCTTCCTGTTTACATGAAAGGGTTTAAAGCTGCAGTTGGGTGTGTCAACTGGTGGGGCCAAAGCTGATGACACCAAACAGTTTTGAAAAGATAAACAAAACTATGTGTAATCCAAAATCTCCAGTCAAGGATCACAAAAAACCCCACAACAGCCACAATACCAGCACCTCACCAAAATCACAAATATTTTACAATTATATGTATATTTCTTTATTTCATTTAGCGGTTTTGATATGAAACATATACTGCCTAGACAGTATTTTCTCCAAATGATTTTAGGTATATATCTCCCTCTCAATGCTTCTAAGAGAGACGGCCAGCTTTGTTGAGGATATGATCATCTGTGATCATTACAACCTTGAAAAATGCACCCAAGAAGCACACATTTTCCCAATTTCACTTTTGGCATGTTGCAGGCATTACAGGAGGAAATAAATCAATTTGATTCATTAAGTCCATCTGGGGCTTACATAATATGCATATGAGTAGGTGTTTGTGAGTTTGAATAGAGCAGCCGAAACCAATTAGTTTGTGTGGCATGGAAAACAACTTCTGTAGAATTCTTGCGGCTATGTCACCGAGTAATCACTATGAGCCCAGCATTTCCTCAAATATAATATCAAATTAGCTTTAAAAATATATCTTGGGAGCTAAAATTGGTCACAGAGATACCTTACATAGATCATAGCCAAGCAAGATACTGGGACTTCCCAATATATTTAACAAGATGACTGTTGATATGAACAAAGATAGAACCTGTGTGGGAAAAAAGAGAAGTGTTGACTGTATCCAGCAAACAGCAGTGGCCCTGCTTCTCTATAAGTACTTTCTAATCTAATAGGGCCTCTGTCCAATTTCAGAGTGAGGAATCTACTGAGAGAGGCTGAGAATTTAGTAAATGAGCCATGGCCGATTTCATTTGTGGAGTAATTTAAACTCAAAATGTTCTCACCGACAGAATCATGTTAGACATTTATGTAGCAGCAGCAGTAGGAATGATGCTGGTAGCTAGTAGCTTTCTCACAGCAGACACTTTGACTTGTCATAGTAGAAGAAGCACTGGCGTTACTAATAACATAACGATGGCTGGTTCAAGTAAGTAAGTCTGAAGCTGAAGCAGCTAAATGGAATTCAGTGAGCATAATTTTTAAATAATTATCTGCACCTGTGCTGTTCCTACTGTGACACGTCAAAATGCCTTCTGTGAAAAAAGTCCTACCTGTGGTAGGAAGTGATAATACATGCAGTCTTTGTAGCTTTAGCAATATTATATTATATAGTAGTTGCAGCAATAGCAGTAGCAATAGAAGTAGTAGTAGTAATAGCAGCAGTAGTACTAGATGTTGCAGTAGCGGTATCAGTAGCTTTGGCAGTAGCAATAGCAGTTTTAGTAGTGGAGCAGTAGTGTTATCAGTACTTATCATAACAGGAGCAGTAATAGTAACAGTTGTTATAGTAGCAATAGTACTGGTAGTTTTAACAGTAGTAATAGTGCTAGTCGTAGTAGTAGTAATGGTAGCTTATGCAGTAATAGCAGTAAAACAACAGAAGCAGTAGCAGTAGCTTCAGTGTCAATAGTAGCACTGTCACTAGCAGCAGTAGTAGTACCAGTGTCAGTAGTTGTGGCAGTAGTAGTGGCAGTGTTAGCAGCAGTAATAGTAGTAATAGCAGTATTGGCGAGTATTAAATGGGCCCTATATATGCAAAACAGACCTCCTCAGTGTGATCTTGTGTATCCTTTTACACACCATAATAGCCACTGACTCACTACTGTATACAAATACACACTGAAGCACTCCTAATGTTTACAAGCAGGCTGAAAGTGGATCATTTATCCAAACACACTGAAAGGTAATCTAACCTACGCAAGCAAATCAAATTAGTTTGGAGCCAGTGAAGTTACTTCAGCCCAGCGGAGGTGTTTATATGAGGTCTGCTCGGTTGGAGTGAAAGCAAAAGTTCTATTACTGATGTTATTAGGCAGCATGTAAACACACTCACTTACCCACTCAATAGCTCCCTCAGTCACTCAATCACTCAGCCTCTTATTCAGCAACAGTCATCTGTAACAGGCTAAAGCCCAGTGTGCTTTCTAGTCAGCAGAGGTGACGCCTGTGAACTAAACTGCTGATATTTTTGCCCTTATTTGTTTCTCCAGAAATATCATCATTTAATCTTAGCAGATAAAATATCATATGTATGATGAGTATAAGTTAAGATACTAATTGTAAGTCTCAAATACAGTAACATATAGTAATAATATGGGATCATTATGGTGAATTTTCTGCAAGAGGACAGACTTTATACTCTCATTTCCCTCTAATAAAAACTATTATCCTATAGAGCCATTACATGACTGAATGACGTTACAACAGAAAACAACTGTAATCTTTACCGATAATTTTATTATATGATATCACAATGCATTGCAATACTGTAAGAAACACAAAACACGTGTATCACAGTCAGAGATCCCTGTTGGGAATAGTATACAAATAGCACAATGTAAATAAAGCATGACAACACACTGTTAATAACTACACTACCAAAGTCCCCCATAGTCATTATATATATATGAAACACACTTTATGATCAGGACTCACTAGAACACATCCTTCCTCCCTCACTCACACACACACACAACCCCTCTCTCCATTGACGCCAGACCCTGAGGCCGGCCTCCCTGCGAAGACAGCCAATGCATGCGCACCGAGCAGGCGAGCCTTCATAAGCCGACCCCCTATTTTAACTGGTATAACATACCCAGCTCCGATCATGTGACGGTCAAGCGAACAACCAGCCCTCTGGAGAGAGAGAGAAAGAGAGAGAGAGAGAGAGAGAGAGAGAGAGAGAGATAGTGTGTGTGCATGTGTGTGTATGAGAGAGAGTGTGGAGGAGTACAGCTATGCAAGGACCGTATCGTGGAGTTATATTGCCATTACGCACGATTACGCACTGACAGCTACTTTCAAGTGGAAAAGCGCTCAGCGGTGAGAAGCGGAATCTTTGATTTCTCAGATAAACAGGTGAGTGCAGAAGGAGCAGGCACGCTTGGTGTGATTTAACAGTGGACTGAAAAGTGCTTGTTTATGTGTGTTTTTTTGTCTTTCGTTGTCAAATGCAGTGAGAAGCATGGCTCCGCTGGAGGCATCTGCTTTCTATAGTGCATGTGAAGCTTGCAAGCTTATGGCGATGCAGTAATATTGTGCTGTATATACAGCTGCTGTTTCCACAGTACGAATTCATATAAATCCAAACTGGAGCGCATGACATGTCTGTCTGTCTTGACTGAGTTTATATTCATCTTTTTTTTCACATTTTCTTTTTCTCACTGATATCGGGTTTTTTTTTTTACTATGGTGTGACGGTCGCTGTCACGGTCTGCAGTGTTAAACATGCCATAAATTCTGAGTTCCGAACCTAACCTTAACTTAACCTCGTGCAGCGTGGTGACCAGGAGCGCATCATGCTGTCAAAGTCTTTAGATGTTTCGGTGCGGCAGGGTTACTGTGGGGCAAATGACTTAAGACTTGGCCAAGTCACGGTGTTCGCAAAACTTTTTTTTTTTCCATGATGTATCGCGTAGGTCCAGCAGCAGTAGACCTCAGTCCCTCGATGTCATATGACGTTATCACATAAAAAACTTTATCTGATTCAAATTTCGGCGTTAGATCACTAATTACATAACTACTCTAAAGTTGAGAAATAAGAGCAGCTAAAAGCATGATAAGAAGGTTGGTCTTAAACACTCATGTGATTGTGATAACATAACTCAAAGTTTATAAATTATACTGAAATTAAACTATTTATTGAAGCACCTGGAATCTGTTTGAGGACCCCTGGAGGTCTCCAGACTCACTTTGGAAAAACGGCTGCTTTTTCGCTTTACAGAAGAGGGCGCACATTCATTTTGTTGAGTGCATTCAACACACATGCAGCCTTTTAAGGTTTTATAAGGGATTTTAACGTCATGTTTAATCATCATAAGCTACTCATTGCATTTAAAGCCATTTGATAATGTCTTGCAATTTTAATCCATGTAAATGTAGACGTGGAGTATTGTTTGTGTGCTGTTTGGATAAAAATAGATATTAAATCCTTCACTTATCATTCCAGTGAAATCTGCTGATCTTATACTCTCATGAAATATCACTATTGGCCAGTCAACTGCTAAGACTGCATTTTTGTTGTAACCAGCTGAACTCTGTGGTTTTATTCTAATCTGAAACTATACAGTCCCCTAAAAGTGATTTTAGCATTGCAATTGTTTTTTTGTGCATGACAGGTCAGAGTAAGCAGTAATACAGGCCACAAGAGAGAAATAAATAGAAACACACTATTAAATGACAGCAGAACCATGCGGCTTTATCTTAGAAGTGGTGAGAAATGGGAACCCCTGATTCCACATGGTCAGCTTGTAGTGCGCACCAGCAGCTGCAGCGCACACACACACACACACACACACACACACACACACACACACACACACACACACACACACACACACAAGAGTCTTCAAATTCCACTTCCCTCACACGTGGTTGACTTTCCTTTTGGAGTGCCATCAGCTGCAGACCTCTTGAACAGGCAACAGGTAGTGCATAGAAACCAAATAATTTTATTCCGTCCATCTACTGGTTTACACATTTTTATATAATATAAACTTGCAGGACTATCTTGTAAAACATTAACCTCACAGTTAAGTCAGACTGACCACACTATGTGGTCAGTCTGACTTAAGCTGGTCGGCAGGCAGAGTCAAGACAGCCTGCTGGACCTCCTCCTCTCACAGGCCCCCCTCACCACCTCATTAACCTATAACATCAGCAGCAGCTCTCTTTCATCTCCTCTATCTTCCTCTCTGTTCCTGTCCTCCCCACCCTCCTCTTCTGACTTACCGTGTTGTTGTGCTAGTTTGCGGAATAGGAAGGGTCATGCCAGTGCACAAAACTGTTGACTGTAAAGTTAAATTTACCTTTAATTCAAATTTAATTAAAGAAGTAATTTTGGGTTAATATACAATATCAAATATTTTTTTCATTGTCACAACTGATGAACACAGTCATTTGTCTTCTGCAGGAAGAAGAACAAAGTTTTCATCAACATTCAGCCAATTTCCAGCAGAACAGCTTGATCTTCAGAGCAGAGTCCAGCTGCCATTCATCCGCACAGGAATGGTGGATCACTTGCCGCTTGGTGAGGAGACCTTCCTGTTTTATACCGGCTCCCCGGGGTCTGACTACAAATGCCTCTGCTGCCACGCCAGTGGTAGTGTGTCGCCGGGCATTATGGTTACTGACGCATGTATCTACCATCACCACCACCCCTACCAAGGGGTGACACTCTCTTCCTCGCCTCGCCTGTCTGAGGATGACCTCAGCGACTCCTCCAGCCCTCGTTCCTCCCTCTGCTCCAGCCCTGAGTCCTCGTCACAGACATCACAGCATGTGCTCAGCTCAAGCTACGAAAGCAGGAGCAGCAGGAGCAGTGGGAGCTCTTCAGGAGGAGAGAGTCAAGACAGTCTGCTGGACCTCCTCCTCTCACAGGCCTCCCTCACCACCTCATTAAACTATAACGCCAGCAGCAGCTCTCTCTCCTCTCCTCTGTCTTCCTCTCTGTCCCTATCCTCCTCACCTTCCTCTTCCTCCTCGTCTCCCACTGCCCCCCTTGTACCCATGGGCCTGGCCTGGGAGTCCAAGAGGGAGCAGCGCCTGAGTCTCCTCCAGCAGCAGGCCAAAGAGGACTGTTATGAGTTCCCTGTCTTCTTGGACGAGCTGCAGGATCCTGCAGCGCTCCTCTTTCAGCCCACCCTGGAGGAGATTGAGGAGTTCCTGGAGGAGAACATGGTGGTGGCAATGGAGAAAGAAGAGGAGGGGAGCGATGAAGAGATGTCACCAATGCTGGAGGACGCTGAGGCGGAAAGTACAAGGACAATAGCAGGGGAATTCATATCAGTGTCGCAGAACTCAGATCAGACTGTGCCCGTGGCTCATTCTCCACTGTCCTCCTACACAGAGACCAAATATACACCATGTGCCTCTGACATGGACAGCTCATCATCAACAGTGGATGCTAGTTGTATAGCTAGCACTAGTTCTTCTTGTAGTGGAGTTGATGGGATCAAACAGGAGGACTGTGAATCACCGTCAGCCTCAACAGAAGGTACCAGTGCTGCCTCCAGTGTGCCTGTCATCTTACAAATCCAGCCCATACAGATCAAACAAGAGCCCAACCCCAGTGCCATATCAGATGCTGTCACCCAGCAGGCCCAACCCCAGAAAACCCAATCCCCACCAACTCAGGCCCCATCGGATATCAAAATCGCCCAGCTCCTGGTCAACATCCAGGGGCAAACCTTTGCCTTGGTGCCTCAGCTGCTTTCCCCAGCAAACATTACTAGCACAAGCAAAAATGGAAGCACTGGTTCATCCAAATTTGTCCGTATCGCGCCGGTACCCATTGCCGCCAAACCCATAGGGCTTGGGGAAGGCGGGTTAGGCGGAGGTTCGGCTGCAGGGGTGCTCGCTGGAGGTCAAAGGTACCAGAAGAGTGCAGTAGCAGACCTTATTAAAATGCACAAGTGCTCTTTTCCTGGCTGTAACAAGATGTACACCAAGAGCAGCCACCTTAAAGCTCACCTGAGGAGGCACACGGGGGAGAAGCCCTTCGCCTGCACATGGCCCGGCTGTGGATGGAGGTGAGCAGGACCAGATAACATCATATTAAATATATATACAATTTAGCTTGAACTGATCAAAGGTTGGATGAGTGAATGGAGATGAATGATAGATAGATGGATGGATAAACCATACAGTACATTGCCCAACAGAAAATGTAGCTAAATGATGTGTAATTATGTGTAATGCACCTGCAGTGTGGACTGATCTATATGTTTACACTACAGAGATTACAGAGATTACAGTAACCAGGGTTATCAACTTCTGCTGTTGATAAATGACTTTTCCCAATCTGTGTTGACTTTGATGAGACGTAGAAAGTGTTGCACATCAGAGACAAGAGCAGTCATGAATATGCTCTTTATTCTGGGGTTAGTACAACTAAGAAGACACTATGACACTGTTTAGAAAAGTACAGATCTTAATCCATCAAGTGCAGTAGCAGGAAACTGTTTTATTATCTTGTTTTAGTGCTTTCTGGGGGATGAAACATGTTGGAAGTTTTTCATCCTTTTCACAGAAACAGCAAATGGTTCAAAGTCCCCACTTTGTTTAAAAGAACCAAGATATTGTTTTACACAAGAGAGAACGGTTTTATGGGGGAATAAATGTGTTCCATATACTATAACAGGATTCAGGAGGAGAAGGAGGGGAAGTGGAAGGGAAAATGGCCCATCTTTGGCAAAGATGCAATTAAGTGTATTCAAGGTTATAATTTGTTATATTCTACATGCTGGCTGTGAGTTCCTGCTATCTGTGTGTTTTTGTACCATGGTAAAGTTGTAGATTAGATAGCAGTGCCTTTTGAAGTTGTCTGCATGCAGACTTTGCCCCCTGCTAGTTATTCCACTTGTTTGCTCACTGTCTGCAACCACTTCGTACACACACATTTGTGCATCAGAGATATACTGGATTATTGCAGAATCAAGTTCAAAGTTTTTAATTCAGACAGACTCCAATGCTGCACACAATTAATTTTCAATCCATGGTACAATATTTAAAGACTCCAAGGAAACAAACTGGCCCAGTTCTCCTTTCTGTCACTTAATCATTGCCTTCATCTAAGTCAAAATAAAAATTAAACTTTTCTATCCAAAGTTCAAATGTCACATTTTGACCTGTTGGTCAATGGATGCCTCTTTTATACATTTTTTAGTTATTGCAAAGGTGCATATAGAGTGTTGTGTCTGTGTGTGCATGTATGTCTTTCTATACATGGACAGAGGCAGGGTTAAGTTAGGACAAAACATATTGTTATGATTAAGTTATGGTAAGGACTTCAGTGCAAGGCTATGGTTAGAATTAGGATTAGGTTTAGGTTAGGTTAAGGAAAGTAATGCAAACAAATGTGTGTGTTCTTCTCTCAGTATGTGTGTGCATGTGTGAGAAAGAGTGAATCAGATAAGTTTGGACCAGCTCAGCAGACAGTTCTGGTCCGGGGTTTATCAGTGACCAGGGTTCTCCCTGCAACACCACTGTCTGAAGAGTCTGTACTGCACTTGCAGTCATTTCAAATCCTCCAGATCTGACACTTTGTTTTCACAACATGCATCATGTCTGGGCTATTCAAGTGTTTGTCAGGATATTATGTAATATCAAGTTATCTTGGACAAAATAGAAAATGTTCTTGCATCATGAAAAGTTTTGTTAACTTGGTAACTCGCAGTCCAGAATTGCAGCAAGATGTACCAACAAAAACATATTTATACAATAATTTAGATACTTCTATAAATGTGAGTTCAGTAAAAGTCAAGATGAGTATTTGGCAAACATGGTGGACCATGTCTTGTATTCTCGTCAATGAGGATTTTCTATTTTCTAATGTGACATCACTTATTATTTTGGCTGACACATGGACACACATAGTCTTCCTGACTGCAGCTTGGAATTTGCTTTACAGATGGAAACCTACAAAACATGAAATGATGAAATGCAATATATAGCATTAGCTGTACTGCAGTGGTCTAATTTAATTTGGAATACAGGATATGACAATAGTGATTAAAACTGTTTGACTAGTGTGTAATTCGCTGACTATCTCGCCAACTCAGTAGTTATATTTTCACCACATACATGAATCATCAAATACTACTATATCTACTGAGGTATCTACAACTATATCCTAAACATACTGCATACATGACACCATAGCTTTAGATAAACTATAACTTAAATTTGTAGATATTTTCTCATTCAGTTTACTTTTCCTGCTGTCAGGCAAGAAACCTGCATCTCCAGCACATAAGATATTTTTTTTATGCTTAAGAATAGTGTATTTTTCAGTTTTTGAAAAGGTTGCATTGGTTCTTTCATACACTGTAAGCACTCAGGACAATGAATTTCTTTAGCTGACCTTAAAACATAATACTCCCAGTCCTCCCAAGACTGCATTTCCAAATCACTTACATGACAGCAGCAGTATACTGTATTATACAGTTGCCCTTTCCCTGCTCCTCTCCCTGGGCCAGGAAATGGAGGTGAATTGGGGAGACAGGCACCTCTTACCCTCTACAACCTTAGAATAGATCCATGTGTTGGATCCTCAGAAGTAGGGAGGAGTGGTATTTCATTGGTTGGACCTCTACATATACCTTGGTGAAAGTCGTATTTTATCTTTGCCAAACTGTGTCTTCATTTTTTTAAAGCTTTTTGGACTTTTCTCCCTCTCTTTCTCTCTGACTGTAGTTTCTAGTTATGCTCATGTATAGATCTGGATGCATAGGCAAAGTCACAAAACACACACACAAAAAAAGAATACATGCAGGCAGCACATATAGGAGCATGCAGTATGGTAAGCTCAGACCTGCATGGAGACTCTTATGTGAGGTTTGTGTTGGACGGCTGGGCTCAAACCCAAACAGTTTGCTGTAATAACACTGTGACGTGTGTGTACTCGACATCTGTCATCGGGGCAGTGGCTTGTTGTCCTTGTCAGCTGATACATTCATCGTTACAACAAAACATTCTTGTTGGGTGGTGACACACTTTGATTTATCTTTAGATTTTGACACTTAAAGCTCAATGGAGAGGCATTAAGACAGGAAGAGAGAGAGCATGCTTTACTATCTGTCAGTTATGATATGTTATTGACCCTATAGAAACCACCATCTTCCTATCATCTGACCTCTTTAGGGAGGGTGGTGAAGTTGAAACGCTTCACAAAAGGAGGAATTGAATCCAGCTCTTCTTGTTAAAACAAACATCCATTCTGGAAAAGCAGTCAAAAGAGTTTTTATGGTTGCATGTATATAGTTTTCATGTAGGAGGCAAACTTATGTCATTGATTAGTGCAGTCATGCATTAATGTAATATCCTTTTGAGCTTACACAGACTTTAAATGGACTCTCTCACAGTGGTAGGAGACACAAAGAGCCATGAGCTGACAGGATAAACTAAACAAAAGGAGACAAGAAAAATAAAGATGACAGATAAAAGGCTGTATTGTATGTCTGCACGCCAGTATCTCTGTTACTGTAATTTTCCAGGTGTGTAACTAACCTGTCCGCCCCACCTATCCAGGCTGTTTTCACTACGCTCTGTTGGCTGTAGAGCTGAGTATAGGGACAAGCTAGAACAAAGTCTGCGTATGTGTTTCCCACAGCACCCACGCTAATATGTATACTATGTGTTGTACTGCAGCCATGACAAGCCGCCCAGAGGACCTCAGTTGCAATGCAAAAACCACAGACCTGAATTGAAAGACACAGTAGAGTGACCAACAGAAGTGCCCTTGGAGTTATGAGCTCAGTGACCTTGCACCCATCCCAGTATCATGTAGAGCCGAGAAACTTATTCGATTTAGCTTAGGAAAGAAATAGTGGAAGAGCTATCAAAAGAGGGCATGAGTTAGAGAGAGACAGATGGCATGGCTGCGAGAGAGAACTGGCACGTAATCAGTCGTCCCAGAAAACATGGATTTAAAGTACAATCAGGCTGTCTATTTGCATAAGTCCTAAATGCATGTTCTGTTGAAAGATCCTCCCCAGTACACTATGTTATAGTTGGGCATAGGCCCAGGTTGAGTCAGTAGAATAAATGGTTTCATGCCCCAACTTGAAGCTGTAGAGTACAGCTATAGAGTGTAATGTGTGTGTGCCCGTTACACACATTGCTTTAAGGAGCAAATGTACAGCCAATGTACAGTGACTGATGTAGTTTCTGATTTTTATCTTAATCCAGAACACCATGAGGCATGCCCTTATTAAGAGACCCAGTTAATCCCTTTAACATCTGTAAAAAGCTGTCAAATGACAGACAAGTCAAAACAGTCATTTTTGCCTCGAGGCCTTTGTCACCTGTAGTAGTAAGCATTTCTTTATGTTAAAGGTGCACTAATCAATATTTTTATATCGAAAATAAATCAGATGACTATCATTAATGTATAAGGGGTTGCTCGTAGTGATGAACCTAAGGAGAATTATCACTTGACTGCATATCACCTGAGCATTTTTCAAGCTCTGATAAACCCACTGTAAGCTACCTGCCCAGCACCAAGCGGCAAAGTTGAGAGAGAGTTACATTTGCCAGGAGGCCAGAAACATGACTCCAAATGAATGCTAATGTTGCTCTGTGTCTGCTGGATGTGATAATAAGCAACTGTTTGGTAACACACTTGCCTTAACAACTTAATAAGGTGATAATATGGCAATGCTAGGGTTTTTTCAAGTTGTTGTGCTTCCCAACCACCACCGCCACCAGTGCCCAAAAACTATTAAATAATGCAGCTTTAACTTAACTACATCGAAGGCTACATCTACAAGGTTGTTTTTTGCATCTGAATCAGAATTTGAAGTTGTCCTAAAGACCCTTTTAGGAATGTTTTTAAAGAGAAGTCAGGGCCATGCGGCATCCTTGAAGCAGGTACGAGACATTTGACAGTCACTTAAAATCTATACCAGATATTCTCAGGCTATCTGACTATAGGCCAAACCAACATTCACTGCAGAGTTGCAGGTGAAAGAGATATTAATACCAAATCACACCTCAAGTCTGACGGTTTGTTTTGCAGTTATTGGATTTTAAACATCTACAGCTTAGCTTTATAAACTCTGTCAGTTATCTTCTTTTTACTGCTGGGCCATTAAAATGATGAATAGACTGGTTGTGTAATCCATGTCTAGGGTGGAAATGGTTTGAAATAACTGTGAGTGACGTCTTTACATCTCTGTGAGTTATCGCCTTCATGGCTTCAGCCTGCTGCTGCTGCCGCTGCTACTGGAAATGTGCCGGGAAATCAATCCGTGTTACAGATTAATCCGATCTTAACAGCTTTACTAATACATACAGATACACACAAAGACATATACAAGAGGCATTACTCTAGCATCCACTCAAACCTTCACTGTCATGGTATCCAAGCTGTCCAGGGCCCATAGAGACCACAGCGGAGCAGGCCAGGAATAGACTGGGCTCATGTGTTGAGCTAAATATGGGACGCCTCTTTAACACTTCACAGAGAAGATGCAGGGCAATACACATGTGTAGCGTCACACCTCTCAGATTACCCTCATATAAAACAGCTTGACATGGCTTTTATGTTGTTTGACAGCTTGAAGCTTGACTGCGTCCATTATTTCTATATAGGAGGTGCTGTATACAAACAGATTGGTTCATTCATTCTAAAAAGTGTGAGAATTTCAAACTAACAGACACATATATTTTCATTAGAGACATTTCAGTGTTTTATACTACTGACTGTTCATTGGTAATTGCAATTAGAGAATAAAACACAAAATTTGAGCTATTAAGCGAAGAATTTTGGTATAAAAGATGTTCAGAAAAATGTGATATATTTCATAAGTCACATCCTGGGTTTCCTTCCGGTAGGTTTTCCCGATCGGATGAGCTGTCCCGACACCGACGCTCCCACTCCGGAGTGAAACCATACCAGTGCATCGTCTGCGAGAAGAAGTTTGCCCGCAGCGATCACCTGTCGAAACACCTCAAAGTCCACCGCTTTCCACGAAGCAGCAGGACAGGACGCTCTGCAAACTGACCCCTCTGACCCCACTCTGACAGACTGACGCTAAGCGGGGAGGGAGGAGGAGGGTGGGTGTTCCTGTATGTGTGTGTGTTTGTGACGAAAGACAGAGGAGGGGGGTGAAAGTCCAAACACCCTTTAAAGGAGTCCGTGCAGGACTCTTTTGCTCGTGTGTGTTTATGTTCAAATATGTACGCGTGACGTACATTCATGGTACTGTGATAATTTATTAGGTGGCGAGGAAAAGACTGTAAAAACTAAACTAAAACAGAAAACTGTTACTTGACACAACAGCCTCACAGGTGGAATAAGCTTCTTGTATATTACAACTTTTTTGTCTCACTCAAATCTTTTAGCTATTCTAATTTGAAGAAAGAGTATTTTTACACTTTGAGGTGTGTGGTATTGTTAATGTTGGAGTCAAAAGCCTTACATCAGTAAAAGGGGTCTGATACTATTTAAAACCCTCAGTGATTTTTTACCTTCCTGGAGCCAAATGTTGTTGAAAGGTAATATTAGCAAAAACTAATTTCTTAATGTCTTGAAATTAATTTGTTGCCCAGCAACAAGAGCTTACTGGACGTTGTATTAAGGAATATTGGGAACTACTGGGGGCCTTGGTTTAATTCTTTCTTCATAGACAGAAAAGTAAATAATGCATCAACATTCCTTTAGCTTTGAATAAATCTCTTTGTTTCCTTTGAGTTTAATTACAGAGCAGAATCACTGTAGTAACCTCAAACAGAAGAACAAAGCTCAAGTTTATGTTGAATTACTCCTCACCACCAAGATCATGTCTCTATATAATTTGCACTGGCACACATGAAATTTCCGGTTATCTGCCCATACTGTGTAGAATTTTATACCCTTGTGAATCATTGTTCTGCAACACCTTTTTTGTTTCAACTGGTGAAAAGACTTGTCATCAGAATATGTGTTTTTATGGCCTTCAAAACCAGTTTGGGTGCAGCTTCATGCTAGCTTCAGCTCATGATATGTTGCTTCTTTGCATCATGAAAGTGAGACAACATTTGTCTTCTGGTTTTGTAATTTTCTCTTTAGATGTTAGCCCTATCATTTATTACTTCATGTCACTTTAATGACTTCATGTCACTGCTGTCAAAGAAGTAGTAAAATAATACAACACGGTAAACTGCAAAGAGGCACAAGGGAAGGCTGGTAACTGATGCACACTGGTCTTGAATATATCAAATCTCTTGCCTCTTCAAATCACTAAAACAAGTCTCTATTCTTTGCTCTTTTCCCCAGATTAACATTTTACACATGATAGGAAATGAAATGAAAAGATTAACAACTGGAATTTTTGTGCCCGTTGCCCTTTCATTAATAACAAATTCACCCCAGACCATGAAAACAAATGTCTTGTGCGATTATGTAACTTTATAATCTTAACCTTAAGATTATATAATGGTTTCCGCTGTTGCCACAAGTGGCAATTACAGAATGATGGTAAATAATAAAACTGACTCGGTAATGTCAGTTCCACAGCAATATCTATGTAAAGTTTGCTAATATTAGCCAATATTAGCTACAATAAGCTACTAGTCATATCAGAGGTTGTAGCAGGAAAACCCCTGAGTGTATTGAATTGAGAAAGGGAGTGTTTGAATTAAACTTTTCATTTGTAAGATAATGAATGTGCTATGTCTTCTTTTAAAAGTTACATAGACTCGCTTTAATATTTGGAATGTTTTGGGTGTCAATTGAAAAGGAGCCCCAGTTAGCTCCCATTTGAGCCTCTCCTCTTACCAAATCAAGTTTTTGTTTTTTCTGTTTTTCCCCTCACATTAATTTCAATCCAGATTAATATATTTACATGTCGAATGAAATGAACATATTTACATATCAAATTTAACTGGTATTTTTTGTACTTGTTACCCTTTACTGGAAATGCATACCGTTATAGCATCAAATAACAAATTCATAGGAAATCTTTATTAATCCCTTTCATTTACTTTGGTCTAATGTGACTTGTTACAACCTATTCATCAAAGGTTAATAGAGAAGTGAAAAGCACCCAGAAAACACTATTATCTGTCCATGATCTTGAACATATGAAATCTCTTGCCTTTGTCTTTGTACTGTAAGGGAACAGTGACTCTTTTGCTTTTCATTACATTACATTTACATGTATAGATTTCTTTATTCTGTGTTTTGCATCTCAGTTGAATGAAACCAAATGAATCATGGTGGGGGAGGGGAGGACAGAAAATGCCTACTGCACAGAGTTCAGAGATGGTTTTCTTTGCCATAAGGTCGAAGCTAAGGACAACATTAAGTATTGTAAGGTTTGAAAGGAATGTATCACTTTAAAATGGATTTTGTTTGTTTTTGGATATGTTTGATTTGCTGAAACCTACAATGATTGACAAACCCTTTTGGTGCACAGCACATGAATGAGACGCTGTATGGGGAAAGTGTATTATCTCTGCCAGGCATTCCTTCCATAGCTACAATCAGAAAAGACACTTTTCTGAATGGGTGTTTTATGTGAACCCATGAATGTATGTAAATACTGTATGTGCATTTGGAAGGAGAACTGAAATATTCTTCTAGTGATTTCTGTGATTGTGAACATTTTTTAAAAATATGTAAAGAAAGTGTACATAACACGATAATTCAAATATATATAGTGTAAAAATATGGCAACTTTTTTGTCAGGTGTTTACATGACACATTATTAAAATAGCTCATGAAATGTTTCATGATTCATCCATGGATCAGCATTCAAAAAATACACACTTATTATGTAACAATTTTGTGACTTGCACATGTTTTGACAAGTGCAAAATGCAGTAAATGCATCATGTTTTGTGAAACGGTCTGTTTTAAATGTGCTCTGTAAACACTTAACACAAAAAGAGTTGCTACAAATGTTATATTTTTGCTTTTGTTCTTTTATGTAAAACACATTTACAATAAAAATCCCAAAACCAAAGACCAATAGTTCTTGTCAGTTTTCATCCCTGTCTCCTTCTTAACAATACTGTCCTGATGTTTCCTTTGGTAGACTTCAGCGATATGGTTGGCACAGTAAACAAGACAATTTCAGGCCGAGTTTGGGCAGTTTATCTAAAGCGCCAAAAAATAGCAACATAAAATGTTTAGTTTTTACTAAGTATTAATTTGATGTTAACATGAAAGGTGACATTAAAGGCAGCTACTACCAAGCTAGCACCACTAAAATATACAGAGTTAAAGCATGACTACGTACCTTTGTCAAACAGCAGTCACTTTTGCCAAAGGTAATTACTGGATAATGCTAAATGCTAAAAGTGACTCAGTAACGTTAATGTTAATCAGCTAACATTAGCCACCATAAGCGACTAGTCATACCAGACCAAGTAAGGCATTTGCAGCAGCGTTAGCCTACTTGGTCTTGAATAGAGCAAGAATGTGTTTTATTGTTTATTAAAGAAATTCATCATTTGTAAAATAATGAATGTGCTATGTCTTCTTTCAAAGGTTACTTGTTTTAATATATGGGATGTTTGGTATCTTTCCTAAGGGGACATCCAATGAAATATGGCTTTCAATTAGCTCCCATTGGAACTGAATGATACTGACAGATCTCTGGCACCACATACAGTGGCCTACACAAACTACCACAAATAATAATGTAAACATTTCACAATATGGACAGTAAGCTACTTAGAAGCTAATTAGAAGAGATATTAACAGAAACCACATGATCTCCTTCTTACCAGAAAAGCACAAACCAACTCAGCCACAGCACAAAAATGTAGTGTAGATTGCATTTTGACTTATTTATCGATGGTAATTATATGGTGGACGCTGACTGTGAATCCCCTTTTGAAACTGGGAAATACAAAATGTTTTAATTATTATGCTTGGAATACACATCTAAACCACTGACCGCAATATATTTAGTCTTTAGTCTTTTGTTTTGTTAATTAGCAAAGCAGTAGAAGTGCTGGTAAAAGGATTTTATTACCTTTGGACAGAGTCAGGCTAGCTAAGCGAACTAGCTGCCGGCTGTGGCTTCATATTTAGCAGACATATATGAAAGTGGTATTCATTCATCTTCTCGTCTAACTCCAGAAAGAAAGTAAATAAGCTTTCTTCTCAAAATATCTACTATTATAAACTATTCCTTAAAGCTAAGTGTTTTGGTTTTACGGCCCTCAACTGTTATACTGCTATTAAAACCTACTGTATCCTACCTGCTCATGACAGACAACAAAGTTAGCACTTAGCTGGTGAACATAGTGGAGCATTCAGCAGCTAAAGAATCACAAATTTACTTTAAGAGTTGGGAAAGAGAACTAACTGCAGAGTGAATATTGGACATTTATCAAGTTGCCAGAAACACACTCTGAATGAATGCTAATGTTTGTCTGTATCCACTGGATGTGGCAACAATTTTCTAACAACTTAGCCATATCAGCTTTTTAAGGTGATAATACATTAGTGTTAAAAACTTATTGCGCTGCGTCCAAGTCAACAAACAAATCAATCATTGCAGATTTCATATTCTATGAAAAGTATTAGTTCTTGACTTTCAACATATCACCATATTTCATTTACACAAGTCAGGAAAGGAAACTGCATTCAGTCTCATAAAAGTAGAGAGTTTTTTTGTAATGTTTTCTGGCATACATAGTCGAAATAAAATCTCATAGAATCAAACTATAGAAACATCCAAGTGCTGTCATTTCAACAGCTTTCCAGTGCCTTTGATCAAACTCATCCAAATCATTTCTCTTGTGCTTTTTACCCACATGTAGTTCAGGGAGAAAGACAAAAAACTGTTTCCCGTAAAGTTGCATAAGTAACATAAAGCTGGGAAACGTGAGGAATGTCAATGTAAGATTTGTACCACATGGCCAATTTGCATGGAAATTATACCCCCATTCTCTGCTCTTCCTTCATCCAGACTCTCCCCACCACTTTACCCCCACCCCCCCTTGCAACATTTTAAAGAATGGCTCTGGCTGTTTTCTGGCGCTGAGCGTGTTTGCTGAGTCATTGTGTAAAAAGCATAGAGGTTGTAGTTAAGAAAGAGGTAGCAGCTAACAGCAAAAGCAAGCTGTGTCTGTCTGTGTGATGTCTGTTCTGGATATAGATCATGTTGATTTATGAGCTAGTGCAGTCTTGGAGGCATTCTGGGATGCAATGGGAGGATTTAATTCAACACATCTGGATCTGAACTACACTCTACTGGCTGCTTGTCTCAGGTTTAGCATTGAGGCTCCCTTTCTGTTGATGTCCATGAGTCTAAGTTATTCTGAAAAGAAAAAATGTCACAGGTTACTTATGTTACTGGACACCAAATACCTAAGCACACTCAAACACTGATTGCTTGGAAATGCCATAGTGAGCATGTATGAACGTGCAACAGGAGAATAAAAGTCAGTCTAATACCATATTGTTAACTTAACATATATATGTTAACACAGTGTACGATATCTTATACTTTTTAACGTCCCTTGGCTTTGAAACAATTTGACTTAAAATAAATTAGATTTACTCTGATTTGAATATGTGACAGGCATATTAGACATGATTATTTCCACATTTATTAGCATGTCAATTTATTTCAATGAGTGGTCAATGAGAGAACAAGTGGAGGTGCATGGTAGCAGTTCAAAAAAATATATAGGGTTGATCTGAGAGGATATACAGTAGGTGGCACAATCATGTAACACATATGATTTCAAAACTCCATTAAGAAAAGGAAAGAAAATATAGAAAATAGACTAGTTACACTGTAAAACATCATACAGGAATACCATTTCAGAACTAATATTTATGAGTATTTCTGCCTTTTGACTTAAAGTGATGAGTTGAATGAATATACTGACTACTGAGACCTCACTCAACTCATCAAGTTTTTAAAGAAAGGTCACTGAGATCAACATTGTACAGTGCATTATATTTTCTCTACAGCAGCGACTTCATTTGGTGGTGTTAGAAGAACTGTTTGTATTTGTTGACGTTACCTAAAATTTAAAGGCAGCCCTTTCACTCACATATGTAAGCTGAAACAACAAGTTACCTTTTACAGTGAACAAGTTTAATAGTAGCTTTTCCTGTTTCCTGCTATGTTTGTTTACAGAGCCAGAGAGTGAAGCTGTGGTTGAGTCTCAGCCACTTCCATCAACCCATATAGAGGCATTTACAGCAAACAAACTTAACCCTTTAAATCCTAAGCTGCTTTTGCCTGGTTTTCACTCCCTTTAATTACAGGCTTATGTCTCAGCTGGGCATGTCATATATTCTTACTTTCAGGATGAGTTAGGCTTCTTCAACATACCATCATTCTGTATGTCAGTGGTAATACATGTGCACCAAGACAGTTTGATTTTTTTTTTTTTTGGATTTTGTTTTAGCACTACAGTTCCCATCATGCAAATAAGAAGCACAGTATAATGTTGTCATGGATTTAGTTAGTTGTGGGCTACACTGCAGGCCTGTGATTATAGCTTTAAGTTGCTTACATTGTAGCTGAATTGCACTAATCTCCTGTTTGCGCTGTAACCAATATGCAGACAACACTCAGCTGTATACTGAAGAAAAAAAATGTCTAAATTTGATGATTAAAAGACAAGATCTAAAGTTATAAGGAGTATATATTATTTCAAAACAGTTTTATAGATGGTTATCCTCATTGGGCATTGGAGCTAAATCATGAATATTGGACTTATGTTCATCTGATGGGATGATAATGTTACTCTGTGTCTGCTGAGTGAGAAAGCAGTATTGTTTACTAGCACATTAGCCATAATAAATGTATAATAACTGTTTAAGCTATGAAATGGTCATGGCTTTGTATCCGCCAGGCTTTGATTTGGTGATATTTTGCCCCCTGGTGGCCAAAACTTGATTTATGCAGCTTTAATGTCTGATATTTTTCAATAAATGAGATACTGTCCTATGCTTTCAGTGAATGCCTTTAACATGCCTCTTTTTTTTCATTAAAGGCTTGTTTGGCTATAGGTGGAGACAGTTATATAAAAGTTATTTCTTCGCTATTTAAAAAATATTTAATTTATAGATATATAATGTGGTAATGGTAAAAAAAAAAAAAAAAGAAAAAGGTTTTTCAGTTCCTGAAAAGTTGCGAAGTGACCAACAGCTGCGTGTACTCTTCATACTGTGTCAATGTGTTTGAGGGAGCAGGAGAAACAGATACTGTACACAAATCTGAAGGTCAGAGGCAAGTTACCCTGCAGCAAACTACAACAGCCCATGTGCTGATTTGACATGTGGGATCAGATGATAACTGTTATGCAATTGCTTACAACCCTCAGCCAAGTTCAGAACTTGGTGTGTGTGTGTATGTGTGTGAGCGCTTGTGTGTTTTAGAGGGGGAAAGAATGAAATAATATGCTAATGAAAGAACACAAGAAAACACATGTCACAAGTACATTGCAACATCAAGGAAATCAGACTGTGTGTGTGTGTGTGTGTGTGTGTGTGTGTGTGTGCACATGTGTTTGTTACCTTTACAGTATTGTGCTTTCACACATTGCAACAAGTTAGGTTTTCCTTCAAGACAATTATGACTTTATTGCATGTGTTGTCTGCACTGCTAGCCATATGGGGTTTACGTAGATGATCATTCTAAAAGCCTCCATATAGTTGTGTATGTGTGTTTTAATGTTACGTCACCTAATGGATCCTGTCATTATGTAATGTGCATAGTTGGTAGAGAGTCAGGTTAGTTGTCATTCTCAGTCTCCTTCAGCTCAGTTTCATTACCATTTTTCTTAGAAGTTTTTATGGTGAACTATTTGCTACAATATATACCACATACAGATGTTACATTATGTATCATCAGTCTCAACATTGCGAATGAAAGCCATCTTTATTATTGTTGTACTTGGCTTCACTCAGCCACTCTCCCATATGTGATGTTAAGTTTCAGCTTCTCCATTGTGAGGTGGGTGTAGTACACTAACTTACAGATATTAGGCTAAATGTGGATTTAATTCAATATATAATGTAGATCTGTTCACTTTCTGCACAATTTCCCTAATTAATTAACTGAGGAGGCCCTTAGGAATTGTTTGACATTTGGGGGCATTTATTTATCTTTACACTTTGTCTTTTGTACGGATCAAACAAACAAGATATAACATTAAGAGCCAGCTGTTTTCTGTTTTTCCTGTTTCAAGTTTTTATAATAAACTAAGTCAATAGTCTCCTCCTCCAAGTGTATTTTGTGTCAAACAAAATGTCAAACTATGTTTTTTAATATTTGTTTTTAGCATATTTGTCCTTTTTCACCTAGATCATGTCTGATGTGTGTCATTTGTTATTTAAAATCAAAGCAGAAGGCAAATGGCACACAGTGTTCTTCTCTGCTTTGCTAGGCAGCTCATTAATAGTCCAAATTGAACTGATATAACCATACAGTGTGCTGAGATGGGTCTCTTGGGTCCAGCAAAATGCCAGCACTGTTCATTTCATCTGACTAATACAATATGGATTGGTAAACGGTACTTCATTTACACACAGAGAGTGCAAGCAGGAGAAACCCTCTGACACACACACACACACACACACACACACACATTCATGAAAAGACACACTCAACAGAAGCCAAAACACACCAACTTGCACACCAGGCATACAAAATAGGCATGTCGGCACTCACGTGGAGGAGAGAGGAATTCACCTTTATATCAACAACTGGACGGTAACCAGCCAACTGAGAGCCAGGTTTATGACAGCAGGAGAGGATGGAGACCACTCCCTGACAATTGTGTTTCAGAGAGCCCACATGTTTTACATAACTCCCACAGGACACCATGCAATGGGTGCACACAAAGTACCTTCCTGAGGATGGAGTACAGTAGCCCAAAACAAGCCACTCTGTTGATCCTCTGCACTAAACAAAAACTTTACTGCACACGAGTTTGGCTCAGTTGTTAAAGAAAGCACAGGTTTGCCCTAGTGAGCCAATTTAGCATCAAGCTGGTCACAGTTTATCACACGTGCTTGTTTATGTACAAAATGATCTCAATCTAAAACATACCTCTGTATTACAGCATTACAATTCATGCAGTTAAGACATGGAAAATTGCCTGAGGGGAGAGTGTTCGAGCCATTTTCAGGAGCCACATAACCATCAACCCTCAGTAAAAGTTTTGGCTTGCTTGCTTGAGAAAAAAATAAAGTTTCCATTGGGACTATTGGCAATCATACTTCAATAGAAAGTAGTCTCCAATGAAAACTGTTGACAGAATGCAGATCCTTTAAAAAAGTAGCAAGACCACAATGTAAAAATACTTTATTACAGATGAAAGACCCACATTCAAACTGTTACTAAAGCAGAAGTACAGAAGTATTGCATCACAAGTAAGAGTATATGTCATCATGTCGTGGGTGAGGAAACTTAGCCAGAGTGTCAAGGAAGGTGATAGAAGGCAGACTCAGAGATTTGTTCAATGACTAAAAAAAAGTGATTTATTTAGACCAATGTAACCAAAGAAAAAAGTGTCTCCAAAAAACAAATCAAGCTCACCTTAACTAGCTTAACTCAGAAAAACTCAAACTCAAACTCAGGCCTGATCAAATGCAATACCACACATAAATCCTGTTTTCTGCTCTTTTCTCCTAAACCAACTCTCCCATTAAATGGGTCCTCCAATCAGTCTGGGCAAAGTCATATTTCTCGCAGGGGTGTCCTTTCCCTTATACCAACAACTGGTATATGACAATGTCACTTGTTAACACTCAGTTAACATTGTTTACACACACATCAATCAACACCATAGTCCTCACCATAAGCCAAAACTGAATACAAAATCACACAAATAGTAAACCAAACACTAAAATACCCACCCCCATTCTTGGTCTAACCCAGTGACATCACTGATGATGTCACCCATTGTATAAATACAGGAAGTGGTTAGGTGCCTCCTCCTTTTATCTCCTGAAAGTATGGTGGGTATGGTAAGTAACACAACAAGCTAATATATAACTCAAGAAGCTCAGGACCTAATAACAAAACAGTAAATGAGCTTAAATACTTGTCTGTCTTGATTAAACCAGAAGTTGTAAATATAACAAAACAATGCTAAACACAAACAAACCTGGGACAGTATGCAAAAGCAAAGCTACAAATATAGATGTTAAACTGTTAAACAAATGACAAGTGTTGATCACATGTTAATCTGACAAATTAACAAGCAACTATAGCTATCAAATAAATGTAGTGGGGTAAAAAGCACGTAAGTACAGTATTTGAGTAAATTGATTTTGTTACATGCTACCATTGCTGTTTAAAATGTCATTGTTCAGTCCCGTGAACAACACAAATTAAATTCCATTTCCCTCAACTGCACTGATGGGGCAGCAAAAAATTCATGGCAGGCATCACAAAAACTGAAACAGCATCTCTTGATACCACTTCAGATGTTAAAGATGTGTCACTGAAAATGTTCAGATATTTTAGTGTTGTAAACTCTGATCTCTATGATTTTACATCGCATTCCAGGACCTTTGCCTCCTTTTCAATACAATAGGTTACTTATACACAATTAAATAAAAGCATGGAGGATGGATTCTGTGCTGCTCTTGGACTACATGCACTTTATCTTCAGCTGTCCTCTTCAGCCTAGGCAGTGGCATTTCTGCGTACAACTCAAACGTGTTGGAATTGTCATTAGCTTGTGTGTTTTCCTAATTTACACGCAAAGAGACGAATTAAGGAGAGAAAGAAGGAAAACAATTTTATTCCCTTTCATTCTTTCTTATTCATTTTCCATCCCATAATTTTTTAGGGCAGCAGCAAAAGCTATTATACATTTTTTTTAAAAAATGGAAATGCATG
Organism: Thunnus albacares; assembly: GCF_914725855.1. Taxonomy (NCBI): domain Eukaryota; kingdom Metazoa; phylum Chordata; class Actinopteri; order Scombriformes; family Scombridae; genus Thunnus; species Thunnus albacares. Next base: position 7,967,886 of record NC_058110.1, on the reverse strand, counting down.
TTCTTGCCTCACTGATCCAACATAAACTTTTGGTGAATAGTGACAATCTGTCTGAGATGACTGACGCCAAACTACTGGCAGAGAAGTGAAGTCAGTGAAACCTGCGGTTCACCGTCAAAGTAGAAAAGCAGTGTGGTATACAGAGGGGGGCAGGGCTATGAGTTTACCCTCAACTCACCTTGTAGACATGCTCTCTTCCACTCCTAGAATATCATGTCATACAAACCAGGAAACCCATGTGGACTAAGATTACTAAAACTACACAAACACCAACCGAATAGTAAATTCTTGGCTATACTGCATGGTATCACTGCCTCAACACAATATCCTATAACTTTTAATAACATCTGTCACAACTATCACTCTCTTCTTTATATTTTCCTGTCCTTCCCTCTCCTCTCTGTCCACATTAACATATGGTTTACATTTTAGGCATTTACCAGTGACTTAAAACGAAGGCAGAGTACAGAGGAGAAATCAATCATTTTTCTTCCTTCCTTTCTTTTCCCATTTCTCTCTCTCACAGACTAGAGGTGATTTTAATGAAGCAGAACAAACTGGCAAAGAGTCGGTGGGCAGAGGGCCAGAGAGGCCAGGCGCTCATGGGGTTGGGATTGGAGCGTGACCGCCAGACCTAGGCTAAAGACTTTCAAAGCATTTTTAACTGGTGTGACATACTGTAGTGGTATCACTTGGGAGCATAAATCGCAGTTTTACTTTAAACTGGTGAAAGCTAGCCCAAAGCGAGTAACCTTCTTGGCAGCTGTGAGTGTGAAATAATGAAAATGCCATACAAGAAACCTGCAACAACTGATTTTTTGGCCACTTGGGGGCAGCGGAAACAAACTGTAAACACAACATTGACATAGCAAACTTGTTACTGTAGCAAACAGTTATCTATATAAAGGGGCGTCATACAGTATATAGTATACAGTGTTTTTTTTTTAGGGGGCACAGTTTCACAATGAATAAGTTAATGTTCACACCAAACCAAGTAACTACCAGTAATTACCTGCTTTATCGGCGTCTATGTTTACGATCAAACCAGCCCCCTGCCAGTAACTATCTAGAACTATAATTGAATGACACTAATTAACACTATATTGCATTTAATAGCAATATTGAACAAGAAAATATTATTGAAAAAGCTTTAAACCTAAACCAGCAAAAACATTAAACATTAGCTGGTTAGCTAGCCAACACTGTTGATTATTATTTAACATTAAGTAAAGAAAGCTCACAAACATGTAGCTACTGTTTTTACTGATACTATTTAGCTCTTTCAAAAATCTCCTTATGTCCATCCCCTGTTTTGTTGGACGCTTTTCAGTGCTGCAATAATTAATACAATGATAATAATACAATAATTTGGCTACTAATAATAGCAAAGGACAACAAGCTAACACTAATGTTTGTGTCTTATAGTTAAATTCACTGATGCCAAAGTCACGTTAAACAGGGAAATTCTGAAGCTCTAAGGAATTTACAAATTCATCAAGTCGTACTGTTTTAAGCGTGAGCAGAGATTGGTTGTTCATATCTCTGCAGTTAACACAACTATAATTTGCAACAATTCTGCACGACTTCCACAGCTGAGTGGCTCAACTAGCTCTGCTGCTACTACATAGTGCTTTCTAGCTGAAAGGAACCAAATAGTCTAAGCTGTGTGTAGCAGGCAGAAATAAAAACATACAGAAATGCCACTTTTGTTTCTATATTATATTATTAAGGGTAATTAAAAACACTGTCAAAATAGAATTTAACAATTTAAATAATTTGAGGGGTTCATCTGTCACATTTCTGGCAACCTAGCATGTCAGTCCAATATTCTTTTCACTCTGTTTTTGGTCACAACTAACTCCTGAGGGAAATACCTGGATCCTTAGTTCCTAAAAGCTCCACGATGTGCACTAGCTTGTAAAGTTGTCTGTCTGCTGTTTGTGGCTGGGTAGGTGGCGTACAGTGGGCTTTATGAAAACCCAAACAGTGAGGCACCCATGGTTTTGAAAACCTACTGTACGAAAACAAGTGACTGCTGCGGCTGAAATCAATGATGTGAGAGTGGTAAGAGTGATTGTCATTAAAGACAGAGTGGCAAAGAACCTCAGGAAAGGATTTAATCATTGATGAGAGCAACGTGTTGGAACACATAATGTGTGAAGTTACAGTAGCAAGTTGTCATGCAGGTGAGTGGTCTGACAAAGAACGGGGTAAACCGGTTTTATTATCGTTCTCACTGTCAGTCTTTCACTCACAGCTATTATCCTTGACTTTTACTTTAAGTCTGCTGTTGTTCTGAGACTCTGAATGAATGTGTTCTTTCAAAAATGATTCATAGCCTTTCTTGTGATCTTGACAAACAAAAAGAATGCAGAAATGTCAAAAACATTTTCAGGAGATCACTAAAATATTAAATAGATAAATGATATTGTCTTTACAGCAAAAAAGCATTGCATATTATTTTTGCCATGCTTGACTTTCTCTGGTGACAACTGTAAGCATGGATCACAGCCAGCTCAGTGTAAAGTAAATGTTTGAAGGACTTTCAGAGTTTGGTCCATTATCTGTCTTCAGAACACACCGCTGTCCAATGTAACAGGCTGTGATATAAAGTGTTAATGTGAGGACTGGCTTCATCATGTATTTATCTAATGAGTCATGTACACTGGGGGAAGGCAATGATGACCATCATCTGCCCTCAACAGAAACTGCAAAGACACACATTATGTCTTTGTTTGTGCACTGGTGTGTATTTTGTCATCTGTCTTTGAGACCTTTTGAGTGTCCATAAATGTAAATGTAAATTTAAACGCCTGTAAAGTATTATCAGCTCTTGTGTAACACACACACAAAGCGTCACTGTCACCAGTGAAGCAGAAATCCTCACCTCTAGTCTGAACGCCTTTTAAAACATTACGTATGTGTTTGCTGTAATTAAGCCTCAATTGGCACTTTAACACTGACACTTTTTAATGAGTTTCTGATCCAGCATGTTATTTACAGTCTCCCTCTGTTGCTTTTCCACTTATTCATACACTGCCTGCTTTAAATGTATGATTAAATCTTGCAAAGCGGTTTACATAAAGTACCCCTGAGGTTTCTAATTCAGCCATTCCAAATGTTTTTTGACGTGCAGATTTCATGGTCAGTGTGGGATGCAGAAAAGGTTATAGTGAGGAAAAGAAGAAATGAGAATACCCATCCTATCCCTCCTTCTCAAGCAGGAATTATGTTCATATTGGACAATTCAGCAGCTCACAATTTACCCTCAATGCCAATGTTCAGTGCCAGTGGAGGAAATAGTCTGGCCTTTATTCACCGTAGCGAGAGAAAAGTAAAGGTATGGGAGTTTGAGTTGTGCAACATTCATGCAGGAAACAGGAGTTAGTTCCCATCACACATCAGAACTTTTTTTTTCATTAACCACACTGAAGTTACCATGCGTGGATACAGTAGATTTTTTTTTTTTTTTTTACATACATTGGCCTTTAATGTAATTCTGTTTTTTGCAGAAACATCTGTTATTTCTGCAATAGAGATGCCCAACCCAGTATCCATAAGAATTATTGGATGATTCTGTAACCCGTGATTTAGGTCTAGTTCCAATGCTCAGTGCCAATGCAGGAGGTAGTGTGGAAAATTTAGCTGGCACAACTATGATCTCTCTCCAACCTTCACTACAACATAGTCACCATGTGTAGATATTATAAAAAGTGAGAATTTTATTAGTCCAATATGAACATTCATGTCTGGCAATAGGGTTGGGTCACTCAAATGATGCAGTTCCCCTTTGGGCCAGTCATCAGTAAGTATATTTCCTTGATATAAGCAATAAATTACATATCACTACAGTACAGGAAAAAGTCATTACGTGTGAGCAAGCAGGCACAACCTTTACACATCCGATGTTTGAAGCAAAAAATTGTAAATGGTTTTCCATAGTGGAAGCAGAAATATGAAAACATATTGCTTTAGAATTGAAGTTGAGAGATTGTTTGCTCATAAAACTCCACAATAAATCACTATTGCTTCATCTGAACAGAACAATTAGAAAATGACATTTCTGGAAAACAAACTCTCCAAAGGAACAAATGAAAGACTGATACTTTCTCCTGATTTGCGGCTAAATTATTACTTTTAAAAATTATATTAACTCTGAAGAACTGATTGTAAACAGTCTTCAAAGTGAACTGAAATTAGGAATAAAAGGAATAAAATCGATAACAACTGAAATTAGGAAGTACTTTAAAAAGTGTTGTTCGTTGGACATGGGAAGTGTTTGGAAAAAGTTTACACGATGTTCAGCTCTGTAATATCCTTTTAATGAATCATCTAAAGTTATCTAATATCATTCTTCTGATATGCAATATAAATTTGTCATAAACAGACCAAATTAAAAGTCTTATTACTCTCATCAACCTTTTGGAGGAAGAAAGAGAATTATTTGGAGAGCTTTTGGCCTGAGGGCCATTGATTGGGGAGCCTAATTAAACCAGTGATGCATGGAAAAGAATCTGAGGCTAAATGTGAGGTGAAGCCTGGACCTGTTGGCAGACGTCATTGGATGCCTTTAAATTTAGATTTCCACAAAAAGAAAGTGGCAGGGAGAGAGAGAAGAATAGGTTTTTGTGTGTTTTAGTCACAGTCACAAAAACAAAAAAAATTCCAACAATGCAGTGTTCTCTGATCTCTGAACACATGTTTTTCAAAGCATCAGGAATGTTAAGGAAGCAGTATTTTCGATTGTCAAACAGCATCTGAAACCTTGGTAGCTATATCTGTCAGTTTATGGAACTATGCGCTGACTGGCCAGGTCTGCAGAGGTGAGACAGTAGATCTTTGTCAAGCTCTCATTTTTTATTCTTCACACGACTACTTCTGTCAGTTTGTGTGTACAAAGTGCAGCTCCATGAATTCCTTCACGGAGAAACTATCCCAAAGTGTGAGCTGTTATCCCCATTTCTACAATTTGCACGTCTCACTCCTTTCTATGACATTCATGTTATGTTTCAGCGAGGCTCAAAAGGGTTTTATTGTAGGGGGAACCCAGAATTTACCAGGTGAGTTGGAGTACACAGAGGGATTATTCATTGTTTTGGGGGATTGGTCTTTTAAAGTACATCAAACAATAAGTTTGTCAGTGTTTCCTATGTTAGGACACTTTGGATAACACGTAGTTGTCCATCTTGTTTTTAATTAGAAAGGTTATTCAGATTACTGAATCAATTTTTTCATTTGTACTCTTTTAAGATTCAGTGAGAGACTTCCGCAGTTATTATTTTTTATTGTTTTGCAGATCCTTTTTATTTGTATTGCAGATCTTTGGCAGTCAATAAAGGAAATGCATCAGGGTAACAATACAAACACTAAAAATGAGCTCATGAAAACAACACACAGGTCATGGACCAAACAGTCAACGCACAAGGAAACAGAGGTTATATTTCAAAGTTGAGTTTATTTTCCCCAAAAGATTAAACAAATACACATAAATGAAGGTAACTAAACTAACTAACTGAGTTATAGGGCCCTTAAAAAGAGGTCAACAATACATAACTCCACTGAACAATAAGGCTAACAAAACAAGACATTAACTCAACTAAACCTAGACCTAAAAGACATCGAGACATACTAGGAAACATACTGGCTGATCAAACCAATAAATACACCCCTTCAAACTCACTTCTCAACGTAGCCGGAGCTAAGTTTACATCAAAGTCACACACCACCTCAGCTGCTGTCATCGATAATAAACATCTTAAAGGTTCTATATGGAAGAATCAGAAATTCCCTCTCATTATTGACACAGGTGGCCGTTGAGGTGAGCTGGAGTCAGCATCCTGTTGCTTGCACACATGCGCACGAAATCAAAAGCGGGATTGAAGATTCTCCTAGTATTTTATTTGTCTCCACCCCCACCTACTTGTGCACGTCTGGTACAGTTTTAAAGAAAAAGAAAACAACATTTAAAAGATGACCCAGCATGGCATACTAGTAGCCAGCAGCTGCATTACTTTTCTGGAACACCATGGCCACTGCCGGAGTCGGAGATGATGGAGAAACAACAGAACTGGAAAATCCTTCTGCTTCCCTGAAGTCATCAGTGTTACACACTTCAGTAAAGTTGGAAATATATTGACAGATTCAAACTTCCCAGATCAATAACTCATAAGTTCACCAAATTTTCACCAAAACGAGCTGTTCTCCGAGCGTGACTAATAACATTGGTCCCCTATGTACAACCGCCTTTGAGACAAGTGTTCAGGAACTGTCTACAAATTGCAACACTTGAACTTAAACTTAGTTTCTTCACCTGCAAAAAGCCACCAGGATTAATCCACCACTATGTTTTCTCAGGCAGCCATGTTTCTCTACGGTTCATGCTTGTCACTGCTCAACAGTTGCCATGGTAGCTGGTACACCCTTCGGAAGAGGGGGACAGGCACTCAAACTGGCCGTTCTGAATAGGGCTGTTTAGACAGGATGAGAAGGCTGCCGTGGTGCTTGATCCTTGTGGTATTTTGTCCAAAGCATGTCAGATACATTTTATTAAGACCCCAGGGAACCATGTTAACTTGTGGAAAAGGGATATAATATGGCCCCTTTAAGTGACTGCAAATGAAAGTAACTGAACATGTGGTAATGATGTGGGTGAGTGTGTGTGTGTGTGTGTGTGTGTGTGAAACCTTAGATCTTCAATTGTGTGATTGTGGCTACAGCCATCACACACAACATAAAACAGTAATTCTGCACACATGTTCCATCACCTGATGATAAGAAATGCATTGCAGAGTCACTTACCTCTGTTCAATAGAAGTACACATATAGGCATACAGATGCTGCTGTCATGTACATGTGTGTCAGTGTCAATAATATATTATAATTTCGGAAAGACTAATGTAAAGACTGACTTGATGAAAGGGGATAAAGTGCATGGAGACACCAGGGGCCTGAGAGAGAGTGAGACAAACGAAGTTGTGTTTAGAAAAACTAGGAAATTTGTTTGGGGGGGGCACAGGGAGGGTTCATTTTGTCAGCATGTACCTGCACTGACTCAAGTAGCTAAAACCTGCAGTGAGAGCAAGGACCCTGAAGCTGAACACACACTCACTCACTCTGTCTTATGTAATCATGTGTATGTGTGCAGTGTGTGTAGTGTAAGTGTGTGCTTGTGTGTGGCTTGGCTTACATATATATGTGCATATGCACATGGGAGCCATATAAAAAGCAATACATTCACCGCCCTCCCACCCTTGTCACCTTTTACCACACATTATTTACAGCTGCATAGGAGCTCTGTGGCTACATTATACTTATTTACACTCGCTTTAACAGCACTTTAAGAAAAGAAGCCATGAATTAGAGGCACACACACTTTTGAAAGGCGCAGGAGAGCGCTGTAAAAAAGAAGTGCTGGGGAAACATAACACACATGCGCTGGGCGCTCTCATTCCGAGTTGCCCTCAGGTCTTGTGAATGTAAGGAATTCACAGCAAGGGGTGGAGGAAAAAGGCTGTTTGCCAGCGCTGCGTCTTCTGTGTCTAAACGTGTGACACACATTCAGTCACACACACATGCACCCGGCAGGAGGCTTTTTAACTAAGCTCATACACAGGAACAAACACGTATAATTCGCAAACGTACACAGACAAAACTGTATAAGTGCACACAAATGAGGCACAAGCATACAGAAGCACACACAGCTACACGCAACATGAGACCTTCTTAAGTAAACCTATAACAGCTTTCATCATCTGGTTGTGCCTAGCATGTTCTAACACAAACTAATGTCTGTCAGGCAAAATGTCAGTCATGTATCACACACTGCAAGTACACTTTTCTCCTCGGGACAAAATCAGTCAGATAATGGCTTTAAGATGTGACAAGACTTAATTTAATTGATTTAATTTTTAATCACATAAAAACATAGTTTCTTAAATTTGGGAAATTACATTTTCCTCTCTAAAACATTTATGGATATGCAGGTATGTTTGCAGTGTTGACCCACAACCACATTTTATGCTTTTATGAGTTTGTATTTTCAGGTCAGGAGTTTCAATGTCCCCTGCTTCACCTGAATTGCAAAAATATGTTTGTTGTTTTATTCACTTCAATCACATTAATGAGGTAATGCATCCTAAATAGGAATAGCAGATTTAACTCTCATTGAACCATTTTATCTCTAGATTCATCGAGTACAGACTACTAGATACAGTGCATGGATTTCACACACCTCTAGCTCTGACCTGTTTACAAACTGGAATGACATGAAGCCCAACTTCATGAAAAACCTCAAACAAACCTGACCTGAATCAACTTCCCATACACTGGCAATGGTGCAGCACCAAAAGATGTCGCCAGTATAATTTTGACTATTCCATATCTGCTCTCGTGAAACTTAATTTGTGGTTTCAGAGTCGATGAACAAGACACTTCCCCACCAACTTCTGTGGCTGACTTCTAATGTCCGTTTGGAGGGAGACAAGAGAGAAGATCATTTTCCTACAAGGATCAATAAAGTATTGCAAAATCAGGTTTTTGGGTGGATTTTCAGTTTCAAGTTCCTGGCGTACTTGTTTCCATGAGTGCTGGCTTGTGTTCACTGAGTAAGAGAGTGGTGGAAAATAAAGTCAAAACACAAGCCTCTTTCATAGAACACCTTGGGAAGTTTACTTTTCGTGTGTGTGTGTATGTGTGTTTGCAGGACAAAGAGAGAGAGCTGTGTCTTCATGTATATGTGGTGGTGGATGAAATTCTCAGTAGGCAGAATACGCACATTGGGGGGTAAAAAGAAGGGAGCATTTTACCTAATAAATCTCATCTGGTCGACTTTGTTACACTATGAAATTACCCCACAGTCATTTACATTTATTGAAATTTAGCACAGGTTTCCTGAGCAGCCTCACTCTACAGCATGTCAGAGATGTCAAGAATCAAAGGAAAACTAACCAGCTACATACAGACACTTGAGATCACTCAGCCAGCTACTATGTGTAGAGGATATAAGGGCAAAATATGTTACTGCCTAAATCTGCAATACATGACTTTATCTATTCTAGTCTATCATACAGAGTTGCTGCTTACAGTGAATCTCTCTGATGCTACACACCAAATTCAGCAAAGCACCAAGAGATAAAAGAAATGGAAACTCTGAGAAATAGTCTGCTGCTATGTAATGTAATGTAATGTTCTGGCTCCAAATGATGCCTGTGGGAAGCAGAATGAAGTTAATTGAAGCGCTTTAATGAGGGCTGTCTTACATCACTGATACTCTCTCTTCCTCTCTCTCTCTGTGAAAATGTTGTAAAACCACTTTTTCATGTCTTAACTTTAAAGGAAGAATTACATGCTTCACTGTGGATTGAGAAAAATACAGTGTGGATGCTTTGTAGTTCCTGATTAAGTTGACATTTCAGATTTGGTTTTACCCAGCAGCCACAATATAATAACTAGCATGGCAGAAAAGACAGAGAGAGTATGCTACCAACGCAGAATACCATGCTGACGTATACATTATTATACAAGCTAACAGATGCTCAGTAATTATTACATTTTGTTCATTGTTTATAAAGAAACATGTGAAACAGCCCAGGGTGACAACAACATACAATGAGTCAGTCATACTGATGAGCAGTGGCAAGCTGCCTCTGACCAAACACACTCTAACATCTCATTCTCATCAAACCAACACTATCAACACCCCAACATCAAAGACATGGAATCTTTGACAGCCTCTTTCATACTTTTAATTGCTTGTGCTGTTATGAGCTTCTTTCAATCTTGCTGTCCCCTCTGGGTGGGGCTCAATGTCTTGAATTTTTAAAAATATGTTCTTTGTACTGTTACTAAATTCTCATTGCTGTGGTGTTTTGGCACTGCACATTCTAGATATTACTGCTCAGTCACTTGATTGAGTTTCTGTAGATGTAGCTTTTTTCTTTTAACCTCATCCATGTATTCACAAACTGCTGCAGAAACATAAAATTCTTCATCTTGCACACCAGAGGAACAGTCACCTATTTACGCATCCAGCAGATACAGATCAACAATAGCATTCATTTGGAGTCTTTTTCTTGGCACTTGGCAAATGTAGGTCCAATAATCACTCCCCTTTTAGCTCTGTTTTTGGTCTCCACTAACTCCCGGGGTAAATATCTGGCTCTTTAGCTGCTAAATGCGACACTACTTCACTAACTAGTTAATAACTTTGCCCGTCTGCTGTTTGGTGCTGGTCAGGAAGTGTACAGCATTTTTTTGTTCTTTTTAGAGTTTTTCTTAAACAGCTGCTTGCTTTGCCCAAAAACAAAACTGATGAGGTGCAGTGAAAGTCAACCAAAGCAGTGAAGTTGCAGGCCTAAAAACCAAAACAATGAGTTGAAAGAGGCTAAAAATCTCTGCAAAACTCAGGGGAACTGTAGATTCAAATGATAATTCTCTTGAGGTTCATTACTATGAGATACTACTACTGCACCCTCTCTACGTTTAAGAGTAGGCTTAAAACTTTCCTTTTTGATAAAGCTTATAGGTAGGGTGAGCCCAGGCTGGCCTTGGACCAGCCCCTAGTTATGCTGCTATAGGCCTAGACTGCTGGGGGACTTCCCATGATGTACTGAGCTCCTCTCTCCTCCTCCCCATCTCGATCTGTATGCATTCATGTACCATTAATACATGTTAGTGACTTGGCTTCTTCTCTGGAGTTTTTGTGCTTTCTCGTCTTGCAGGTTTCTATGGATCATGGTTGCGGACCACCTGGTTATGGATCACAGGCTTTCATGGGTCATGGTTTCAGACTGCCTGCTGCCACGGTCCTGCTTGATGCCCATGCCTGCTATTATTATTATTATTATTATTATTAGTCATTTCTTTATATTACATATATATTTGTTTTTATTAGTCATATTTCTATTATTATCATTGTTGTTTTCGTTATTATTGTTGTTATGCTTCTCTGTCTCTCTCTCTCCCCTCTCCTCCCTCCCTCTTTCTCTCTAAACCCAACCGGTCAAGGCAGATGGCCGCCCACCTAAAGCCCAGTTCTGCTGAATGTTGGGTCTCTGTTAATTAAAGACTATGGTCTAGACCTGCTCTATGTGAAAAGTGCCCTGAGATAACATCTGTTGTGATTTGTAATTTGTAATTTGTGAATTATTCATTATTGAGCGCCTCTGGTACGGAGAAGGTTCCTCAGACGCTTCACTAAAAATGCAACACTTGTTTTTCTTCTTCTTGTTGTTTTCTGTATAAATTCCAAATAGTCGACTGTTACATGACACAGTTTGAACTTTTTCTTTGACTCTTCAACCAAATGACAGTAAAAGCTATAAAAACTTCAACAGTCTGTCTCTGAACAGCCTGAATGCTCGACCACACCCGAAGAACCAACGACAGAATTGTAAGGAGACTCCTGCTGTTGGCTGTGCCCCATGGGTGGACAGGCCATTATTGAGGTGTTTATTGGTAGTCATTTGGCCCAAAATGGAGGAGCATTATTTCAAATTACGATAATGGTGGTCATTATTTGGATCTCAAATTCGGTCAGTTCTCATAACCTCATCAGGAGACCACAAGCTGGCTGAAGGCACACATACAGTAGTAATTTAAATATACCGACGAGGTACAGTATATATGTACAAATCTATGCAGAAAATATACACACACAAACGCACTGTGACTGTGGCAGGTAAATTAATGCTACCACATTGATTGGGTGGCTCAGAGATTTGAAGTGACTCAGTGAGGAAGTCATTCATCTCAGGGAGACTGCCCCTCCTTCCTGTGCTATTCCTTTCCCCGTAATCCACCCCACCCTCACCACAGGAATCACTGACATTACTCAGAAACTGATTTCTTTGACTAGTAAACTGATGTAAAGTCTAAATATTCCTGTTCAGGACATTGTGAATCCACCCATTCATCTATTTTAAGGGTCTTTGGGGGGTTGCAGTGGAAGCAGCTAAGCAAGGTAGCCTACATGTCCTTGTCCCAGGCCATGTCTTCCAGCTCTTCCTGGGGGATCCAGACACATTCCTTGACCGCATAGGATAGGTAATCCCATTTGCATGTTCTCCTGCCAGTTAGATGTGTCTGGAATACCTCCAGGAAGGGGTGCAGAAGGAGGAATAGTTGTTGTACCCTAAGCTCCTTCAGTATGTCTGAGCCCTTCACCCTATCTGAAGGTGAATCCAGACATCCTTTTGAAGGAATCCCATTTTAGCTGCTAGTATAGTTGGGATGAGAGTCAGTGCCTCCAAGTCTGAGACCAAGGTACTTGCCGGAAAAAGGGGTGGTCACTCTGGATTAGAGGTGAGTTTCTGCGCCAAGTGAAGGAGCTTAAGTACTTCTGGGTATTTGTTTACAAGCAGGGGTAAAATGGAGCATGAGATTAACAGGCGGATTGGTGTGGCATCAGCAATTATGTGGGCATTGTACCAGATTGTTGTGTTGAAGAGGGAGCTAAGCCTGAACGTGAAGCTCTCAATTTACCGGTCAATCACCCGATATTTCAACCCTCACCTGTGGTCATGAGCTTTAGAGAGTGACCAGAAGTACAAGATTGTGGACACAAGCATCTGAAATGAGTTTCCTTCACAAGAGATAGGGAAGGAGCTCAGACATCTGAGGGGAGCTTGGAGTAGAGCTGCTGCTCCATTGCATCAAAGGGGTCAGTTGAGATGGTTCAGGCATCTGATAAAGATGCTTTATGGATGCCTCCCTCAAGGGTTTTTCCGGGCAAGTATAACTGGGACGAGATCCAGAGCATGCTGGATGGATTACATATCCTATGGCCTGCAAGCATCTTGGGGTCACTCATAAGGAGGTGGAGAGGGTGACTACGGACAAAGACATCTGGGCCATCCTGCTAAGCCTGCTGCCCACATGACCCCGACTCGGATGAGGATGCTTATACCTATGCTGTCTTATTCTTTTGTCTATTACTCAGGGCCTAATTTCCCGATAATGATGGATCTTAGAAGTTTAGACTGTTTCCTAAGAGGGCTTCTACAAATGTTCTTAAATTTCTACACGTGATTCCCAAAGCAGTACTTAAGAGCAAGGGCATGCACACACCGTTAAGTGCTTCTTAACATTGGCCGTCTGTGGTGCTGAAGGTAATGAATACATTTTAAAGTAACTTTGCATATTTAACTGTCTGTAAACCTGGCTATATACTGAAAACACACACATCACACTGTGTAAATGTTGTAAATGTTTTATACTTGAAATTCAGTATGTTTTGTGTGTGTGTATTCATGTTCCTGGGAGGAAGCTGGTTTAAAACAGGAAACTTTGATTGATTTAGCTGCTGTTCGAGGCAGACGTTACACTGAAGATCAGATCAGATTAAAGTGAAATTTCCAAGTTTCATGAATATGTGTCATTCTGTCATCTTTCTCTTAAGCTTAAGAAGGTTTATAAGATGAATTTCACGATCATCTTAGCCTTAAGATGCTTTTGGGAAACGAGGCCCAGCTCTCCTTAACAGACATTGACTAGTAAACCAAAAGCTTCACTTTCAGGTTCATCACCATCTTTACCACAACATTACAGTGACACTGCGTCACTCTGGTTGCTTCACCAGTCCACCTGTCAATCTCACTCTCTCCATCTTAGTGTCACTAAGGGGGGGGGGCATGTTTCAGCCCATAAGTACTACTCAAACTACTACTTTTCAACAAATGTATACATGCTTTGTAGTAAAGGGGTTGGAACAAGTATTTGGTACAAGTCTTTATACCAGAATAATAACTAAATTATCTATCAAAATAAAAATAAAAAATCAAACATGGAGTGGTTACATAATTATTAATAATTCATAATTTATGGCTCAAAATACTGAGCCTTAAGCAAAAGGATCTCTTTTTTTTTATTTGACATAATTGTTGGCTTTATCAGAGAGGAGGGTCTATTCCAATGAGGAGTGACCATCAAGTAGTGTGTTGGTGTTGGATAGGTCACTATGACCTCACAGAGCGCTGGCCAGGATACTGATAGTCATCTGATTAAACGTGATCTGCATGCATGAGTGTGTACGTGTGTGTCTGTGACGGAGAAAGTGAAAGAGTGTCTCTGCATGACAAACTGAGCATGCACTTGTGTTTTAGTATCCTTGTACTGTGTGTGTGTCTGTGTGTGTGGTCCAGCTGGCAGGTTCAGCGGTGTTTTCCACCAGGTCAGTGACGTTGTCATCCAGCCAGGAACAGAGCAGGACTCAGGCAAGGGGAGATACGGCCAATGACTGATTAAAACAAAGACAACACATTCACATTTCCATTTAAAAAGTGTGCCAATACTCTCAGTGGACATATTAATCATATTTAAATATGGTACAGGAAGTTTCATGTCACGTAAAAGTGAATGTTTTAGCATTACTTTTCAGACTGCATCTTACCTCAACTCAGTTAATTCAGTCATCCCAGTAAATCTCACTTAACTCATCTCATAACATTTCCTTCATCTCAAAAATGAACAAATCTAAATCAACTGGATTTAAATTATCACATTATTTTGTCAAATCATTTTTGATTTTACCTCACTAGATTCAATTATTTCTTGTATCTAGTCTGATAAAATATCATCTAATTTCATCTCATCTGAGCAAATTATATCATGAATTTGTGTATTTTTTTCTGCACTTTGAGATTATTTCATCTACATTTTCTTTCCCACTTTTAGCATTCATGAGAAGTTATATTCAACACTGTGATTTTATGGAAACAGTGAGATATTAGCCGTGTTGTTTAGTCTAATAACTGAGCCTCAAAAGAAATGTATATTTATTCTTCTGTGTTTCCATCACACTGCTACAGGAAACACAGCACAGTAGGAGCATGGTATTCAGTGACACAGTAATTTAGTTTAGAAAGAAAAACAGTAACAATACAAGGACAAAGAGATGAAATCTTGGCGTACCAAAAAAATAATGTTTTAGGCTAATTAGCCTTGCTTTTTTTCCATGAGAGAAACTCTGCTGTCATTGTTGGTCTTAGGTCCTCTCATGTAGGATCTCTGAGCTCTGGTTAATGTGTGCATCTATACTTCTTTAGTGTGTGCATGTGGAGTTACATATTCTACCCTTATATGCACTGTGTAACGTCTTCAAACAGGGGCCTATATTACAAACCAGCCTCACTTTATTTACAGCTCTAGTTTAACAGCATTATTTGATTAGTACAATGGGTAATGCATGTGTACCAAAGTGCAAGATCCCTATAAAAACATGTTCTCAAGGATAGTACGGCTTAAAATAAGGTTAAGATAAATGAGACAGTAAATAGACAGCAGCACTGAATAACATTTTACTCGGAAGCTCTTTGGCTTTGGGTCCATCATCATAGGTTTTATTACAGCTGGGGGAGGTTTGAGGGTCTACTGTAAAACTCAAGGGTACACTCATTTATGATTACTGTCAAGTCTTTCTTTTGCAAGCGGTATATTTCACAGACAAGCATTGTGGCAGGACCTGCCAAAAATATTTTGTCATAATTCAGAGAAATTAGTTGTCTGTTTCAAATGGTGCTTAAGCAAAATAATGTTCTGTATTTTTACATATATTATGTACTTCGCAACTGACATGGATCATCTTGGTCTATAGTTGGAAAATTACTCTATGCATCAACATGCCTCAAGAAATAGTGTAGAAAACAATGAAACCAGTCCAGCAATTAGTTATTGGCACCACAAGCTGCTCCACTGTGGTGTGGTTATTTGGCTGTATCTGTATATGTACACAGAGCTACACACTACACAACATTACCTCCAACAATGTTATTGCACCCAAACCCTTACAAAAAACAAGCCTGTGGTATGTGGCAAATTAAGTCATAGTACTTTGTGGATTGTGGAAGCCTGTGACATTCTCTCTGTGTGCAGGGTTATGGCCGAATCATTTGCCCCCTTGTAAGGATCCAGCTCCCACAGTATCTGTCGCCATTGTCCCACCGAGTCCCATAAATCCCTAAACAGGATTTGGACTCTATTCTCTGCTTCAGGTTAATAGTTGACTTTTCGGTTTACAGCAGAGGGCCTCCCAGGTCCTAGATGGCCTTCCTGATATTAATAAACTGAATTTGATGTTTACCCTGCAGTTTGAGGCCATACCACACATGATGGCCAGAGAAAAGATGTGCAGTTTTGGTTTGATGCTATGATTGTTGTGCTTGGATGGTGCCTTTCCAAATACAGCTCATTACACTTTACTTACTCCATTACATGTGTTCCGTCATCACCGGTGCAATTTTCTCCACCGACCACTCCCCCTCCAACCACGCTCATTATTGGAGATTCAATCATGAGGAACGTTAAGAAAAAATTCTGTGCCAACTTTTTACTTTCCAAGCGCTAAGGTGACTGATATCCTGGAAAAGATTCCCAGCATCCTGGCAAAGTATCCCCTCACCCAGGATGTTATTGTTCATGTTGGTTGCAATGACATTCCAAGTCAGACCTCTGAAATACTAAAATGTGATTTCAGCTAACTCCTTGACTCTTTCACAGTCCACAGTAAACAGATCTTTATCTCTGGTCCCACCCCTCCACTCAACCGCAGTGTGGGTCGTTTTAGCTGGACTCTTAGCCTCCACGCCTGGCTGCAGTCAACCTGCACAATCCGCAAAGTAGCTTTTATCAAAAATTTTAACCTCTTCTGGAAACGCCTGTCCTTCTTCTGTCATGATAGCATCTACCCCAATGGCCTAGGCTCATGCACTTTCACTGACAATTTATTCTACGCAATTTGTAACTCTCTCTCAATCGGACTATCTCTCATCGAATGTCTTCATCCACTCCCAGTGATTCCCAGTCTCCACCAGCAAACCTCTCCCTCCTCTAAAAACCACACTAGCTCCCCCTTGTGGTTAGGAGCGCCTCCTACTGCCTCCCTAGGCATATGTAACTCTACACCACTTCACCCGTTTTTATCCACAATAATTGGGAATAGGCCTAGAAAATTCAATGCTAAGGTTGCCAGAAAACTCAGATACTTGCGTGCTATTCCGACCTCTTTGTCTATGTAGGCATCAACTCCAAGGAATCGTCCTTTAGAATCATTCTGCATTGGCCATTTAAATACACGCTCTATTAATAAGGGCACATTTCTTTGTGATGTTATCATAGACAGATCTTTTTATTTTTAAGTGAAACATGGCACCAACCAAACGACTTTTTAAATCTAAATCTGTGTTTTCCTTCTGGCTACAATTACATTCATAAACCCAGAGCCACTGACCTTGGTAGTGGTCTTGCTATCAACCACCACGCTACGTTTCCTGTGTCCGAAATTGCGGTACCAGATGTAACCTCTGGTTGGTTTACCTATATGTTTTAACAAGGTGAAAAATTTTAGTCATTGGACTTTTGGATCTTAAGTTAGCTGTAGCCTACTGGACTGCCTTGACTGCTGCTAGCTTAGCTAGGTTGTTTTTTGCCTGGTGGCTAGGCTAGCCAGTCACTTGTACTGAGGATTTTAAGGAATTTTACCTGTGGATTTTACTCCTCTATCCCTGGTTGAGGGGCTTGAGTGACATTGGTTGAGTATTGAAGATATGAGTGGTTTCTGCACTTTAAAAAAGCAACCTCTCCAGTTGTGGGTTTCCACTCGAGAAACAGGACTGCTATAGGCTTGTTGCGGGTCTCATCAATGATGGCTGTAGCAGATGAAACCTCCAATATTAAGACTGAGCCCCTCTTTGTGCTATATGGATCTGATGAAAGTGACATCATTGATGATCTACTATTCTCCAACTTCTATGCACCGCTCCAGGAGTTAGCGGATAGCATGCCCTCCTTACCTCTACCTAAGCTCACTACCCCAGAGAGACAGCATACGAGTCCTCGGTCCCACCCCAGGAAGTGCTCTGGCCCCGGCTCTTCATCCGGCCCCTCATCTGACTCCTTCACTTCCATCCCCAAAGCCCATTGTCCTTGGAGCAAGCAGCGTCGCCTGTCAACCCATGTAGCCAAGCTGGTTACCCCCTTAGCTGTTCTCAGTTTGCCTCCACCTGCAAGGACCACTGCCCCTAGTCAAGTGCCACCGCCCCCTGCCTCACTGAGGTTAGCTACTTCTGTCACCTGCCATCTTCCTTCCAACCTTGCACTTTACACCGACGGCGGTAACTGTGCCTGAAATCTTGGAATTCAACGACTCCATCATAAGATTTGTTAAACTCCTGTCCACCATCACATATTATCTTGGTGGAAAGGTTGAGGATTTAATTGAACTTGCTCCAATGCTTAGGGACCTTCACTGCTCAGTCCACACTGTAATAGTACACACTGAAACTAATTACGTCATGTCTAGACGTCATGTCAGCCAAGCTGCACCAGGACACTGAATCACTATATTGCACAATTGAGAGTCTGGGAAAAAGCTGTGTAATGCCTGGCCTACTCTTTCAAAGAGTGTTGGATGTTTTAGTCGCCTTTTTTAGTCTCCACCAGAGGCTGCTAAATATCTGTTTGGGAACAGGATATCATTTTATTAGCAATTTTGATTATTTCTGGACTAAGCAGGACTTCTACAAAATGGACAGGGTCCACCCAAATAAGAAAGGAACCAAGCAACTAGTCTCTAATTTTAACCATTTTTCCACACTTCACTTTCCACCCTTTAACTTCTCCTCAGAAATGCATGTTTTACAACAATGAGGATCCTGCTGGCCTTTTCTGTAAATTTAAAACTACCATTCCCGTTGTGACCAGCAATACAAGGAACAGGTGTTCAGCAAGCCATCTCTCTCCCTGTATGGCAACACCATCCAATCTCATTCACATTCCCTGTCGGCCTATGTGTCCTCCACTGCCCCATGCCGAAATATCAAATATACTCAAGACAGGGCTGCTCAATGTAAGATCGCTGTTAACAGATAACAGAATCATGGGTACAACCTGAGGATTTTACTCCTCTAATTGAAGCCTCTCCTCCTGGCTACTCATTTATTCACCAACCTTTACTTTTGGGAAAGTGGAGAGGGGTAGCTGTTTTCTTCAGAAATAATTTCAATCTTTCTTGTATTGACTTAGGTCCTTTGAGGTACTTCTATTTGAGGTGGAGGAAGCACCGGTTAGCCCCGGTTTCACTACAGGCACTACACTTGCTACAGTGGGTGAGGAAATAAAACCAATGAATCAATAAGTACAAACACTGTTGATTTCTTCCCGTGGAGAGAAACATGCAGACTATTTTGGTTCAGTAAATTTCAGCTGTCAGTCAGCCTAGTGAAGGCAGGTTGGCCTGTGAACCGAGATGCTCAACACCTGCACAGCTGTATAGGAAAGGGGTGTGCTAGATTTGTAACACAAGACAAAACAAGAGCATCATTATGAAATGGCAATAATCGTTTTATCTTGATTATCTGGTTTTCATAATCATTGGAAGCCAAAATTGTAATCGAAAATAAAATTTGATTAATCGCACAGCCCTACCAGGAGATACTGGAGTGACAGCACTCCAGTATCTCCATCCTCTCTCGTCTCAAACCTTGGTGTCATGTTTGACAGCTGGCTCTCATTTGTATCACATATCAATAACATCACTGAAACCTCATTCTTCCACCTCTGCAATATTGCGAAAATAAAACCTTTCTTTTCACCTCTTAATGCTAAAAAATTGGTACATGCCTTTGTTACCTCTAGATTAGATTGCTCTAATTTGGATAACTGTAATGCTCTGTTTCAAGGTCTCCCATCATTTATAAATAGTAAAGTTTAATATGTACATAACTGTGTTGCCCATATTCTCACACCCACCTCCTCAAATCAACATATAACTCTAATTTTATTTAACTTACACTGGCTTCCTGTTCACTCCCACATTGAGTACAAAATCCTCACGTTAACCTACAAAGCTGTTTATGGATCTGCGTCTCATTATCTATGTGACCTTATTCAAACGTACACACCCTCCCGCCTGCTTCGCTCTAGTAGCCTACCCATTCTCCACCAACCCCAGTCCAAAGTATGGGCGACAGAGCCTTCTGCTGCAGTGCCCCCTGACTCTGGAATACTGTGCCTGAAGAGCTCAGGATTGCACCCAGTCTTCTTAGCTTTACGAAACTTCTTAAAACACACCTTTTTAAGCATGCTTTTAACAACACCTGTTAGAAATCTTGTTACAGGAACTGTATGCCACCGTCTGTTCTTACAATGTTATGCGCTTTTATGCCAAATGTTTGTGGTGTTGTATCACTGTTTGTACTGTATTTGTATCTCTGTCTGTTGGCACTTTGGGTTTAGGAAAGCGATTTACAAAGAAAAAATTATTATTATTGTTGTTATTATTACTATTATTTTACTGTTTCAAGCACTGGAACAAACACAATTCTAAATGAATGCTAATGTTGCTCTGTGCCTGTTAGATGTGTAAATAAGCAATTGTATGCTAACACATTTATCATAACAACTTCATAAGGACATAATATGTCAGTGATGTGTTTCAGGCATGTTACACTGCCTCCAAGTGGCCAAAAAACAAACGAATAATGCAGGTTTTAGTGTATTGACAATAATATGAAATTAAATTATACGCATTATTTGTCTCTTCTCATATAAGTGTGCATTTAACAAATGTAATGATGCATTCAGAACTTGCGTTTCACTTGGCATAGCAAGCAGATTTTGTCCCACTACCAGCTGGAAATAGGTGCCAATGTCAGTAGTATGTTCGAGAGGTCAGTTCATCCATCCATCTAACACTTCCAGAGCTTTCAGAACGTACTGATGATGATTGTTGCCGTCATCAGATTACTTGATTTCTAGATTTCCATGTAGGTTACTGTTGACCTCAAATGGTTCTTTTTTCACCCCTGACATCTCTCTTAGTGCTGCCATGAGTTCAGAAATCCCACTTGTGTACAAGAAATATCACAATCTAATGGGCAAACTGCCATGAAACTCACTGAGTGCATTCCTGCTCCTCACAGAATGAACTCTCACAATTTTTGACACTCTGTAAGCTCTCCTCTTGTGCCATTGTCAAGCCAAAATGTCCATTTTACACACAAGACATCTCATAATCTAGTAGGCAGATTGCCAAGAAATGGCTGTTCATTCCACCAGATGTTTTCATGTTGTTGCATATAGGGAACATTGCATTGAGTGAGCACATAATGTCACAATTCCTGCCTCAGTCCTGTGTCTCCCTACATGTTGCCACTTCCCTAGTGGCTCTCTCCCTCTCGCTCCCTGTGTGTGTGATTGTGTGAGTAGAGACAGGTGTGCTGGAGTCAGAGGAGAGCCACACCAGCTGCAACCTGTTCCATAATCAAGACCTCTACTTATAATCAGCCCTGCCAGAGCCACACTGCAAGACTGTAGCCTCGGCTCAGTTGGTCTATGATTCCAGCTGTTTCTCCTGCATTTATCTTTTATCTTGTTGTTGTTGTTGCCTGCCTGTTTTCCTGGTCTAACCTTGTCTCCTGTTCCCCGCAGTCCCATCTGCTCTGACTCCTGTCCCTGTCTCCTGGTCCCCGCAATCCTGTCTGCTCCAGCTCCTGTCCCTGTCTACTGTTCCCTGCAGTCCTGTCTGCTCTAGCTCCTGTCCCTGTCTCTTGTTCCCTACAGTCTTGTGTACTCTGGCTTCTGTCCCTGTCTCCTTTTCCCCACAGTCCCGTCTGCTCTGTCTCCGGTCCCTGTCTCCTGCCCTGGACCCTTGTTCTACTTTGCTTTTCCCCCCACAGATTCCGCTCTGGACCTGCCCAGCTACCAATCCAACCTTCACTAGGTCTGCATCCCATTCCCCCCTTCTTGCAATAAATACCTTATCCAACCATGTCCCTGTCTCCTCACTTCTTAGTGTCTGCACTTGGGTTCACCTGCTCTGCCCCCATGTAACATATAAACATCCAGGCAACAAGCAAACATCCAGCTAAAATTAAAGTGCTGACTGGGACTGATCAGAAAGTCATCACCTCCTTGTCCTGAGAAGAGTTTGGGCTCAATGGCGACAGCACATAAGCCAAGTTACCCCAGTCATTAAAAATAAAGTAACAGTAAATAACATCCTGAATGGCTGCCATAGCTGCAACACACACACACAGTTTTCTCTTTCTGTTTTTTTTTTTTTTTTACAGAGATCCTGCCATTATTATGCCATATACATTCAGCATCTGGTTTCCATTTGGGTTGTATGGAGAAAATGGTGATTGTGGTTCTTGTCAGCCAAGCTTTTTCCTCCTTTGTTTCTGTATTTCTATGGTTTCTTTTCAATCCTCTACATAGCAGGATGAAGTGCGTGTGTGTGTGTGAGTATGTGTGTGTTCAGACTAGAAGAAGAATGACAACACTGTAATGCCTCTATCCTCTGTTGCATCCACCACAGAGATGAAGAAAAAGCTGAGGAAACTGTGGATAATTAATTCAGCAGAGAACAAAAGCTACTTTCATTATTAGATTTCTCTGCTTTTCTGTCTCCATCTGCTGATCTGTGCTGCTTTTGCCATATAAACCCACACTCTAACAGACACTCAACTGTGGGAGCATATTTCAGGGCTCTAACACAAACATGAGAAAGAGAAACAAATAATAAAGCAAGACATGAATCAAGAAGGAAAAGGAAATAAAAGACAGATTTACTCAGATTCATTTAATAATCTTTTGCCTTATGTAACTGTCCCACCTTAATTACCTGTCCAAGGTCATTTTACCCCAAATTGTTTTGCAGAGGAAGCAGAGAAAGAAGATCACAGTCCAATGCTTGATCCCCTCTGGCCAGCCTTGGATTATGAGGGCAGTCTGGCTGATTTCAACATTCAGCCATATCTGTTACAGTTTAACAGACCACATGCGCACTGAAACATACATTCATATGGGCCTGCATGAGCACACATAAGTGAAGGTGCACTGCTTCAGAGATGAACCTCCATCAGACAGATATTAAAATGTTATGAGTTATTGTATTACTGTTCTTCAAACCAGATAATATACTTTAAATATGTTGTTGTTCGCAGTTTGTGTTTGTATTTTTAAAAAAACTCATTGCCACTAAATATAATCAAGGCAGCAATTGTTTCTCATCAAAATGTAACTAGT
Organism: Thunnus albacares; assembly: GCF_914725855.1. Taxonomy (NCBI): domain Eukaryota; kingdom Metazoa; phylum Chordata; class Actinopteri; order Scombriformes; family Scombridae; genus Thunnus; species Thunnus albacares. The sequence continues at coordinate 7,944,867 of NC_058110.1, read as the reverse complement.
TTATTATTTGGTAAAAGCAATTAGTAGTATTAAATGTATTTTGTAGACAGTGGAGACCCTGTTGTTAAATTTTATAGTAAAGCATGTAGCAGTAGCATTGTTGTGCAGTGACTCTTACCCTGCTTTCACCATTATTTTCAATGTAGAGTTCGGTGGCACTCTCACAACCTGCTTATTAAGCCATAGCTGCACACACTAAAGTTTTCAAGAGGTAGAAGGGTCGTCCGTTAATCACAGGATCAATGGTTCGATCTCCAGCTCCTCCTGTGCACATATTGAAGTGTCCTTGGGCAAGATAATGAATCCCAAATTGCTCCTGACAGTAAGGCTAGCACCTTGCATGGTAGCCTGCTGCCATCGGTGAATGGGCGACTGAGCGGAAAAGTCTAAAGAGCTTCAGATAAAAACTGAATATAAATGCTTTTTTTAAAAAATAAAAAAAAATGCTGCTAAGGCTCAAGGAAATTGCACATTGACACCAAATGCTGACATCTGCATTCCAGCATTGATAGGGGGTTATGATGGTGCCAATTTGATCAAGAGGAGAATGGAGGAGAACTTTGGGGTGTCCTGGTGAATGAAGCTGACCATGTAATCACACCACCTCGATTTGAGTCTACCTGTTGACCTTTGCTACATATCATGTTCCCATTCTATCTTTTTCCTCTCATATACTGCATCCTATCTAACAAAGGGCAAAATTCCCCTGAAAAACACTAAAACGTATGGAGATTCCTCGTGTCATTCGATCAGCGAAGAGAAGATGGGGATTAGATTAGAAAATAAATATTATGATTGTGTGCATTCCGATGTAGTGCGTAGCTTCCTAGTTAGCTGCTTTATAGGATAGTTTTATGTAACGCATTTCATCCTACACTCTGCCTCATGCAAACTATACAATACACATTTGGTATGAAAACGGCATTACAAAAGGGGTCAGGATGGACAAGTGGGTGAACAAAATATCTGACTTAAACATGAGAGAATAGTGTGTCTTTGTCACACTTCATTTCCTGCTTATTTGTACTGCATTTATCTAATAAGAGGGAAAAAAATTGGCTCCCAAATCACTCCCATCAGTCAGCAAAATACTCATATGGGCTGTTTTAAAATGCATGAAAAAGAACTGAAATGATCCACTGCTGCTCAGGAATTCCTTTGTTGCCATTTAAATCAGCTAATTTAGTGAAAACCTGTTTCTGCTTCCTGTTTTTCCCCAGCAAATGATATTACTTCTGCTTCCTATTTGTATAACTGAAGCTTCAATCTGTAGCCAGTATATCATGCTGACAGTGTTTGTCTAGACATGGCCTATCCAGAATGCTCACTGCCATTAATTGCTCTGAGAGAAGTTTCGAAATGCAGTCCGTTGGTTACTTTCTTTTGGTTAGCTTTTGTTTGTTCATACTGTTCCTGTGAGAATGAGATTTTATGCTTCACTAGTCGGGGTTTCATCAATCATTCATCAGCTCTGTATTTTGTAACAGACACCATAAATGCAACATCATGGCAGAGAGAAAATCAGAGAGACAGAGAGAATCATTTCTCTCCGTCGTCCAGTGATGACAGAGAAATGAGTGTTGGCTAACAACAAACATGGCAACAAATAGTCTCCCATTCAATTTCTATTTCACACACGTGCACACGTGTACACACACACACACACACACACACATACACACACACACACACACACACACACTCATACCCAGACAAATACACACTGTTAAGTTTCTATTTAGTTTTTCTTTTTCTTATCTTACCAGGCACCACATCATTTGTGCTGGAATCTGAAAATTGGACCTCTGAACATCTCTGACTCCTCTGAAGAGTAAACAAGCTTTTATTGTGGCTGTGGAGGAATGGCTGGAGGAGGAGGAGGCTAAACAAACAAAAGAAACAGCAAGGAAAAAAACATCTTCAGAGTGAGTGCTCATAAAGAAGAGCTTACATGAACTGCTGAGGAAACACTTTCATAAGACTGGCTACTGTTCTTTTGTATTCTCTGTGTGTGACTGCGTCTCTTTTCATGCGTCTACTTTTTTTTTTATTTTGGTGGAAATGCTTTGGGCTGATGGCATCTGCAGAATGTCCTGCAGGGAGGGAGCATCAGGAGTCCCATGAACCTTCAGACAAGGGAAGGTCAATAACTATCACAGAGAATCACAGGAATGAAACAAGAAATGAAACAAGAGATATATTTCTACAGGTGCACTCACAATTATTATATTAGGTTTCTGCTCCTTGCAGGTTATCTCCATATTTCTGTACACTTACTATTATGATTATTTATCCTACGTATCCAGCGTAAGTGGTACATTTTGTTGAGATAAAGGTGTCAGTAAGCTGCTTGTCAGTTGGTTGAACAGCTTCTGAAATCAACCAATCAACTTGCTGATGTGCAGGTCTGCATGACGTGTTGTTGAGATTTGGAAAGAGTGTGCGCTGGCTCCTCTGTGGGCCTCTGCGACTCATGGTTACCCACAATACCCTTCTCTGTTCCTCCTCTGTAACTTCACAGGGATGTTTACGAACCTTAAGTCCAGCTTCAAGCTCTCTTTTTTCTTTCTTTCATACAATTACTCCTGTCATTTATGTGTGTAAAAGCAAGTGCAACACTATGAATGAATGACTCATGGATGACGTGGATGTTTTCAATGCACACTTTCATGTTACCCCATTGGACTTATTTTAAACAATGTCGCCACTTTCTGAGATCTCAGCAATTACTTTAGTTTGTTCAGTGTTATCATACAATAAACCCTGGTTTTCCTTTACTTTCCGATGTTATTATAAGTTCCCATTTTTTGAAACTTTATCAGGAAATGTAACAAAAGATGTCATAAATATTTCAAGTTAAGAGCTCAACTTTATTAAACCATAAATCTGGTGATATTCTACATTTTTCTTATTGACAACAAATCCTATGAAAAAACCAAAACCAACAATTCACCTGACTAACAAGTATTATGTACGTATTCAAAGCCCAATATAGCTTATACCTCTGAGCTGTAGAGCTCCACTGTTATCCCAAAACGATTTAAAAACTAGTGCTGTTCCGATTCATTTGTGGGTTCGAGACATTATTGGGTCTGTACTAGTCCGTATTGCCTCCAAGAAGTAGCCTTACACTCACTCTAAAGTCTGACACTAATAAAAGCCCTCACATTCTCCCACATACTTCATTTTACGTCATCAAACTAGCTGCAATAAAAATAGAAGCATTACAACCTTAAACTATGTCAAAAAACTTACTTGAGTTCTGTCTGACAACGTTTAGCTTTCAGTAGTGCAGGTAGTGACTAACTGACATGTTTGTCATGCACTCACCTTGCTGCTGTGCTGAGACTGTTCAGAACTAAAAACCTGTAAACTCAACTCAACTGCTGCTGTGCTGAGACCGTTCAGTACTAAAAACCTGTAGGCCTATACTAGACTTGACTGCTGATACTGATACCAGCTTTCGCTTCTCCAACCACATCCCATACATGCTGATTTAATGCCGTATGCCGAATAATACCGAACACCGTTCAGCGCTCGGGAACTCGCCAGATTCGTTCATGTTCCAGACACAGTTTGTTAGCTTGTTAGCCCTTTGACAGTAGACTCAGTGCTTGTAAGTCTGTGGGTACTTTGCTGCTTGCGGACTGGAGATACTCTCTGCTGCAGTTTGGTTGATATAATAGTTATACTACTTTAGTGCCTGTTGATGATTGTTTTGCATTTTGATTGAAATGTCGTTATTTTCTCCAGGTCATTTCTTACTTTATCATGATACAAATACGAGTTAGTATTTTTCTTTATTTACTGTAAAAATCATACACATGTAGCATCAACACAATTATCACTGTAAATAAATTAAAAAAGAAATTGATTTAAGTAAATATAAGCTGTATTTAGCATATAGTCTAATATTTTGGGAAAATAATGAATCATAAATATATTTACTACTACTTGATGCACACACATCTGGTTGTTAGTGTGTCCTGCATTATAGTGTCCTGAGAGGTGTGCAACACTCAACACTTGATATATGTAAAGGTTTGGACTCGAGTGTATTGAGACAACCTAAACATTTCCCAGCACTATTAAAAACACAACAATGAGCCACACTGTTGACCTAGGTAACATGTTCCTTAAGTATTAGGATTTTCTAAAGCATTGTTGGTTTCAGCCTTTTCATGTGATTTGTGGACAATAACAAAAAGGTCCCTGTTGTTCTTGGTCAATTAAGATAAAATCAAAATAACATCATCATAAGTGAATCAACATAAAATCACAAGCATGAGGTAGACGTAACCAAATCTAATCTAATATAAACCTTTGCGTCATCATCATCTCATTTGTCAGGAACATCTGTGGAAAGTCTTGTAAGTTTCTTTTTTTGTTGTTTCAACATGTGACATAAAATAGACAACCCTCAGATGTGCTAATTGCTTCCACTTTTTAATACTGTACAATAAAATATTCACCAAACGCCCTGTTGTGTCTGATTGTTTCCACCATTTGACATATATAAATTGCTTTATTGTATCACTGAGATATTTTCTCTCTAGTAACAAGTTCCAGAAAGCCCTGCTGTGCTTTTTCGGATTTATTTTCCACAGAACCTGTTCTCAGAACATTTTCAAACATATCTTATACATTTCTGATTGCCTCTGCTCTCTTGCTGTTGGAGGCACCCTGCAGGGCATGTCTGAGGGTGTCTGGGACCAAGTGGTTGACCACAGCAGAGTCCTGCCAAGCCATTGTAATGTTAAAACAACCACTGCATTCCTTGCACTGCAGTATAAGCACTGAGCCAGGCTTGGAAAGTTACCGACTTGGGGCCCAAAATCTTCTTGGAACTCAGATAATAGCTGTTCTGTTGTAAGACTAATAGATAAAGATTACTTCTGAGTGAAAAGTGAACCCAGAGTTTTGTATTGGTGCAGAAATAGTATAGTATAATAACACTGGCAAGCATCAGATTGAGATGTGAAATACAGTTTTGACACTTGGATGTGACTCTGTACTGACTGATCATTTTAGACATTGTTTGCCAAAATCTCCATGCATTCTAGGAATGAGCATGACCGTCCAAATACCTAGTGTTCAATCATCTACTGTACCAGTGTGCCAAGACTGGGAAGTCAAAAACCAACAAGTCTTAGAAAAACCATCACCTCAAAGCCGTTCTCTAATTTTTCTCTGACCCAAGACTCTATGAATGCAGCCACATGAGGCAAAATTGTACATAAAATGTGTTAGAATTAAGTATTAGCTGGGGAGATGATCCCAGTGATGAAGAGAAGCCTCTAGTTCACCATGCTCACAATTTCTATAAAGTGCAAGCAAAGTCTGTTGAATTTTCAGGGCAGTAACTCACATCATTGCAATATCACATTGGAACATTCCCTTCCCACCCATCCTGATTTTGGGCGTGTGTATCACCAAAAAAAGAAAATAAATAATGAAATTTGAATAAACTGGTGTCAAAAATCAGGTTTTTTTCTCACTATAATAAGTGATTTATTAGACTAATTGTTACTTTGGTCGACCAACTCACATGGCATTGATTATCATGTGAATGTAGAATATGTACAGCTTCATTGTTTGGTGTCTAGGCTCCGACCTCATCACTTTCCACAAGGGATCACCAAGTTCAGCACAGCAGAGAGTGGGGAGGGATGATAAGTCTACAGGTGGATGCTGGGCTGGAGTCGGGGCTTATTCCCTGTGTTGATCCTGCACATTTTCTATCATATGTTGATGTATCAGTAAAAAAAACAAACAGTTTTTTGTCAATGACAGTGTCATTTTTCTGAATTAATCACACTATATGTATTTTCAAAATAAAGTGGGGACTTTAAATTGAATATGACTACTGTCACCAGTGGGGCACCATGGAAAATGATTCAGCACTAGAATATATGTGTACAGCAGTGTATTGCTGCCACCATAACAAAAATATTTTCACAGAAACTTATATATTCCATGTTATTATGACATATGTTTGTTATTATTGGATGCCAAATTATTCCATTTTTAATGGGAAAGTTGTCATGATACAACAAGATAAAGTGATCTTGTAAAAACTGAATGATCTCGTATTCATTTTTATTTTATTATGAAAAATATCTTGTTAAAATGATGCTGCCGTTAACATGTGTGGCCGCAGTCAGTCCTGTTTCGAGTACATGATGGTATAACATAATTTTAATAAATCTTTATTGTACAATTTTTTGTTTACAAAAATGCAATGCAAAATGATTATTTCAACACAGGTAAAATGGTCTGAAAATGACTTGAGCTGGCTGGGAACTTTTAAGGAAGCAAAAGTTGATAATATATGCCACTGAGCCAGGTACCTACTGTATCTTACTATTGAGCTGCTAGAAGGCTCACAAAACGTTGCCAATGGGTCATTTTTAAATAAAAAAAAAGACACACTGGCAAAAGAAAACCTTTTGCTGGCTGCATAACTGTGTGTGCGCGTGTGTTCTCCATCATACAAGTTCCTCATAAACCTGAGATCTGAACCTGTGACCTCTTCAGTCACATTTCCAGCCTGCTCTGCCAGCCCTCTCAGGTCAGTGCCCAGTTGACTAACAAACTCAAGCCAATTCATTATTTCTGCTGTTGGCAGCGGCTCAGTACCACGCAGGACCTGGAAACTAAATATCTAAACCTGAAGCTGTTTTACGTATATAGCAGCATTTATAAGCCACTAGTGGAGCTTTTACTGTAGTTTTTCTATTCTGTTTTGAATCACAGTTTCTGTAGTAGGCGATGTATTTTCCTGCAGTAAAAAGGTCTTTGTCAGGCCAGTGTGAATGTTCTCTGGCATGACACATTTTTGTACATTTTATCTCTCTTCATATCTTGCATATATAGTCATATGCAAACACTCATAATCACACACATTTGATTTGCATATAGCATGATCTGTAAACACATGATCTGAATGACTTACTTTGGATTTTAGATTGCACCAATCTTAGACTGTAATTGGACTTAATTTCCTGCACGTTGTCCAAATCAGATACTGCAAGTTTGACATTACACACACAGTCAGAAATCTGGCAAACACACAGTGGTACTTTGTGTCGGCTGTAAGCCTGGTACAAATCCCACTTCAGATATCAGTTTGGGGCTCCTGCTGTGTCAAACAGTGCATCTTTCAGGTGCAAAGACAAGAGGAGGATAAACCTATCTAATATCTTGACACATAAACAGACACACAGTCATCCCTCTCTCATTTTATCTCTCATTTCCCTTTTCTCTCGCAGCCATTATCTTCCCATCTATCTGGCATGTTAGCCAAGCCCTTCAGACTGGCCACACACTCACACACTCAGCCCATTCACCAGATCAAATTGAATCTTTTTCATGTAATTGCTGCAGCGTTGTGTACTGCCAAGTGTTTGTTTGAATTGGAGGGGCTTTTGGTGCGTTCACTGTAACAGATAGGAAATCTCATCATATCTCCTTCTCCCAACGTGCCTCCCTTCCCCTCCTCCAAAAAGGTCCAATCCCATACCCACTATGACCTACAATATAATATAAATAATAAGTTCTACCATACTAAATAAACTGTGCAGCTGACAGTGGCCTTACAATGTATTTTTACACAACTTAGATTTTTCATCGGTAAGCCCACTTATAAAAACACTCATTAATATCCATAAATACATCAAGGGAATTAGTCAAGATAAAAATACTGGGTGCTGAGTGTTAATGGAGGCTTTAGGGTTCTTAGCTCTGGGTGAAGTGGCTGGTTGTTCCCTTCTAGGGTTTGGCTTTTGGGGAAATCAGCCTGATTAAAGGGAGCAGGAATGAGCAGCCACACCGCCTCTCCTCCCTGCCTGCCTTCAAGCAGGGCTTTGAGAGCTTTGTCTGCACCATCAATCTGGGTCCATTAGCTGCTCCATCCTGCAGACAGACTGTTATTTAACTTTACTGGATGTCCATTTTAAAAAGAGTGTAGAGCTCTAAAATCTTTTCACAGTCTGGAGCCTGGATGAAAAATAGTCTAGTTTCTTACCACTGGACTCAAATATTTCAGTTCTCTTTCCATTGCTGGGCTTTCACCAGAAGCAGGCCTGCAACCCATCTTGCGTTCTGGGCAACAGCAGCAAGGATTTTAGCTGGTTAAAGAGAGTGTCACTGAAAACCTGGACTCAAGCTGCAGTGTCAGTAAACATTCAATTCGTTATCATTAGCAAAACACTTCAAAACATTTAAATGGAATTGCATGGCAAAGTAAATCCATGCTGATTTTTGGTGTCAAGTTCAATTTCGGTGAACTTTAACTTGCAAATTTGCACCGTTGACCAACAGCAAACAGTCTTGCCAGTGCTGACATTTGACATTAAGGAGAGCCGGAGAGTCCAAAATAGAGGAAGCTATCGAAGCTTATTAGCTGTGTTGCACCATTCACTTTTATTTACGGTTATAGTTAACGTGCAAAAGGCTGTAACTCACCTAAAAGCTTTAATTCATGTTTCAAAATTAAGTTATTGGGTCAATGAATAAGCCATTGCCACCAAAATGATGCATTCCTTTGACATTGTGTAGAACCAAGGTGGTCAAAATGTTTTGTCAGAATGACAGTGGACTCTGGAGGTTTGTTCCTCATCTCCTAATTTCCAATTTCTAAACAGTCTTGTCTTATATGTTTTCACTGACACTGAATGCCTACTGGACCAGTTATTTTTCTGAAGCTAGCTGACTGCTATTGTGCATCAAAGTGAAAACTCCTCAAACGCTCATTTGAACAAAACAAGATTTCACCTTCTACTTTGTAAAGCAAAAGATTACTTAGATTAGCATGTAATATGAGCAAAAATAACTTTATTTTCCTGCAATGGTCACATAACATTACAATACAGTAAACAGAAAAAAAAAAAACGAAAATTGAAACAAAACATATGCCGCAACCATAATCTGCACACTTCTGCTGTTATGTTGTCACAAGCAGCATCCATTGCAGCAAGCAAAGACATTTGATTTTGTGGTTGATGATCGTATACTTTACACCTCTGTTGCCCCCATCCAATGTTCATGAAACAGGCTCCTCCATGTTCAGAAACTGTAGTAATGCTGTTGCCCTTAAGCTCCATACTATACCTATACTCATGACTTAGGGAAGAAAAGGGTTGGTTGTCACATTCATTAGATGTCGGTCCTAGAAGGTGCTGTTAAAAAATGTTGGTACTGAAATTTTCAGAATTGGGGTCAGAGGTTACCTACAAGGTCACTTGACATTAAGGTGAGAGGACTTTTAGTGTTTTTCATGTCAAAATTTAAATATCCAGCTCTTTGGTGTTTCTTTTCTAGGCTTTTACACCATGGGTTTATAGTTTAGTTTAGTTCTGTAGTTTAGTTGTTTTTTTTTAGCTATGCTACAACATGTGGTTGTTAGCTTTGCCAGTAGCAAAAAATCCCAGTTGGGGATGCTTGTCACGTTCTCTTTGGGGTTGGTTATCATATGTAGGCATATACATGCATGCTGTGATATATCTAGTACTTTCTTTCTTTTTAGATAGAAAAATGGGCAGGAATTTTGTCAGAAAGACAAACAAGGGTCAGACTCCACCAGATGTAATGTTCAGGGCAGTCAGAGAAGTGAAGCTGCACAATATTGTTATATAAGGATAGAAAAATGCACTTATAGGAATGATTTTTCCCATTTATGTTCTCTTGATGCAGGAGATGTGTTAGATTGTTGCATTTCAATGAAATTAAACATTTTAAATTCATTTTTAAGATTGCCGCCATTTTTCATTTTTCCCCATTAAAATAACATAGGGACAACCAACCCCATGATGGGGATATTTGACACGAAGTGCACGAGACATATTTGACAGTCCACATCTTTTGAACAGAATCCCCTACACCTGTAGGGCTAACTGGAAGCATATGCCATTGGTTGATCTAAGATTTGAGAAACTCCCCATTTGTAAGTTCGAGTTTTACCTGACAACAAATGTATCAATTTAGCAGACTTTACAACCACTATATATCAATGATATTTATAAAACATGGGCTCAGTAAATTTTGACAATTAGATGGACTATTCTGCATGTGATGACTTACACAATGAAAGAATTCTAACATATTTTTGAGAGTAAAACTATTCAACTGAGAAGAAACAATCTATTTTGATCACAAAGACATTAACATAGCACAAAAAGTAAGGAAATTTGTGTTTGGTAGATTATTTCTTTGTTGTAACAATGCTTCTTGGCAATAAATCTTATACCGTTGGAAAGCCTGTTTATTTCCCTTTTAAATGGTGCCACATTTGTAAGGAACATGCATTTGTGGGATGAGCTGAGTATGTGGGTTGTGCCCATGAAAAATATGCCAAATTTTCTTTGCCAATGCCAAACAGCTTATTCTACCATTGACTCTTGTTTTGTGTTTGGTGGATTGGATGATTGAAGTTTGAAGAAACAAGACATATTGGCAATTTTAACAATTTATTCATTTAACATTCTTCAACCAGCATTTGTCAGTTTGTGGGGTTTATCAGAGACTACCTTCAGAATTTGTGAGTGGAGAGGATGGAATGGCTCTGAATGGATCTGCTTGGTCGTGCTGTTCGTGCCAGAGTGACCAACATAACCATGTTAGCTGACTTGCGACAAATGCTGGTTGAAGAATGGGATGCCATCCCACAGCAGTGTGTGACCAGGCTGGTGACCAGCATGAGGAGGAGGTGCCAGGCTGTTGTGGCTGTGTATGGTTCTTCCACATGCTACTGAGGTTCCTGTTTGTTAAATGAATTAATTGTTAAAATTGCCAATATGTCTTGTTTCTTCAAACTTCAATCATCCAATCCACCAAACACCAAACAAGAGTCAATGGCAGAATAAGCTGTTGGACAGAGAAGATTTGGCATATTTTTCATGGGCGCAACCCACATACTCAGCTGTGCTGCTCATCCCACAAATGCATGTTCCTTACAAATGTGGCACCATTTATCCAATGGTATAAGATTTATTGCCAAGAAGCATTGTTACAATGAAGAAATAATCTACCAAACGCAAATTTCCTTACTTTTTGTGCTATGTTTATATAACCAATAACTGTTCAAACTGTAGACAGTGATACTTCGTCATCTCCCTAAATTTACTAAAACATTTGCAAGTGGTAACAAAGAATGAGAAATGCTCTTTCTGTTGTGCACAAGTAACAGAATGTTGTGAAGAATGTCACATTGTTTTGACTACCTCAAAAGCCATTTGAGAATTGAGCCAAAGCAACTGAGAAAAACTGTAACCTCTACTGAAGTAAAACATTGTTCCACAAAAAAGCAATGGTTTGCAGACAGTTATGAGACAGAAGTCAATATATAGGCTATGTCTTTTGAATAAACAATGTGAGTTTTTGAGTAAATTATTGTCCCATTTTTGTCCCCAAGCTAAGCTAACAAACTAAAGAGTTTACAAACTGACTGTTAGCAAACTTGTTAGCTTGGAGAGCTTTATTTTCCCTCTTCAGTAACTTTGTCTTGAATGAAACTGTGTGCAGTAATGAACAAAATGCTATGGGGAAGAAAGAAGTAAACAGAACAGCACAGAGAAAAAAGAGAAAAGCTCCAGGAGCTATTATGACTTACTAGTTCAAGTCCAGCTGGGCCAGCTAGCGAGTTAACCGTTAACTCACCAGCTACAGCAGTTTCAGGATCCTGGTATTGTGCCTGCTCACTCACTGTCACAATGTCATGGCTTAGTGAGGCACTTGAATAGAAAGGAGCCATCGTTAATGTTATCACTAACACCTGTGCTTTTCATACTATAAGTCAAAACATCTGCTGTGAAAAAAGTCAGTACCAGGACCCTGAAACTGAAGCAGCTAAATGGAATTCAGCCATCTCACTCCTAATTAGCCACTGATGTGACACACCTGGTAGATGCCAGGAGAACAGTGAAGACATTGAAATTACTGAGTTGCACCACACTACAATGATTACACGAAGGTGAAGTGAAGGACACTTTTAAATTGTACAAACTGCTCCACAATGATTCATACATCAATGGTACAAATAAGTCTTTTCAATTAAAACATTGTCCTGAGAGCTATGGTGACTGACTAGCATTAGCATGTTCCTGGCTTGCTAGCTAGTGTGTTAGCAGTTAGCTCACCAGTTTCACTAATTCACCAGCGAGCCCTGTAGTCACTATGTCATTAGCTTCTAGCGGCAAACTACTCTCTACCAGACACTGAAAATGGGATCGCTGTTATTAGTCTTTGGAGATGTTTCTAAACAAATTACTGAGCTCAAACTCTTCACAGTGAAGAAACTTGTCACCCATTGCAGCAGTGTGACTCATTGATATGTTTTTAACAGTTTGTGGAGGAGGACAACAGCACAGAGGACTACAATATATCAGGCTTTGGATATACACACAATACTTGTTAATAGATCAGTTCATTGGTTTGGCTCTGTACATGAGATTTGTTGACAAAAAAAAATAAGAAGAAAATAAAATTGCCAGCCGTAACCCTTTAAGCTAAAACCAGACAATGAGCAGTATTTTCCTAGATAAGTGAGCTTCTGAATCATCAGCTGTCCTGAAGTGGAGAGCAAAAGTAGCTGTGGTTATGTTAGGTGAGCAGGAATGACAGTGGCTCTGGTCAAACAGCCAGAGTTTAAACAAAGATGCTCTATAACAAAAGATGACACATCACAAGCTGCACCAATGGTATGAAATGGTATAAACTTTCTGTCTCCTAAGTGGGCACAGTCACCTCTCCCCTCCATAGACACAACCCATGCTGACAGGCCTTTTCAGCCCCACAAGCTTAACCTGCCAGCACCCAGGCTACAACCACAGCCTCTGGTGGAGTTTAGATATTCAAAACAAGGTGTAATCAACCTTGGTGTTTAATCTTTATTTGAATTGCATTATGTTGATTATATGAAGTGTGAAGCATTTTGCATGTGAAGGTTGATTTTATTGTGACTTTGTTCAAGAATATCTCTGACTCAGTCAGTTTGTAAAGAGGAAATTTTATGATGCTCCATGGTGATTATATAGACTTAACGGAGGCCATGTCATTTGCATTGTCATTGTTCTCTACATATAGAGAGAGATAAAGGCTATTTTGATATCCATTGACAATAATAATGTATATTCTGGGTGACCAATCTGTGGTTTTTGTGACTTGTTCACACTGAGCAGGTATAGAGAAGACGGTAACCGAGTTAAAATTAAGATTATATGCCTATTCCCGTTTACTTTACGTCATGGTTAGGTAGTGTTACAGTTGCTTATATCTCGCAAAATCTTTTGCCCTGTTGCTGCTTTTGGGAGGGGACTGAGCTGAATCACCAGCTCTAATAGTCACAGTTTGCCACTGGTAGACTATATTGTGCCATTGACTCCATACCAGTGGTGGACTTGGACCTCTTATGTTTCAATAGTACTTCAACATCATCGCTAAAGATTCACTACTGAGTTCTGACAAATATGTTCACCAGACGTTAGTTTCAGTCCATTTCAAAATCACCTCCAAAAAGAGCAAACATTTGCTAGTGATAGCAGACTAAAAACATGGAAAGAATATCAAATAGTTCCAGTTTTTAAAAAAACAGATTGTAATTGATAGAATGGTGCCAATGGACACCAGAACATACTGTATAAAACCCCCTGTTCAAATGGCTTGAAACTCTAGTACTGGAGGACACAGATTTGATACACAGAAGCAGGAGAGGAAGGTTTCAACACTTCAGCCCCTGTGTATCACAGTATGTGTTAGTTTGCATAAGTATTTGCCTGCCATGCAGACGGCTCTTGCATCTGGGTTTATGTGGCTTTTTACTGGGAGCGGGTGCTTTAATATTGAGGCCTGGGATAGTGTTTGTTATAAAACAGTACCTCTCCTGGGATATCTGCTTTCTCTGTTACACAGGAATGTACAGAAATTGAGACCTTGCGAAGACTTCAGGGTAGGGCATCCAAGAGAGAAGAGAGAGGTAGAAACACACACAGAAAAAAGAGAGAGAGGGAGAGAGAGAGAGCTGTATGAGTGTGCCTGAGCTTTGTCTTGAAGACAGAGCTTTAAACACTACCACATGCTACGAATCCCGCAGCGAGAGAGACACACTGTGTGTTTCTGTGCACCACACATGGTTGCATCTGTGCATGGCAGAATGTGTGTTTGTGTATTTTATGCTCACTTATCTTTGTGTGTGTATGTGTGTATTAGAGTGTGAGAGAGAAAGAAAGAGTGGACTGTAGTTTTATTATCCACTGTTGATGGCTCAGACCAATTATAAGACTGATTAGGTTGTACTTGGCAGAAGACCATGTGCTTGCCTGCTTAAAGTCAATAAGAAACACAGCCAAAAAGTAAAAGCATTGTTTAACTCAGTCACTCACACATTCAATACAATGCATATTACAATGCACAATAGTTCTGTGGGAGAATTATGTAAGAGGATGCATGGCCACTCAGAAAATGTGTTTTCCAGAAACTGTCATCATCATCCCAACATTTCCTGGTTAGTGTTACAGTTTCTTCTGTGGTCGGCCTATTTTCTGCCCTTGTGTATGTGCATACATGTGTATGTCTGAGTGTGTTTTATCTGCTTAATTTTACCCTCTTTTATATGAATGTCAGACAGGCCCTTGACATTTCCAAGAGAAACCATTCATTCAGTGAAACGATCCCACATCACGCTCCAGAACCACAATGAGATGAGAAGATCACATCCAGCACATCTCACAGACAGATTTTGTCCAGGACAGTCAATAGAGAGCCCTTTATGTAAATGGAGTAAAAAAAAAAGAGTGTCTATTTGTTGGGGAACGTGTGCATGTGTTTATGTGTGTGTGTGTGTGTGTGTGTGTGTGTGTGGGAAGGCTCCCTCAAGTGTTGTATTTGACACGTCCTATTAAAACCAGCTGAAGAATTCATCTGATGTGCGGGGCAAGTTGACACAGACCAACATACTTGGATCCTTTCTTGTGAACTGTATTATAGGGCTTCACAAATATTACAGTTTTAAAGCAACATTATATTTGTATTATTATATCTTATTCAGGTGAAAATAATTCTCTCAAATCTCAAAATGGTCCAGAATTATTTCTCACAGCCAAACTTGAATTCAGGCTTGTTGACCATGTTTTTCAGTCATGCAGTACGGAAGTTAGTTTAAATTAAAAATATGTGGTTTCTCTTTTTCTATGGGGATATGTTAGAGAACATATATACTTCAAGCACGTGACAGCATAGACACCAAAATAGAAAGGGTTCTATGAGTAACAGACTTTGAGTCGCTAATATTTTTAGTGTAGCCACGTATAGAAAACAAAACAAAACAAAAAAAAGACCAGCCGTGTAAAAATAGAGATGAGGGATGCCCAGCTTCAGTAGCAGCTTCAGTTGATTATAATGGCCATGCGCTGCATCCACGTCTATTTCTGCCATAAGTGTAATGTGGAAGGTGTCGCTTGTAGTGACAAACCCACAGAGAAAATTACAGCATCACCCAACTCTGAAGTTCACCTCAGCTCTATGGAGCATTTTAGTGCTGCAACTTTACTGCTTTGTTTGACTCTCACCACTCTGATAGCGTTATTTCCAGATGCAGCAGGCAGCTGTTTTCACCAAAAAAAAAAAATCAGTTAAACCCACTGTACACTACCTGCCTAGCACCAAACAGCAGACAGACAACGTTAACAATTAGCTCGTGAACACAGTGGTGCATTTAGCAGTTCAAGATCCAGATAATCAGAAGTTGATGGAGACCAAAAACAGGGCTAGCAGGAGAGGGAGTATGGCAAAATTAAATTTGCCAGGTGTCCAGAAACACAACTGTCAAACTCTTGGATATTAGAGATTTTTTTACGTTGCCCCCAAGTCGCCAAAAGATAGGTATAGGTAGATAGATATTGACAGATATTATAGTCAGATTTGCTCTGCAGTTAAGTTTACTCGGTTTGAAGGGTCAGTTCTTGGTCGTAAGTCTTGATCTCGCTATTCCTGTTGCAAGTGCAAGTGTGAGTGCACTTCAATCTGCTCCCAGTGACTTTGTTCAAGCGTATGGGGTGTAGGAACGGAAATGGATATTAACCCTCATGATTCATAGTTAGCATTATTTTGATTATTTTATGACGTGTTTGTTCTACAAACTATGAATGGATGAATATAAAAAGGACTATTATGCATGCTGGGAAGTGTGCAAATAAACTAAACGTCGACAGTATCAACCCTGATTGATTTATATACAAAAAAAAGATAAGTTGTTTTCAATAAATCACAGTACAATGTTTAAAACTGTACAAAGCATTTAGGTGGTTACTTCGCATAAATTATATCATATTTCCCACATACATGGTACTGCTCAACATAGTTTTAATTTCATATTTGTTAACAGACCAGTGTTACAGTATTAAAAAAGCCACTGTACTAGCGTACTATGATCCTTTCCGCAGAGTCCCTCTCCATCTTTAAGAAAAGACTAAAGACCCAGCTCTTTTCACGAACACCTACGCACTTGATGGACTGAAAATAAATAAATAAATAAAATGAATCTGCTTCTATGCATTGCTTCTGTGCCATGCCTGTTGTCACCTACGTTCTATCGGACTTAAACTTAGCTTTATGGCACTTCCTCGTGTAGTTCTCTCTACAAGACTAGATCTTTGTTGTGTTGTAACAAACTCTCAGATGTACGTCATTTTTAATAAAAACGTCTGCTAAATGAAACTGTAATTGTAATTGTAATTACTACCACTAGTCTGAACTACAGTAATGTAAATGGTTGACGCAAGATGACAATGAGAAAATAGATGTGTTTGTGAGTGAAGTTTTTACAGACCAATTGTACAGATCTGGTTCTACCATATGAGTAAGAGAGTGTGTTTATGCAGCTTTTCTTTGCCAATGATTATATCAAGTAAGAGCCTAAGGTCCTGCTGGCACTCTGAATGCTACTTGGCGAAGAAAAGAGGAGGTTTCTCTGTTATACTCACAATAAATGGCTCTCTTTCTTTCTTCTCATCGGAAACATTCACTTTGATGGCTTCCCAAAGTGTGAGTCACCACAGACAGAAAATAAAAAGTGGTTCAGTGACAGTTCTTTTGCGTCATTTTGTGTACTTACGCTTGGACTCAAACAAGCAGATTTCCAAACAGAAACACCAGACGTGGTCAGGAAACCTCATTCAAGGTTGCACTTTCACACTCACAGCAAAGACACACACACACACAATACATTCACAAACAGCACTTATTCCTCACAGTTGGTAGGTCTTCAGAGTTTTCACTTTGAGAGCTGAGAATGCTGAAGCCCTGCACCCTCAGGGCCCACTACATTTCCTGGTGATCTGAGTGTTGGTCAGCTTGCTTGGCAAAATTTGTTTTGCCTATGTTTCGTGTACTCTCAGCAACTAAGGAAACAACCTAACAAACAACTCTTGCAAACACTATCGAATTTATTGATTCTTGATCTGTGGCCTTCGTTTTGAATGAAGATACAGGTAGGAAATGCATCATGTAATTGGTCAGTCATGGACTGAAGAAAACAGACTTTATGGTGAACTAATGTGGAGGTGAGTTCAGGATTATTTACAGGGAGAAAAGAGGTGTTAGACAGGCACCTAATAATATCAGGATGTATGGATAGTTTAATATGGTAATACTGACATTCCGACAACATAAAAATACAAATACTAACTGATATGCAGCTGTTGCACTGGATTGTTTTGTTAGGCCTCAGTGACAGCAGAGTCACAGAAGGCTGGTTGTAAATGTTTTTTCCTCTGCTCTGTTTTACAGCCTTCCCTGCTCTCTGGCCTGCGTCCCTTTGCTCACAGCAGGCTGCTGGGTCTGTGGGAGGAATCAAAGACTCTGCTCACTTCATTATATAAGAGCACTGCTGCTCGTTATCGACATTTCTGAACTGTCTCTCTGTCTCATTATAATCCACAAGTTGTCAAGTGCCAGCTAGGCACTTGACAGCATACAGACTGACCTTTATTATTTTTATTAGTAGTGCTGTTATTAGCAGCGTTGGCAATAGATGTAGTAACATTAGCTCCATTATTACAGGCAAGGTTGTAGTACTAACACCAGCGTTAATTTTGAGCTATATGACGAAAAATATTCACCCACGACCCTTTTTCATGTTGAAAACGAGACTAAAACTGAATTTTTTTTAAAAAAGCCATTTGACAGAGAAACCATGATAACATTTTTGTAAACATTTAAAATCTAAATGATAATGTTAAAAACTGAAGAATAGACAAATTAACTAATCACTGTTTTAATGCAAAGTTTATTTACCACATGCATCTGTGAAATCATGACCTGACTCCTGTCTGGTAAAACAGTATCCTCAGCCGCCCAAATCGCTTTCCAGAAATTGATTTAGCTGCTTTACTGGTTGCGCTATTAAGCAGCATCTTTCATTTTAGGAACCATATGTCTCTGCCAATAATGTTAAGCTAACGTTAACGGTTCTTGGAGGATAAAGTAATAGATTTATGGATTAAACTGATCTATAATCCCACTGACGGCAAGCAAACCAGAAAAACAGGCAGTCTCTCACTGTTTGTTTTTCAAACAAGAGGCTTTAACATGGTCTTCAGTGAAAAGTGATGACACAATACAATCAATCTTTTGTGTATTGTCTATTTAAAGAGTTTTAGCTGTTGTAGTTGTCAAAAATCAAAACAAACAGTAATCAGCAATTGTTTATGTATTATTTTAAATGAACTTCCTTAGTTCCAGTAATATTCTCAGTAATATTTATTAGACATTTAGTGTAACAAGAAAAGGAACAAGTAACATCCTTTTTATTCTCATGTTCATTGAGAGTAAAAACAAAGAAAGTGGTTATACATCTTGTGAAGAGGGTGCTGCAGAAATAAAGTAAAAATAGTGCAAGACTTAATAAGTAAATGCTGGAAAGGGACAGAGAGGAAGCAAAGGAAAGCAGTGAGTCAGCCAGTAGAGAAATGTGTGTGTGTGTGCGTGTTTTTATGGGTGGGCAGAGTAATCCTGATAAACTACCCTACGCTGGCTGCTTCCCTGCAGGCAGGACAAGTCAGTTGACCCTTCTCACACAACCCGGCTGACCCCGACACTTTGAGCCTCTCCACAGATGCTGGTGCAGCGAGCACCTCAAGACCCTTTTACTATCTCACAAGTTCCCAAAACGCCGAGCACAAGACTCTTTGACCCTGACGCTTGAACCCAACAACTTTACAGTGCCGAATTACGTCACTTGAACCCCTTTGCAGGAGAAGAGTTTAGGGAGAGGTAGAGTTATCTCTCCTATTGCCATTAGCTCATTCATACTCAGCTAGCCCTCCACTGATATCTTTGAATCTTACAAAGTTATTGTTACAAATTAAATTTCTTTTCATTAACTTTTTCTTTTTGACTGGGAAGTGACTCTTCATGACTCTTCAATTATATATTTTTTGTTCCAAACAAGGTCTTTCCAGGTAAAACTAAAACTGAAGTGGAAGTGATGCGTCCAGTTTATTTTCAAAAAAACACAAGAACAGGCTGGTTAGAATGGATGGTGATTGTCTGAACTGACAGGAGAGAGCACCACCTACAGAAACTCAAACTTCAGTGCCACAAAAAAATAATTATTATAAATTATAAATAATTATTTTAATAATAATTAATCAATCCCATCAAGTGAAAGGTGAAAGGTTCATTTAGTGTTGTGACATTATTCTCAAATAATTATTTATTACTTACATTATTTTCTCTCCAATCTGTTACAGTTGAAACTAGAGCCATTATGGGGCCTTTTTTGATTTTGAAGTTCCAGAACTTCCAGAACACTTCACTGTATTTTGAGCTCGTCAGAGAATGAGGAGTGTGTGATGAAATAATACTCTTGAGCAAAGGTGTTGGCACATACAGCAACTGTGTAAGGAGCTCCAATCATCCATCAAACTTCAGTCGGATTATGCAACATGTGCCTCTAGCGGTGTAGACACTCCACAGCAGTGGCTCAACAGATGGCCCATCTCAACTCATTCAGTGAAAGCTGACACACATGCCCACTACACATGCACACACATTCTGAATGCACCCACAGGCAGGCACATTGAGACAAGGACTGCTATATCCTGCCACTGATAGCCATGTGACAGCTGTTTCTAGGAGAGAGTCTGACAAAGTATAAATGAATCTGAGAGTAGCGGAAGAATGCTGAGGCAGTTACAAGGAACCAGTTCGCTTTGCTGATAACATATGAATTAGCATCAAAGATGGTGACTGACAAGACCCCATGGGCCAAAATGGGGCTTTTTGAGGCAAAAGTTTGCTCTTGGTCACCTATTGGCCCCCACACCTATCTACCACCCCCTGTGCATTGTGTATGTACCCTGTCAGCCCCAAGGTCCCATTGAAATGAGAAATTAGAATCAGAAATAGGTTTATTGCCAAATAGGTTTGCATTTTGGTGCATAACAATCAAAATATACACAAAAATCAAGTAATCATGAATAATATAAAATGGAAATTTACAATAGAATATGTAAAATACATTGTAAAAGAGCACACAAGTGCTGTTATAAATAGCAGCGTCATTATGGGCTCAGAGACCAACAGTACTCCTCTGCTAAAATAACACTATACCTTACTCCAAGGTTTCTGTCTGTCAAACAGTTTGCAGTAAGTTGATTAAACCCACTATGTGAGCATAACCTCCACTTAAGTAATGAAGGGATTAAGACTAAATTTTGACTCAGGGATGCTCTACAAGACTGGGCCACAAGATTAGCTAATGATGAAGATCCTGCCTTACTGAATATTATATGGGGATATTATTGTACCAATATTACATGCAAATGTGCGTGGAGAGTTGTGCAACTGTGTCTCAATCTGTCTGTACATAATCAGATTTGTAAATGTGTAAAAATCTGTAAATTCATGCTGAAATCTGTGAATGTGTACAGGATTCTGAAAATGTGTATTCTGATTTGCAAGTGTATTGAGACTTGTGAATGTGTATACATCGTGCCTATTTAACATGTATAATATTTAAGTTGGATGGCTTTAGAAATGGTTAAATTATTATTATTTTCACAATAAGTGTCTTTAATTAACTTTAATAATATAGTATATAAACAAAAATTGCTCTTCTTTATGTTTTTATTTGTATTTAACTCTGCCTGC